>NC_135236.1:76834666-77498728 GCF_051348905.1 Ranitomeya variabilis | reverse complement strand
CAGTGTATATACACAGGACAGAAGGAGTGGTACTGTGCAGTGTATATATACAGGACAGGAGGAGAGGTACTGTGCAGTGTATATATACAGGACAGGAGGAGTGGTACTGTGCAGTGTGTATATACAGGTCAGGAGGAGTGGTACTGTGCAGTGTATATATACAGGACAGGAGGAGTGGTACTGTGCAGTGTGTATATACAGGTCAGGAGGAGTGATACTGTGCAGTGTATATATACAGGACAGGAGGAGTGGTACTGTGCAGTGTATATATACAGGACAAGAGGAGTGGTACTGTGCAGTGTATATATACAGGACAGGAGGAGTGGTACTGTGCAGTGTATATATACAGGACAGGAGGAGAGGTACTGTGCAGTGTATATATACAGGACAGGAGGAGTGGTACTATGCAGTGTATATATACAGGACAGGAGGAGTGGTACTGTGCAGTGTATATATACAGGACAGGAGGAGAGGTACTGTACAGTGTATATACAGGACAGAAGGAGTGGTACTGTGCAGTGTATATATACAGGACAGGAGGAGTGGTACTGTGCAGTGTATATATACAGGACAGGAGGAGTGGTTTTGTGCAGTGTATATATACAGGACAGGAGGAGTGGTACTGTGCAGTGTATATATACAGGACAGGAGGAGTGGTACTGTGCAGTGTATATATACAGGACAGGAGGAGTGGTACTGTGCAGTGTTTATATACAGGACAGGAGGAGTGGTACTGTGCAGTGTATATATATATAGGACAGGAGGAGTGGTACTGTGCATTGTTTATATACAGGACAGGAGGAGTGGTACTGTGCAGTGTATATATACAGGACAGGAGGAGTGGTACTGTGCAGTGTATATATACAGGACAGGAGGAGTGGTACTGTGCAGTGTATATATACAGGACAGGAGGAGTGGTACTGTGCAGTGTATATATACAGGACAGGAGGAGTGGTACTGTGCAGTGTATATATACAGGACAGGAGGAGTGGTACTGTGCAGTGTATATATACAGGACAGGAGGAGAGGTACTGTGCAGTGTATATATACAGGACAGGAGGAGTGGTACTGTGCAGTGTATATATACAGGACAGGAGGAGTGGTACTGTGCAGTGTATATATACAGGACAGGAGGAGAGGTACTGTACAGTGTATATACACAGGACAGAAGGAGTGGTACTGTGCAGTGTAAATATACAGGACAGGAGGAGAGGTACTGTGCAGTGTATATATACAGGACAGGAGGAGAGGTACTGTGCAGTGTATATATACAGGACAGGAGGAGTGGTACTGTGCATTGTATATATACAGGACAGGAGGAGTGGTACTGTGCAGTGTATATATACAGGACAGGAGGAGAGGTACTGTGCAGTGTGTATATACAGGTCAGGAGGAGTGATACTGTGCAGTGTATATATACAGGACAGGAGGAGTGGTACTGTGCAGTGTATGTATACAGGACAAGAGGAGTGATACTGTGCAGTGTATATATACAGGACAGGAGGAGTGGTACTGTGCAGTGTATGTATACAGGACAAGGGGAGTGGTACTGTGCAGTGTATATATACAGGACAGGAGGAGTGGTACTGTGCAGTGTATATATTCACTGCACAGTGTATATACACAGGACAGGAGAAGGGGTCATGTGCAGTCTATATATACAGGACAGGAGAAGAGGTACTGTGCAGTGTATATATACAGGACAGGAGGAGTGGTACTGTGCAGTGTGTATATACAGGACAGGAGGAGTGGTACTGTGCAGTGTATATATACAGAACAGGAGAAGAGGTACTGTGCAGTGTATATATACAGGACAGGAGGAGTGGTACTGTGCAGTGTATATACACAGCACAGGAGAAGTGGTACCGTGCAGTGTATATATACAGGACAGGAGGAGTGATACTGTGCAGTGTATATATACAGGACAGGAGGAGAGGTACTGTGCAGTGTATATATACAGGACAGGAGGAGAGGTACTGTGCAGTGTATATATACAGGAGGAGTGGTACTGTGCAGTGTATATATACAGGACAGGAGGAGTGGTACTGTGCAGTGTATATATACAGGACAGGAGGAGTGGTACTGTGCAGTGTATATATACAGGAGGAGTGGTACTGTGCAGTGTGTATATACAGGTCAGGAGGAGTGGTACTGTGCAGTGTGTATATACAGGACAGGAGGAGTGGTACTGTGCAGTGTATATATACAGGAGGAGTGGTACTGTGCAGTGTGTATATACAGGTCAGGAGGAGTGGTACTGTGCAGTGTGTATATACAGGACAGGAGGAGAGGTACTGTGCAGTGTGTATATACAGGACAGGAGGAGAGGTACTGTGCAGTGTATATATACAGGTCAGGAGGAGTGGTACTGTGCAGTGTGTATATACAGGACAGGAGGAGTGGTACTGTGCAGTGTATATATACAGAACAGGAGGAGTGGTACTGTGCAGTGTATATATACAGGACAGGAGGAGTGGTACTGTGCAGTGTATATATACAGGACAGGAGGAGTGGTACTGTGCAGTGTATATATACAGGAGAGGAGGAGTGGTACTGTGCAGTGTATATATACAGGACAGGAGGAGTGGTACTGTGCAGTGTATATATACAGGACAGGAGGAGTGGTACTGTGCAGTGTATATATACAGGACAGGAAGTGTGGTACTGTGCAGTGTATATATACAGGACAGGAGGAGAGGTACTGTGCAGTGTATATATACAGGACAGGAGGAGTGGTACTGTGCAGTGTATATATACAGGACAGGAGGAGTAGTACTGTGCAGTGTATATACACAGGACAGGAGGAGAGGTACTGTGCAGTGTATATACACAGGACAGAAGGAGTGGTACTGTGCAGTGTATATATACAGGACAGGAGGAGAGGTACTGTGCAGTGTATATATACAGGACAGGAGGAGATGTACTGTGCAGTGTATATATACAGGACAGGAGGAGTGGTACTGTGCAGTGTATATATACAGGACAGGAGGAGAGGTACTGTGCAGTGTATATATACAGGACAGGAGGAGAGGTACTGTGCAGTGTATATATACTTGACAGGAGGAGTGGTACTGTGCAGTGTATATATACAGGACAGGAGGTGTGGTACTGTGCAGTGTATGTATACAGGACAGGAAGTGTGGTACTGTGCAGTGTATATATACAGGACAGGAGGAGAGGTACTGTGCAGTGTATATATACTTGACAGGAGGAGTGGTACTGTGCAGTGTATATATACAGGACAGGAGGTGTGGTACTGTGCAGTGTATGTATACAGGACAGGAAGTGTGGTACTGTGCAGTGTATATATACAGGACAGGAGGAGTGGTACTGTGCAGTGTATATATACAGGAGGAGTGGTACTGTGCAGTGTATATATACAGGACAGGAGGAGAGGTACCGTGCAGTGTATATATACAGGACAGGAGGAGTGGTACCGTGCAGTGTATATACACAGCACAGGAGAAGTGGTACCGTGCAGTGTATATATACAGGACAGGAGGAGTGGTACTGTGCAGTGTATATATACAGGACAGGAAGTGTGGTACTGTGCAGTGTATATACACAGGACAGAAGGAGTGGTACTGTGCAGTGTATATATACAGGACAGGAGGAGAGGTACTGTGCAGTGTATATATACAGGACAGGAGGAGTGGTACTGTGCAGTGTGTATATACAGGTCAGGAGGAGTGGTACTGTGCAGTGTATATATACAGGACAGGAGGAGTGGTACTGTGCAGTGTGTATATACAGGTCAGGAGGAGTGATACTGTGCAGTGTATATATACAGGACAGGAGGAGTGGTACTGTGCAGTGTATATATACAGGACAAGAGGAGTGGTACTGTGCAGTGTATATATACAGGACAGGAGGAGTGGTACTGTGCAGTGTATATATACAGGACAGGAGGAGAGGTACTGTGCAGTGTATATATACAGGACAGGAGGAGTGGTACTATGCAGTGTATATATACAGGACAGGAGGAGTGGTACTGTGCAGTGTATATATACAGGACAGGAGGAGAGGTACTGTACAGTGTATATACAGGACAGAAGGAGTGGTACTGTGCAGTGTATATATACAGGACAGGAGGAGTGGTACTGTGCAGTGTATATATACAGGACAGGAGGAGTGGTTTTGTGCAGTGTATATATACAGGACAGGAGGAGTGGTACTGTGCAGTGTATATATACAGGACAGGAGGAGTGGTACTGTGCAGTGTATATATACAGGACAGGAGGAGTGGTACTGTGCAGTGTTTATATACAGGACAGGAGGAGTGGTACTGTGCAGTGTATATATATATAGGACAGGAGGAGTGGTACTGTGCATTGTTTATATACAGGACAGGAGGAGTGGTACTGTGCAGTGTATATATACAGGACAGGAGGAGTGGTACTGTGCAGTGTATATATACAGGACAGGAGGAGTGGTACTGTGCAGTGTATATATACAGGACAGGAGGAGTGGTACTGTGCAGTGTATATATACAGGACAGGAGGAGTGGTACTGTGCAGTGTATATATACAGGACAGGAGGAGTGGTACTGTGCAGTGTATATATACAGGACAGGAGGAGAGGTACTGTGCAGTGTATATATACAGGACAGGAGGAGTGGTACTGTGCAGTGTATATATACAGGACAGGAGGAGTGGTACTGTGCAGTGTATATATACAGGACAGGAGGAGAGGTACTGTACAGTGTATATACACAGGACAGAAGGAGTGGTACTGTGCAGTGTAAATATACAGGACAGGAGGAGAGGTACTGTGCAGTGTATATATACAGGACAGGAGGAGAGGTACTGTGCAGTGTATATATACAGGACAGGAGGAGTGGTACTGTGCATTGTATATATACAGGACAGGAGGAGTGGTACTGTGCAGTGTATATATACAGGACAGGAGGAGAGGTACTGTGCAGTGTGTATATACAGGTCAGGAGGAGTGATACTGTGCAGTGTATATATACAGGACAGGAGGAGTGGTACTGTGCAGTGTATGTATACAGGACAAGAGGAGTGATACTGTGCAGTGTATATATACAGGACAGGAGGAGTGGTACTGTGCAGTGTATGTATACAGGACAAGGGGAGTGGTACTGTGCAGTGTATATATACAGGACAGGAGGAGTGGTACTGTGCAGTGTATATATTCACTGCACAGTGTATATACACAGGACAGGAGAAGGGGTCATGTGCAGTCTATATATACAGGACAGGAGAAGAGGTACTGTGCAGTGTATATATACAGGACAGGAGGAGTGGTACTGTGCAGTGTGTATATACAGGACAGGAGGAGTGGTACTGTGCAGTGTATATATACAGAACAGGAGAAGAGGTACTGTGCAGTGTATATATACAGGACAGGAGGAGTGGTACTGTGCAGTGTATATACACAGCACAGGAGAAGTGGTACCGTGCAGTGTATATATACAGGACAGGAGGAGTGATACTGTGCAGTGTATATATACAGGACAGGAGGAGAGGTACTGTGCAGTGTATATATACAGGACAGGAGGAGAGGTACTGTGCAGTGTATATATACAGGAGGAGTGGTACTGTGCAGTGTATATATACAGGACAGGAGGAGTGGTACTGTGCAGTGTATATATACAGGACAGGAGGAGTGGTACTGTGCAGTGTATATATACAGGAGGAGTGGTACTGTGCAGTGTGTATATACAGGTCAGGAGGAGTGGTACTGTGCAGTGTGTATATACAGGACAGGAGGAGTGGTACTGTGCAGTGTATATATACAGGAGGAGTGGTACTGTGCAGTGTGTATATACAGGTCAGGAGGAGTGGTACTGTGCAGTGTGTATATACAGGACAGGAGGAGAGGTACTGTGCAGTGTGTATATACAGGACAGGAGGAGAGGTACTGTGCAGTGTATATATACAGGTCAGGAGGAGTGGTACTGTGCAGTGTGTATATACAGGACAGGAGGAGTGGTACTGTGCAGTGTATATATACAGAACAGGAGGAGTGGTACTGTGCAGTGTATATATACAGGACAGGAGGAGTGGTACTGTGCAGTGTATATATACAGGACAGGAGGAGTGGTACTGTGCAGTGTATATATACAGGAGAGGAGGAGTGGTACTGTGCAGTGTATATATACAGGACAGGAGGAGTGGTACTGTGCAGTGTATATATACAGGACAGGAGGAGTGGTACTGTGCAGTGTATATATACAGGACAGGAAGTGTGGTACTGTGCAGTGTATATATACAGGACAGGAGGAGAGGTACTGTGCAGTGTATATATACAGGACAGGAGGAGTGGTACTGTGCAGTGTATATATACAGGACAGGAGGAGTAGTACTGTGCAGTGTATATACACAGGACAGGAGGAGAGGTACTGTGCAGTGTATATACACAGGACAGAAGGAGTGGTACTGTGCAGTGTATATATACAGGACAGGAGGAGAGGTACTGTGCAGTGTATATATACAGGACAGGAGGAGATGTACTGTGCAGTGTATATATACAGGACAGGAGGAGTGGTACTGTGCAGTGTATATATACAGGACAGGAGGAGAGGTACTGTGCAGTGTATATATACTTGACAGGAGGAGTGGTACTGTGCAGTGTATATATACAGGACAGGAGGTGTGGTACTGTGCAGTGTATGTATACAGGACAGGAAGTGTGGTACTGTGCAGTGTATATATACAGGACAGGAGGAGAGGTACTGTGCAGTGTATATATACTTGACAGGAGGAGTGGTACTGTGCAGTGTATATATACAGGACAGGAGGTGTGGTACTGTGCAGTGTATGTATACAGGACAGGAAGTGTGGTACTGTGCAGTGTATATATACAGGACAGGAGGAGTGGTACTGTGCAGTGTATATATACAGGAGGAGTGGTACTGTGCAGTGTATATATACAGGACAGGAAGAGAGGTACCGTGCAGTGTATATATACAGGACAGGAGGAGTGGTACCGTGCAGTGTATATACACAGCACAGGAGAAGTGGTACCGTGCAGTGTATATATACAGGACAGGAGGAGTGGTACTGTGCAGTGTATATATACAGGACAGGAAGTGTGGTACTGTGCAGTGTATATACACAGGACAGAAGGAGTGGTACTGTACAGTGTATATATACAGGACAGGAGGAGAGGTACTGTGCAGTGTATATATACAGGACAGGAGGAGAGGTACTGTGCAGTGTATATATACAGGACAGGAGGAGTGGTACTGTGCAGTGTATATATACAGGACAGGAGGTGTGGTACTGTGCAGTGTATATATACAGGACAGGAGGAGTGGTACTGTGCAGTGTATATATACAGGACAGGAGGAGAGGTACTGTGCAGTGTATATATACAGTACAGGAGGAGAGGTACTGTGCAGTGTATATACACAGGACAGAAGGAGTGGTACTGTGCAGTGTATATATACAGGACAGGAGGAGAGGTACTGTGCAGTGTATATATACAGGACAGCAGGAGAGGTACTGTGCAGTGTATATATACAGGACAGGAGGAGAGGTACTGTGCAGTGTATATATACAGGACAGGAGGAGTGGTACTGTGCAGTGTATATATACAGGACAGGAGGTGTGGTACTGTGCAGTGTATATATACAGGACAGGAGGAGTGGTACTGTGCAGTGTATATATACAGGACAGGAGGAGTGGTACTGTGCAGTGTATATATACAGGAGGAGTGGTACTGTGCAGTGTGTATATACAGGTCAGGAGGAGTGGTACTGTGCAGTGTGTATATACAGGACAGGAGGAGTGGTACTGTGCAGTGTATATATACAGGAGGAGTGGTACTGTGCAGTGTGTATATACAGGTCAGGAGGAGTGGTACTGTGCAGTGTGTATATACAGGACAGGAGGAGAGGTACTGTGCAGTGTGTATATACAGGACAGGAGGAGAGGTACTGTGCAGTGTATATATACAGGTCAGGAGGAGTGGTACTGTGCAGTGTGTATATACAGGACAGGAGGAGTGGTACTGTGCAGTGTATATATACAGAACAGGAGGAGTGGTACTGTGCAGTGTATATATACAGGACAGGAGGAGTGGTACTGTGCAGTGTATATATACAGGACAGGAGGAGTGGTACTGTGCAGTGTATATATACAGGAGAGGAGGAGTGGTACTGTGCAGTGTATATATACAGGACAGGAGGAGTGGTACTGTGCAGTGTATATATACAGGACAGGAGGAGTGGTACTGTGCAGTGTATATATACAGGACAGGAAGTGTGGTACTGTGCAGTGTATATATACAGGACAGGAGGAGAGGTACTGTGCAGTGTATATATACAGGACAGGAGGAGTGGTACTGTGCAGTGTATATATACAGGACAGGAGGAGTAGTACTGTGCAGTGTATATACACAGGACAGGAGGAGAGGTACTGTGCAGTGTATATACACAGGACAGAAGGAGTGGTACTGTGCAGTGTATATATACAGGACAGGAGGAGAGGTACTGTGCAGTGTATATATACAGGACAGGAGGAGATGTACTGTGCAGTGTATATATACAGGACAGGAGGAGTGGTACTGTGCAGTGTATATATACAGGACAGGAGGAGAGGTACTGTGCAGTGTATATATACAGGACAGGAGGAGAGGTACTGTGCAGTGTATATATACTTGACAGGAGGAGTGGTACTGTGCAGTGTATATATACAGGACAGGAGGAGTGGTACTGTGCAGTGTATATATACAGGACAGGAAGTGTGGTACTGTGCAGTGTATATATACAGGACAGGAGGAGAGGTACTGTGCAGTGTATATATACAGGACAGGAGGAGTGGTACTGTGCAGTGTATATATACAGGACAGGAGGAGTAGTACTGTGCAGTGTATATACACAGGACAGGAGGAGAGGTACTGTGCAGTGTATATACACAGGACAGAAGGAGTGGTACTGTGCAGTGTATATATACAGGACAGGAGGAGAGGTACTGTGCAGTGTATATATACAGGACAGGAGGAGATGTACTGTGCAGTGTATATATACAGGACAGGAGGAGTGGTACTGTGCAGTGTATATATACAGGACAGGAGGAGAGGTACTGTGCAGTGTATATATACAGGACAGGAGGAGAGGTACTGTGCAGTGTATATATACTTGACAGGAGGAGTGGTACTGTGCAGTGTATATATACAGGACAGGAGGTGTGGTACTGTGCAGTGTATGTATACAGGACAGGAAGTGTGGTACTGTGCAGTGTATATATACAGGACAGGAGGAGAGGTACTGTGCAGTGTATATATACTTGACAGGAGGAGTGGTACTGTGCAGTGTATATATACAGGACAGGAGGTGTGGTACTGTGCAGTGTATGTATACAGGACAGGAAGTGTGGTACTGTGCAGTGTATATATACAGGACAGGAGGAGTGGTACTGTGCAGTGTATATATACAGGAGGAGTGGTACTGTGCAGTGTATATATACAGGACAGGAAGAGAGGTACCGTGCAGTGTATATATACAGGACAGGAGGAGTGGTACCGTGCAGTGTATATACACAGCACAGGAGAAGTGGTACCGTGCAGTGTATATATACAGGACAGGAGGAGTGGTACTGTGCAGTGTATATATACAGGACAGGAAGTGTGGTACTGTGCAGTGTATATACACAGGACAGAAGGAGTGGTACTGTACAGTGTATATATACAGGACAGGAGGAGAGGTACTGTGCAGTGTATATATACAGGACAGGAGGAGAGGTACTGTGCAGTGTATATATACAGGACAGGAGGAGTGGTACTGTGCAGTGTATATATACAGGACAGGAGGTGTGGTACTGTGCAGTGTATATATACAGGACAGGAGGAGTGGTACTGTGCAGTGTATATATACAGGACAGGAGGAGAGGTACTGTGCAGTGTATATATACAGTACAGGAGGAGAGGTACTGTGCAGTGTATATACACAGGACAGAAGGAGTGGTACTGTGCAGTGTATATATACAGGACAGGAGGAGAGGTACTGTGCAGTGTATATATACAGGACAGCAGGAGAGGTACTGTGCAGTGTATATATACAGGACAGGAGGAGAGGTACTGTGCAGTGTATATATACAGGACAGGAGGAGTGGTACTGTGCAGTGTATATATACAGGACAGGAGGTGTGGTACTGTGCAGTGTATATATACAGGACAGGAGGAGTGGTACTGTGCAGTGTATATATACAGGACAGGAGGAGAGGTACTGTGCAGTGTATATATACAGTACAGGAGGAGAGGTACTGTGCAGTGTATATACACAGGACAGAAGGAGTGGTACTGTGCAGTGTATATATACAGGACAGGAGGAGAGGTACTGTGCAGTCTATATATACAGGACAGGAGGAGAGGTACTGTGCAGTGTATATATACAGGACAGGAGGAGTGGTACTGTGCAGTGTATATATACAGGACAGGAGGTGTGGTACTGTGCAGTGTATATATACTGGACAGGAGGAGAGGTACTGTGCAGTGTATATATACAGGACAGGAGGAGTGGTAATGTGCAGTGTATATATACAGGACAGGAGGAGAGGTACTGTGCAGTGTATATATACAGGACAGGAGGAGTGGTACTGTGCAGTGTATAAATACAGGACAGGAGGAGAGGTACTGTGCAGTGTATATATACAGGTCAGGAGGAGTGGTACTGTGCAGTGTATATATACAGGACAGGAGGAGTGGTACTGTGCAGTGTGTATATACAGGTCAGGAGGAGTGGTACTGTGCAGTGTGTATATACAGGACAGGAGGAGAGGTACTGTGCAGTGTATATATACAGGTCAGGAGGAGTGGTACTGTGCAGTGTGTATATACAGGACAGGAGGAGTGGTACTGTGCAGTGTATATATAGAGAACAGGAGGAGTGGTACTGTGCAGTGTATATATACAGGACAGGAGGAGTGGTACTGTGCAGTGTATATATACAGGACAGGAGGAGTGGTACTGTGCAGTGTGTATATACAGGTCAGGAGGAGTGGTACTGTGCAGTGTGTATATACAGGACAGGAGGAGAGGTACTGTGCAGTGTGTATATACAGGACAGGAGGAGAGGTACTGTGCAGTGTATATAAACAGGACAGGAGGAGAGGTACTGTGCAGTGTATATACACAGGACAGAAGGAGTGGTACTGTGCAGTGTATATATACAGGACAGGAGGAGTGGTACTGTGCATTGTATATATACAGGACAGTAAGAGTGGTACTGTGCAGTGTATATATACAGGACAGGAGGAGAGGTACTGTGCAGTGTATATATACAGGTCAGGAGGAGTGGTACTGTGCAGTGTATATATACAGGACAGGAGGAGTGGTACTGTGCATTGTATATATACAGGACAGTAGGAGTGGTACTGTGCAGTGTATATATACAGGACAGGAGGAGAGGTACTGTGCAGTGTATATATACAGGTCAGGAGGAGTGGTACTGTGCAGTGTATATATACAGGACAGGAGGAGTGGTACTGTGCAGTGTGTATATACAGGTCAGGAGGAGTGATACTGTGCAGTGTATATATACAGGACAGGAGGAGTGGTACTGTGCAGTGTATATATACAGGACAAGAGGAGTGGTACTGTGCAGTGTATATATACAGGACAGGAGGAGTGGTACTGTGCAGTGTATATATTCACTGCACAGTGTATATACACAGGACAGGAGAAGGGGTCATGTGCAGTCGATATATACAGGACAGGAGAAGAGGTACTGTGCAGTGTATATATACAGGACAGGAGGAGTGGTACTGTGCAGTGTATATATACAGGACAGGAGGAGTGGTACTGTGCAGTGTATATATACAGGACAGGAGGAGTGGTACTGTGCAGTGTATATACACAGCACAGGAGAAGTGGTACCGTGCAGTGTATATATACAGGACAGGAGGAGTGGTACTGTGCAGTGTATATATACAGGACAGGAGGAGTGGTACTGTGCAGTGTATATATACAGGACAAGAGGAGTGGTACTATGCAGTGTATATACAGGACAGGAGGAGTGGTACTGTGCAGTGTATATATACACTGCACAGTGTATATACACAGGACAGGAGAAGGGGTCATGTGCAGTCTATATATACAGGACAGGAGAAGAGGTACTGTGCAGTGTATATATACAGGACAGGAGGAGTGGTACTATGCAGTGTGTATATACAGGACAGGAGGAGTGGTACCATGCAGTGTATATATACAGGACAGGAGGAGTGGTACTGTGCAGTGTATATACACAGCACAGGAGAAGTGGTACTGTGCAGTGTACAGTACCTTTCCACTTCCTGCCGACTTCAACTCAAAAACATTTCACAAACCCGTACATTCCTCAACCAAGAATCTGCAAAAACCCTAGTCCATGCCCTCATCATCTCTCGCCTTGACTACTGCAACCTCCTGCTCTGTGGCCTCCCCTCTAACACTCTCGCACCCCTCCAATCTATTCTAAACTCTGCTGCCCGACTAATCCACCTGTCCCCCCACTATTCCCCGGCCTCTCCCCTCTGTCAATCCCTTCACTGGCTCCCCACTACCCAACAACTCCAGTACAAAACCCTAACCATGACATACAAAGCCATCCACAACCTGTCTCCTCCATACATCTGTGACTTCGTCTCCCGGTACTTACCTACACGCAACCTCCGATCCTCACAAGATCTCCTTCTCTACTCCCCTCTTATCTCCTCTTCCCACAATCGTATACAAGATTTCTCTCGCGTATCACCCCTACTCTGGAACCCTCTACCACAACACATCAGACTCTCGCCTACCATCGAAACCTTCAAAAAGAGCCTGAAGACCTACCTCTTCCGACAAGCCTACAACCTGCAGTAACCACCGATCAACCAAACCGCTGCATGACCAGCTCTATCCTCACCTACTGTATTCTCACCCATCTCTTAGTAAAAAGCACACAATAATGACACCTAAATGATAAATGTAGCAAGTCCAAAATTATAGCCTAAAATTCTAAAGTAATCAACGAGTCACCACATGTGCCAAAGTTATAGTGAAAAACCACTAAAAGGAAGAAGAATGCTCTGAACACAAAGCCGAACCAATGAGAAAGTGACAGGGAATAATTAGAAAAATCGATTTTATTTAATAGCAATAATGACAAACCATTTTAAAATATAAGGTAAAAATGTAAATATATATATATAATATCCAAATGTGCACACATCAGGTTGTTTATAATAGGGCAAGCCAAATTCCAATTGTATCTCAAAGAAAGGGGCAATCTATCACATATGCTATCCAAGAGTTAAAATTGTATGAGTACGTGTATACAAACAGTAAAAGCAAATCCAACAAAATCTCAAGAAGAAATCATGGTGAAAAAGTACCAAATAAGTGCCATGTGCAGTAAGCCAAATACTAATTTGCCACTAGAAGAGCATATATAGTGCAAAAAACATGCGAAAAAGGAAGTAAAGTGCTATGTGCAATCGCAATAGATATGCCAATTACTTACAATTTATAAGGGGAATATTCCCAGGCTGCCAGCAGCTTGATAGTGTGCACCCCGACGCGCGTTTGGGACGCACAGTCCTTCGTCCGCCTGAGATACAATTGGAATTTGGCTTGCCCTATTATATGCAACCTGATGTGTGCACATTTGGATATTATATATATATTTACATTTTTACCTTATATTTTAAAATGGTTTGTCATTATTGCTATTAAAAAAATTGATTTTTCTAATTATTCCCTGTCACTTTCTCATTGGTTCGGCTTTGTGTTCAGAGCATTCTTCACCCATCCCTTGTAGATTGTGAGCCTTCGCGGGCAGGGTCTTCTCTCCTCCTGTACCAGTTATGACTTGTATTGTCTAAGAATATTGTACTTGTTTTTATTATTATTATTATTATTATTTATTGTTATAGCGCCATTTATTCCATGGCGCTTTACAAGTGAGGAGGGGTATACATAATAACAAGTACAATAATCTTGAACAATACAAGTCATAACTGGTACAGTAGGAGAGAGGACCCTGCCCGCGAAGGCTCACAATCTACAAGGGATGGGTGAGAATACAGTAGGTGAGGGTAGAGCTGGTCATGCAGCGGTTTGGTCGATCGGTGGTTACTGCAGGTTGTAGGCTTGTCGGAAGAGGTGGGTCTTCAGATTCTTTTTGAAGGTTTCGATGGTGGGCGAGAGTCTGATGTGTTGTGGTAGAGGGTTCCAGAGTAGGGGTGATACGCGAGAGAAATCTTGTATGCGATTGTGGGAAGAGGAGATAAGAGGGGAGTAGAGAAGGAGATCTTGTGAGGATCGGAGGTTGCGTGTAGGAAAGTACCGGGAGATGAGGTCGCAGATGTAAGGAGGAGACAGGTTGTGGATGGCTTTGTACGTCATGGTTAGGGTTTTGTACTGGAGTCTCTGGGCAATGGGGAGCCAGTGAAGGGATTGACAGAGGGGAGAGGCCGGAGAATAGCGGGGGGACAGGTGGATTAGTCGGGCAGCAGAGTTTAGAATAGATTGGAGGGGTGCGAGAGTGTTTGAGGGGAGGCCACAGAGCAGAAGGTTGCAGTAGTCAAGGCGAGAGATGATGAGGGCATGGACTAGGGTTTTTGCAGATTCTTGGTTGAGGAATGAACGGATTCGTGCAATATTTTTGAGTTGAAGTCGGCAGGAAGTGGAAAGGGCTTGGATATGTGGTTTGAAGGAGAGATCAGCGTCAAGGATTACCCCGAGGCAGCGAGCTTGTGGGACTGGGGAGAGTGGGCAGCCATTTACTGTAATGGATAGGTTCGTTGGGGGGGTCACGTGAGATGGGGGAAAGATGATGAATTCTGTTTTGTCCATGTTAAGTTTCAGAAATCTAGCGGAGAAGAAGGATGAAATAGTGGACAGACATTGAGGGATTCTGGTTAGTAGGGAGGTGATATCTGGTCCAGAGATGTAGATCTGTGTGTCATCAGCATAGAGGTGATACTGAAAGCCATGAGATTCTATGAGCTGTCCCAGGCCAAAGGTGTAAATGGAGAAGAGCAGGGGCCCAAGGACTGAACCTTGTGGGACTCCGACAGATAGGGGGCGAGGTGAGGAGGTGGTGTGTGAGTGGGAGACGCTGAATGTCCGGTCTGTTAGGTATGATGAGATCCAGGATAGGGCCAAGTCTGTGATGCCAAGGGATGAGAGGGTCTGTAATAATAGGGAATGGTCCACTGTGTCAAAGGCAGCCGACAGGTCGAGGAGGAGGAGGACAGAGTAGTGTCGCTTGCATATTATTATGCATACCCCTCCTCACATGTAAAGCGCCATGGAATAAATGGCGCTATAACAATAAATAATAATAATATATATATATATACATACACACACACACTAGATGGTGGCCCATCCAGGATGGCACATCAATGCGAGTCGTGTCAAGAAGGTTTGCTGGGTCTGTCAGCGTAGTGTCCAGATGCTGCAGGGGCTACCAGGAGACAGGCCAGTACACCAGGAGACGTGGAGGGGCCGTAGGAGGGCAACAACCCAGCAGCAGGACCGTTACCTCAGCCTTTGTGCAAGGAGGAACAGGAGGAGCACTGCCAGTGCCCTGCAAAATGACCTCCAGCAGGCCACAAATGCGCATGTGTCTGCACAAACGGTTAGATACCGACTCCATGAAGATTGTCTGAGTGCCCAACGTCCACAGATGGGGGTTGTGCTCACAGCCCAACACCGTGCAGGATGCTTGGCATTTGCCCCAGAACACCAGGATTGGCAAATTCGCCACTGGTGCCCTGTGCTCTTCACAGATGAAAGCAGGTTCACACTGAGCACATGTGACAGACGTGATAGAGTCTGGAGATGCCGTGGAAAGCGATCTGCTGCCTGCAACATCCTTCAGCGTGACAGGTTTGGCAGTGGGTCAGTAAAGGTGTGGGGTGGCATTTCTTTGGAGGGCCACAATGCCCTCCATGTGCTTGCCAGAGGTAGCCTAACTGCCATTCGGTACTAAGATGAGATCCTCAGACCCCTTGTGAGACCATATGCTGGTGCGGTTGGCCCTGGGTTCCTCCTAATGCAGGACAATGCTAGACCTCATGTGGCTGGAGTGTCAGCAGTTCCTGCAAGATGAAGGCATTGAAGCTATGGACTGGCTCGCCCGTTCCCCAGACCTGAATCCGATTGGACACATCTGGGACATCATGTCTCGCACCATCCACCAACAGACTGTCCAGGAGTTGGCAGATGCTTTAGTCCAGGTCTGGGAGGAGATCCCTCAGGAGACCATCCGCCGCCTCATTAGGAGCATGCCCAGGCATTGTAGGGAGGTCATACAGGCACTTGGTGGCCACACACACTACTGAGCATCATTTCCTTGTCTTTAGGCATTTCCACTGAAGTTGGATCAGCCTGTAATTTGATTTTCCACTTTGATTTTGAGCATCATTCCAACTCCAGACCTCCGTGGGATATTAGTTGTGATTTACGTTGATCATTTTTAGGTTTTATTGTTCTCAACACATTCCACTATGTAATGAATAAAGATTTACAACTGGAATATTTCATTCAGCGATATCTAGGATTTGGGATTTTAGTGTCCCTATATTTTTTTGAGCAGTGTATATACAGATAATGAGAATTACACACAGTATATAGGATAGGAGGAGTGGTACTGCATCATACTGTTTGTGGGTGAAAGGAACAGTTTGGACTTCATCCGTTTTTGTATAGGCACTGTGGAATCATCATACTTTGTGGGGGGCATCATATTGTGTTAGTGGAATGCTCTGTGGGGGCTTCATTCTGTGCAGAAAGGTATCTTTAGGGGCATCTTACTGTGTGGAGGAGCTACGTGTGGCAGCATCAAACCATATAAAGTCCATAAGAAAGGTATCAGTGTGTGGGAACAGTAAGGAGGAGCATTTTTTCTACGTGGAAGAGCAAAAAGGGATGGGTGCTGTGCCTGCTGCTTTACATATTGCTCATTCCTGTCTTTAAAAGTGGGAAGATATGAATTTATTAATATTGAGATCACATTCAGACATGGCAGAATTCCCACAGATTTGTGGTGCAGATTCCAACAGTAAAAATTTAGTATAAAAAGATTAGCATTCTTGTGAGGAAATCTCTCACATGTTCGAATCCCGGTAATCCTGTGGATCTCTCCGAGGAACAAGAAGCTCTACAGGTAAGGCTATGTGCCCACGTTGCAGAATTGTGGGCGTTTTTTTCCACACCGTTTTTGCAAAATGCACTGCGTTTTACCTGCGGATTTACCGCGGATTTCACCTGCGTTTTTACACCTGCGGATTCCTATTGAGGAGCACGTGTGAAACGATGTGGAATCCGCACAAAGAATTGACATGCTGCAGAAAATACAATGCAGCATTTCCGCGCGGTATTTTCCGCACCATGGGCACTGCGGATTTGGTTTTCCATAGGTGTACATGATACTGTACAACGCATGGAAAACTGCTGCGGATCCGCACCGAGTCTGTTCTGGAAAGTCCACAGGGAAAGTCTGCCATGTACTGATTTAGCCACAGTATGAATACTCAGACCATTACGTAGACTTTGCGTCATTTTACCCATAACAATATGGACGTATTTCTGCTCGGTTTAGTCGATTATACATTTACTATACGGAATTGGCAACTTTCCTTTAATGCAGCATCACAAAAAAAAATTAAACAAAACAAATCTAAGGTCACGTTCACACCTGTCCAGATTTACGACATCCTATATAATCTACTGTTGTTATAATAGCGGTATAAATCCAGCGTAAACCAGCGTGAAGGTGAAAGCGCATGCAGCGAGTGAAACAATGGATTATTTTTAGCTTTTACTACTCGCACTATATAAATAGCATATTCTATAGAAGCGCAGACTCCTGCAGGCTATTGCACCCCCTCCAGGCCTGACAATGGCTCCCGATCACATAATGACACTTTTCACCTCTTTCCTCACTTGGTCGACCTTCTTTCGACTTTCTTATGAAATCTCAGCTACTACTAGTGACATCACGGCCATCGCTGGGCCGGATCTAGGCTATAATTGGGTGGCATAGTGACACCGGGCCGTACACCCCACCCAGGATCTCTATATATGGGGCGGCCACGTGCCGGCTGTATACACCAACACTTGTAAACAGGCCCAGCAGCAGAATCTCATTCATTAACCCATTAGGGGAACAGAACATTTTCATTTTTTTGCTATTTTTTTTTCCTTTTAATAATCTGTTTGAGGGCTGGCTCTTTACCACTGTTAAATGATTTTTTTTTTTTTTTCATTCTACTTTTGTTTTTTTGGGTAGATAACTTTTTTTTGCAATTTGTTATAGAGGAGTTGAAACCCTTAAAAAAAAATTGAGTTTCAATTTTTTGTTTTCTTATTACAGCATTTACCGTTTGGGGCAATTCATTTTATATTTTGATAGATCGGATATTATGGATGTGACGATATTAAATTTGCCTTTTTTTATTTCTTATTGATAGGTGTTAAAAAGAGTCATATTTTTTCGGAATTTTTTTTCACCACTTTAATAAAAAAAAAGCACCTAGGCATGTTTGGTATCTACGAACTTGTACTGACCAGAGGAATCATAATGGCAGGTCAGTTTTAGAATTAGTGAACATGCTAAATAAAAAAATAAAAATAAAAAACACTTGTGGAGTTGGATTTATTTATTTTTATTTTTTTTTTGCAATTTCACCGCATTTGAAACAATTTTTTCGCCCCGTTTTCCAGTAACCTATGTGGTAAAATCAATGGTGTCACTCAAAAGTATAACTCGTCCCGTAAAAAAATAAGCTACATGGACGAAAATAAAAAAAAAAAACGTTATTGCTTTTGGAAGAGAAGGAAAAGATATACTGTATATTAAAAAAAAACAAACAAGAAACCCCGGGAATCGAAGGGGTTAAATCAGGCCTCTCTGCTATAGCGATGTATACCATACACTGTAATCCTAGTACAACCGGATCCGGCTGTGTGTAGCCGTAGGACATACGTTGTGCGGTGTTTACTAGGGTGATATAGAGGCCGTTGTGCCCTTTGCTCCACATACCGCTGCGGCTGCTGGGACAGATTTATTTTGGTCCCAGCCCGTGTAATATTGCACGCTGGGTTATATCCCACTGATACACATGATAAAAAGATGACGGCATCTTCTTAAAGAGACATACAGTATTTTGAAATTCCTGAAGAATAAGTAGGACTGTGACTACAGTCTGTTTGTTTTCTTGATTATTAAATGCCAAGATTTAAGAAAATTCAGTATAGATTTTTTTATTACGCCTCTATAGAATTCTACATAGAATACCGTCCACATGGCAGCTTTATGGACCACGACATTAAATATTTTTCTCCTGGAGCCTCACTAACCATAGCTGCTCCGTGGGGGCCGGCTGTTATGTACAGATGGTCCTCTTCCTGCAATGTAGAGGATCGCAGGAGACCACCCATACGTCAGGATTTTGACAAGGGGACACCACTCCCCTCGTCACCCAGACAACACGAATGCAGGTTGTGCGAAGTGGTGAGTTGTATTTTTGATAAAATTCCCATTTTCTCTACCGCAGATCTAGCAGTTTTTTGAATGCTGAGCTGTGTAACCCCACCCACACCGCTGATTGGCTGCTTTCAGTGTACACTGTGCATAGGTAGAATGCTGCCAATCAGTTGTTGGGGGCAGGGTTACACAGAGCTCATGAATATGGAGGACTACATGGCAGCAGGTTGACAAGTCCTCTAGTGATAATCTCCTGCTAATAAAACCGATTATCAAAATTATAAAAATCAGCCCAGTAAGTGACACATCACTGTAATCAGGATCTACAGTATGTGTCTATAGTATTCTGCGCTTAGATTAGATAGCAAAAACTTGGTGACAGATTCCCTTTACATACCATATAAATATCCCTGAAGCCCACTAATACTAATACTATTTAGTTTTGTTATATTCACATTTCTAGCGCACTATGTGGTATTTCTGCATTTGTCCTGGGGACATGGTGACCTGTGATTGGCAGCATCTAGGAGGGAGGGGTGAAAGCAAAAAGAAGAAACGTTCTGTTGCACCATGAGAAGTGCTAAAATTCAGGAAAGCTCTGGGATTTTAATAAGTTATTTAACAATTTTTTTGAGAAAGTATAAGACCATTAAAAAATGTATATCTATAATATAACGCTGGGAGCGTCATTCTGTCCGAGGCCTTTATAGACTGCCCAAGTGCAACGCGCCTGCGCAGTCTGGACTCCACAGAGTGACGCAGCCCAGGAGATCGCGGTATGCCTACCCTGCACGAGAGAAAAACGTTGCGCAGCCCAGAGATTGCGGTATGCGTAAGCACTGAACGCATACCACAATCTCTCCGGAGCCCACAGCTCTTCCCGTGTTCAGCAGTCACGTGATACCGCTCATTAAAGTAATGAATATGGACTCGACTACACTCCCATAGGCGTAGAGCGCATATTCATTACTTTAATGAGCGGTACCATGTGACCGCTCAGCACTGGAAGGAGCTGCCGACCCGGGACGACTGAGAAGCAGGGACGTGCCAGGATGGGGTGAGTATGAGGTGGGAGGGTGAGCCAGGCTATATTCACCTGTCCCTGTTCCACCGCTGCGCGCCGCTCTGTCTTCTGTGTCCTCTGGCTGTGACGTTCAGGTCAGAGGGCGCGATGACATGGTTAGTGCGCGCCCTCTGCCTGAACAGTCACAGCCAGAGGACCCTGAAGACACAGCGGCGCGCGACGGTGGAACAGGGACAGATGAATATCGCAAGTGCCGGGGACCAGAGCCAGAGGCAACACCAGCACCTGACTCCCATAGCGCGCCAGTGTCCCCTCCTGCTCAAGCCCCCGGCACTCAGCGATGAGAGGTGAGTATGTCATTTTTTTATTTTTATTTTTTTAATCGCAGCAGCATATAGGTATATTATGCTATGGAGCATCTTATAGGGCCATCAACCTTTATGGAGCAGCATGTGGGGCATATTATTCTATAGAGCATCCTATAGGGCTATCAACCTTTATGGAGCAGCATGTGGGACATATTATGCTATGGAGCATCTTATAGGGCCATCAACCTTTATGGAGCAGCATACGGGGCATATTATGCTATGGAGCATCTTATGGGGCCATCAACCTTTATGGAGCAGCATGTGGGGCATAATATTCTATGGAGCATCTTATGGGGCCATCAACCTTTATGGAGCAGCATATGGGGCATATTATACTATAGAGCATCTTATGGGGCCATCAACCTTTATGGAGCAGCATATGGGACATATTATTCTATGGAGCATCTTATGGGGCCATCATTAACCTTTGTGCAGCATTATATGGGGCATATTTTTGTATGGAGCATCTTATGGGGCCATCAACCTTTATGGAGCATATTATACTATAGAGCATCTTATAGGGCCATCAACCTTTATGGAACAGCATATGGGGCATATTATTCTATGGAGCATCTTATGGGGCCATCATTAACCTTTGTGCAGCATTAGATGGGGCATATTTTTGTATGGAGCATCTTATGGGGCCCATCATGAACTTTATGAAGCATTATATGGTGCGTATTTTGTATGGAGCATCTTATGGGGACCATCATGAACTATATGGAGCATTATATGGGGCGTATTTTGTATGGAGTATCCTATGAGGCCCGTCATGAACTGTATGGAGCATTATATGAGGCTCTGATTCAATATAGATATTCAAAAACACTTAACCTACTGATGTCTCAATCAATTTCAATTTTATTGGTATCTATTTTTATTTTTTAAATTTACCAGTAGCTGCTGCATTTTCCACCCTAGGCTTATACTTAAGTCAATATGTTTTCCCAGTTTTTTGTGGAAAAATTAGGGGTCTCGGCTTATATTCAGGTCTGCTTATACTCGAGTATATACGGTACCTATCCGGTATTGCCACGGGGTCTCTTCGGGCCGGAGGCCGGGACATGAATCCTACGTCAGAAATGGCGCATGCGTATAGCGCACTTCAGGCGCCATTTTGTAAGTTACGCATCCGATTTATATACTGAATCTATATATAAAATACGTCAGCGGAGCAATCAAGCCACTTTCCACTTCTACTGAATATATATATAGAAAATACGTCAGCGCAGCAAGTCAGTGACTTTTTATTGCACATGCAGAATGAGGGCGCTGAATGGGTGCAGCACATGACAGGATGGGGGCACAAGATGAGAGCAGCACATGGCAGGATGGGGCCGCAGGATGAGAGCACCACATGACAAGATGAGGGCACAGGAAGAGAGTAGCACATGACAAGATGGAGGCACACAAAACAGGATGAGGGTGCAGGATGGGGGCTGCATATGACAGGATGTAGGGCACAAGATGGTAGCAGCACATGACAATATTAGGGCGCAGGATGGGAGCAGCACATACCAGGATGGAGACCATATACCAATATAAATGCTCGCCACCCGGGTGTAGAACGGGTTCAATAGCTAGTTTGGTATAACCGTGTAAGGAGGAAATGCGTAATTTTTAAAAACTATTTTAAAAGCCAGAATTGGTGTTTTGATTTTTTTTTTCTTTTCATCTTGACTTGCAAAATAGGAAATAAAAAATTATCGAAACATTGTACAGTATATCTCCACAAAATGGACATAAAATCTACAGCGTATTTCACAAAAGAAAAAAAATCCTGACCCAGCTCTGTCAAAAGAAAAAGTTAGTTTAGTTTTCAGAGTATGACTAACAATTTTTTTTTTTTTTCAAAGAACGATATTCTTGTGCAAACATAGGTTTAAAAAAAGAAAACACTAAATTAGTTCACATCTAATGTTTAAGATTTTTTTTTCACCCTTGCTAACACGCTAACACACACACACACACACACACACACACACGCGCAATAAATTTTGTATTTTTTTTCTGAAAAGGAAAAATGGTCAAAATAAAAAAAAAAAAATGCAGTGCTTGCAGACTTCAAATAATGCAAAAACAACAAGTTCATAATCATTTAGAAACAATAATACTAATGTTTTAACTCGGGAAGAGTTCAGAAATCAATATTTTGTGGAATAACCATGATTTTTAATCACAGCTTTCATGCGTCTTGGCATGCTTTCCACCAGTCTTTCACACTGCTTTTGGGTGACCTTATGCCACTCCTGGTACAAAAATTCAAGCAGTTCTTCTTTGTTTGATGGCTTGTGACCAGGGCCGGCTCCAGGTTTTAGAGGGCCCCGGGCGAAAGAGTCTCAGTGGGCCCCCCCCTTTAACACATAGCACGATTCATGATGCACAGATACAGCAGAGAAATATAGCATAGCCACATAGCATATAACACAGCCCACGTAGCATATAGCAAAGCCACGTAGTGGATAACACAGCCCACGCAGTATATAACACAGCCCACGTAGCGTATAGCACAGCCATGTAGTATATAACACAGCCACGTAGTATATAACACAGCCATGTAGTATATTGCACAGCCCACGTAGCATATTGCCCAGCCACGTAGTATATTGACCAGCCACGTAGTATATTGGCCAGCCACGTAGTATATTGCCCAGTGAAGTAGTATATTGGCCAGCCACGTAGTATATTGCCCAGCAACATAGTATATTGCCCAGCCACATAGTATATTGCCCAGCCACGTAGTATATTGCCCAGTGACGGAGTATACAGCACAAAGCCACGTAGTATACAGACTTAAAATAAAAAATAAACATATACTCACCCTCCGATGAAGTTCTGGCCCTGTACCGCACGCGGCAGCTTCCGGTCCCAGGGCTGGTATGAGCGCAGGACCTGTGATGACGTTGCGGTCACATGACCGTGACGTCATGGCAGGTCCTTCTCGCATACCATCCTTGGCACCGGAAGCTGCCGCTTGCATGGAGCGGGCACCGGAGTGTTGCGAGGAGCGGGAAAGGCGACGGATGGTGAGTATAGCATTTTTTTTGTTTTTTTATTATTTTTAACATGACATATTTTTACTATTGATGCTGCATAGGCAGCATCAATAGTAAATAGTTGGGGACACACAGGGTTAATAGCAGCGGTAACGGAGTGCGTTACACCGTGGCCCGTTACCGCTGCCATTAACCCTGTGTGTGTGGTGACTGGAGGGGATTATGAAGTGGGCACTGATTGTGGGGAGGAAGGAGTGGGCGCCGGGCACTGACTGCAGGGGAGGGACTAATCGGACTGTGCCCATCGCCAATGAATATCTGTGACAGAAAGAAAGACAGAAGGACAGACAGACAGAAGTGTGACCCTTAGACAATTATATAGTATATATATACATATATATATATATATGTAAACTTCTCACCTGTGTCTTGCCTCTCGGTTGTGTTTTCTGTCTCTCTTCTTAGGCTAGGTTCCCATTGCGTTAATGGGATAGCGCTAACGGACAGCGTTGCATGGCGAAATTAACGCCGTGCACCGCGTCCGTTAGCGCTCCCATTGCCGGCAATGTTAGAGCGCATTGCTAGCGCGTGTCATTTTCGGCACGCGCTAGCGATGTGCCGGTCTTTTGTAGCGCGCCTCGGACGCTGCTTGCAGCGTCCGCGGCGCGCCAGAGGTCCGTTCCCCGCTCTCGCAGATCGGGGATCTGCGAGAGCGGGGACGTTAACGCGACCCCTGAACGCGGCCCCGAAAAAGACATTGCGTTAGCGCAATCCGCTAGCGCTCGCGCTAAACGGATTGAACTAACGCAATCTGAACCTAGCCTTACATCTTTTCTGTCTCCTGCTCTGATTTTTATATTTCCTTAATCCTTTCTGCCTTCTTCTCCCTGCTTGTCTGTGGCTCCACCCCCGACATTTAGTCCCGCCCCTCCATGGCTCTTCACAGTGTGAGAGCTGTGACGCTGCTGGAGGGGAGGGATCCGATGCTTCTGCTGCTGACTGCAGGTGCGGTGAGTAGTGTCACAGCGTGTGTGACTGTGTGCCCCTGCTACACTGCAGCCAGCAACTCTCTGCACGGCCGCGCGCACTGCCAGCGCTCTGCTCCAGTCCTCACTCTGCAGAGAGGAAGGAGCAGAGAATGAGTGCGCGCAGATGCGCTGATACTCGGTGTTCCAGCACGCCGGCTGTACCAGGAGTGGAGAGCAGAAGTGAGGGGCCGCTCGGCGCTCGGGCCCCTCTCTGCTCACCGGGCAGGCACCATACGCCAGTAAGGGTAGGGCTGTAATGCCCTGATGGCGGCCCTGCAGGGAGGGATGAAGTCCGGCTTCGGGGCCCCCCCAGGAGCGCATGATGCACATTAGTGTCGGCAGCAGTGTCTTACTGTTATGGGCCCCCTCCGTCTCGTCAGGGCCCCGGCACTTGCCCGGGTACGCCGGGTGCTGACGCCGGCCCTGCTTGTGACTATCCATCTACCTTTTTAATTACACTCCAGAGGTTTTCAATGGGGTTCAGGTCTGGAGATTGGGCTGCCCATGACAGGGATTTGATCTGGTGGTCCTTCATCCACACCTTGATTGACCTAGCTGTGTGGCATGGCGCATTGTCCTGCTGGAAAAACCAGTCCTCAGAGTTGGGAACATTGCCTGAGTAAAAGGAATCGACTGTTTTTCCAGGATAACCTTGTATGCGGCTTTATTCATACGTCCTTCTCAAAGAATAATTTGCACAATTCCAGCCTTGCTGAAGCATCCCCAGATCATCACCGATCCTCCACCAAATTTCACAGTGGGTTCAAGACACTGTGGCTTGTACGCCTCTCCAGGTCTCCGTCTAACCATTAGATAACCAGGTGTTGGGCAAAGCTGAAAATTATACTCATCAGAGAAGATTACCTTACTCCAGTCCTCTATGGTCCAATCCTTATGGTCTTTGGCAGACTTTAGCCTGGCTGTACTTTGCCTCTCATTGATGAAAAGCTTTTTTCCTAGCTTTACATGACTTGAGTCCTGCCTCTAGGAGCCTGTTACAAACGGTTCTTGCCATGCACTTCACCCCCAGCTGCCATTCCTTTTGTAGGTCACTTGATGTCATCCTGCGGTTGCTGAATGACATTCTAATAAGATGACTCATCCTGGTCAGTGGAGTCTCGTTTTCACACTTTTGCCGGTCTGTAGCTTTGTTGTCACCAATATCTGCTGCTTGACCTTGTTGTAATGGACTTCCGTCTTAGAAATTTTAAGGATTGGGGCAACATGACGCTCACTGTGTCCCTCTGCTAGTAAAGCCAGAGTTGAGCCCTTCTTTTCCTCACTCAAGACTTTTCTTTTCAACTCCTTTGGCATAGTTAAAAGTTATTTTTTCATTCCCATTACTTTTGGGATATTACTAGCACTTGTTTTGCAATCCAGCTTGTCCTATTGCAAGAGGATTGTGAACACCACAGCAATTTTTTTTATATACTTTTCTTTGTTAAATAAGATTTAGTTCAGGTAATCACCTAATCAGAAGCACATTAAGTAGAATGAGGTGTACTCTGGTTGGAATTCAACTAGAATGGAATGGCTGTCAAGACATGTAGAGAGGCTATTTGTTTGTAAAACTGTGCAGTGGTCTCAAATTTTTGCCAGAGCTAGCTATTTCTATTTATAGGGGTTCAGAAAATGGCGGTCAAAAAGAAAAATAATTTGAGGTTTTTTTTAAAAAAAAAAAAACAAAAAACCCAACCCTCTAAAATTTGGTATCAGAATTGTATCAAACCCTCAGATTAAGGATAAGAGGTGAATTATACAAAATAATGACTTCTGTGAAGTCTGCGATTTTTAACTTTATTACTGGGGTGTAAGGGGCCACATTTCTCCTTGTGGAGAGTGACCGGTCAAGCCTGGAATGTCAGAATGAGGACACTTATAGGCCATGCATGCTCCTATGGAAAATTAAATATGCAAATTGTCTCTTCAGCAAGCCTCTGAACAGACAATTTACATACTTAGGTTTAAGACAGTTACAAGGCCAGGGTCGTACTTTCATAGAACACAATGAACTCACGGGGTTGAGTAGGAAATAGGAGAGCGGGTCGGATTTCAATGGCAACATCTGACTCTTGAGTCAACACATGATGTTGGGGGAATGGACGGGTCAGACAGGATGATTGTTTTTGTCGTCATGAAAGGCATCCCACCATCAGAGGTGTTTAGCAGAGGCTTACTTCACTCCTCGTTGCAAACACAACCATGCTCTGCCTGAGAATCCAGGTGTAATAAAGGCGTCGAAAGGAAAAGCAGGTGGCCGACGAGCGTTCTACTGATGTATTTTGAAGCTGTATGGCTACCTAAAGAAACATTTCTACAAAGTGTTAGTTCTACATTTGTTTTTGTTTTTTGGCAGGAATAAAAAACCCAAAACAACCTTAATGTGAATTTTTTAATTCAAGTGCAAAGCACAATGCTCCAAATCCCCCAACAAGCCAAATCTAAAGCGGAACCTGCAGATGCCACTAGATGGCGGAGGATCCACAAAAAAACGCCTTTAACAAACTTCAGCAACAAAAATGAGAATTTAAGGCTTTTTACACCAGAATTCTGGCATATACGTTTTGATAAATCAGAGCAAAGGAGTTAAAAAAAAAAACAACTTCAGTATGGCACATGGATAGCACATGTACACATTATAACCTATGCTGCTGTTCATATGTCCGTGTTTTTTCACGGACCTTGTGTCTGTGCAAAACTTAGGCTACTTTCACACTAGCGTCGTGCACTGCACGTCGCTATGCCTCGTTTGGTTGGAAAAACGCATCCTGCAAAAGTGCTTGCAGGATGCGTTTTTTCACCATTGATTTGCATTAGCGTCGCATTGCGACGCTTTGCCACACGTCCCAACCGTCGTGCGACAGTTGCGCCGTATTGTGGCGGACCGTCAGCTGCAAAAAACGTTACATGTAACTTTTTTGCTGCTGACGGACCGCCATTTCCAACCGCGCATGCGCGGCCGGAACTCCGCCCCCACCTCCCCGCACCTCACAATGGGGCGGCGGATGCGCTGGAAAAATGCATCCGCTGCCCCCGTTGTGCGGCGCATTCACTGCTAGCGTCGGTACGTCGGCCCGACGCACTGCGACGGGCCGAATACGACGCTAGTGTGAAAGTAGCCTTATGGAGACATGTCCATTTTTCTCTAGTATCGTGGATGACAAGGGCCAATACAGTTCTATGGGTCCGAGAAAAACACATCCAGTGCACAAGTAGTGATAATTTCACTTTCTTTACCCCACGAGACAATTTTTGGAACCTGGAGCCAAAAAAAAAACAAAACAAAAAAAAACCCCAAACAACAAGCAAATAGAGGCAAGAAGAACAAACAAATTTTGGAACAAATCAAGCTAAACATGTCACGCGAAGCAAGGATCACCAAGCTACGACTTGCCTACTTTGGACAAATCATACGAGGAGAGCAATCACTGAAGAAGGACATCATGGTTGGAAGAATAGAAAGAACAAGGTGAAGAGGTTCCTGCAAATACGATGTTGTGACGGCCACCAGTCTTTTTTATCTTTGGACGCTGGCTTATCCATCCGCCTCCTGATGAACTTTTATAATGGAAGTGAAACGCGTTGAGGCATCTATACATTATCCGGATTTCAGATAAGAACCCATTATCATGGCTTACTGGTTTAAGGAAAAACAATAAGGGATTTGGTGCAATATGTTGTGGCTCTACTATTGAGTATATTGTTAATAAGGACACAGTGAAAGTATTGTGTATCTATGTTACGGGTCCACCTTGGTGATCACCTTATTAAGTGATCAGTGTATTTTCGTACTGCTTTATTGAAGAGAATTATTTTGAAGGACATATACCTTCTGAGCGCACCCATGTCTACTTGTGTAGTCTTTATTCAGAGGCATGTATATATCTTTAGGGTCTCAGTGTTATCATTGTTGTGTATTATAGTGGGGAGAGTGCAATAGCAGAACTGGTGCAATATGAATAGTATATGCGGTATATGAATATGATACTGGTCTCATTGGATTATTATTTTTTTTAGTAAATATGTTGTATTATCTACCTTGTTTATATGATATCTAATAAACCTTTAATGCACCATTGCTTTTCTTTTTGGATTCTGATCCCCCTCCTTCACTCACGAATATTGTTTTCCCTCACTTTTTGGTTTTTCCCTCTCACATTTCTTTTTTTCTCCGTTTGAAAGCAGAGGTCAATTTTAAGGGAAAGTGAGGGTTAGTCGACGGGAGCGCCATATTACGTATTTATCTAGGGTGCCAGCCTCCGCTGTCAGGTAGGGAGGACCTGATTAGGGTGAGTGTAGGGAGGAGTATATTAGGCTTTATCGTGCTATTCTCCATCACTGAATTATGTTCAGTTATCCGGTTTTTTGATTGGTTTGTTTTTTGTTTTTGCTGTGATTTGAGTGTTACCATTTAGCTAAGGTTCCTGATTATAAGCAGGTGGTTATCTAGTTTTATTAATTGATCGGGTTCACCTCCCCTCCTTTTTTCTATCACCAGGGCTCAGCTGGTTTATCTATCAATAAGTTATCGGCTATACTCTGCACCCATGTAGGGAATAATAGGGTGCTTCTAGGGTATGCAGTCGGTGAGCGGGGGCGCCAGTTTGCGTTCAAGCTAGGGTGCCAACCTCCGCTGGTAGGAAGGGTATACTAGGGTCCCTTAGGGTTTTATAGGGATCCAATTATATAGTAACACAGAATCACGAGTTTTTTTATAGGCTTGGTGCCTTCAAGTGTTTGTTTGTCATGCTGAATTTAATAAAGTCTATATATTTTAGGTATTAGTTTATGTTAGTCACAAATTAATTCGATACCTGTGCATCTGGTTTTTGATAGTCTAGAAGAGGTAGACCAGCAACCCAATGACTTGAAACTATCAAGATAACAGAAGACCCTGGTGGACCTACCAAGATCGATTTTTCTACAAGTCGCTATGGCCAGAGATCGAGCTGAAGGCCATTCATTAAATAAGCCCTCCTTTCCCACTTTAGTCAGCTATAGAGGGAACTGATGAGGAAATTAACCCCTTTATTAGATGAAAGTATCAATGTGCAGGACTCTGGTCCATAGGCCAAAGTCAGTAACTGATGCATGCAGGAAGGGAGCCGTGCAATTCTCCTTACCTACCGGCACTCCTGGCTCATCTTTTGATTAGCTGGAACAGCGCAACATTGTCTGTTGCACTGCAATGTTTTTTTTTTTATTTTTTTTTTTATACATGTTCCTCAGTCCGTAGCGTGCTTGTGCACTAACATACTGGGCGGAACAGTTCTTGTTTAAAAGTTATTTTGGTTTTCTGTGGGATTGAGGAGTGCGGTTCTCCCCCATTTATATAGTAATAAAAAAAAAAAAGTGGTGGAGAGAGAGAGTGTGTCCATCCACCACTCCATTCAGAAGGGGCATGTACTCAAGACGACCGATTGTGGTCAGGACATGCTGTACTGTTCTCAGAATTAAGAACATGCCTGTGGGACATGGATCCTGTTTGACCCAAAGATTATAAGAATCAAAACCTTGTTCTGTTCTATAAAAAAACAACAACAAAAAAAAACCAAACATCTCTTTTCTCCCCCGTTCTCTTACAGCCTTGAAAGATCATGTGCTCAGACCAGAATCAATATTGACTGAAAAAACAAAACAGAAATGTACAAATTTTGCAAAGGTTTTAAAAAAGAAAAACTGAAATATCACATGGTCATAAGTATTCAGACCCTTTGCTCAGTATTGAGTAGATACCCCCTTTGAGCTAGTACAGCCATGAGTCTTCTTGGGAATGATGCAACAAGTTTTTCACACCTGGATTTGGGAATCCTCGGACATTCTTCCTTGCAGATCCTCTCCAGTTCCGTCAGGTTGGATGGTGAACGTTGGTGGACAGCCATTTTCAGGTCTCTTCAGAGATGCTCAATTGGGTTTAGGTCAGGGCTCTGGCTGGGCCAGTCAAGAATGGTCACAGAGTTGTTCTGAAGCCACTCCTTTGTTATTTTAGCTGTGTGCTTAGAGTCATAGACTTGGCCGAAGGTTCACCTTCCAACAAGACAGTGGTCCAGAGCACTCTGGAAGAGGTTTTCATCCAGGATATATCTCTGTACTTGGCCGCGTTCAGGTTTCCTTTAATGACAAAAAGTCATCCTTTCCCTGCAGCTGAAAAACACCCCCATAGCATGATGCTGCCACCATGTTTCACTGTAGGGATTGTATTGGGCAGGTGATAAGCAGTGCCTGGTTTTCTCCACACATACAGCTTAGAATTACCACCAAAAAGTCTCTCTTCATCTCATCAGACCAGAGAATCTTATTTTTCATAGTCCGAGAGTCCTTCATGTGTTTTTTAAGCATTATGCGGGCTTTCATATGTCTTGCTCTGAGGAGAGGCTTCCGTCGGGCCACTCTGCCATGAAGGCTCGACTGGTGGAGGGCTGCAGTGATAGCTGACTTTGTGGAACCTTCTCCCATCTCCCTACTGCATCTCTGGAGCTCAGCCACAGTGATCTTGGGGTTCTTGTTTACCTCTCTCACCAAGGCTCTTCTCCCACGATTGCTCAGTTTGGCTGGACGGCCAGGTATAGGAAGACTTCTGGTGGCCCCAAACTTCTTCCATTTAATGATTATGGAGGCCACTGTGCTCTTAGGAACCTTGAGTACTGCAGAAATTCTGTTGTAACCTTGGCCAGATCTGTGCCTTGCCACAATTCTGTCTCTGAGCTGCTTGACCAGTTCCTTTGACCTCATGATTCTCATTTGGTCTGACATGTGCTGTGAGGTCTTATATAGACAGGACTTGATTTGGAAAGCCACACACCTATCAGTTTAATTAAACACAGATGGACTCCAATGAAGGGGTAGAACCATCTCAAGGAGGATCACAAGGAAATGGACAATATGTGGCTTAAATATGAGTGTCTGAGCAAAGGGTCTAAATACTTATGACCATGTGATATTTCAGCTTTTCTTTATTAAGTTTTTACAGTCAAGATGGGGTGCAGCGTGTACATTAATGAGAAAAAGAAATTAACTTTTTGAATTTACCAAATGGCTGCAATACTTTCTGTACCCACTGTATTTGTGTTTGAATGTATAATTGTTCATCTACATCTTCAAACTCAACTCTAATTGCATCCCTTACATAGCGAAGAATGGAGAAACAATTGGCATGATGGGGGGGGGGTCAAATCCCACCCACAACACTACAGATTTTCAGACCGTTGGATATACCTTCCTATAATTAGGACAGCAAATGGCAACATCAAGATTTAATCAAACTATTTGCCACATTTTGGTATACCTGTTGGACATTTCACTCTTCGTGTCTTACCAAGCACCGATGCTCTGCGCACATCATTAATAAACCAGGAGCATTTTAGACATTTTATAAGAAGAGGATTAACCCATAGTCTTCCAGGAAATGAAAGATACTCCAGCATGTTGTTGGCCACAATCGCGCTTAGCACCCTTGGTTTCTCAGAAGCTCTCCCGTAATTGGTCATTGAACTCCTCCAGCAAATTTCCCAACTAAAAGGCCAAGACAACGCGAAATATTGTGTACGGTGACACTTTATTCTCATATGGTAAAAGTGGCATTAAAAAAAATATATATATTAAATTAAAACTCATCTCCACAACCAACAGGCTGCAGATAATTGACAATATAAATGTCCAGTTGTGCGCTTGGCCTGGTCGGTTGATTCTACGGACTTCTCCGACTTCAAGTAAGGCATCTCTCCCCGGTTCTGTCCCCAACAAATTCACACACATTCTTTTGCTTGACCCTCGAATATAATCTGTAAATTATGACATATACTAATAATTCTTCTATGTTAAAAAAACACTCCATAAAAAGTATCTGGTGATACAGTTCTAGCTTAATGTCAGAGGTCCTCGTCTTGGATAGAGCTTCCACCTTTAGGCGCTGTGGTCTAAGGCTTAGGAGTTATTTAAAAATGTCTTTATAGACAAAAAAAAAAAAAAAATGAAAAAAAAAAAACCAACCAAGAGCGTCGCTTTAAAACAAAGTCCTTAAAATGGAATAAAAATCCCCAAGGCCAATATGGAGGAATCCATCTTTATACAGGATGAGAAAGGTGGTCTTCAATTAATAATCACTTGGTCTTCATCACCTTCAGCTCTGTAGAGGAAACAGGAAATGTAAAGCTGACTAACGTGGAGGATGAGCATGTAACGTGGTGTGCAGTGGAAAAAGGTCAGTGAGATGAAAGAAAGAATGTCATGAAAGATCGAATAACATACGTTTACAGTATGGAATGAAGATTCTAAGAGGAAGAAAGCTGCCGACTGGAGATAACTATCCTATACGCCAACGTGCATTACCATATGACTTGGGACCAGAGTCTTCTCCAAAAGGAAAGAACCCCAACCTTAGATAGACTATTGGCATATGACATGGCTAAATAGCAAATCATAGTAACCAACAGAATAAAACTAAAATTAGATTTTTATTTTTTTTTATTGAAGATTATCACATTTAAAAAAGGGGTATTCCCATCTCCAAGATCCTATCCCAATATGTAATAGGAATATTAGCAAATTCCTCCAATTAGAAATCTAGTACAGTTCTCCTGATTCACCATGGTTTCTTTTTTTTCATGTGCAGGACACTCCAGTAGCTTAAGGTATCATGGTTATGACAGTTAGCTAGTTGCTAGTGGTCGTAGCCATGGATACCCAAGCTACTGCAATGCACTGCACATGAGGAAAGAAATAGCAAAGCAGAAGAACTATACTACATTTCTAAAAGGATGTATATGCATTTGTTATTATTCCTACTGCATATCGGGGTAGGATCTTGGAAATTGTAAATATCCTTAAAGGTTTATTCCCAACAAAAAAGAAAAACAGATCCCACAAGATAAGGGGACACAGCCGTCTTACCATATTTATCAGTAGTCAGACACACACTAACACTATAAATGGAGGTTTGCTCAATTCAATCATTTCCAGGTTTTGTTTTTTGTTTTACAGACAACTTTCACAAATAGGATTCCAGCCAAATCCTATGTTGAATAGGAATTGATGTGTTCTGTATACTTGCTGACTTCACCAAGATTTCTTGCCATTGACCTTCTCCTATAGGGCCCATTACACTTTCCCATTTTATTTTGGAATGTAATGGATACTTTGCCAAAACCAGATTTAAAAAAAAAACAAAACAAAAAAAACAAAAAACTGTATAGTCCCGAGATCAGACCACTAGAGTTAAGTAGTGATTCTACGTATTATCATATTCTTAGGTATATGGCCTCCAGGATAAGTCCCTTTGCCTGATATTCAGGTTTCAGATGAAGGCATTTATACAGTTCGGGGGTAGGTATCCCAAACTCATTTTGTAGTTGAGAAAATTAATTCATCTAGTCACCTACCAAAACATAAAAGTGACTGTAGATCCCCCTCAAAAATAAACCTACTAAACCCCCTTCCTGGTAAAGATTAGAAAGCCAAGGGGTTTCCCAAAGTGAGTGATCCCTTGTAGGCTCTGAATTTCTAACCTTCCACCATAGCCGACGAAGTAAGAACGTTGGAGATGAACCCAAAGAAACCCTAAGATTATGAGCCTCAAAGGTTTCATATAACCTAGATGACTGAGAAGACTCTGTGCTCCTCTACGTTTAGGATCATGTCATGCCCTAATATGTTGGAGTTGGGCTACCATAAAAAAGCCCACGGATTTGGAACTCACAGACCACCATCACATTGGTCTCTTTGCAATGCTACCAGTCGAATTCTTGCTTAGCTTACCCCAGATTAGTTCCCTGAACAGGAGGTTACTTTTAATAAAAGTATCTCTGGGGTACCCAGATCGGGGAATTGTGTAAAACATAGTTGAGGCATCCATATAATTTTAACTAAATAGGTGTGGCCCACCTATGACAATCGTAATTTAGACCGGTTTTGTGTTAATGCTTCTATAGAAATATAAGAATATAACATAATATATTATATCTGGGCATTGTAAGCTGCATCACCACCATTCTGATGACAAATTCCCTTTAAAGAAAGCATTAATGGCCGATACTCACTGTTGTGGGCAGCAGCAGCAGAACACCGAGCAGTTGGCGGAGCTCATGTTTCGGAATTTCCCCGAGCTGGGGCTGTCCTTACACTCCGCTATGTATTGCTGGAGTGCAGATACATTTTCTTCTCCAGCATTCTGAAACTGGGGACCCCAAAAAGCATCAATAAAAAAAAAAAAAAAAAAAAATGATAAGAACTTGGAACTGGACAATGACCACCAATTAACCAAAATGTTTACCTTGATGGTCTCGTAGGCTCCTGTGATCAATGCAATGAAAAGACTGAGGACCATGTAGATAAAAAGACTGATGAAGGTATATAGGTAAAGCTGGCTGAACAGCCATACTAGATAGTTGCTGTTCTGCATCTCCGAGAAGGTCACAAACATGTCGTCACCATTTATAAGGGAGAAGAGGCACTCAGACACCATCGAGAGGGACCGAAACTGGGAGAAAAACCACAATGTTACTACAAACTGGATGCGAGACAGAACCAAGGATGAAGGAGCGAAGGGAAGTCTTCCTCACCTTGACATGATAGGGTCCCAGCACGATCCAGCCACAGAAGCAATATCCCAGATAAATCACAGCCGCACAACAGCAAAAACGAATGACGTTGGGTAGAGCAACTCGGAGTGTCACAATGAGAACCTACAGGAGAAAGGGAACATTTGTGATGCCAAGCAGGTAAAAAACAACCAGAAGCTGGCAAAGGGATCTATAAATGTGATAGGTTACCATCTCAAAAGGCAGATCTCATCAACACCAATGATGGATAACAGTTTTGCCATAAGGAAGCAGATCCATTACTGATGGTGAGTGATCACCAGGTATTAGGAATTTTCTTGTAGGTTATTGGTTACTTAGAGGCACCCATTGTCCCTGCACTCACCGCACCATCCGACCAAGCCACGTGCAGCAAGAATGCCAGCTAGATTGAGGATTACTGCTGTATAGATCAAGACCATGCAAAGTTTAGGATCCATTCAGAAATAAAATACTCACATTATATTTCTGAAAGAAGCTCAGATATCGGATGACGCCAACCCAAACCAGCAAGGTCGAGGTTCCCAACAGGATGCTGCAGACATCGTAACTGGCAAACGTCTAAACATGGAAGACCGGGCAAAGAAACTAAATGTAACGAGACTTCAGACTCTGTAAGTGACTTAAGTCTACACATAGGGTGGAGGACTTTTAAAAGGGTTGGACCTAGACAGAGGCCACCTAGAGATGGCACCAGAACCACATTCTAACATCTTGAGGACAGTCATTTGCTTTTAAAAGGGCCACAAATGGAATGTTTGTAGAAGTGCAGCCAAAAAAAAGGTCCAGCACATTAGAACCTGGTCTTAATTTTGCCTCCATTTACCTTGCACACTGAGAAAATCTATTAAAAAGCTTTGGACGATCTACATCACCATCGCCGACTAGATGTAGACCCAAAAGACATGCTTTAGTCTTCTGTCTGAAATTGGAACTCTATGGTCACATTTTTCTTTGCAGATGTACATGCCAAGTATACCTGCATGCAAGGCTGATTTTATTCACCAATTTAGCAGTAAAATCCAAGAGTACAAAACGCACGTTTTGCTGTGGAGTTCACTAATCTATATAGAAAACTGTAGGAAGTGTCAAGTACGGATGGTAGAATTGATTCTCAGAACTCAAGACTAATCGGATAGGTCAGTAATCTGTGACCACTGGATCGGAGGTCAGCAAATCCCTCCAGACATTCACGGCTCGTTTATTTGACTAGGTGTTATGTCTCACTCTGCAATGATGAGGTCATGCCGGCCCAGAGGAGCCAGCAATGCCACATGATAAGGAGATTCACAGGCCTCCCCGTCCGGTGGTCACAGATTACTGACCTGGCCGATGACCTGGAGTCCTGGGATACAATTCTTCCAGCTCTAGTTGCTACAAAATTTAAGAATCTAACGCAGGTCGATTGCTGAGAGATAGATCTCCAAACTATCATGATGAGATTTAGTAAAATCACGTTTTCTTCACCAATTCTATATTCTACAGATTCTCAGTTGCAAAATCTGCATTTGTGTGTGCAGGCGACCCAAAAACTCAATGCAAATAAGGCCTCAGAGACAAAAGTGTCTGATCCCAACAGCTGCACATGGGAGATACCTTGGATTCGATCCCAATCTTCATGACTGTTCCGGACAAAGTGAGGATGTCGCTAATGATGAGCAGCAGGTACCAGCCATTCACGAACTCCAGCCGTTCCGACAAGGAAACAGCCAAGGAGTGACGAGTCTGCACAAACGTAGCAAATTCCTACAGACACAAGGTGATAGCGTATCAGCAAACCACTGAGTAACGCGCCTCGCTACAGCCCGGCAGCGACACACCGAACTTACACTCTGCAGCCTCAGGCCTCGTAGGATGGATCTACCGCACAGGATGAAGGAGAGGACACAGGAAATGATCACAAAGACATCGAATGCCAAACGAGAGTGGTTGTCAGCTGTTGGGAGGTACAACATATTGAAATACCAAAGCCAAGAGGGGCGCCTAAAAGAATGCTCACATTGAGGAGAAAAACATAAATGGAAGTTTTGCAAACATTCATCTCAATATTTTCAGACAGAGTTGGTGCTGCTGCTCACCTCTTCCAAGTACATTAGGATCCTTGCATTCCTTAATGGTCGCATCATTGTCCAGTTGTATTTTTACTCTCCCACTGTGCGCTTGGTTATCAAATATGATCTGCATAAGATGGAGAGGGGAAAAAAAAAAAAAAAAAAAAAAAAAAAGCATAAAGTCAACTATAGCTATACACAGAGGACATCCGAGCTGTACGGGCGATCTTCCCTCCGGCACAATCCCTAGGAGGACAGGACTCACAGTGATTGTGAATGTGTAACAGTCCGGGATCTCGTTATTAATGATGGTCTGGATGTTAATTGCCTTCAGCTGAAACTGTACAGTGATGTTGATCAACCTAAGAGAAAATAAAAGCAAAACGATCAGATTAAAAAGGGTAAATTCCTGCAGGAAGCGAATCTTCTGCGTCCTACGTAACAATCCTGTAGAATGTAGGAGGCACAGAGCTGTGCAAGGAGGGCCAGGAAAGCAAGTTGTGCTAATGTGTATTAAGTTTCACAAGCGACAAGTTAAAAAAAAAGGCATGAGGATCAACCAAATAAAATTTATGATTATTGGGACCCCCACTAAATCATAAGAACTGGTCCACAAAGTGCCCTGTGGGAATAGAGCAGTAGTGAGCATGTGCGACCTATATAAGTGGTGGTCGCACATGCTCACTACAGCGCCATTCACTTTTGGGCTCATTTCGTTAAACGCTGTGACATTCGGCAGCAATGCTTACTTGTGAAATTTAATGCTAAAATTCCGGTAGTTGTGAACTGTCTCGGTGGGATCTGCGTACACGCAACCTAGAAGAGATCGCACAGAAAGATGGATGTGAAGAGTCAAATTATATGCATGTTAGATTTTGATTGGATAAAAAAAAAAAGTTACCTGAGATGACTTTGGGATCGATATTGAACGTATCATTGGCAGGATCGATGTGGCCCTTGCGGTAATACTGCTGGCACATGGAGAGAGCCGACTGGTTGGCGGAGCGCACGTACGCATAGCGAGCAGTGGTTTGGTTTTGTAATGAGATGAACTGAGATAAAATGGAAACAGTGCAAACTTACACCAAGAAGTTTGAAGAATAAGAATAATGCAGGAGCAGTGGTAAGAAAAAAAAAAAAAAAAAAAGTAAGTACACCCTTATTTCTTCCATAGAAATTAAGAGGGCAAGTAGCAACTAGATGTTGCTAATCAAATGTCCATGAATTATTATTCATTGCCAAGTGTGACCACCTCCAATAACAAGCAGTAGTTTAGGCAGTTTGTTGGTCTGGAGCACTCAGGCATAAGTCTTATCACAATCCCAAATAGGAAAGACAATAGCAATAGTTGAGAAGTCTCATCAAATTCAGCCCAATGTCAGACAATGCAATACTCCGAGAAACAAAAAAAATAAAAACACCCAAGAGCTACAGCTCTGGCTCTAAAGGCCTCAGTTACAAGGTTAAAGGGCCACTGTCACCCCCCTCCAGCCGTTATAAACTAAAAGAGCCACCTTGTGCAGCAGTAATGCTGCATTCTAACAAGGTGGGTCTTTTAGTTTTAGGTTCAAGTATACCCCCAAAAAAGCGATTTGATACTTAGGCTGGTCCTCCCTCCCCAGCTTGGCCAGCTCCTCTGCCGTCCTCACATCTTCTTGGTCTTTCTGCGCCGCCCCCTCAGCGCTGTTTACGTTTTCAAACCGGCGCCTGCGCTGTGTACTACTGTGCTGCGCAGGCACAGTGTGAAAGCCTGGCTTGGACGGCAGACAGCCAGAGCTCACTGCGCAGCACAGTACTACACAGCGCAGGCGCCGGTTTGAAAACGTAAACAGCGCTGAGGGGGCGGCGCAGAAAGACCAAGAAGATGTGAGTGACGGCAGAGGAGCGTTTCGAGCTGGGGAGGGAAGACCCGCCTACGTGGCTAGAGACACAAATTATGGCTAAGTATCAAATCGCTTTTTTGGGGGTATACTTGAACCTAAAACTAAAAGAGCCACCTTGTTAGAATGCAGCATTACTGCTGCACAAGGTGGCTCTTTTAGTTTATAACGGCTGGAGGGGGTGACAGTGGCCCTTTAAGAGTTCAAGGATTGAAGTATGGCTTGTTTGTAAGGGTTGCCAGGAGAAAACATATTCCCTTTAACACACACATACAAAGTATGCAAAATTGCATTTGAACAAACCAAGAGCTTTCCAGCAATGCTGTTTGGACAGATGAGACATGTTTGGCTAGGGTGTCCTGCACCATGTTTGGAATGAAACAGCATATAAGTGCACACACCTCATACCAAATATCAAGCAAGGTGGTGAAGGGGTGATGAATTAGACAGGTTTTGCAGCTACAGGACCTGGGTAACTTGCAGTCAACCATGAGATCTTCTCTACACCAAAAGTATTCTAGATTCTAATGTGAGTCCATCAATGCCAAAGCTGGGGATCATTTTCCTGTTATGCCCAAGCACAGCAGCAAATGTACTCCAGAATGGACGAAAAAGGAAAGAATCAAGGTGTTGTAATGGCAGAGTCAAAGTCTACACCACAACCCAATTGAAATGTTGTGGCGGAAGGTTAAGAGCAATGCAGAAAAAAAATCTCCACAAACCTCTGGACTGAACCCCTTCATGACGGAGCCCTTTTACGTTTCTGCATTCGTTTTTCACTCCCCTTCTTCCCAGAGCCTTTTAAGCCCCCATCACACTAAGCGAGGTCTCTAGCGAGATCGCTGCTGAGTGACAAGTTTTGTGACGCAACAGCGACCTCAGTAGCGATCTCGCTATGTGTGACACGTAGCAGCGACCAGGCCCCTGCTGTGAGATCGCTGGTCGTGTCAGAATGGCCTGGACCTTTTTTTGATCGTTGAGGTCCCGCTGGGTAGCACACATCGCTGTGTTTGACACCTTACCAACGACCTCGTTGACTACAACGTCTCACAGGACGTCCCTCATCGAGGTCTTAATTGTCATAATAGCTGCCATATGACATCGTTGTACAGGTCGCTACATCGCTGCTACGTCGTTGGGAAGATCTCACCAGCGACCACATAGCGACGCAGCAACGATCCCTGACAGGTCGTATCGTTGTCGGGATCGCTTTAGCGTCGCTAAGTGTGACTGGGCCTTTAACTTTTTTATTTTTCCGTCAATATGGCCATGTGAGGGATTGTGATTTGCAGGACGAGTTGTACTTTGAACTACACCATTGGTTTTACCATACAGTGTACTCTCAAAAATAGGGGGGGGGGGGGGGAAGTGCGGTGAAATTGCTCCTGAACGCAGCAATACCAAATGTGTATTTTTTTTATTGTTTTACTTTGATTGGGACGATTTGAATTTATATATTTTTTTATTTTATTTTTTTTGTTTGTGCGTTTGATTTTACTTTTGACATGCTTCAATAGTTTCCATGGGAGACTAGAAGCTGCAATAACCCTGATTGGCTCTACTACATAAAGGCGATGGTCAGATTGCCTGTATGAAGCAGAATTGCTCACTTGCCATGAGTGCCGACCACTGGGTGGCGCTCATAGCAATCTGGCAGTGACAACCATAGAGGTCTGCTGGAGACCTCTGGTTGTCATGCCAACCCATTGGTGACCCTTGATCACGTGATGGAAACGTGCATTAAATGCCGCTGTCAGATTGACAACGGCATTTAACAAGTTAACAGCCGCAGGTGGATCGCGATTCCACCCGCAGCTGTTACAGGCACATGTCAGCTGTTCAAAACAGCTGACATGTACCAGGAAAGATGTGTGCTCAGCAGTGGAGCCAATATCAAAGGTGGAGACTCGAAATGCGCAGTGCATGTATGGCGCATGTCATAAAAGGGGTTAAAAAAGGTTGTAGAAAGCTGGCAAAACTCTCCAAGAATGATGAGAGACTGATAAAGTCTAAAAGAAACTGATTATGTCAAGCTCTTGCTGCTTGAAGGAGGTTCTACAAGCTGTGGATTTAGGGGAGTACTTACACTTTCACATACTCTCTGGATTTTTGCCTAGATCAGTGTTCCCAACTCCGGTCCTCAAGAGCCACCAACAGGTCATGTTTTCAGTATTTCCTTAGTATTGCACAGGTGATAATTGCATGCTTTTTAGGAAATCCTAAAAAGCATGACCTGTTGGTGGCTCTTGAGGACCGGAGTTGGGAAACACTGGCCTAGATTCTGGTCAATAACGGCACAGTATGAGTTATTCATTTAAGGTTTTACTTAAAGGGGTTGTCCACTATTCAGAGAACCTCTTCAAATCCCTGCTCCCCCCCCCCCTCTTTCCCAAGTAAAACACACTCACTTCTAGTGTCATTCCGGCGGTGTCAGCACTGGCTCTCCCGGGGATTGCATGACATTATGTCACGCGATCCCTGAGGCCAATTCGCACTGGCTTCACTCTCCTCCTTTGCACAAATCAGACATCCAGAGGAAGTGAGGGCAGTCGCAGCTCTTGCTTTCTCCAGATGTCTTGATTTGTTTAAGGAGAAGAGAGTGAAGCCTGAGCTAACTGGCCATAGTGCTCGCGAGACAAAACGTAATGAGAGCCCCAGTAAATTGTCAGGTCACGTGAAACTTGTAAAAGCCAGCACCTATACTGGAAGTGAGGATAAGTGCTATTATCTTATTGAAGGGGGGGGGGGGGGAATGTTTTATTAGAGGACAACCACCAAAAAAAAAAAAAAAAAAAAAAAAGGGACATGTGACTATTGAAGAATGGGAGAGAGACGCAGGAGTAGCACGAGTGTATGGGTTACAGTAGTGTCCCTTACCTGCTCCACTGCATAGAACAAGTGCTCGTAGACGTCGCTCTGGGTGTAGACGGCGTAGGACTTATCTGAATCGTCCGTGTAATCCTTCAGGAAGAGATGCTTAAACGCCACCGTGTTCTCCTCCCTAAACTGCACAACCATCTGATTACTGAGACCAAACAGGATCAGCTGCGAGAGAAGAGACAGGGATGAGGACTGGCGGAAACTTGCCTCGCAATGTAATTCTGCTCTTCAGTTAGATTACAGAAATGCCAAACATGTCCAGTTTGTGTATTATTATTATTCACACTATTTTAGTTGTTGGGGAGAAAAAAAAAAACAAAAAACCAAGTTTGCAAATAAACGTTTGGGTTGTGTTGCTATTTTCTGAGACCTAACACGGTTTTATTTTCTGGTCGATGGAGCTGTATGACTTACTTTGTTTGTTTTTGTTTTGTTTTTTTTACAGGGCAAGATGACGTTTGACTTATACCATGTTGAGATGATGTGACGTTAAAAAAAAAAAATTATAAATAAAACAAAAAGTTTCAAATATTTGTTCGGCCTGTGTCAGTTGGCCAAAGGTTCACGTATGTTGAATTTAACAGCCATTGTTCGGCTACGTTCACATTTGAGTTATTGGACATTGCGTCAGCGACGCAATGCACAATGCAGGCAAAACGCATGCACAACTCATTGCTTTGTGACGGATGCGTCCATTTTTGGCATGATTTTTGGCGCAAAAAAACTGCATCATGCAGCGTCCTCTGCGCCCTGACGCTTGCGCCAAAAATGCCGCATGCGTCACAAAACGCAAGACAACGCATGTCCATGCGCCCCCATGTTAAATATAGGGGCGCATGACGCATGCGTCGCTATGCGTTGCCGAACCTGCGCCCGACGCAACGCAAATGTGAACCTAGCCTTAGATGTTGCTAAAGATGAGTTAATTCCCCTCGTCCTACTGAAAACAGTCGAACGTTATCAAAAGTGGGGCTATGAAGTAGGGAAGCTGGCTCGGACTCCATGAACGACCAATAATTAAAAATGTCTGACCAACAATTATTAAGCAACTTGAAGCAGCAACATAAGGGACAGGAGAAAAACCACAAAGGGTGAGAAGTTATTTTTTATCACCACTAGGACACCCTGGCTATCCCCATTCCCTTGATAAATAGGGGCCTTTTACTGTTAGAAATGTCAATATGAAATGTAATGTTCTATGAAACTTAAAACTATAACTGATTTTTCTCATCAGGAGTCGGAACATTTCTATGACTTGCTACCAAAACTAAGCCACGTTGACACATTCAGTATTTGGCCAGTATTTTTACCTCAGTATTTGTAAGCCAAAACCAGGATTGGAACAATGAGAGGAAAAGTATAATAGGAACACATCACCACTTCTGTATTTATCACCCACTCCTGGATTTAGCCTACAAATACTGAGGTAAAATACTGAACGTGTGAACAAGGTTTACCTCAGACTCTGACGGCACAGCCCTGATTGAAAGCAGCCATACCTGTACTGTGACCAACATGATCTTGATTAGCTGCAGGGCCAACTTGTACGGTTTCCTCCCCTTGGCTCTGTACTTATCACAAGGGCTCATAAAGAAATACTTCAGCCGCCGCCGAAGCTGCACCTCCTCTGGGCTGGATCCTTCACACAACCTGGAGCCATAGCAGGGCGATGGAGACAGGAGGCGCTGACGCTCGGCTGCAAAATAAGTCAGAAAAATGGTGAGGACATCTTCACGAAGATGAATAAACATGAGGGACGTTATGTTGGCCACGTCGTGTACAGTATAGACATGCTCCGATCAGGAAATGGCAACGGACTGTGAAAACGTTGTTAGAAAAAAAATGGTTGAGATTACAGAGAATATTTGAGCACTTCATTAGAAAGGAAAAAGAGTCCAAAAAAAATTACAAAAAATAAATTCCCAAAAATAGGTAGAGTGATATATAATCATGGTTATTTGCACTTTGTATCCACAGCTCCTGATCATCACCATGGTAACAGACTACACACAAGTTCTATGTAGTCAGATTCTGCAATCACTGTCCATGTCTCAGATTATTCTTGCTAACTTACCGTTGATAGAGGGACAGACTAAAGGGAAACCGACTACAGGACCTGATTATTTTGCATTTGTAGTCTTACCATGGAGACATAGGTGTAGTCAGAAAATGGATATGCGTATCCTGTTAGGTTTTGCTTTTCACTGGATGTTGTCAGTCTGACCAACTAACTAATTCTCATAGGAAATGGTGTGCCCACTCTGACAAGCGGCATGTGGTCAATAGTGGGGAGTGCTCACGGTATGTCTCATATGGGGTGGGCCACAAGATAACAGTCCACCTCCCTTGGGTGGTTTGTACCACGCTCCGTAGTAGTCAGCCTATTCTTGTACAGCGGTTGGAGGACTTCACTGTAGAATCAAGGAGTATAAACCACGTTACAGACAAGAACTATGGAGAGTCAGATCAAAAAAAAAAAAAAGCAAGTGGGTCAGTACAGAACAATGGGCCATTGACATCGGCCTTTCAGGATGTGAGAGGCAGCATGAAGGGAGCGGCAAAATTATGATGGGAAATAAGCAAAAACAATGACATGGCTATAAATGGAATATATGAAGTGGAAGTTCAAATTAAACAAAAAAAAACAAAAACAAAAAAAAAGGGCTGAACTTTAGGAGAAGAAATGAGAAGAGCACAGTTTGATGGGTCGGACGCATTACTGAATAAACTCTGCACATGTCAAGATTCAGAGGTAAAAGGAGGGAAAAAAAAAAATAAAATTTAAAACCATCGATGAATCATTCTGAAAAGTCAGCAGAATTCGAGATATCACAGAAGTAAGAAGTGGGCAAAAGGATAGAGGACACCACAAAACAAGTATGCCAAAAGGTAACCTTGTGAAATGTGTAGGAGTTATGGTACTTATTTTAAAGGGTCCCCCCCCCCCCCCAAGCAAAGATTATACATGACATTAAGGTGCAAGCTGCAACCCTCAATACTTCCTGCACCATAATATCATCAGGTACAGCCACTACCAAAGAAAATACAATGTGTGCATATACCCGAAAGAAAATAAATAAGTAAAAAAGCAACTGCATTAAATAATTTTATTAAAGTACCCTATGTTAACTATTTAATGCACTCCCCCCCCCCCCCCCCCCATCAGGGTATATGCACACATTGCCTTTTCTTTGATTTTTGTTTGTTTCCATGGGCAGTGTGAACATACTTTTACATTATGCATCTTTTCAAGTCATACTCCGGCTCAATTTTCTGTATTTTTTTTAGTTTATAAGAAGTTGTGATGAGCGAACGTACTTGGATAAGGTGTTCTCAGCATGCTCCGGTACTAACCGAGTGTCTTCAGCATGCTCAAGTAATATATTCCAGGCATGTGTCGAACAGAGACATGCAGCCGCAGGGACATAATGTTCGATCACGCCAAAGACACTCCGTTAGCACCGGAGCATGCTGAGCTAACACCTTATGCCAGCACGCTCGCTCATCACTAGTAATAACCCCAAGGGAGGGAAACATTTCACCCACGAGTCAGTGAAACTGACAAGTAAGCTTGTTTGCTGGTTCCTCATGACTTTTGCTATGTGCACAGAAGATGCCCTCCGGTACAGATCTGCCGGTGTCACCATCGCGGACGTCATCCAGACAAGACCACAGAAGTACCTGCCTCCAGCACAGACGAGCTACAAGAACACGGATTCAGTAATCCTACTGCAAATCCCCAGAACTCCATCCACCTGAACTACACATAGACTGGTCACTGACAAGACGGAGCAAGGAATCCATTAGTACCGAAGCAGACAGTCACCTCCTAGCCATGCTGCACATGTCACTGACAAGACGGTGTAAGGAATCCATTAGTATCGGAGAGATGGAGCAGACAGTCACCTCCTAGCCATACTGCACATGCGGATCGTCCACTATAATTATATGTAATCGCTCATCACCAGAAGCCTGTGCCACACAGTGCACATAAAATACTACCGCCCCTCTGACACCCGTTTTCTAGAGCCTACAAATTAATGTCTGACAATAGGTGTAAACTCAAGGATGCCACTCCATGTCATTTTTTTTTTTTGACACGTTAACAGCTTTAAGACCTAAAGCTCTGGTAGATTAGAGCTGACTTGCACATCTGTAGAAACACTGGTTACTCGGATCTTGAGATTTGTCCAGCCCTTCATAAACAAAACAGACCCGTTCACATCAGTCCTCGCCGTTGTGTACAGCTTAAAATATGATATTTTAGATTAGAAGCCTTTTTTATAATTTTACACAAGTATGAATAGAGCAGTTTTCATTCTGGCCATTAGGTCACACAACAGACTGATGATTTCTGCAGCTTTGCTGTACAGACTAGGGCATAAGAAGCAGAGCCATTTCATTAGCAGTAGACGGTAGGAGATCGTAACAATTTTATAATACTGCTGGAGGCCTAAATTAGGCACAGAACTATGTAGGCAGCTCCCCTGTAACTCAAAGACGTCTAGATTTAAAGGGGCACTGTATATTCCTCTGCCATGTACTTCTAAAATATAGCCGCTATAAGAGAAAAAAAAAAAAAAAAAAAAAAGGAGCGTGTACCAAACATGGCTTTTTCTCAGAAAAGAAAAAAAAAATATATATATATATATATATATAATGCCATAGAAGACCCTCATATTGCAGCACTATCCTGCATTCCATACAGTTACACACAATCTAATCATGTAAAGCGTCTGGCATCATTCCCATCTGCTGGACTAGACCCGAAGCAAAATATCCCGACAGCGAAACCGTGAGGCCGGTCCCGTGCCCCTTCCCTCGTGAGTCCATCAAGACTTAATATAATCCTCATGTGCTTCATCAAATACAAAAACCGCCATCATAAAAACCAAAGCATCAGAGGGTTCTGTCCCCACAATTTGCATCAATCTCTTCTAAAGCAACGAGAAGGATATTCATGTTTTAGAACAAACAAGTTAGAGAGGTGGTCCAGGTCTGTGACGACCGTGCCCCATCCTTAGAACAGGTCTTCAGATTGGGGCGGGTGGGAGGGCGTCAGAACCCACCAAAGTCTTTCCAGCGCTCACTTCGATGTAGAACTTTGCAAAAGCACCACTTCAAACACTATCGGACCCCCACTAACCTGACACTGAAGACCCACCGTAAGGGAAGAGTCAGATGGTCGTATCTCGGACGAGGATCGTAACGCAATGCTCGGACTGGCCGTCGGCTCTACCCACCCGAGAGATGCATAGAAATACACGCCATCACGCTCAAGTCAGGAGAGCCGCCGGCCAGCTGGAGTATTGTGTTACGATCCTCGCCCGAGTTATACGGCCGCCCAATTCTTCCCGTAGGATAGATGATTCCACAAGTCATGGACGGCCACTTTAAGGGGATAGTCCGATCTCAAAGTTTACATGGGTGAGATGGGAATAATCCATCCAGGCACCGACCATCGGAGGAACAGCCGAGAACCGTTTCTGTAACGCCTATAGAAATAAATGAGTCCTGACACCCGCGTCTCACACCTCCCGTCGTTGGAGCTGGCAAGTCTTTCCCGTATCAGCCGTGAAGGGCAGAGAGCGGAAGAACCCCCAACTTACAGAGGAGATGTGGGTCCCGTAGATATCAAAATCCGGACCCCCCTATAAAGGAAAGGTAGGGGCTCATCCACTACTATGGGGGTCTCTGCATTGATAAATTAGATACACAGCATCTTGGGGGGAGGGGGGGGTTCAGAGCTCCAGCAGCACTGCCCTCTCCGGTGGTCACACACGGACCCGTCACCCCCTATGCATGGGCGATCTCTGTAAAGGGAGGAGTAAATCCAAAAGGAAAAATTACTGTGTTACCAATACTAGTGCATCCAAGCATGACAGGGGGCAAAGGTAACCCTGGGGCCACATGCACGGGACGGACACAGCCGGCACACCCCGAACACCACTCAGATCAGGAGGAAAGGGGGAACGTGGCCGCATCGTGTGAGCGCAGCCTACGGCAGGATGAAAGGTCACCGCAGTCCAGGAGCAGCAAAGCTTAAAGGGGCTCTGCATGTAATCTGAGAGCAGCGTCATGTAGGGACAGAGACCCTGATTCCAGGAATTTTTGCTTTTTTAACAGCCAGTGCCCCCCCAAAAAAGGCACTAGGATGTGGTTGATCATAGCCCTCTCCAGCAGGAGAACAGCCCCTAATAAACCAACCCCGGACCCCCAGACCAGGAGGACACAGCAAGAGGCACAACTTAGGGGGAGCCAGGCTTTCTCCCAGTTACCAGTCTCAGGACATGGCCACAAACAACATTTTCTAGAAACCTTTCACACCAGTTGGATTTTTGGGGCAGTTCTTTCAGGACAGTGACTGGATGGGAAAATGGGGTCAGGGGAAAAAAAAAAAAAAAAATCCATTTGGAAGATGGGAAGAAAAACCACGTCTGCATCACTAAGGGGTTAATAACAGGGCTCCGGTCACTGCACGGCGCAGCCGCACTCGGTACCTGCTGTTGCTGGGCCGGACTTGGGGTTGTCGCTCAGGCTGCGGCTCCGGCGCATGGAGCCCATCGTGTCTCGTCTGCGGGAGGAGGACGCGCTGTGTCCGCGGGAGGAGGACGCGCTGTGTCCGCGGGAGCCCGCTCAGCCTCCGTCCCATCAGTTCTCCCCTCCGTCTGGCTCTGATCAGCTGACCTTCCCTGCCCGGTCATATGACCAAGACACCTGCCCCGCCCCCCTGACACGTCACTTCCAAAGCTCCGCCAAGAAAAAAAAAAATTGGGCGGCGGTGACGTCATGAGAAGGGAGCCGGTCTACAGACCTCTTGCCTGTGATTGGCGTGTTTACTCGCGGCAGACCACGCCCATTCTAGTTAATAGCCCGTAGATTAGCGAAATGATCATGACCACAAGTCCCGCCCTCTAAGTTGTGATTGGCGTGTTAATATGAATATTAATTACGCTTGCTCATTAATGTGGCTCAGGTTATCATGGGTGAGGCTGATAGGCTGATGACGAGGGTGATAAATTCAATCCTTTAAATAGTAATTAATCTTTTTAGTCATTACTTACTGGTAAAACTTTTGCTCAATTATTTTCCCATCAGGCTTCCTGTGTTTTTCATCATTTTTCTGTGTTCAGGACATCAGATGGGTTTTATTTTGTGTGTTTCTTATCACGTTTCCCTGACCCAACCAAGGAGCGGTGCCGATTAACGCCTTCTTCACACGTCCTGTTATTTCTGGTGCCGGAGCTGTCCGTGTCCGTGTGTTACATACGCGTGGGATCCGTGTGCTGTATCAGTGTGACACGTACCTGGGAAAAGCTGTACAGATTGTGCTGTTCCCAGGCGCCGGTGCTGAAGGCAGCTCTCATCAGTGTCGCCTGGTCTCCCTGAGGTCAGTGCGACCAGGTGACAATGATGGGAGTTGTATTCAGCCCCCACTGTGTACATCGTACACAAATAAATTAAAAAATGTGGGCTCCAGCGCGATTTTCATAACCAGCAAGGGAAAAGCCGACAGCTGGGGGCTGATGTTACTAACCTGGGAAGGGGACAATATCCCAAAAGGTTAATAACAACTCACAGCTGTATACTTAGCCTTTACTGGTTAGTTTATGGGGGACCCCCGAAAAAATAGGACATAATTTCTAACCCGCAAAAGCTAAACAGACAGCCGTGTGCTGATATTATTAGCCTGGGAAGGGGCCAGGGATATTGCCCCCCCCCCCTACTAGGCTACCAACATCAGCCCTCAGCCTCCCCAGAAGTGGCACATTCACAAGATGCGCCAAAACTGCCGATTAGCCTCGCTCTTCCTACTTGTCCTGGTGTGGTGGCAATTGGGGTAATAGGGTTGTGGTTGATGTCAGCTGTTTTATGGCCGCTGACATCAAGCCCATCAAGGGCTTAGTAATGTAGAGGCTAGTGATGAGCGAGTATACTCGTTGCTCGGGTTTTCCAGAGCACGCTCGGGTGGTCTCCAAGTGTTTGTTAGTGTTCGGAGATATTGTTTTCGTCACCTCAGCTGAATGATTTACAGCTACTAGACAGGCTGAGTACATGTGGGGATTCCCTAGCAACCAGGCAACCCCCACATGTACTCAGCCTGGCTAGTAGCTGTAAATCATTCAGCTGAGGTGACAAAAACATGGCATGATGCGACTGCTCAGCTATGAATCCAGGACACACTGAGCTGAGCTTGAGCGCAGCTTCAGTGATGAGCGGTAACGCCATAGAGGTTACCGCCGGTCACTGCCAGCTGTTCCCACGCTCAGTTCAGTGTGAGCCAGCCGATGAACCTTCATGAAGGTGTAATGAGCTGGCCGGCTCTGACTGTTCTGTTATCATTGACATAGAAGAATCTGTGACAGACACTGCCCCCGTGTGGCCAGAAGTTATACCTATGCCGAATGTGATTACAGAGAAACAAACTGTATTGGCTAAGCTCCCCCCTGTTATGTCATGTGACCAGGAAGGAGGGAGAGAAGAAGGAGAGCCCGGGAAACTTCTCTGTGCAGAGAGAAGTCTGTGCATGCTGGTGCCCTCCTGTAGATGCGACATAGGAGTTTGCCTGGACGATTCCCCTCTCTTGGAAGCTGACATCCAGATTGTTCCCAGCTCCCACACTGCGGAGCACTCAGCGGTGACATCTTCACAGATCCTGGAGCTCATGAACTGTAAGCGGGTCCTCTGTTGAGAGGCCGAACACCCCACCTTTACCTGCTGAACCCCAAGGATTACAGTCTCGACCTGAGAGACGGAATTTTGTTTACTCCCTGTTGTTTTCTCCTCGGCTGGAGCGTCTCCCTGCAGTGACAGACAGGCCTGCGACGTGGGAAGATAACCTCCTGGAGCAAAGGAACTGGTAACGTGTGGATAGGGACAGTGAGGGATAGTTTGTTATTACACGTTATTTCTGTGGATAGGCATATTTTGTGTTGTTTATTATTGTGTTCCGCTGTGTTAATGAAAATGTATAACAGTAAAGATATGTTTGTTAAAATGGAATCTGAGTGTGGAAGTTTTGCTGAGCCAGATCATGGATATACATGGGCGGCCTTGCCCTCGTCCACTTCAACGGCACCATGAGATTCTTAATAACGAATTTGAAACAAACTTAACCCCTTAATCCCCGGAGGTATTTTCATTTTTGCGTTTTTTTTTTCTCCCCTTCTTCTCAGAGCCATCACTTTTTTTATTTATGGCCATGTGAGGGGGTTATTTTTTTTTGCAGGATGAGTTGTACTTTTGAATGACATCATTGATTTTAACATATCGTGTACTGGAAAATGGGGAAAAATTCCAAGTGTGGTGAAGTTGCAAAAAAAGTGCAATGCCAAAGTTGTTTTTTTTTTTTTTAACATGTTCACTGAATGCTAAAACTGACCTGCCGTTATGATTCTCCAGGTTAATACGAGTTCATAGACACCAAACATGTCTAGGTTATTTTTTATCTAAGTGGTGAAAAAAATTCCAAACTTTGTTAAAACAAAAATAAATTTGCGCCATTTTCCGATACCCGTAGTGTCTCCATTTTTCATGATCTGGGATTGGGTTAGGGCTTATTTTTTGCGTGCCGAGCTGACCTTTTTAATGATACCATACTGGTGCAGATACGATTTTTTAATCGCCCGTTATCGCATTTTAATGCAATGTCGCTTCGACCAAAAAAACGTAATTCTGGCGTTTTGACTTTTTTTCTCGCTACGCCGTTTAGCGATCAGGTTAATCCTTTTTTTATTGATAGATCGGGCGATTCTGAACACGGCGATACCAAATATGTGCAGGTTTGATTTTAATTTTATTGTTTTATTTGAATGGGGCGAAAGGGGGTGATGAGAACTTTTATTTTTCTTTAATTTTTTTTATATTTTTAAAAACATTGTCTTTTACTTTTGGCATGCTTCAATAGCCTCCATGGGATACTGGAAGCTGCCATAACCCGATCGGCTCTGCTACATAGAGACGATGATCATATCACCTGTATGTAGCAGAAATGCTGACTTGCTATGAGCATTTTTTTTTTGTTTTGACGAAACTTTATTGATATACTTAGGTGCGGATTACATAATGTGTTTCTGCCTCGGAAACGCTCGTTGAACGCATGTGTGTCTTTCCCTGCAGAATTTCCACACCTAACACAAGTCTGTGGGGAAATTCCGCACATAATACTCAGCATACCCGGAAGGGAAATTGACACGCTGTGGATTTCAAACCCGCACCACAGGTCAGTTTACGCTGCATTAAAAAGAACAGCGGGCATGAGACCTCTATAAATCCCATCAACTTTGCTGGAACTGTAAAACGCTGCATGTCTGAAGCAGCAAAAATGCGTAGCGTCAAAACCGTGATAAAATAACATTGCGGGAACATAGCCTAAAGGGCTCAAATGGTCCCTATGAGAAGACCAATACTATTACTGACCCATGATAGTTTGGGACCTTGTCATAGATTTTGCTTTGGGGTCCATGAGCTTCAAATGACACCGCTGGATCCTGGGAGTGCTCAGTCCATAGAGAACGTTGTCACCTATCCATGGGTTAGGTGATAACTTCAAGATCGGTAGGGGGCCGTCCGCTGAGAGCCTCACTGATCAGCAGAATGAAGACCCTTATATCCCCCCATCTGAATGGAGGACTAGTGCGCATGTCCGATCTCTGCTCTATATATATGGGACTGGTAGAGAAAGCCGAGCGATGGACACAACTAGCTCCTGCAGACCATATTCACTGTGCAAAATGTCAAAACTATCACCCGGATACTTCTATTAATGAGAGATAATTAGTGGAGCTCTGGCCTCAGAGGCTCCATGTCCTGGATGTAGACTGGGGATTATCACGGGTTACAGGCGGGCCAGAACACAATGGTGGTGACTCTATATTATCACTTGCTGCGGTGGAAGTCTGTAGAAGACACCGGCTTTGGGAGGTCTCCATACAAGATGCTGTCTCTTTGGTTGATAAGATTATCCGACTGTCCTTAGATACACAAGGATACAATGTAACTAATCAAGTGATCTGAGTAGACAATCACCTACATGAAGCGTCCACCACCCATCAGGTGACTTCTTGGCAGACGGTATTATGCAACCTCAGGGCCATACCAAACCAATCCCAGGGGGGAAGGGGGTTCTAAAATAATACTGTATATCAATACAAGTAGATCCATTTGAACTTTATGACTTTTCAGATGATAGGATTGTCCTTCAAAAGTCCTCTCATGTGATGGTTTATGGCTGAGATTTCTCTCTGACCCTCGCAGGGTTAAACATATTTGGAATATTTTCCCCTCCCATAGAGGAAGTAATAAGCCGGCGTGACGGTTGTTCTTACCTGTCCCCAGGTGACGCTTAACCAGGCAAGTTGTTTAGTTTGTTCTCTATGATATTTGCTTCGGATGGGGTTGACAATAGGACCCAATGATTTTATATATTTAATTAGTAGATATTGTAGTTCTTTTTTTTGTTGTTCAGAAGTGAAAGTATAACTTTCCAGACAGGTTAGTAGCTGTAATGGACTTTCTTCCTTATGTTACAATATCCTCCGTCTGTGACACTGCCCTATTAATTATAAGCCTATACTATTATATAGAGTGGACAGGTCACTGCCTGCCACAAGATCAGCACTCTCATCTCCTGCTGCTATCATTACCGTCATCTGATTGGTTATTGATTGTTCTATCTCCGCCCACTTTCAAGTAAGTGTTCTGCTGCTGTAAACATTCTGCTCATTTAAATCGAAGGATTTCCGGTTTATAAAACTCATTTTCAAAAAACCTATAAGGGGATTCCTAATTATAAGTTGTCCACTCATGAGAAAATTTTTGTCTGTTGGGAATTTTTAGCCATTCATCCAGAAGAGGATCTGTGAGGTCAGACATTGATGTTGGGGACAGGCCGAGCTCGTAATCTCCGCTCTAGTCTTTCCTAAAGGTATTGGATGGGGATGAGGTCCGGGCTCTGTGCGGCCGGTCAGGTTGTTCCTCACCAAACTCCCCCAACCATGCCTTTATGGACCTTGAAATTTTCACTGGACACAGTCATGGGGAACAGAAAATGTTCTTCCCCAAGCTGCTTCCACAAAGATGGGAGCATCAGTTGCCCAAAATGTCTTGTATGCTGAAGGATTAAGACTTCCTTTCACTGGTATGAAGACTCCTAGAATTAGCCATGAAAAATAATTGCACAATGCAGACAGGCAGGTAACGTTCTCCTGGTAGACCCAGACTCATCCATCAGATGCCAGGTTGAGAAGTGTGATCCGTCACTGCACAAAACACATTTCCACTGCTCCAGAGTCCAGTGGTGGTAGCTTTACACCACTCCATCTGACGCTCAACATTGTCCTTGGTGATGTAAGGCTGCATGCAGCTGCATGGTCATGGAAACCCATCCAATGAAGCTCCTAGGAGGGGCACAGTGTTTGTGCTGTTGTTCATACCAGAAGAGGTATGGACTCTGCTGCTATGGAGCAGAGTGTTGGTGACTTCTCTGTCTTCTGCTCATCAGCACTCGGTGACCCCGCTCTGTGAACTTACGTGGTCTCCACTTCATGGCTGAGTCGCTGCGGTTCCTTCCACTTCTCAATAATATCTCTCACAGGTGGTGGGGGAAGATTTAGGAGGAAGACATGTCATGATCTGACTTCAATATGGCGTCAGAAGTGAGATCTGGTATCAGTGAGATCTGTACTACCGGCTATTCTGTCAAATTAATAACTGCAGATGGCATGGTTGGGGCCAGATGTTATACACCGAGGGCGAGGGGCCGGATGTTATACACAGAGGGGCCAGATGTTATACACCGAGGGCGAGGGGCCAGAAGTTATACACCGAGGGGCCAGATGCTATACACCGAGGGCAAGGGGCCGGATGTTATACACCGAGGGGCCAGATGTTATACACCGAGGGCGAGGGGCCAGAAGTTATACACCGAGGGGCCAGATGCTATACACCGAGGGCAAGGGGCAGGATATTATACACCGAGGGCGAGGGGCAAGATGTTATACACCAAGTGCGAGGGGCCGGATGTTATACACCGAGGGCGAGGGGCCGGATGTTTTACACCGAGGGCGAGGGGCCGGATGTTATACACCGAGGGGCCGGATGTTATACACCGAGGGCAAGGGGCCGGATGTTATATACCGAGGGCGAGGGGCCGGATGTTATACACCGAGGGGCCAGATGCTATACACCGAGGGCAAGGGGCAGGATATTATACACCGAGGGCGAGGGGCAAGATGTTATACACCAAGCGCGAGGGGCCGGATGTTATACAGCGAGGGCGAGGGGCCGGATGTTATGCACCAAGAGCGAGGGGCCAGATGTTATACACCGAGGGCGAGGGGCCGGATGTTATACACCCAGGGGCCAGATGTTATACACCGAGGGCAAGGGGCCGGATATTATACACCGAGGGCGAGGGGCAAGATGTTATACACCAAGGGTGAGGGGCCGGATGTTATACACCGAGGGTGAGGGGCTTGATTTTATGCACCGAGGGTGAGGGGCCAGATGTTATACACCAAGGGTGAGGGGCCGGATGTTATACAGCGAGGGTGAGGGGCTGGATGTTATGCACCGAGGGCGAGGGGCCAGATGTTATACACCAAGGGCGAGGGGCCAGATGTTATACAGCGAGGGTGAGGGGCAGTGTCGGACTGGGATGCCAAAGGCCCACCCGTAACATTGACTTTGGGGGTCCACTTTTCACCTGCATACAAATATTACATATATCTCTATATAATAATAAACTGGGTAGTTTGGTTAATGAATGATGGGATGCTGCTTTTTTCTGTACAGAGAGAAGCAAGTAAATTATGACAAGTACTGCCCATACAGTAAGATTGGGGCCTAGATCTGTACAGGGGCCCACTGGGGGATTCCCCTGTTCCCCTGTGGGCCAGTCCGAACCTGGCGAGGGGCCAGATGTTATACACCGAGGGCGAGAGGCCAGATGTTATACACCGAGGGCGAGGGGCCGAATGTTATATATGGAGGGTGAGGGGCCAGATGTTATACACCGAGGGCGATGTGCCAGATGTTATACACTGAGGGGCCAGATGTTATACACCAAGGGCAAGGGAGTCATATGTTATTCACCGAGGGCGAGGGGCTGGATGTTATACACCGAGGGTGAGAGGTCAGTTGTTATACACCGAGGGCGAGGGGCCGGATGTTATACACCGAGGGTGAGGGGCCAGATGTTATACACCGAGGGCGAGGGGCCGGATGTTATACACCGAGGGCGAGGGGCCAGATGTTATACACCGAGGGCGAGGGGCCGAATGTTATATATGGAGGGTGAGGGGCCAGATGTTATACACCGAGGGCGATGTGCCAGATGTTATACACTGAGGGGCCAGATGTTATACACCAAGGGCAAGGGAGTCATATGTTATTCACCGAGGGCGAGGGGCTGGATGTTATACACCGAGGGTGAGAGGTCAGTTGTTATACACCGAGGGCGAGGGGCCGGATGTTATACACCGAGGGTGAGGGGCCAGATGTTATACACCGAGGGCGAGGGGCCGGATGTTATACACCGAGGGCGAGGGGCTGGATGTTATACACCGAGGGCGAGGGGCCGGATGTTATACACCGAGGGCGAGGGGCCAGATGTTATACACCGAGGGCGAGGGGCTGGATGTTATACACCGAGGGCGAGGGGCCGGATGTTATACACCGAGGGCGAGGGGCTGGATGTTATACACCGAAGGCGAGGGGCCGGATGTTATACACCGAGGGCGAGGGGCTGGATGTTATACACCGAGGGCGAGGGGCCAGATGTTATACACCGAGGGTGAGGGGCCAGATGTTGTACACTGGGGGGCGAGGCCCTGGATGTTATGCACCAGAGAGTGAGGGTCCGGATGTTATACACCGAGGGTGAGGGGTTGGATGTTACACAGTGAGGGTGAGGGGGCCAGATGTTATACTCTGGGGGGGTGAGAGGCTGGATGTTATACACTGGTGATGGGGGGACAGATGTTATATACTGGGTTCGAGGAGCCTGATGTTATATACCAGGGGCAAGGGGCTGGATGTTATACATTGGGGGCGGAGAACCGGATGTTATACACCAGGGTTGATGGGCCGGATATTGTACACCAGGGGGCGAGGGGCTAGATGTTATACACTGGAGAACGAGGGGCCAGATGTTATAGACTGGAGGTCAAGGGGCCAGATGTTATGCACTGGAAGGCAAGGGGCCAGATGTTATACACCGGGGGTCAAGGGGCTGAATGTTATACACCAGGGAGTGAGGGGCTGAGTGTTGCACATCAGGTGACGAGGAGTCGGATATTATATACTAGGAGCAATGTGGCTGAGTGACAAACCTGAATGCAATGATTAAGACGTGTCCAATGCTTTTCTCCATGTATTGTAAGTTGTTAGGGCGGCAGCCCATTTAATGATGATGTGAGGCTACTTTCACACTAGCATCGATACGGGTCCGTCGCTATGCGTTGGGCCGACGTACCGACGCACGTTGTGAAAATGTGGCACGACGTGGGCAGCGGATGCAGTTTTTCAACGCATCCGCTGCCCAGTCTAAAGTCCGGGGAGGAGGGGGCAGAGTTTCGGTAGAAAATGGCGGACGCGAAGTACGAAAAAAACGTTCACTTGAACGTTTTTTCGCTACAACGCTCCGCCAAATACCAACGGATCCAGTTAACGACGGACGCGACGTGTGGCCATACGTCGCAATTCATCGGCAATACAAGTCTATGGAAAAAAAAAGCATCCTGCGGGCACATTTGCAGGATCCGTTTTTCTACCAAAACGACGGATTGCGATGTACGTCACACGACGCAAGTGTGAAAGAGGCCTGAAGATGTAAATATATGTTTTCTTTATCCCGCAGGTGATGCAATGATGGACATCTTGTACCTTCTCTTTTTCTCCGTACTTCCTATGTGTTTTTCATCAGATCCTCCAAATGGTAATTAATATAAACACATTTTCAGACACCGCAGCCCTTTATATGGTCAATGCGCAATGATTTAATTCTCGGTTTTCTTTCCTTAGGTCATGTCATGAGTATGGACACTTTTCTTGGTTTTATAAAGGAGCTGGAGACCACAATGGCAGAATCTTCACCCCAGCATCTGGCTCAGCTCCTGATTTCACCATCCAGTTCCCCCAGCCTTAATGCTCATCAAGTGTCCCTAACCCATGCTTTCCTGACTCATACGGTCATGGCATTAAAAGATGACGTCTGGCAGGAAAGTGGAGTTGTCCTGGCCCCTGATGGAAGCACAGTGGCCATAAGACCCCTTCTTGGTGCCATGCTCTGGGGGTGGAAAGTTGAGTGTAAATTGGAGAATCTACAGGGAGAAGATCATCAAGAGCCAAGCTCAAAACTAGGCGACCAAAGTAGACATCCTACATCCCTAGCCATGTCTTTAGCATTGAGTTTTGCTAATTCTGAAATGTCCCAGGAAACCCCGCTAGATTTTCTAAATGGATGCTGGGATTCCATCTCCACACCCCAAACCTTCCAGCTACAAGCGGCCCCTTCCAAACATGACCTGACATTGGCACATATCAATGGTGCCTTGGATGGCAACCTGCTGAGAAAGATCCTGATCAACGAGACCCAGAAGATGAGCTCCTTACTTCAGTCATACTATTATGGGCGGCCAGCAAAGAGTGCGTTCCGGAGACAGGACTTCCAGGATCTGATAACCCAGGGACAGCTAGCCGATGAAATACTTAGAGGAATGATCTGCTATAAGGAGCATGCCGAAAACCAAAACTTACATCCTATGGCAGACGAGCAGTTCAGCGCCATCGCTTCTGAAGCAGCTAAACAGTTTGCACAGCAGTTCCTAGGTAATAAATCACATTTTTAGGAAAAATTAGCTAGAAGCTAACAAGCTCGATGAATGAGATCTGTTATAGAATCGACAACCGCCTCTAGCCACAACGATCAGACTGCTGTTAACCCCTTAAGTGTCACTGACAATATCTGTCAGGAATATTTAAGTAGTGCCATTTTGTCTATCCATTGGCTTCCTGCAACGCAATCTCAGGGTGCCAATACATTGCCATGGGAGCTAGTGGCCAGCTGAAGGCTTCAATGGATAACATCTTAATACTCCTGTGAAGCACAGACATGGGCTGCGCTTCATATGAAACCACCAGTTTCCCTACATACCGCAATACTGTGGTACATCAATGACAAGCAGCCAACATTTGCAGTTTCAAGTGTGTTCTCTCTAAGGGGACTGAAAAATAAAGTTAAAAAAAAAGCATTAAAAAATATATTTAAAAAAGTCAAAATAAAGAAATAATAATAATGGTCGATGAAAACATAAAATTAATCAACCATACAGTAAACACCATAAAACAGAAAATGCCAGAATTACCTTTTTTTTTTTAAACCTGTACATCACTCACAAAAAATACAATAAAAAGCACTCCAAAATGTCATCAATAAAAACAACAGCTCCCGCAGCATAAAATAAAACTATCACACGGCTCCATGGCTGGAGATATTAAAACATTAGGAGTCTCAGAAAATGGAGACACAAATCAACTTTAAAAAAAAAAAAAAAATTATATTTACAAACTTCTAAATTTATTCACGTTTGCATCATTGAAATTGTACCGACCTGTACTTACCACTTCACCACACATGGCATTTTTTCCTACTTTTCAGTACATTATTTAGTCACATTAATTTTGTCATTGAAAACTACATCTCACCCCGCTAAAAATCAAGACCTTGTATAGCTATATCAACAGATTAATATATGAGTTATCGAACTTATGGCTCTTGGAAAAAGAGGAAGAAAAAACGAATGGCCGTGAAGGGTTTAGGAGATAACATGGTGACTACATGCATCCACCACTAGAGGGAGCCTCCTGCATACTGAGATAGTATTGAATTCAGTTTATAAACAGTGCAGTTAGCTCTTATGCTCCCTCTAGTGGCAGTTGCAGCTAATGCATGAAAGCTTTTCTTGGTGTAAATGTTGTGCATAAATTACAAATATGAGTGAACAGGGATTTACAGAAAGTCTGTGGTTTTTTTTTAATAAAAAAAGTTTTCTTTTTTTTATAGACTGTCCTGCTGTAATACCTCGCTGCATGTGGGAGGCCAAACCATATAAAGGCACCCCGACTTTACTAAAGCCCCCTTTGGCTCATGTCTATATCCATCATACCTATGAGCCCTCTCAGCCTTGTCTCTCCTACCAGGAATGTACAGAGGATATGCGCAGCATGCAGAGATTTCATCAGGTGGATCGAGGCTGGGATGACATTGGCTATAGGTAAGGAGAAAGAAGCACATCTGCTGTTCATGCCTTGACCTCTAGAAGGCGCACATTGCTATGTGTCACGTGACATAAGGTATTACTATTTAAAGGGATTCTCTGGAAATATTGCTGTGAAAAACTAGTATGCATAACAAAAAAACTGTAGACTTTCCTGTGCAAAAACTTCTTTACTGTATGTGGAAATTTTATTTTTTGATGTTGCTTATATAACTCACACATACTGAAAAGCAACAGTGCTAACCAGCGAACAACCACATTGACACTATTTAATCAACAGGTCCACAGTGTCATGTCATCCAGCACCTTCACATGTTTCTAGAACTGTGCAGTGTGGTCACAGCACTAATGGAAGTGATGGCAGCCTGAATGACAACTCACAGTGGCCATAGTCCTTATATATCCAGGTTTTAGCAAATATAGTGGTACATTTATTCAATTTCTTTTATTATCACTATCATGAACATTTCTTTAAAGTGTACTTGTCATTTCTGGCCATTATATCACTTGTATTCTCATTTTTATCAGTTTTCCCTTCTGTAGATTCTGCCTCTGATTTTCAGTTGTCTCTGAGCTAGTGGGTAGTTACTGGCTGCTATAATGATAACCCACACAAAGCACACACATTCCTGCTCTCCTATGTCTGTGTAGATGATGTACAGAAGTAGCAGCAACAGCATGGTAGACATAACATCATACAGCAGTACTGAACAGTCTAGCAATGATTTGAACCCGGAGGGGGAATTAAAACACTTACTAGAAAGCAGAAATACCATTTCTGTGTGGGTGTCACTGGGTTGCCACTTGCCATGACAGAGAGAAGCCAGAAGACTGTGCCGTCTGTTTTCTCCTACCACTGCACTGATTAGGCTACGTTCACATTAGCGTTGCATCAGGCGCAGCTGCGGCGACGCATGCGTCATGCGCCCCTATATTTAACATGGGGGGCGCATGGACATGCGTTGCACTTGCGTTTTGTGACGCATGCGTCACTGTGGTGCATGCGTCAGGGCTCAGAGGACGATGCATGATGCAGTTTTTTCTGCGTCAAAAACCATGCAAAAGTGGACGCATGCGTCACAAAACGCTGCGTTGTGCATGCGTTTACATTTGCGTTGTGCGTTGCGTCGCCGACGCTGCACCGCACAACGAAAATGTGAATGTAGCCTTAGAAGCACTTCACCTTCATATTAAATGGTGTAAATTTCTTTTATCAGTGCAGGGGGTAATCTGCTCAGTTGAGAGCTCCTGAAAGCTTTCCTGCCTTAAGGAGCTCAGATGTTCAGTGTTGGCCACTCCCCTCTCCTATATAGACTGGACTCTGGCAATCAGGAAAAGCCAGAATTAGCTTCATTGCTGTATGGTTCAGGAATTGGTGGTTGTTGTTTGAGAAGGTGTTTGGTGGATTTATCTGTGACTGTTGGTAGGTTTTGGTTGTGTGCAAATCCTCTCCTTCTCCTACTTTGGTTTTTCCCATCCATCACTCCCTGATGTCTCCCTCTGTCGTTTGTGTGTGCTTTTTTTTTATATGATTGTTATTTTCTTTCATCCCTGTTCGTATTCCCTTGTTAGTCTAATTGGTGTATTTCCATACTCTACTACTCCCCTCTTCCCTGGGTGGGGGAATGGAGCAGACAGAGGGTAGATTCAGGAGGTATGTGGCCCTGGCTTCTTCATCATTAGAAGTAGTCCAGGAAACAGGGATAGCTAGGACCCCCTAGCCTTAGGGACAGGGAAGGAGCACCCGGCCCTGGGATATCCAACAACAGAGTTGCAACAGTGGGTCTTCTTTCTAACTCTGCTCCTCCTACCTGCCCTCTCCCTCCGTAAGATAGATCTTAGCTGTTTTTAAGAGTGAATGGTGACTTCAGAAGGCAGGAGAAAGGGTACGAGTAACTCATAACTAGAAAAAGTATAGACTTCAATAGGCGACTGTAAACTGATCCTTCAGTGAATGGGCAATTCTGACCAAGACAGATTTTAGCTGTTTTTCAGAGTGAATAGTAAGTTCAGAGGACAGCGGGAGGAGTACAAGTGAGTCATAAGTGGAGAAAGAAGCATAGACTTTAGTAGGTGACTGTAATCTGATGTCATAGCTCGGTTTTGGGATTCGATCAGGTGACCTGTTGCAGAGTTGTCGGTTCCTCTGACTGGTAAGCTATTTCCCTTTCTTCCCTATCCAAATGATGATAGTTTCTATTGTCTTTGCTTTTCCTTCTTTTTTTGTTCCTCTCCAGGTGTTTTTTATTTTCCCGTTTTGGTTTACCCTATCACTTTCTGGGTGGGGTTTTATATGTTCACCCTTCTCTGCACTAGCTTGCTGGCTATACTTGTAGGTGGATTTGTGCTATGGTGTTCCAACCCCGCAGTAATGGGACTTTCACTGCTAGGCAAATACCATATGTATTCCTGCTGAGTGTCTGTTTGTCTACCTTCCCAGCACCTTTTCCTTTGACATCAGTTAGAGTTCTGGGAAGTTATTCTTGTTTCATTTATTTTGGGTTCTCCTTAGTTTTCCCTCTCTCCCCTTTATGATTGTGCCTTACGTTTTCTCACCCTGGTTCTTAGTGTCCACCTGCACACTTTCCTCTCCCCTTGTTATCGATGTGTAGTGGCCTACCCTCTGGTTACTCAGGAAGTGGAAGAAACCTCTCAACAGCCTTTTAGGTCTGAGGTGGTGTTTTTAGTTATGTGGCTAAAGATTTTTAGCTTTTTAGCTTTGAGTTACTGTTGTAATAGACCTGTGAGGAATACACACGCTTGGGGTTGTGCTGAAATAAATGGCAAGTGGACAAACAATCCACATCTAGTGGGCCTTACCCTCAATATCACGTGTGCAGCCTCCCGTCTCTCTCTGCGTTGGGTAGCTGTTGGGTAGGAAGCCTTCCTTTGCCACATTTTAGGTCTCCAGCAGCACTTTCTATGCCTTGCGTGGTATATTATTTTCATAGGTAGCAGACAAGAGACAAAGAACAACCAGCTTCATTATTTTCATGCAGAGTAAAGCAATAGACCACAGTGCAAAAATAAATCCTGGGCCGTCTGGCCACTAAATAACATCGTCTACAGCACCTCTTGCTATTAGAAGCTCCTCACAGTCCATGCCAGTCCTCATGTCGGCAACTCCTACAGATCTTGGCACAGCCAGTCTTTTCCCTGACTGGCAGCAATAGGGAAAAAAGCTCGTCGACCTTATTAAGCTTCCCCAGTTGGCTCTGAAAGACCATCTGTCATTTGCCAAACATGCGTAATTTCTTAGATGCCGGTCATGCCACTGTTCTCCTGAATCCGGCGATGTTTTTCTTTTAATCCTGCGTCTCTCCATTCCTTAGATACAACCTCCTCTTTCCGCTATATAAATCTAGTCTTGCTAGCCAAGAGGGTGTGTCAGCCCAGTTAACTAAAAAGACTGGATTTATATACAGCGAAGAGATTTCTTTTTTTTATTTTGCATTTCATGCAACAGTATTAAGGCCTATTTTTTTGTAGGATCTGGTACATATAATTTATTTACTGCCTTTTATTAAAGAAGACTTGTTACCTGCTAAAAAAAATGAGTTAAATACCTTGTATAGTCCCCGAGTTACCCTGATCCTGCTCGAGGTGGAGGTGTTGCCCACATTCCACCTTGAACACTCGTGTATTGTTGCAATGTATTTTGATGTGCAATGCGTTTAGTAATGTGTGTTATTGTTAGTGATGAGTTATGTTCTGACCAGCCAATCCCAATTTGTAGTAAGTGTAATAATAATAATAATTATATTAGCAAATACCTCCAATTAGAAATGTAGTATAATTTTTCTGATTCGCTATGTCTCTTTCCTCATGTGCAGGGCATTGCAGAACCTTAGGTATCCATGGTTAAGAGAGGTTAAAGGGAATGAATAGAGGGAGTTCTGTTAGGAAGGCAGATAAGGCCCAGCCAGCAGCTAGAGTAAACTTTTGATCTGAGTACTCAGCAGAGAGTCCATGGATTGAGTGTCCCCGAAAGTGAACGGAGACCGGGATAATGATAGCGTGATCCAGAGTGGAGACAAGGAAAAGCATTAGAAGGAGTGAGCGATTCTCCAGAGACGAGGTCTGGGGCAGGAAGCCAAGAGAGATGGTACAGAGTTATCTAACAGTCAAGTGATGGAGCAGCGCTGTGAAGGTAAGCGGGACGAAGAGAGAGAGTCTTGTGTGGTAGTTACAAGACGTCCGCAAGCAGAGAAGCTAAATATTGGTCATAGTGGCGCAAGTAGCTCCAATAATGGGAAAAGGACGCGGAACCGCAGGTTAAAGAATAAGACTCTGGCTTACTGTTTAGTGGTGCTGCTGTTGGAGACTACGGAAGATCCCGAAGTGCTGTGCTGGGTGGTGGTGAAGACAGAAGCAGAGAGGGAGGTTAATGGACACCACCATCATCATTGCATCCTCCCACCACCATCATTGCCTTCTCCCCCACAACCCCATCATTGCCCATTCCACCACCTGGATCATTGCCTCCCCCACCACCATCATCATTGCCCCCACCACCACCATCATCATCATTGCCTCCCCCACCACCATCATCATTGCCTCCTCCACCACCATCATCATTGCCCATTCCACCACCTGGATCATTGCCTCCCCTCACCACCATCATCATTGCCTCCCCACCACCATCATCATCATTATCTCCTCCACCACCATCATCATTGCCTCCCCCCACCACCATCATCATTGCCTCCCTCCACCACCATCATTGCCTCCCCCTACCATCATTGCCTTCTCCCCATCACCCACATCATTGCCAATCTCAAATATCTCCAATAAACACACACACAAAACCACTATCACACATTCAGCACCACACAGACAGCACTGCACCACTCTCTCACACACACATACACACACACACACACACACACACACACACAAAGCAGCCACAGCACATCCTGGCACCTTCCTCTCTGAAACAGCCACGCTGAATGATGATGTCATCCAGCCGCGCTGAGTCAGACAGGAAGTGTCATGCAGGCTGGAAGGAAGTAGGACGGCATCGGATCCCTGCAGCTCCTCTCCGGTCCCAAGCAGCACAGCGGGCAGTGTTAGCTTCAGCCTGCGGCTAATGCTGCCCGCTATTAAAGTGAAATGGTATTCACTCCTCTCCACACTCATGGGGGCATGGGGAAGCGTGAATATTAATTTCTCTTTAGCAGCGGGGACAGGCTCCTGTCTCCAGCTACTGCTCTCTGGCACCAGGAGAGCCCCCCTTGACTCAGGGGCCCCATAGCAGCTGGGTGTGCCACTATTAGTGACATGCCACTGGCTGGGGGGCCCCTGGAGCAGTGAGGGCCCTAGGTAGCTGCTGGCCAATATGCCAGCAGGTGTCAGTGCCTGGGCCCACCGGAGAATCCTCCGGTTCTCTGGTGGGCCAGTGCAACCCTGCTCTACTGTGTATGGGGGTATAATAACAGGAATTCCGAAGTCATCTCAAAAAATCTGGGTAGAGAAAGTATTAGTCAAGTCCTCCCATTTACTCCTAAATTCCTCGTCATCTATAGGGAAAGAGGGGAAGACTTGAATGCGGAGTCCCCTTGGGATGAGGTTTTTTTGGATATATTTATCCAAAAATTCGTGATTCCACCAAATGTGCGTTCTTTTGCGCAGCAATTCCTTGAAGCGTGTTATAATCTCCTGTAGCTCTCTGATGGGCCCATCATTACCCCCTTCTGTGTTATCGTGGAACACCTCATTAAGTTGTGCACGCCAGGTGCGATCACGTGCACGAAAGTCCATGGTTACAACGGAGAGAGCTGTGAAACAGACAGAAACAGTTAATAATAACAGGAATTCCGAAGTCATCTCCAAAAATCTGGGTAGAGAAATCAGTATCTATAGTAGGAAATACCCAGAGACCTTTTTATAGCTCCTTACAATGTACGCAAAAAGAGGAGAACAAGGACCACATAGTAAAGATATGTATAAGCAAAAATCTTTATTAGTATAAATGTTAAAAATGGACAACAGTATAAAATGCACATGTAACACGAAAAATCACATAGAAGGGGGAGAAAAACAACCATCCCTACACCATCCTAGTACTCAGGTACAGTTGCGTAAGGAGCAAGAAAGGACAGCTCCATGTGCACAGCATTAGTTGCACGGTAAGCTGAGTAGTCACTGCTGCGCCAGAATGAGTGCCAGCAAGTGCGCCATGCCAAATCAATAAATACCCCATACCGCAGCAGCAGCTGTAAACAGAAAAAGCTTACCAGTGTAGGAGGGAGGTGGAAGGAGGGAATCCCGCCGGTGGAAAGTCCCCGACGCGCGTTTCGTGGCATTAAACCGCCACTTCCTCAAGGGGATGTAGAAAGGGGTGACCAGGACCTGCTAATAACCTCCCCTGACCCCTATCACATGTCCGGCACCAACCAATCGCAGTGGCGCTAGCGGCGCATGCGCACTGCGGCAGGAAAGTCTGGAGTGAAGGCCAGGCGTCAGCCCGAGTGCGCATGTCCAGAACGAAGGTCCCGGACCGGCGCCCAAGGTAGATAGACACCCACCCACACGCCAAGACTGCCCGCACGCAGGGTGATGCGCACAGCCACACGAGGGCGTTCCGCAGTAAGCTGGCAAAGAAAAAGAAGGACCTAATAGCTGTAAAGACCCAACACAAATGGCTAGAATGTAGGGACACTAATGGAATGGCACATACATATATCAAGCATTGCCATAATGACAAATTTAAGAATTAGTAAAAATAACTATCCTACTGTATATACAGCGTATTGAGACAGAAACATTGTATATGGGGAGATCATAATATGCTCTGTTTCTACAAAAGCAAATACAATCATACACATGTAATGCTGCAATAAGCAGAAGAGTTATATAAGAGTGTCCATATGTATAAAGCAGGCACCGGAAAACCGGTTCTTGTCCATAAGAAGCGTCCACATATTTTTTAATTGGCCCAGATAGTAGCGGACAGATGCCAGCAGTATGTAACGGGAAAGAGGGAAGGAGAGATCAAAACAGGTCCCATGGATGAAGAATGCTGCTGATAATACAAAAAAGAAAAGAGGTTACAAATTAAAAAAGAAATAAAAAAGAAATAAAAACACAAAAATATCCACTGGAGGGGGTGTAACCAACTGATTGTCAGGGAAGATGTAGATTGGGCATGTCCAATTTCAGACTGCCAACTGATTCATCGAGGGATAAACCGCAGGCTGAGATGTCTGTTGACAGCTTTCTCATAGAGAACACAGGAGCACTCTGCCGAACAAGCGCTCTTTTGTATGGAAAAGGCGGCCAAGATGGCTGACAGCCAAATGATCAGCTGAAGCACTGTTCGTTTGACGGCCATTTATTGCATATGGGGGCCTTTAAACAAGGCACAGGGAGTGGATAGGGTCAGTTGTGAGACATGATAATATGTGTAGTGTTAATAGTGGGTTGAAAGCAGAGAAAAAGTGACTCGAGCTTGGGGTTCCTACAGTAGACATAAGTAGCAGCCATGTGACAGGAGGCTTCAAAAACAGATTGGACTAGTGGAAATGTGGAATAGGCCTCCTGGTCTACTTGAAGTACACTTCAGCACGGCAAATTTGATGAGCTACTAACATTGTACCCACAATCATGGAGTTCTGGTTGCAGTTTCTGCAAGAGAGACTGACAATTTGCAGTAGTAAAACCCAATTCAATATTGCAGGCACCTGGTGTACCGATCTCATAACTGAAACAATAGGAACTTAGAGATTATATTGCTCATTCCCCATTCAGGAACTATAATTATTGCCCCAATTTATAGACTACACTGCTCACTCCCAGCTCAGAAGCCACTCGTAGTTCAGTAGTCCAAGAACTGATCTAGACAGAGAAACCATTTGTGAAAGGTTCCTCATTTGTGAAGTTGAAATCGAACCTAAGTTGTGAGAGAGAAAGAATTTTCCATCTCCAAAATTTGGGTCCTCGATGATATCAATGTGGTGTGGGTTCAGTTTCAAGTTCTCTTACCCAAAGCAAACTTGGCCTAACGTTCGGTCGGGTAACAGAACCTGAACTTCCATGGGTCCGTTCATCTCTAGCAGGAACTAATTATGTCCTGCTCATCTCACATATTGTGCAAAAAGAAAAGGCTATAAGAAGCCACAGCCAGCTCACCAATCCAGGCAGGTGCACGGAACATTATCTTGGACTAAGATGGATATACATAACGAAGTAAGGAAGGACTTTTGCGCTAAGGCAAGGACTGTTTGTACTACACCAATTTTTAATGGAGAAATAAAGCATTTGAATTTTATGGAGCTGGAACGCCTTCCTTACTTCGTCATCTCACATATTACTATCACCAGGAAAGATTTCATAAATTAAAGAATAGTTTCATTCAACCACTACAAGATGAGATATTATATTAACATAACGATACTTGAATTAACCCTCTTCTTAGGTAGTCAAAATCCTAGATGTCAAGGTTACTAGATATAACTTTTACAAGACAGATAAGAAGACATAAATAAATTTGTGTCCAAAGGTAAATTATTTGGGTTTTAAAAAATGTATTTATAGCTTATAGCTAGTTATTGTCATGCTGCTGTAATGCAGGTAGGTGCAGTCTTCCCTAGATAGCAGTAGGGAGGAAGCAGGTCTGCACCTTAACAGAGCTGACCTGCAGTGCAGCAGTGAGGCTACCACAGGTGGCAGCAGAACAGTCAAACAAGCGGGTTCTATATAGTCAGTAGCGCAGTACCAAAGGAAAATACAAAACACAGAGTCAGAGACAAGCAAAAAGGTCAGTAACAGTCAGGAGCGGATAAGCCAAAGAAAGAAGACAAAAATAGGTCAGGATACAAGCCGTCAAAACCGGGGGGGTCTGAACACTAAAGGGAAATACTGAGTCAAGACGGGAACAGGGGAAAAACAGAGACACGGGTTCCGGAAGCTAAAGCAACAGGACAAATCAGGATATACCAGAGTCAGCCACACACGCCGTAGGCAGAACTATAACTGACACCACCTGCAGGATGCAACAGAGATAAATAGCAACACCTGAAACCAGACTGAGGCTGAGAAAAGTTAACCCCTGACGTGATCAGACTGGGAAAAAGGGGAAACAGTACTCAAAAACCGTTATTATATAGTTAGTTTATAGCTATGGATTGTAAATACAATTTTTATACAAGTTGTCTTCTTTGTTCACTATCACCAGCTTTGTGGTGGGTTCTGATGGATACCTGTATGAAGGACGTGGCTGGCACTGGGTTGGGGCTCACACCAAGGGCCACAACTCTATTGGTTATGGCATAAGCTTCATTGGAGATTTCACAACATTGGTCCCTGATACTCGAATACTGCAACTGCTTAAAGATGGCTTTTTGAAGTGTGCCGTGAGATCCGGTTACATCTTGCCCAACTATACCATTCAAGGTCATCGTCAGGTTGTTAACACCACGTGCCCAGGAGATGCCTTGTTCCAAGAGATTACAACCTGGGAGCACTTTATCAAGGTAATATAAAAAATTATAGCTAAACCTAGAAGTGCATTGGGGGGGGGGGGGGGGTGTAAATCCAGTAGGATATTTAGATATGCCCCCAATTTCAGGCTAATTTACTGTATATGTGGCTTTACATTTTTATTTCTCAGCACTGACTCATTGGAATCATTTTTTATTGTTGTGTAACCTATACAGCCAAATTACTTGTTTTATCCGTCCAGACAGGACTAGCCCAGATAGGTTAGTGATTAGCCCAGATAGGTTCCCTTTAAAATTGTCAAGTACAAGTCCTCTCAATATCTAATGTGATTCCCTAAAAGTTTCCTTTGTTAAACCAGTAATCTAGAATCTGAAATGGAGACAGTTTTCTCCTGACTCCTTCTGTATTTTGGACCTGTATTAGAAGGATCTACACCTGCACATAGACATCTTGGCTACGATGTGGAAATTAATGGTTTCCTGCAGCCCTTTAAATCCCAGAAAGCACAGAACAGCCTTAGCTAACCATAGACAATGAGAGCAGAGACATCAGACAGGTGGAAGGTGACATCAATTTATAACTTATGACAAAGAGAGAAACTTTTTGGCTGCCCTTTGGGAAACCAAGAATCTTGCCACCTTCTTTTCCCACTCATGAGTGGATGATAAAGATGTTTTTTGTAGGTCTGGTGGAAATGCAGTATGGGCAACACCGGTTGGTACCTTAAAGAGTACCCCAGTAGGGCCATGGTCGGACACAATAATGGACCACAATGAACTGAGTTTGGAACCAATCATTGGTCCATAAGGTCTACACAGATAAAATATATGAAGCTTTATTATTTATATCAACGGTAATAGCAAAGTTTATAGATGAGAATATGTATAAATGAAGGGTGAGCCCTCTGAATCTTTCCTCCTATTGAGCAGAATTGAATATTACAGGTATATAAGCTGCTGGGAGCCCCTTATAATTAGGTTTTATTATGGAACACCGTTTAAATGCTCCATTATCTTTCTACAAGACTTCCAATAAAATCAATTTTTGTCTCAAAAATGCTGGACATAGCTTTAGGGTTTTAACTTGTAGAATGATTTTTTTGGTTTGGGACTTTCTCTGTTAAAAAGGGTTATCTGGGAAAAGGAAGGAAGGAATAGGAAAGTAGGAGGAAGGAAGGAAAGAATGGAAAGGAAAAGAAAAGAAGAAAGGAAGATAGGAAGGAAAGAAAGAAGAATGAAAGAAAATGTCATTATGAATAAACTGATAAATATCTTTAATTAGGTGAATCACATTCATTTTGTCTAGGAAGGTAGGTTTTTAAAATATAAGTTGTATTGTAGGAGCAGCATTTGGTGGGAAGCTCTGCTGCTGTGACCTGGAGATAGATTGTATGTCCAAGTTATCTCAAGGTCATAGCGGTGGAGCTTTTTACAGAACATTCTCAAAGGCTCCTGTCCTGTTATGATTCTAGGACACGTTTCTGTCCGTGTAACAAGACGACAAGACATACTTTTTAAGAGAGTCCCCTAACAATAAGCAGATCATATAGTGTCTGCCCGCTGGGTTCCACACCAATCAGCCATATTTTTTTGATAAAAATAGGTTTAGAATGTCCCTAAAGTGTCATCACAGGTGAAATTAAAGGGGTTGTCTGGGCATAGATATTTGATGGCCTATGTACAGGATAGGCTATCAATATCAGATCGATGAGGGTCCGACACCCGGGACCCCACCAATCAGCTGTTTTTTGCTTTGGCAGAGGCCGGATGTAAACACTTTGAGTGGAGGTGCTGCCAAGTGGCCACCAAACTTTGAAAAAAGCTGTTCTTAGCAGCTGTAGGGAGTCGGACCCGCCCCCTCCCCCCCCCACCAATTTGCTATTGTTGACCTATTATGTCGCTAGGTTATCAAATACCTATACTATACCCAGCCAACCAATTCAAGCATAACAAAATCAAATGCTTTTTAACCCACCTCTCCACTGACATAGACATGAAGAAACTCAGAGGAGGACCCATTTCGTTTTTTTTACATCCCTTGCTTAATAGAGTATATAAATCTAGGCTTTCTAAACTAGAAAACCCCTTTAAGCTTCTCTATAAACCTTCATGACCACTATTTAAGATACCTAACATTTATTCTATTGCATTTTTAGGAATCTACAGAATCTAAAGAATAATTTATCACAGATCAAGATATCAACCCTCCTACTCTGCACCCAATAAAACTTGACATCATTTTGACTTCCGTGTATTGTAATTCATTTGCGTATAACCACAATCCTCACTTACACCTCCTCCAAACCGCTTTACTAGGCTCTGATCAGTATGGTTTAAGATTTTCGTGACACCACAGGTTTACTGTTATCTTAAAAAAAAAAAAGCTTTGTCAAATATGTTTCCTGTTGTAAGGGGAAGAAGCAGCCGAAAGATACAAAAAGAGAGAGCGACACAGAGGGACTGGGTTTGGTAGAGGAGGTAAACAAGCCAGCTTAACAGACAAGGTGGCTGTCGAAAAAGGAACAGGTTGACAAGCCAAGATCGGAAGAAGTTGCAAAAATAGAGAAATCACCAGAGCAAAGGTGTCTTCAAGAAGAAAAGTGGATGCTATTATAAATGCATAATATGGTACAAGAGGGATTTTAGCGGCAACCGTGAACACTGTAAACAGCCAGAAGTCCACAGAAGAGCAGCAATTCCAGAGTCAGGACATCACTTAGAAGCATGGTGGAACCTTGTGAAGACCCAGGAGCTCTAGAATCCACCAATCCAGAGCCTTCTCCTCTTGGATCTTATCAATGGAAGAAAGGACACAAGCGAAGCATGTGGGATCGACTTCAGGGGTGGAAGTCTTCTCGATCCCAGAACAAGGAACCACAAAAAAAGCCGAATAATCTGTTTAAGAAGATAAAGTCCTCCAAGGAGTCTAACGCAGGAGGCATTGTGCACTATCTGCGCTCAGTGTCGCTGCACCAGAAGGGAAGGAAGAAAGAGGTGGTGGAGCATGTTGAGGTTTTAGAAGGTAAGCAAAAGAATTCAGGACACTTTTTATATAGCTCGTCATACATGTTCCACATTTTCGTCCTTATGAAATAACAAGTGGGAATCCTTCAATGTTGGAGATATCAGATAGTTCTTGTGGTAATTTCTTTGTGATAACACAATGACTCATTTTTCTCAAATAATTTCCAAGAATAACCAGGAGTCTTATCAAGTGTTGTAAACAGTGAGACATCTACAGTATTTATGGATACAATCCAGTTGATCCTGTTTGATCTTGTGTTACCTGAAGGGGTTTTTTTTTCTTTTATCAGATTGGCCCATACCTAACAGGGTGTTTTTTATCCCCTCATTGCAGGACATTTTATCCTTTTAGGTCACATTAGTCCATACCTTCCAGGGTTTTTTTTTATCTCCTTCATTGAAGAACATTTCAATCTTTTAGGTCAGATTGACCAATGTCTTACAGGATGTTTTACCTTCTTCATTGCAGAACATTTTACCCTTTTAGGTTAGATACCTCACAGGGTTTTTTTAATTGAGGGACATTTTATCCTTTAAGTCATTTTGGCCAATGCCTTATGAGTTTTTTTTAACTCCTTCATTGCAGGAAATGTTACCCTTTTAGCTTAGAGGCCTAGCTAGGGTTTTAGTTCTGGGGAGGGTGAAACTTCTGAGTGGGCCGCTAACATTGTAACTCTGATTAAAACTATGGTGGCACACGCTAATAGTGGAGAACATCAGTAGATGACAGGGCTATTACTGAAAATAATCTCTATAAAAAGTTAACCCCTTCCCGACCTTTGACGCATACGCTGCGTCATGAAAGTCGGTGCCAATCCGACCTGTGACGGGATCGCGTCCCTGCAGATTGGGTGAAAGGGTTAACTCCAATTTCACCCGATCTGCAGGGACAGGGGGAGAGGTACTTTAGCCCAGGGGGTGTGGCTTTGCCCCCACGTGGCTACGATCGCTCTGATTGGCTGTTGAAAGTGCAACAGCCAATCAGAGTAATTTGCAATATTTCACCTATGAAAATGGTGAAATATTGCAATCCAGCCATGGCCGATGCTGCATATCATCGGCCATGGCTGGAAATCCTGATCTGCCCCCCCCCCCCACTGCCACCGATCTGCTCCCCGGTCCTCCGTTCAGTCCCGTACTCCCCTGCGTCCGCCTGTCCGCTCCCCCGTCCTCGTGTCCGCTCCCCCCGTGCTCCGATCCACCCCCCTGCGCTCCGATCCACCCCCCCACCACCCCTTCATACTTACCGATCCTCCCGGAGTCGGTCCGTCTTCTCCCTGGGCGCCGCCATCTTCCAAAATGGCGGGCGCATGCGCAGTGCGCCCGCCGAATCTGCCGGCCCGCAGATTCGTTCCATGTACATTTTGATCACTGTGATATAACCCATCACAGTGATCAAAATAAAAAAAATAGTAAATGAACCCCCCCCTTTATCACCCCCATAGGTAGGGACAATAATAAAATAAAGAAAATATATATTTTTTTCCACTAGGGTTAGGGTTAGGGGTAGAGTTAGGGTTAGGGCAAGGGTAAGGCTATGTGCACACGTATTCTGGTACTCTGGATTTTTCCGCAGCGGATTTGATAAATCCGCAGTGCAAAACCGCCGCGGATTTACCGCGGTTTTTCTGCGTTTTTTCTGCAGATTTCACTGCGGTTTTACAACTTTGTTTTCTATTGGAACAGTTGTAAAACCGCTGCGGAATCTGCAGAAAGAAGTGACATGCTGCGGAATGTAAACCACTGCGTTTCCACGCAGTTTTTTCCGCAGCATGTGCACAGCGTTTTTTGTTTCCCATAGGTTTACATTCAACTGTAAACTCATGGGAAACTGCTGCGGACCCGCAGCTGCGGAAACGCTGCTGCGGACCCGCAGCTGCGGAAGCGCTGCTGCGGATCCGCGGCCTTTTCCGCAGCGTGTGCACATACCCTTAGAATTAGGCTATGTGCACATGGTGCGGATTTGGCTGCGGATCCGCAGCGGATTGGCCGCTGCAGATTCGTAGCAGTGTTCCATCAGGTTTACAGTACCATGTAAACCTATGGAAAACCAAATCCGCTGTGCCCATGGTGCGGAAAATACCACGCAGAAATGCTGCGTTGTATTTTCCGCAGCATGTCAATTCTTTGTGTGGATTCCGCAGCGTTTTACACCTGTTCCTCAATAGCAATCCGCAGGTGTAATCCGCACAAAAAACACTGGAAATCTGCGGTAAATCTGCATGTAAAACGCAGTGCCTTTTACCTGTGGATTTTTCAAAAATGGTGCAAAAAAATCTCACACGAATCCGCAACGTGGGCACATAGCCTTAGGGTTAGGGTTGGAATTAGAGTTAGGGTTGGAATTAGGGCTAGGGTTGGAAATAGGGTTAAGATTAGGCTTGTGGTTAGGGTTATGGTTAGGGGTGTGTTGGGGTTAGGGTTGTGGTTAGGGTTAGGATTAGCGTTAGGGTTGGGATTAGGGTTAGGGGTGTGTTGGGGTTAGGGTTGTGGTTAGGGGTGTGTTGGGGTTAGGGTTGTGATTAGGGTTATGGCTAGAGTTGGCATTAGGGTTAGGGGTGTGTTGGGGTTAGTGTTGGAGTTAGAATTGAGGGGTTTCCACTGTTTAGGCACATCAGGGGTCTCCAAACGCAACATGGCGCCACCATTGATTCCAGCCAATCTTGCGTTCAAAAAGTCAAATGGTGCTCCCTCCCTTCCGGGCCCTGACGTGCGCCCAAACAGTGGTTTACCCCCACGTATGGAGTACCAGCATACTCAGGACAAACTGGGCAAAAACTATTGGGGTCCAATTTCTCCTGTTACCCTTGTGAAAATAAAAAATTGCTTGCTAAAACATCATTTTTAAGGAAAGAAAAATGATTTTTTATTTTCACGGCTCTGCGTTGTAAACTTCTGTGAAGCACTTGGGGGTTCAAAGTGCTCACCACATATCTAGATCAGTTCCTTGGGGGGTCTAGTTTCCAAAGTGGGGTCACTTGTGGGGGGTTTCTACTGTTTAGGCACATCAGGGGCTCTGCAAACGTAACATGATGCCCGCAGGCCATTCCATCAAAGTCTGCATTCCAAAGCGTCACTACTTCCCTTCCGAGCCCCGGCATGTGCCCAAACAGTGGTTTTCCCCCACATATGGGGTATCAGCGTACTCAGGAGAAACTGGACAACAACTCATGCAGTCAAATTTCTCCTGTTATCCTTGGGAAAAATAAAAAATTCTGGGCTAAATAAATATTTTTGAGGAAAGAAAACACATTTATTATTTTCACGGCTCTGCGTTATAAACTTCTGTGAAGCACTTGGGGGTTCAAAGTGCTCACCACACATCTAGATAAGTTCCTTGGGGGGTCTAGTTTCCAAAATGGGGTCACTTGTGGGGAGTTTCTTCTGTTTAGGCACATCAGGGGCTCTGCAAACGCAACGTGACGCCCGCAGAGCATTCCATCAAAGTCTGCATTTCAAAACGTCACTACTTCCCTTCCGAACCCCGACGTGTGCCCAAACAGTGGTTTACCCCCACATATGGGGTATCAGCGTACTCAGGAGAAACTGGACAACAACTTTTTTTTTCAAAGTGCTCACCACACATCTAGATTAGTTCCTTGGGAGGTCTAGTTTCCAAAATGGGGTCACTTGTCGGGGAGCTCCAATGTTTAGGCACACAGGGGCTCTCCAAACGCAACATGGTGTCCGCTAATGATTGGAGCTAATTTTCCATTCAAAAAGCCAAATGGCGTGCCTTCCCTTCCGAGCCCTGCCGTGCGCCCAAACAGTCGTTTACCCCCACATATGGGGTATCATCGTACTCAGGACAAACTGGACAACAACATTTGGGGTCTAATTTCTCCTGTTACCCTTGGGAAAATAAAAAATTCCGGGCTAAAAATCATTTTTGAGGAAAGAAAAATTATTTTTTATTTTCACGGCTCTGCGGTATAAACTTCGGTAAAGCACCTGGGGGTTTAAAGTGCTCACTATGCATCTAGATAAGTTCCTTGGGGGGGTCTAGTTTCTAAAATGGGGTCACTTGTAGGGGAGCTCCAATATTTAGGCACACAGGGGCTCTCCAAACGCGACATGGTGTCCGCTAATGATTGGAGCTAATTTTCCATTCAAAAAGTCAAATGGCGCGCCTTCCCTTCCGAGCCTTGCCGTGCACCCATACAATGGTTTACCCCCACATATGAGGTATCGGCATACTCAGGAGAAATTGCCCAACAAATTTTAGGATCCATTTTCTCCTGTTGCCCATGTGAAAATGAAAAAATTGAGGCTAAATGAAATTTTGTCTGAAAAAAAAGTACTTTTTCATTTTTACGGATCAATTTGTGAAGTACCTGAGGGTTTAAAGTGCTCACTATGCTTCTAGATAAGTTCCTTGGGGGGTCTAGTTTCCAAAATGGGCTCACTTGTGGGGGAGCTCCAATGTTTAGGCACACAGGGGCTTTCCAAACGTGACATGGTGTCCACTAACGATGGAGATAATTTTTCATTCAAAAATTCAAATGGCGCTCCTTCCCTTCCGAGCCTTACCATGTGCCCAAACAGTGGTTTACCCCCACATGTGAGGTATAGATGTACTCAGGAGAAATTGCCCAACAAATTTTAGGATCCATTTTATCCTGTTGCCCATGTGAAAATGAAAAAATTGAGGCTAAAATAATTTTTTTGTGAAAAAAAAGTACTTTTTCATATTTACAGATCAATTTGTGAAGCACCTGGGGGTTTAAAGTGCTCACTATGCCTCTAGATAAGTTCCTTGTGGGGTCTAGTTTCCAAAATGGGGTCACTTGTGGGGAAGCTCCAATGTTTAGGCACACGGGGGCTCTCCAAACGCGATATGGTGTCCGCTAAAGATTGGAGCCAATTTTTCCTTCAAAAAGTCAAATGGCGCTCCTTCCCTTCCGAGCCCTGCCGTGCGCCCAAACAGTGGTTTACCCCCACATATGAGGTATCAGCGTACTCAGGACAAATTGGACAACAACCTTCGTGGTCCAGTTTCTCCTTTTACCCTTGGGAAAATAAAAAAATTGTTTCTAAAAGATCATTTTTGTGACTAAAAAGTTAAATGTTCATTTTTTCCTTCCATGTTGCTTCTGCTGCTGTGAAACACCTGAAGGGTTACTAAACTTCTTGAATGTGGTTTTGAGCACCTTGAGGGGTGCAGTTTTTAGAATGGTGTCACTTTTGGGTATTTTTAGCCATATAGAACCCTCAAACTGACTTCAAATGTGAGGTGGTCCCTAAAAAAAATGGTTTTGTAAATTTTGTTGTAAAAATGAGAAATCACTGGTCAAATTTTAACCCTTATAACTTCCTATCAAAAAAAAATTTTGTTTCCAAAATTGTGCTGATGTAAAGTAGACATGTGGGAAATGTTATTTATTAACTATTTTGTGTCACATAACTCTCTGGTTTAACAGGATAAAAATTCAAAATGTGAAAATTGCGAAATTTTCAAAATTTTCGCCAAATTTCCATTTTTTTCACAAATAAACTCAGAAATTATCGACCTAAATTTACCATTAACATGAAGCCCAATATGTCACGAAAAAACAATCTCAGAACCGCTAGGATACGTTGAAGCGTTCCGGAGTTATTACCTCATAAAGGGACACTGGTCAGAATTGCAAAAAACGGCAAGGTCATTAAGGCCAAAATAGGGTGGGTCATGAAGGGGATAAAAAGACCAACACTAATGTTACTGCCATATAGTGACATATAGTGGTAGACACTAGTGCTGCAGAACATGTAAGAGATTACTGTACAGTCACAGATAGTGACTTACAGCTGACGTTCTTTTTTATTATTTATTATTTATTATTATAGCGCCATTTTTTCCATGGCGCTTTACTGAATCATATTTATTAAAACTTTTTCAGGTTAGACAGATAAACATAACAATTCCGCAAACAGAGCAGAGTAGATTAATAATACAATAAGAAAACAGACATACCAATGCAAGGGAGGGGGGGGGGAAGGGAGTAGGTACACATAGGTATACAACTGTAGATTATTTAGATCAAAGGTCTAAGCATAAACTAACCTACTAAAATACAGGTTCCTGAAAGTCAGCTGACGTTCTTTTTGATGGAATTATTCACTTTACCCATCTTTTCCATCTGGCCCAGACCAACATGACAACTCCAAGACTCGACTGCAGAGAATACAACAGACACATTTCACTTCTCATATTCCAGCACCGTCTCCATCTATTCCCAACCTGCACAATCTCCTTATCCTGTGGATACCCCAATACTGAGCCGCTGCTGCCGTATGTGTCCCTATTACTACACCTGCTCTGTGGTACTGTGTGTCCTCAAAATGGTAAATCAACAATCTAGAATATAGTAATGTCATGTGCAAGTGCCCTAAAAAGCAGAGCCCACATTTTGCCCCCTAGAAAGTAATAAATGCCCTTTGTGTGCCTCTTTGACAGTCACAATAACCTGAGTTCCCCTATAACAATAAGTGCCCACTTAACATTTAATAATGTCCCAAGTCTCCCCCCTGTACAGCTCCCCTCTACACAATATGTTGCTCTTTAATACATAGTATAATGACCCCTCGCTGTATAGCACCCCACACACAGCATACTGACCCCTTAGTAGCCCCTTAACTGTTTGATGGCTCCAACACTGTATGATGGCACCCACAGTATACAAAGATCCCACATTATCTTCCACACTGTATGATGGTCCTCTCACTGTAATCCCCACACTGTATGATGGCCCCTAAATAGCCTTCATATAGTATAGTGCACCAGATAGTCCTGAATATAGTATAATGCACTCCTCATACACCTCTATATAGTATAATGCCCTCCATATAGTATAATGCTCTCCTCATACGCCGCCATATAGTATAATGTACTCCCCATAGGCCTCTATAGTATACTGCACTCTCCATAGGACTCTATATAGTATAATACATTACATATAGGCCTCCAGATAGTATAATGCACTCTGACTATGACTTTATGCAGTATAATGCACTCCCCATAGGCAGACTTTATATAGTATAATGCACTCCCCATAGGAAGACTCTATATAGTATAATGCACTTATCATAGGCAGACTCTAAACAGTTTAATGCACTCCTGAAAGGCAGACTATATATAGTATAATGCACTCCCCATAGGCAGACTCTACATAGTATAATGCACTCCCCATAGGCAGACTCTATATAGTATAATGCACTCCCCATAGACCTGTATATAGTATAATGCACTCTCCAGAGGCAGACTCTATATAGTATAATGCGCTTCCCATAGGCAGACTATATAGTATAATGTGCTCCACATAGGCAGAGTCTATGTAGTATAATGCACATCAGACACAGATGGGGAATGGGCACGCTCATAGAGCTAACAGTAGCGTAGCTCCAGGCGTGCCCCTCAGAGCGCGGGGCCCGGGGCGACCGCCCCTTCTTCCACCCCTCTTCCATCCCTGTACCTAACCTAGTGCCTTTTAGGTAACATTAACCCATACCTTATGGGGCTTCTTTTCCCTTCTTCATTGCTGGACATTTTATCATTTTAGATCAGATGGGCCCATGCCTTACAGGGTGTTTTTAATTGCAGGACATTTTATCCTTTTAGGCCAGTTTGTCCCATGCCTCATGAGGTTTTTACCTTCTGCATTGCTGGACATTTTATCCTTTTAGGTCACATTAACCCATGCCATAAGGTTTTTTACTTTCTTCATTGCTGAACGTTTAACCCTTTTAGGTCAGATTGGCGCGTGCCTTAATTTTTTTACCATTTTCATTGCAGGAAATTTTATCTTTGTAGGTCACATTAGTTCATGCCTAATAGGGTTTTTTTTTACTTCCTTCTCTACAGAAAATTTTATTCTTTTAGATCACAGCAAGGAATAAGCAGAGAATAAAGTGTTGTCATAGCACAACCTGTAACTTTAAGGAGGTTCTCCACCTACGGCAACATTTTTTTTTCTTTTTTGTTTTTACTTGAATGCATGTATTTGGAACTAAAAACTATTATTTGTTTCAATGAAAATTTTGCATCGTATGGCTTTTACAGGCTCCTTTTTTACCCCCGCATGTTTAAAAAATGTTAATGAAACACCATTCCAAAAATTTATTTAAGCCAAAAAATACAGGCATTTAATTACCATAAGAATAAAATACTGTCCCCAAAGGTGGACAACGCCTTTAGGCACAGATAACGCCGCAAGTAAGTTCTAATACCAGAACTTGGAATCTGCAGGTATATATGAACCTCTTTTGTACAGTCCTCTATGGGGAGTACAACCTATGGACTCTTTCATTGTTGGACTTGGCAGACGTCTGTTCAGTCGTAGATACTGTGGTTGGAACCAACGGAAATGTCAACGTTTCCTGCTTTGTCCAAGTAGCTTTACATGCTGATTACTGAGTCTGGATTTATAATTTTTGTCAGGTTGAAATATGTTTTAGCAGCTTCTTGCCCATCACTCGCCCACTGGATTACCGCACCTAACACCAGTAATATATCAGGGGTGACTGATTAGCTGACTCACTAATGAATATGCCGAACAGATGAGCAAATCGATCCTTAAAAAGCTGGAAGTGTTGATTCTAGCAAATCTGAAATATTTGTGATTCATTTCCATCTGCATTATTCTATCTTCTTTTGATACCTGGAAGGGGTTAACATAGTAAAATAAATTATATGCACCTATCCTAGGCCCTTACCGATCTTATGCCACCACTGCTGCTCCATGGTCCTACGCAACCGTCTTTGTTTCTTCTGGTTAATAACTTGCTTAAGCGTCAGTCACATGGGAGAGAGTCATGTCATCATGTCGCCCTTACCAAAGTGGATGTGTGAGGAAGAACAAATACCAGTGTAGGGGTCTGGAAATCTGCAACAGATAGTCTGGGTGAGGGCCTTGGACAGGTGAGAATAATGTGTTCTATTACTTTATAACTAGTGATGAGTGAATGTGCTCAGATAAGGTGTTATCCGAGCATGCTCTGGTGCTTGCGGCTATTAGACAGCTTCAACACATGCAGAGATTGACTAACAAACATGCAATCCCTGCATATGGCAGTCGAACAGCCGCGGGGACTCGAACATACAGCTCTGGCAAAAATTAAGAGACCACCACATCAAAACCCTGTCATGGGCAGCCCAATCTCCCAATCTGAACCCCATTGAAAACCTTTGGAATGTAACCAAGAGGATGATGGATAGTCACAAGCCATCAAACAAAGAAGAAGTTACATTTTTGGGCCAGGAGCAGTGTGAAAGACTGGTGGAAAGCATGCCAAGACGCATGACAGCTGTGATTAAAAATCACGGTTATTCCACAAAATATTGATTTCTGAACTCTTCCTGAGTTAAAACATTAGTATTGTTGTTTGTTGAGGTCTGAAAGCACTGGGGTTTTTTTTTTGTTATTTTGACCATTTTTCTTTTTCAGAAAATAAATACAAAATTTATTGCTTGGAACTTCAGGGACATGTTGTCAGAAGTTTATAGAATAAAAGAACAATTCACATTTTACTCAAAAATATACCTATAAAGAGAAAAATCAGACAAACTGAACATTTTGCAGTGGTCTCTTAATTTTTACCAGAGGTGTATTATTCAAGCACGCCGAAGACACTCGGTTAGCACCCGAGTATCCCATCACGTTCGCTCATCACTATTTATAACCCTTTCCCTCCCATACATTTACTATATTTCAGGCTCTGGAGAGATTTCATAATATAATAAGTGTATTTTTATGGCATTCAGGGCATTTCGTTTTTTAACAAATGTTATTTGGATCATAACAGGTTTGCCGGCCCAACCGAACAAATCTACTGTAAATTAATTTTTGGAGATTGGCTCGTCATTCAGTATTAGTATTGGAATAATGTGCCATCTTAAAGGGAGTCTATGTGTAATGTTGAGAACCGAATGCAATGTGCAGCCAATGAACTATTTATTTCCCTCACTATAGCGGTAACTTGCAGTAGTTAAGCAACAGTAATTAAGAACAGTCTAAGCAGAGTAATCACAAGTAGATTATACAATATAGAACATATAACAAGTTTTAAAGTACAGTTAGAACGGCAGAAAAAGTCGTTCAGTGATTATACTAGTGTTCCTCTAACAGGGGTGATACACCATCCCTGTGGGAGCTACTACGTTGGCTCATCTTGCATCAATTGTCCTGGGGGGGTCACCAGGTTTTCCTGCTAGGCCATAAGTCCTCTTGACAAAGTCTACTAATGCACGTTGAGCCTCTTACATTCAAACTGACTCCCACCCAATCTGCTGTCCTAGCCCAGGCCGACCCCTGTACCATGCGTCAGTGCTGGAATCGATGGCCCGGCTTGCTTGTGTCCTCCTTTAAACATTGCAGGCATCCTCTTCTGGGCATAATCTCCTCAGGGGTCTTTGGTGCTTGACCGATGACGGCTGTCTCCTGGATCTGGGAAGAAGAGGGCTGGGCTCTGGATCTTGACTTGCATTGTCAGAGTTCTGAATCTTGACCGGCGCAAATCTGGGATTCAAGCATTGAATGCCGCAGTTTGCACTCTGAGTCTTAACCAGTGTAGAACGAGTCATCGGGTCTTAACCTGCATAGTGGGGGCTCTGGATCTGTTTTGGTATTATCTGGATCTCGTCTGCAAGTAGCCAGCACCCCACTGGTACATGCTTCCTGCTGCGGGCTGTCACTCTAGCTGCAGTTTCTTCTCTTGCGCATGTTTGCACCTCTCTCTCTGTACCAAAACCAGCTTTGGTTTGGCGTGCAGACCCTTTATATCCAGGTTTTCTGTCACCAGTGGCACCTAGCTGGGTGTCGCATCTGAACTCTTTTCCCAGCAACACTTCCTATTCTGGTTAGTTCCGCATGGCCCTGTCTCAACAGCAGGTGGCAGCCTTCTCACACCAATTATACACAGCGTCAGGATTTCTCAGGCGCATTGTCACCTCGTCTTACATTTGAGCTCAAACTGACAATATATAAACTAAGCCCATAGTTTTGTCAGAGATATAGAACCTATAAAAATTGCACCTTTAGTGTTCTCATTGATGACTCCATTCTACAAAAACTGATGTTTAATCAAACATGCTAATTAGGATGCTCGTTGCATCCTGGGTGTGGCAAAAAGGCTCAGTGCACTGTTCTGCCCACTGGTTTTGCATGCCACACCTTTTTCACTCGTGACTGACAGCACTAGCTTACCTAAGCTTTCCCTATAGACAGTTCTTGCTCCAAATAAGTTAGCGCTCTCAATCTCCAGTGATGGAAGTTGGTGGGTGCATGCAAAGCCAGTGGACAGAATGGTGCACTGAGCGCCTCGTCCACGCCCATAGTGCACCGAGCACCCTCATTAGCACATGCAATTAAACTTCAGTTTATGCAAAGCAGAGACAACAATTAGATCACTAAAGGTGGGGTTTTTTGTAGGAGCTATATCAACTACCAGGCGATGTGCTTAATATACCATTGATAGGGCAGACTCCATTTAACTCTTCCGGTAAGCAACATCTCCAGAATTAACCCTAATTATAATATCAAGAAACTCATTTGCCAAGAACTGGAGATGTAATAATATTAACAAGAATAGTGCCCTCAGCAGAGCCATAACATTAGAGAAAGTAGAATTTGCGTTTGCAACCAAGTCATAGGGCCTGGGGGTCCAATTGTCTCTCTGCCAAATAAAAAAAAAATAATATTATAATTGGCACATTATAGCTGGGAGGGGTTGGGCTACAGATTATTTATTAGGGACCCAGGAGTTTCAAGATACAAGCACAATGTAATTTCTCCTACAGGGATAATCAGACGATCTGACTTTTGAAGAGGAGCTGCCTTCTGAAGAGCATTATTGGCAACCATGGTTAACACATGGAAGCACCCTTGGATCAAATACCAAACTTGATTTCACAACATTAGTACAAATAATATAATCCGACAAGGTAAAATATAAGGGAGTTTAAACTCTGTAGCAGAAAACTTAGATCAAAATCAGAGGTCATCTTTTCAAAAAGAAGAGGAAAATGGCCACTATAATCAGAGGTGGTGTGTCAGCTCCAGGTGTGGGCACGGTGACTGTTGCTCTATGTTTCTAAATATCCAGCCACAAGAAGTGGGGAAGTGGCCACACATGCATGTGGATCTCTTTTTTTAAATTCTCATGATTTGCTGGCTCGGACGTCTCTATAAATCGCATAGTCTGTAGTAGATAGGGCCATTGTATAGAGGCTTCATGTTCATAAACTGGAAGATGGACCAGGCATTGTGTAAAATAAATAGACCATGTAGCATCAGTAACAAAAGACATTTCTCATGAAGGCCAGAATATAATTCTGACTTTTATTTGCAAGAAAGAAGACGCGTTTCAACCTTGACTTGAGGTTTTCATCAGGCTCATTTACTAAATCTAAAATAATAAATAATAATAAAACCATAAATTCCTTGTTAATTGGAGAAAGGCCCACAAACAGGTAACATACAAAATGCACATTCTCAATTTTTGTAATATTGAACATCACATGTACCTCCACTATGTGAAGCTGAGTCACTAATCCCCGACAAGCTGTGAGACAGGGTAATCAGAAGGTCCAAGGTCAGATACCAGGAGGGCTTATAGTACAGAGGGACAAGACAAAGGTGTGGTCAAGTAACAGTTTGGGGTCAAGTGCCAGGAGGGTATGTACAGATGAGGGGATAAGAGAAATGGATAGTCAGAGGCCAAGTCCAGGGTCAGATACCTGAGGTCAGAGAGCGTCAAGAGCAAAATGGATAACACACACAAATAATCAAAACAAATCAAGGTCCAGCAACAAGTTCAGGAAATCAGACACAGAGCAAAGCACACACATCACTGAACAAAGCTACAGCTGTCAATGATCTGCTTATAGCTAGCCAGCTAAATAGCTATAAAATTATCAAAAACGGGAAACCCCTGGAGGAAAGCCCATAGGCTAGGACAGATTTTATGCCTCCTGGATCTGACACGACTACCTGGCTATCCTTCTTGCCACCGAACAGTGGTTGACTCTGTGGCCCTTGCCCAGGGAGTCTTGTGTATGCCCAGATCCCTGTACAGGGGTTAAAAGATGAAGGCCAGGGCAACCAATGGATTCTGGGAAATGGAGTTGCTTGTTCCAAGCCTGTTCATGGTAGCCATTTTAGAGCTGTCAGATGATTACGAACAGTGCTTATGTGACAAGGCCTCTTTCTCGGGATGTCTGTTCCGGAGATGCTAATTGGCTTTGTTCTTTAGCAGTGCTTCTTCTGGACTCCATTAAGTTTCTGTTGTCATTAATAGATATGGTTTCTATCTGAAACCCAAACTCTGCTGTGGATGCTCTGCTTCATACCACAAGGCTGTAACTCCTCTACAAGCAGCTCTGGTTCTTTATCTTGGCTGCTCTAACACCTGGACTTTTATTCTGATTCAACTGTACATACGATCTCTGTACACCCAAATTGTGCACACACGATCAATGCAGACACAATTTCTGCACACACAATCTCTGGACACCCAATCTCTGCACACACAATCTCTGCACATAAATGTATATTCAAGAACAAAAGTGAACATACCCTTTCAGTATGTATCTCCTTTCAGGGCAGTTGGGTAGCATTAGCCGAGAAGGAGCCGTATATGTGTATAGTGGGATTAAAAATAATTATTACCCTACTATTAGGTACAGTGCCTTCAATCATAGCATGAAATAGAAAAGTAGTATTTAGCTTAGTTCCTGTATAGCAATGAGTTCCTATATCTAACGATATCTTTTCAGAGCCATCACCTGTTTCTTTTGCAACCGCTGCACCTGAAGTTCCTGTCTGGGATGTATCGAGCTTCTCCCTTGTGGATGGACGTATTGTACTATCCAAAGGTGAAGAACAGGTAAATAGTTATGTATGATCCAGGGATTCCATCACTAGGGATCCACATTTTTATCCTTCCTCCTTGACCATTGGCTATTTACATGTGGTCATTGTGTGTTATGGTGGTGGCTCATGTTCATACAGATGTGGCCAGTGTACACTGTGTGTCCGGTATGTGTTTAATAGTCATCAACCTTCCTGCCCTTGGAATGATTGGCACCAAGAGTCTGTTATCTGAATCAATCATTACTACATTCTTATGGCTGACATTAAGGCTTGATTATCACACTGCGGATGATGGATAACGATGAACCCATGTCTGTAGGTAGAGAGGCAAGAGCCACACAATTTTTCAGGTAAATGGAGGTATTAAAATCAAATCATGTGACCATTGGCTACCATATGCAGGATTGGTTTAGGCCCCCTATGGTAGACACAACGTCAACAGCTTGCCTTAGCACAGTTAATTCTTAATTCCCGGCTTAAAAATATGCATCACCTTGGAACAGAGTTTTGGAGGCCATAACATGCACAACTTACATTTCGAGCCTCCATCACCCAATTATTGCTGATTGATAAAAGAAGTCTTAAAGGTATATTCCCAAACAGGCAAGCTATCCCCTATCCTTACTTGCAGATAGCTGATGGTCTGCTTGCACCAGTCATCTTGAGAATGGAGTTCTGAATCCCAAGAATGGGGCTTCTCATTTATGTCTTGAGTGGAGCCGAGGTTCTCCATTTATTGTCTTTGGGACTGCCGGGAATAGCTGTGCTTGGTAGACTCACAGGCAATGAATAGGGCAGAATTTGCCCATGCGCTCCTACGTTGTGTTACAGACAGGCTGCAGAACACCATTCTCAGGTTTTCAGAGCTTTAATATCGGGAACCCTGAGGATCCTAGCAGGCCAAATTCTTTAACCTTATCACAGACTCTACAAATCTTGATATTATCTAATAGAAAAAAAGAAGTTCACCAGCATCCATGCAATAACAGGAAAATCATTTCTTTGGGCACTATTACATAAACTACAGCACATTTTGGCTTTCAGACAGGCCTTTTTGTAGTGCAATACAAATTACATATACACAAAATATTATACAAAGGTATGTTGGCAGGAGTTATACTAGTCACACAAAGAAATCCAGGAACCAGGGCACCAGATGTCCTCCTAGAAAGGCATATGGTGACCTGGTTCCTTGTTTCTCTGCATTGCTACAACCTTGTGGAGGGTTGCAGCCAGTGTGCACAGACCACAAAGTGGTGCATGGGACTTATCTATTATACTAGTCATACAGTTATTATAAAAACTACATACACCCTATTTGAATTTTATGTTTTTTTGTATCAAGATCAAATAATTAGAAAAAAATATGGTCATTAGTAGGTCTTAAAATTAGACAAATACAACCTCAGGTAAACAGCAATAGATGTCAAATTACACCATGTTATAATTTATTAACCAAAAATAGGCCAAAATGTGGAAAGTGTGTAAAAAAAAAAAGTAAATACATCCTTACTGCTTCTATTGGTTTTAAGAGGGTAAGTAGCAACCAGGTGAAGCTAATCAAATGCAATTCATAGTTCTTCAGCAAGCGCCTCTATAAAAGCAGAACTTTTAGCAATTTGCTGGTCTGGGAACATTCAGGCGATTGTTAATACAATGCGCAGGAAGAAAGACATCAGCAAAGATCTCAGAGAAGCAATTGTTGCTGCCCAACAGTTTTGGAAGGGTTATCAGGCCATTTACAAATATTTTGGACTCCATCATTCTAGAGTGAGAAAGAATATTCATAACTGGAAAACATTGAAGACAATTGAAAATCTTTCCAATTGAAGGTCTGATTCTTAAAAGGTTTTAAAATTGGGTTTTTCTTATGACTGTACTTAATTTTGCTCATGTTTGTTGAAATTCATGCCATACATAAAATTAATAGAGCAATTAGTGATTAGAAACTGTGCTCACAGAAATACAGTGGTGGCATGTAACCCTTAGCCCCCAACCTTCCCAGATATAGCGAGATCCAATGGACCTAAATGCTTATCTGACCAACAGCTATTATGTTCGACTCCCCCATAAATAAGCATGGCAAACCATGCTCGGATGGTTTTTAAACGGGGGAGAGAAATTAATGCATCATGCCTAACTCATCTTTCCTCCACCATTGGAAAAAGGCGAGCGCTCCCATCAGTAAAGTCACTTATCAAATTATTGAAAATTATCTAATGTGTTTTGGCACATTTACCTTTTCTAAGGAGCTTTTGACACTGCATCCTTTGCCTCGTTCAGTGGTCCCATTGGGGCTGACGTCCAAACCCCTACAAAATGTTTTTATACTATAGTGGTGCAGATGGAGTCATCGTGTGCTCTGTCGTACATCATTTTCAGGGAAATGTGGACAACCAGATGTAGTAGACTGCGCCTCGGTGCCCACTTCCAGTAGGTATATACATCCGAAACCTGTTTTTCAGGGGGTTCAGACGTAAGACCCAATGGGACTACTGAACGTGGTGAAGGATGCATTGTGAAAGCACCCTTACTCCCAAACTGCGCACAAATTTACAAAAACTTTGCAGATAGTTCAGTGCAAAATCAAGATAAATCAACACAAAATTAAGTATTTTTGAAGGAGCTATGATTTCTAGTATTTCCATGCTTCGCAGTTAGGTGTGTTTTCTTTTATCATAGATATGCCAGGTTCAAATCCAACCAGGTCAACTTATCCTTGGCGTTTCTATGTTCTCTTAGAATTTATGTCCCGAAAAAAAAAATTTGGCCAAATCCACTGATTCCGTCAGGATCAGCAGATCATCTAATGTGAATAGGCGTCACCAAACTGTCCCTCAGTGGCAAATGTTGGGGGAAAGAAGGATCGGACTTGTTGGATTTTAACATGCTCAACCCTTGGCGTTAACATGCTGCCAGAGGACCTGTTTGTAAAAAATCAGTATATTGATTCATGCTCCATAATAATTGCATGTGTATATGCTAAATATGCACAGCATTATCAGAAGGTGCTAAATTTAAAGGACTTCTTCTCACTCTTAGGATGCATTTCGCACCCGGAGTCGTACAGGAAGTTGTGTGTCCAACAATGACGTGGCACAGATAGACAAGGTGGACACAGGTAAGGCTCATATAATGACATATATTTAGCTATATGATAAGCTGCAGATTATTCCTTGAGTCTATAGATATATTACAATGCTGTGAGACTTCCAGTAATGTGCAGGTAGGTAAATGTAGAATGACAGATGGAGGGTTAGCGCAGCCAAGCACATTGAATTTACCACTTCCTTCCTGCCGGAAGCGGACGATTAGAGAACACTTCATCAGCGTTAATAGTGTTGTCTGGTTTCCAATATCTGTATGTACATATTAGGAACTCGTATATCTAACCTGCAACACTCAGAACTGTGCATAGATAGACTCTAGGTCTCCTTAGTAACTGCTGCACACAGATTACTCCAATGTGTGATCTGGGCAAAAAAGCAAGAAATTACATTAAATGAGGTGTTTGGTGAAAATAAGTTATCAATCATCGATCTACAGGATAGGTGATAACTTATAGATTTGTAGGGGTCTGATCTATAACCTGCTCCCCGTCACTGATATGGCAGGAGGAGCTAGAAAAAGTGAGTGGTTTTGCAAGAGTGTTGACATTTTTTTTATTGCTGAGCAAGGCCTAGTGTCACGATACTAGTGGATACAACTGGACACCAGTGGCTAGGTCAAAGAGACTGCAGACACAATGGTTTGAACAAGCAAGATTGTATTTGTGATCTGAATGCAATATAGCATGTAAGTCCAGATAAATGTTCAGTCAATCTGATAAACAGTAATAGCAGAGCTGATACTCTGCGACACAGCATGCAAAGTCACTGAGCAATGAGTGCACAAGACACAGTCTCTTGCAGAGCAGAGGAACACACTAGCTGGCTGGAGTTCTTACTTCACCGCAGGTGTGGTCAGGCAGAGGTTTCTGAAGTCAGGTGTTTAGCAATCACTTGGTCAGCAGGCAGGGATCCAGACGTGCAGGTTGGCAGAGGACTCCACCGTTAGGAAAGGACCCACAGGGATCGTAAGTCCAGGCTTGGGACTGCAGAGGAACAAGGTCCAAAACATAATACACAAGCAATGAAACAGAGCAGGTGCTGGCTTTTTATACAACTTTGGCAGGAAGCAAGATGGCCGACGTGAAACATCAAGATCCATGTTAACTAAGGGCAAGTCTAAGGGCAAGAGAAACAGATTCCAGGACTAGATACTGACACCTAGGGAACGTCACGGAGACCAGGTAGTGACCTGGCCCGTAGATTCATTGCCACTTGGGAGAAGTGGGCTAGTGTAGACTCGCCGGGGCAGCTTGCGGGCTACCACTGAAGTGATTTTGGATAAGTACTTTGTCCGCCTGAGGAAGAGTTGGTTCAAAGTTGTCTCATGGTGGTTTTAATAGTATGGAGTCAATTTGGGATGGGTGCTGCAAGACTCTTAACCAGTGGAATATAGGAGAAGCAGTGAATCTTAAGTTTAGGAGAGACTTGTGATTACCATGTAGCAGAAAGGTGGTTCTCCTGAAGCCTATAAGGTTGGTACAGTCCTGAGGTGTAATGAGCTGAACACGACAGTTCAAAACTGTATAAGTTGTGCTCAGTAAAAGAATAGTGCCAACTAGAGCATACATACCGAACCTCCTGGAGAGTCTGGGAGGTTCACTGGAAATAGGGTGATGTTTTGGACTTCAAGGAGAGCTGCTGGAACCTTATTGAAGTATGTAATTTAGGAAAGTTTCTTGTGCCCCACCGGAGAGGCAAGAACCAGGCCATTAAATGAGTGAAAAATGGGCATGCAGTGGTCAGAGAGCGTCTTAGGAGATATGTTTCTGTTTTCCTTAATGAGTATGTACCCCAGAAAGCTGGCAATCTGTGTGTGTGCATGTGTTAGTACAGAGGACGCAGGGCTCACAGGAATTCTCTATGAGTCCTGGCAGCCAGGGGTGTACATGGCATCACAGCAGAAGTCCTAATAGCACATACCCATACTAAAAAAAATAAATATATATATATATTCAGAGGATTAGGGGGTCACAGCACATAGGCGACGTCACTGAAGGGCGCATCACCAAACTTTTAACGGTAGAGAGAGGGAAGTGTTGTGACACCAGTAATTTTGCCCCTATTTTGGCCCTATTTTGCAGGGTGGGTGGGAGGCCCGGTGTTTATGCTCATAATGGCAGTGTGGACTGCCACTATTAGTGATACACCAGTTTTTAACATGAGTGAGTGTTACATATGTTTTCTGGACATTTACAGGATTTGCAGTACTAGCAATTGACAGCGAATCGATTTGCATCAAATGGAATTTTGGGGAAAAATTTGTTGCACCAAGCAAATTCCAATTTCAAAAGATTCACTTATCTCAAGACAAAACGTATCCACCATCTCAGCATCCCCTTTGATAGGAGACTTGACAGATTTCCTATAAAATCACTTCAATATGAACCAAATATGAAAATGAGAGCCATGTTCCTAGTATAGGATACAGTAGGTCTCAAAGTATGGCAGATCTGCCACAATGGCTGATTCAATTAACCCATATTGCCTGTTTTTCCCTTAAGGGACAGATGCTGCTCCTGATGAAAATACAGAAGCCGATACAAAGAATCAACATAATAATGTAAAGGTAATATGGCACCTTCTACTGTTCATACTTGGCTATTTTGATGCAGTTTACGTATTTCAATCGAATGCAGATATTAAGATGAGAAATTACTTGACAGCTTTACGTTACTTCCTACAAAATGTGTTTACTACGGAAGGAAGTATTTACCACTGGGGATATCACTGCGAAGAAGTTGCAGTGGAGCCACAAATTTTACCTTTTCCAACGCACAGGGCTAAATTCTCATTGATATCTCCATCATGAATTCACATGGATCTGATATTTGTCACACCGGTAACTTGAATGACTTCTCAGTGCCATCCTACTCACTGCATTCACCGCTCTGCTTCTCCCAGTGTCAGGCCATAGTGGAGAACTACTAACCAATGAAGAAAGTGAAGGAGTAGAATCAGAAATATTAGAATAAAAATATATTGTATTACAATAGTTTAAAACAGCACATCACAAAGTGGTATTCAATAGGATTCCATATGTTGGGGTGCAAGTCACAACAAAGCTAGAAGCAGATATCACCACCAGGTAAAGGAATGCCCAGATATAAAATTACTTATGTCCATAATAATGACTATAATATATATCAAACTACAAGTATATCTGGCTAAATTCCTAATACCTGTGCTAATGCAAGAAGAAATTCAAAAAGAAATGTCCAAAACAAAAGAGCAAAAAAATCACCAATAATAAATAACCTATCTAAATATATATTGAGATTTGCAAAAAATGTAAGTAAATTCTAAATAGCTAGATATACGCCATGCTCAGTGAACATAACAAAAGTGCAGTACTTAATTCTATCAATCCCCAATCGTAGGACATACAATAAGAAAGCTATAAATAAATAAACATCAATAACTACCTATAGTCATGTTGAACGGGGGAAGGATAACCTACTCGAACACACCTTTCGCGCGTTTCACCGCCTCTGCAGTTTCATCCTCCAAAATTCCTCGCAACTGCTTCCAAGTCAAAATTCTGTGCTGCAATACCACCATTCTGGATTACAAAATTAGACACTCCCTATTCACTTTTATGCAAGCGTCATTAATTTTCTCCACCGAACGAGCAGCCCACCAATTTTTTCTTCGAACTATTTCTGGCCATAATGTAATCAACCCTGAGAATGACATCCAGAGGCGCAACAAACAGGGCTGGACTGGCCATCGGGCAGTTCTGGCATTAGGGCCGGTGGCAGTAGTGGGCCACTTGAGTGTTCCGCTGTCAGCACACTCCCCCGCGCTGTCAGCACACTCCCCCCGCTGTCAGCACACTCCCCGCCCCGCATTCAACTATCTTGGCGTCATAGACGCTGGTAAGTTGAATGCAATGATGTCGCTCCCTCTCCCATCATTCCCCGCTCTGCCTCTGACACTGCGGGTGCGCCATGACGTCATATCATCGCGTACCTGCTGTGTGTCAGGCGGGCAGACTGCAGCCACTGAGATCGGAGCCGGGAGCAGCGCGGGGCACGAGGAGAGGTGAGGAGAGTGTTTTTTTGTTGTTGCTTTTTTTTAATATATCAATAAGTGATAACTGGATTGTGGGGATATTGGGGGGGCTGTATTACATTCTATGGGGGCTGTGCTGTATTACATTCTATGGGGGCTGTGCTGTATTACATTATATGGGGGCTGGCTGCATTACATTCTATGGGGGCTTTGCTGTATTACATTCTATTGGGGCTGTGCTGTATTACATTCTATGGGGGCTGGCTGCATTACATTCTATGGGGCTGGCTGCATTACATTCTATGTGGGCTGGCTGCATTACATTCTGTGGGGGCTGGCTGCATTACATTCTAAGGGGGCTGGCTACATTCATTCTATGGGGGCTGGCTGCATTACATTCTATGGGGGCTGTGCTGTATTACATTCTATGTGGGCTGGCTGCATTACATTCTATGGGGGCTGGCTGCATTACATTCTGTGGGGGCTGGCTGCATTACATTCTAAGGGGGCTGGCTGCATTCATTCTATGTGGGCTGGCTGCATTACATTCTATGGGGGCTGGCTGCATTACATTCTATGGGGAAGGGCTGTGTTATATTATGTGGGGGCTGTGCTGTATTACATTCTATGGGGGCTGTGCTGTATTATATTCTATGGGGGCTGTGCTGTATTATATTCTATGGGGGCTGTGCTGTATTACATTCTATGGGGGGGCTGTCTTACATTCTATGGGGGAGGGCTGTATTACATTCTATGGGGGGGCAGCGGGCTGTATTACATTCTATCGGGAGGGCTGTATTACATTCTATGGGGGCTGTATTACATTCCCTGGGGGCTACATTATATTCTATGGGGGCTGTATTATATTCTATGGGGAGGTGGGCTGTATTATATTCTATGGGGGGCTGTATTACATTCTATGGGGTGCTGTATTATATTCTATGGGGCACTGTATTATATTCTATGGGGCTGTATTACAGTCTCTGGGGGCTACATTATATTCTATGGGGGGCTGTATTATATTCTATGAGGGGGCTGCATTATATTCTATGGGGTGCTGCATTATACTATATGAGGAGGGCTGGATTATATTCTATAGAGGGGCTACATTCTATGGGGGGCTGGATTATGCTCTATGAGGGGGCTACCATATATTATATATGCAGGGGCTGCATTATACTATATGAGGGGGCTGCATTATATTATCTGGGGGTTACATTATACTCAGGGGGCTACAATATATTCTGTGGGGTGGCTGCATTATACTCTGGGGTGGCATCATTATACTATATGTGGGCTGCGTTATACTGTATTGAGGACTATGGGGAATACATTATACTATATGAAGAACTGTGGGGTGCATTATACTATGGGAAGTGAATTGTACTACATGGATGACAATGGCGGGGCATTATACTATATGGAGCACTATGAGGAATGTATTATACTATTTGGAGGACTGAGGAGAGTATCATACTATATGGAGGACTGTGGCAGTACATTATACTATATGGAGGACTGAGTAGTGTATTATACTATATGGAGGAATTGCAGTGTATTTTAATATATGGAGGACTATGAGGAGTGTATTATACTATATGGAGGGCTGAGGAGTGTATTATACTATATGGAGGAGTGAATTATACTATATGGAGGACTGAGGAGTGTATTATACTATATGGAGGACTGAGGAGTGTATTATACTATATGGAGGACTGAGGTGCAGATTATAATATATGGAGGACTATGGGGTGTATTATACTAAACAAGCAAAATGCTGCCTATTCATGGAGTGATTGGATTATATATATGGGAACAGAAATCCTTGTTTTCAGTAGCACATCGCCGGTGTAAACTGTCGATGTGCTGCTGATAACATGATACTGTATGGGGACAGATTGATCTAATTGTGATTGTTCTGTTCCCTTCATTCTTTCTCAGTTGGTGTAGAGGCCGAGAAACAAGCGAATTACTTCAGTATTGTCGATCACACTCGTTTAGCGGCCTGAGATCAGCACATGTAAACATAACAGAAATGCTTCGCAGGGAGACCAGGCAAGGATGATGACAGATGTAGTTAGCACCCGGCACCTAGGAATGGCGCTAACGCTACTGCTTTTCCCAGCGCCAAAGCATTTAATTCTGGTATGTGTAATGATTTTTAGGGTTGATGTCACCTGCGTAATGTCAGCTGCTATCAATCCCTGGTGTAAGTAATGGAGAGGTGTCTATCAGACACCCCCACTACTAGCCCAGACCTGGAGAGACCCATCGACTATGAAGAGTGGTGACGGTAGTAACAATACCGCTCTTCACAGTCGCCGAGCTCAGCGCAAGACCTGGAATCTCTGAAGAGCGGTGACGTTACTGATGTCACCGCTCTTCAGAGTCACCGGGTCTCGTGCTGCGCAGCGGAACCAAAAGTGGCTGTAGGCAAAGTTTATGGAGCATCAGAATGAGGTTCCATAGCCTTTGGTTGTCTCAATCCCTTCATTATCTACGAGATCCAGTTATGTAGGTAAAGTAGCGGCTTTTCTTGGTACTGCAACTAAAAGCGATAAATAGGACTGAGCTGTAACGCTGGATACAGCTGTGATTATATGTTATATAGTCGTGTTACACTCCCCTCACTTCTTGTAACCTACAAGTGTACAAAGATATTATATAGTCACCATGTGACAAGTGGGCCTGTGTAACTTCAAATGCCAGGGCTGAATTTTAATCCCAGTCCGGCCCTGGCAACAAATCATGTTTTATATCCCTAATTAATTCCCTAAAAGGGCAAATCACCAGATCGTTTCCTCCCACATGCAAGACTAAAATGTCTGAGGCCCTATCCAAAGAGCACTACGATGTACCTCCTGTAAGACTCTGTTCCAACCCATACCTTGGAAACTGAGCCACCTGATCACTGCAACCCTTCAAGAAAAAACGAGCTGTCTACCCTCTTTTCTTACGCCAGCCTGGAGAGCTCCCCAGTAAAGGTAAGAGTGGCCTAGAATCCGTATCAAAAAAGCGGATCCAGCCCTGTAATAAAACACAACCAAAGACAGTCAACTTAAAATAATAATTAGTGACACCTGAAATCGACCTCCTCCCACCTCCAATTATGAATATCACCTTTCAACTAGTCGCTGAGATCTAATGTAAGCCCGATAACGCTGAGACTACCAATGCGCTGAACAATCTCCAGTGTTAAACCACAATCCGCAGCCATTGTCGCAGTCCCAACCCGAAAAGAATGTGGCGCGAAATGAGAAGAATCTAACCCTATGGCACTCAAACACCTCCGAAATATATTGGTAAATTGGGACCTCGATAAAAAGGAACCATCTTCATGACATAATAAAGGACCATCTTGCTGAGGCCTAAAAGCATTAAAGCCTTCCAATTCCAGTGGAATTTTATATCAAGGGGGGGAATCCTAAAGCCTTCTTCAAAACCTGCTATCAACAACTTCGCCTTTTTCTGTTTGAGAAATTTACTTAGCATCACGGTTAGTTTCACCCGCGTCACTCCCATGGGTATAACTGGTACGTGTTTTTGCCTTGTTCCTCCTTAAACATCTAGCGGCACCATGTGAAGGACCACTGCAATGTGAGCAGAGATGCTTAAATTGGCAGTTTTCTCCAAATTTACACTGACTTTCATTAAATTTACAGTATAAACTCGACTTTTGAAGTCCTGTTTCACCTGATTGACTTGACTGGCTGACTTGACTCCTAGTCTGACTTGACTGGCCGACCCAACCGGCCCCCCTTTGGAAGGAATGCCCATACCTAGTAGGGGGCTTCACCGCAACCAAAGATCTATATCCTTTTGCTCCCATCTTATGGCGGGACCAACAGCTTTACGCTGACAAAACTGTCATACCTCAGCCAAGCTTGCCCCCCGTTGACCCTATAAGCCTCCCCAATAGAATCCATATAACAGAAAAAAGGAGAGCAGTTCTCAGGCGCCTTTTCCAATATGACTCTGGCCAAAATGAAAAGGCCTGAAGCCAGTCTGAGGAATCAAGCGCCATTTCCGCTTGTATTCCTCTTCCTTTTCACCATCATCTTTTTTACCTATATCTAAATTGAATTTTTCCAGCGGTAACAGATAAAAAATACTTGACGTACTCGTCCTTCCAAAATTTTCTCTTACTTCGTTTTTAAGATGCATTCGAAGGGGACCTTCAAAACAAGCATATGCCTCCCCGTGTACCCTATCATCAAGATGAATCCTATCATCCTTCTCCTTTTCGGTGTGAACGGATACCTAGAATGAGTCAGAAACACGCCCTATGCCCCCATTTTTTATTCCCTCTCAGGCTGCTAATTTGAGGACTAACCCATTCGGCAAGATGAGCACAGATTGCCCTACTCCCATCCAAACAGATTAGCAAATCCCTGACATTTGTGGAACAGGCTGCTACGAGAGGTGGTGAGTTCTCCTTCAATGGAAGTCTTCAAACAGAGGCTGGATAGACATCTGTGTGAGATGGTTTAGTGAATCCTGCGTTGGTCAGGGGGTTGGACACAATGACCCTGGAGGTCCCTTTCAACTCTAACATTCTATGATTCTATGTAATCTGAGAACCGCACGATGTAGAGGCTGAGACCCTGATACCAGCAACGTATAACTTACGAGGCTATGTTTTTCTTTTTAAATAAAATCAGCAGTTTATCAGCAGGAGATTATCACTACAGGACTTAGTATCTTGTGCCACCTAGTCCAATCACACCCCAACCAGTGATTGGCACCTTGCTGACAATATACAGTGTACACAATCAGTGGTGTAGGCGGGGTTATACAGAGCTCAGCATTCCGAGCTCTGCTAGATCTGCAGCAGAGAAAACTATGATTGTATCAAAATGACAGCAAGCAGCCCAGTAAGTGACATATTGCTGGAATCAGGGTTTCTGCTCATACATTATGCTGATCTCAGATTACACAGCAAAAACCTGGTGACATTTTCTCCTTAAAGGTCATGGACACCTTCGAGTACCTTTTTTTTTCTTCAAAAATATATACATATTTGGTGAAGAAGCATTTTTGCAATAGGAATTTATATTATTTAGAATATTAGCCCGTTTGGCTTCTACATCCTCTCTGTATCAAAGTACATGGCAGACTACAGAATGAGTTACCAGTAAATAAGTCAGTGAGCTTGTCTGATGGCAGGGTCTGTAAGCATTATCACTTTTCTTTGAAAGTAAAACTTTGATTTGGATATGTACTGGCTTTAAAAGTGATTCAGAAGAAGACCCTGCTGTCAGACGAGCTCACTGATGGATTCACAAGTATCTCTTTCTGTAGCCTGCCATGTACTGTGATACATAGAGGCTGCAGATGGTACACAATTTTGAAAGAAACCCAATTGAAAAAAAAAAAGACAAGACTGAGCTAAGGTTCATGCTATAATACTAATTGTTGTATAACTGTACTACGTGATCTCCCCAGGGATTAATTCTGAAGAGGAAAAAAAAGAAGAACAGAAAGAAGACAGGGATAGCACCGCTACAGCTGGAAGAAAGGTAGTCAAGTCACATCAGTACATACAGGATATGGACTCCAACCTGACAGCATTATGTGCCAGACTTAATAAATCAGAAAATGATCTATAGTTTAAGGTTTTAATGTTGCAAGTATTTAAAAAAAAACATTTGCAAAGATTTTTTTTTATTTCATGCTATGATCTTTATTTAAAAAAAAATTGTAATCTTGCAATATTTACACTTGCCACAAGGGCCGTTTTAGACTCATTCGTTCCTGTCCTTTCTGGAAGAGTTTTCAGCAGGCTCCTGACCAGCAGAGGATTGCAGTGACAGGTAACACCTCTATAGACATCTGATAACACAGGATGCACCAATCACAATAGAAGATGTCACAGCTTTGCACACACATATTAGATGCTTCAATACAAAAGAGTCAGTCTATTGAATCGGAGCCTGAGTCAGTCTATTGCTGCTAATGTATATGCGCAATGCCTGAAAAAAAAACAGGACTTACGAGTGTAAATTAACCTTAGTATGTGTGAAGATTGCAACAATTTTACTTTTTTTTTTAATAAAGACTGTGATGTGGGGAAAAAGAAACATAAACTTGAACACAAAAACCTGATTTAAACAGTAAGTCAATTTCTGATTAAACATTTCCTTTAAGGCTGGGGCCTACCAGCCATTTATAAACTTTGCACCTGCAGCAGAAGTGATCCATAAGGCTATGTACACACGTTCAGCATTTGCAGCAAAAAAAAAGTGATGGTAGAAAAAATTGATGCCTTTTGACGTGTTTTTGCATGCTTATTTGATGCATATTTACATTCATTTTTTCCCATTCATTTGAATGGTTGAAAAACTCTGAAAGAATTGACTTGCTGCAAATTTGAGAAAAAAAAAGGTTCAAATCCACAAGGAAAAGATAAGCTGGTTGTGCATTAGATTTCAGAAGTCTTATTTACGTTGCTGGTACTGTAAAACGTTGCATTTTTTTTCCATGGTAAAAACAAGAGGATAAAAAAATGGGGTAAAAATGTAGAGCGTGAGCAAGCCCTAAAAGTGCACCTTGTCTTCAAAAAACCATATTATTATGCCGTTATTAACTATCTAACTTCTGCTTGAATTAGCTAGCAAATAATTAACTATATTTGTTACATTACTAAATCTCGGCTTTATAGACCTGTAGGTACACCGTGTGATCCTAGCGGAAAAAAATTCTATTTAACAGGATATGTTAGAGTATCATTATTTTTACGAATCCGTGAGAAATAGAAATAATTCCTTGTGTCTCCATATGAATGTGGAGGCACATAGAGATACGATATGGCTCCATAGAGGTCCTATGGGCATCAATTTTTATAGACAATAATATTGGGGTGCTGCATTTACCATAGATGCTGATATTTCCGTTCTTCTAACCATACAATGTATTCCAGGAGCCTGCATGGATCGCATGAGTCGTTGGGTTGTGTGGACATTCTGGACCTGAATAATGAGAAAGACGTCATTATAAGGGCTCTCCACAGCAGCATACTTGGGGAGCAGTTCTGCTTTGAGGTAACAAGAGGGAAAAATGCTGTTAATTTCTACAACCAATTTTTTTTTAACATTCTCCAACCTGAAAAAGGTCATATTACATCATATTAATACACTGGGTGCATTGCTATATCTCACAGGTCATCACAGCCTCTGGTAGTCGTTGCTTTGGATGTTCCTCAGTTCAAGAGCGAGATCGATGGATTGACAATCTCCGTAGAATAGTGCAACCAGACAAGGTTAGCACCATTACATAATTATACCAGTCTGGTCAAATAGATTAATTCATCTATATTTTACACCTGTCCATGATATGATATTATGAAAAAAATATCTTAAACTTCTAGTCCAAGTTTCTGTCCATATTTCCAAATGAATGGTCTCTCCACACAGGATAATTGTCAACGTGAAGAGTCTTCTCTCAGTCTCTGGATCCATGAAGCAAAGGGTCTTCCACATTCAGGTCCTGGTTCTCGTGCTCGGTATTTTTGTGAAGTCCATCTGGATGGAAGTCTTTATGGACGGACCTCAAGTAAGGCAGCTGAAGCCGGAGTTGTATTCTGGGGGGAAAACTTTAGCTTGAGGGACTTGCCGTTCTCATCAGGTCATGTTGCCCTTCATCTTCTTCGAGAGGGCAAAGAAGCCACTGGAGTAGGGACTGTTACACTGGCTTTAGAAGGAATGAAGGAGGGAGTGGAGAGATGGGTGCCTCTTGGTGGAGATTTGACTCTGAGAGTGCGAGGCAGGTACACAAAGCTTTGTGTTCTCCCCTTGGTGCAATATAAGGAGTTTGCAGAGTATCTAACGTGGAGATATCTGAAGCTGAGCAGAGCAATGGAACCTATTCTGAGTGCTCGTGAAAAAGAAGAGCTGGGAAGGTCCTTGATATATGTTCTACAGAGCACCGGCCAAGCCAAGGTGAGACAGGAACAGCATTTGGCAATTAATATCATGTCACTTTTTTTACTATTTCTCTTATTTTATACCATTTTCCTCTAGGAGTTTCTTGTGGACCTTGGTGTAGCTGAGATTTCTCGCTATGATGTCCAAGATTCATTAATATTCCGTGAAAACACTATTCTCACAAAGGCTATTGAAGAATATATGAAAATGGTGGGACAAACATATCTCCAAGAGACTCTTGGTGCGTAAACAGATTTCTAAGAGTTCATAAATCATAGAGAAAAAACTATAATTCTATTTCATCATATCTACAGAAAAGAGACAATAATCAAAGGTCCAAAAAGGTTTAAGTGGTCCAAAAATGTCTGAAAAGTCATGTAATAAGTTGTAACCTTAAACTTCTGGGCCATAGTGCAAAATCTGTAATGGCACCCACAAGCTAGTGACCTTGAAAATAGTTGTATCTTTGCATGTGGCAGAGGAGCCTTTTTGCCACCTCAGTGTCACGAGTGTGTCACGTCCTCTTGGGAGATCTGGGGTTAAAAGATCACTTCGTATTGTGAATCGCAGATCTTAAATTTAGCCTGTGTTTGTGTCCCATATTAAATGGATTTGGTTTCCTTTAGTGCTGAAAAGGTTAATGACCCTTTTTATGCTGGTCAGAAACTTGCAGCTCCATTTCAGCTGCTTCTGATCTGGTCATTACCTCTCCCTATAAAACCTGGTCAGACCTTCTCTGCCTTGCCAGTGAAAGTTTTGCTTCCTAGCTCCTTGGAGACACTGTGCTGAATGGGTGATCATTGTTGCTACTAGAGATTGTTGCGTACTGTTTTGGGGTGTATGCTTTCCTCATTCTCCTATTCACATTTGGTTGGTACATGCCTATCCTTCCCCATATGCCTCTCTACCGTTGGTGAGTGTTTGTATGTTTGTTGCTTTCTGTTATCCCTGTTTTGTCTTTGTGTCTTGTTTACCTTACATTTCTGTCCCATGCCTCCTGGGATGGGGGAGGGGACAGATCAGGTTTAACAGGAGCATAGTAAGATTGGAGCCTCTGGCCTTTCTACCTTCAAGAGTATCTCCGGGACAGGGATAGTTAGGGTCCCAGTTCCAGGGACAGTTTGAAGCCCCGCTTCCTTACCGAGGACCATCACAGCGTGACACTCATGTACTCTAGACTCCTTGCAATGTGGTGCGGGGCGGTTGCAAGGGCAAGGCACTCGTCTTCAGTTCTCCTGCAAGTTACATGAAAGTGTGAGCCCTTGGTGGGTGTGTGGACTTGTGCTGGGAGGACCTTACACTCATGCAGGCCACATGTAGCTGATGTTGTGGGCTTGCCAAGTCCAAATGTTGCACAGTTCAATGATGGAGACCACCATTCCATAATAATTTCATCTTCACTGAATGATAATTTCGTAAGGGTTATATACAAGGGATATAGGGTACAAAGTCTTATGTACGTTTCCTTTAGAGTATAAAGCATTATTCCACAGTTTCCTTCCTCTGTTGTAAACTCCAGAGCTTTCAAGGTACAGTTTCTCCTTTCTTCGCCACAACCCAGCTTTAACTCCTGATCAGCAAGTCTCATAACTTGCTCAGCGGTTCTACGTCCTATTTCTTCCACTACTGGCATTCTGGATCTACTGCTTGGATCCTTCATTAGTCCCCATCTCTCAGACCTGCTAAAGCCTGTTACCTTCTGCGTTACAAGATCTCGTGGCTAGGTGTCCTCTCCTAGAACCCATCTCTGGAAGGACACTCTGTCTCTTTCTATCACTTTTTCTTCAGGATTGCACTATCCCTTCATCTTAGTCTCCACTCACTGTGAATCAACCTTTTCACAGCTCTGCTCACATTGCACTCCAACCTCCAACTCCCCAACTACGAGGAAGCAGTCACCCTATCTTAACACTATCCCTTCCCCTGTGGGCTAGTGTCACACATTAACTCTCTCTTACTCTACAGACAACTATCTACATCCTTACACATTACACTATCTATGTTATAACACTATGCCTTACACTATGTATTACAGCACTTTAAATTATCATATCCTACATTATACTAACAATACTTATCACACTCTATATAATATATACTACATGACAGTATTTACAAAAGAAACATCACACAATAAACTCACAACGCTATTAGTGTCTTCAGGTGTAGGAAGGCAACAGCACAGCCTGCTACCCTTACATCCTCTATGCCCCATATAGTGCATATGGTGTTGGGTATAGAAACCAATTCCTGTTTGCCAGGGCTGTGGATCATATAACAGCTCATTCTCATTCAAATAAAGGTAAATCTGGTGATGTGGCTTCTCTAAGCCATAACTCAGGGTGAGCAGCAAGGGCTGGATGGGATAGTGCTGCAGAGCGGGCCTTGATTATTGACACATGGATCAGCAATAACCAGGACCACAGAATATGCAGGAGGCAGACATACAAGTGGTGCAGGAAACACCAGATGAAGCAGAGTCAAGTGTGTGAATACACAGGAAAAGTTGATGTTTTAACTAGCTGGGACTTGCAGCAGCCAAATGGTTAATAGCAGATGTGTATGCAGGCAGGGACATGAAGCACAAAGATGGTTAATGGCACAGAAATATATCATAGCAATCAGGAACTTGCAGCAGGAAAATGGTTAATGGAAGACATTTACATGCAGGAATTTTCAGCAGGCAAATGATTAACCACAGGATAGAAGTGAAGAAAAGTAAAACTAGTTACTTGCTTGTAAAGATAATTACACACGGACAGAAGCTCAAAATACTCTCTCAATTTTCCTAAACTTCTCCGATTAGTACAGGAGGACTGCTCGAGATGGTTGAGGAATGCTTTTACGTGGTTTGGAAGAAGCACAATTTTAAAATAAACATCCTCCTTCAGATTTTATATGTTACTAAAGCTCTACCGATTGTGATTCCCTCATCCTTCTTCAGAGGTCGTGTCATGGGGATATAGGGAGGGACAAGAAGACAGCAGGTGTCTGGTTTCCCACACTCCTGCACTGGTTAGAATAACTTCACCATCATATTACACAGTGCAGGTTTTTTCCTTGCTAACAGGATAAAAGTTAATCTGTTCAGTTTAAACTCCTGAAGCTTTTCTACTTGGATTGTCTCAGGTGTTCAGTGTTGGCCATTCCTCTCTGCTGTATATCATCACCTCTGTGTGGTGTCTCTCTGTGCCTTGAGTTTTATTTGTAGATCTTTCGTTGTCTGCCCTTAGACCTCGTTCTGACCATATCTGTTTAACCCCTTCTGCTCTGATCCGCTATCCTCCTGGTATTCTGACCTTGCAACATTACCTGACTACGCCTTTATCTGTTCTATCTGTCTTTTGTGCTCGACTCCTTGATTATCCTGACTCACGGCTTGGCCATGAGAAGTAACTAAGGGTCACACTTATACAGGATTCTTGAAATTTGTAACAATGTCTATGGTTATTGCTGTCACATGGTGATTGTTCTTTATTTGGGCACAGTTAGTGCCTTGTGATTATACTTCTTTGTATCTTTTATAAATGAATAAATAAAGATAGATAAAAAAAGATAATTACACACAGGAATAGTAGAGATAAATAATAATAAGGTACCTAGCTTACAAAGACATTGGGGTGAACATAAACAGTATTAGCTAGGATAATGTTGTGAATTCTATTTTTGGGCTCCCTCTAGTGGTCACAAGCGGTACTGTGTAGTGTTGTCTTTCTGCAGGTTGGCTGCATCAGCTGGTTCGTTATCCTTGGTTGGTTTCCTATTTAGCTCACCTGGAGACTCAGTTCCTTGCCTGCTATCAATGTATTCAGTGCTCTTCAGATTCCTTGTGTCTACCTTGCTCCCAGTCTCTCCAAGACAAGCTAAGTTTTTGTTTGATCATTTTTTGATTATCAGTGTTCATTATGTTTTTAGTCCAGCTCGCTAAAATGTGATTTCCTCGCTTGCTGGTTCCTCTAGGGGACTGAGTTTCTCCCCCCACACCGTGAGTTGGTGTGGGGGTTCTTGAAATCTCAGTGTGGATATTTTGTAAGGGTTTTTTACTGACCGCATAGATTCCCTTTTCTATTTTCTGCTATCTAGTATTAGTGGGCCTCATTTGCTGAATCTGCTTTCACCCCTGTGTATGTGCCTTCCTCTTACCTCACCGTTATTATCTGTTGGGGGCTTCTATATCTTTGGGGATTATTTCTCTGGAGGCAAGAGAGGTCTTGCTTTCTCTCTAGGGGTAGTTAGTTCCTCAGGCTGGCTCGAGACGTCTAGGATTTTTAGGCACGTTCACCAGCTACTTCTAGTGTGTTTGGATAGGTTCAGATTTGCGGTCAGTCCAGTTTGCCACCTCCCTAGAGCTTGTCCTATGTTTGTTACTTAGCTGGAGTAATTTGTGATCCTCAACCACTAAGGATCACAACAGTATAGCAGGCCAAAAAGTGTTTAATGCATCGCAGAAGTGGGATAAAAAAGAAGACCTGAGTACATTTTTTTTTTTTCCTCCCGCTTTTCCTTTGCTGCAGTCTGTTTAGCTTTTTTCATCCCCTTGAACTCTGGGTGGTTTTGAGCTCAGCTGCAGACATGAATGTTCAGACTCTGACTTCTAGTGTGGATCATCTTACTGCACGGGTGCAAAGTATTCAGGATTTTGTTATTCATAGCCCTATGTCAGAACCAAAGATACCCATTCCTGAGTTGTTTTCTGGAGATAGATCTAGGTTTCTAAATTTTAAGAATAATTGTAAGTTATTTCTATCTCTGAGACCTCGTTCCTTTGGTGATTCCGCTCAGCAAGTTAAAATTGTTATCTCCTTGTTGCGTGGCGACCCTCAAGATTGGGCTTTCTCTCTGGCGCCAGGAGATCCTGCATTGCTTAATGTAGATGCATTTTTTCTGGCTCTTGGACTGCTTTATGAGGAGCCTAATCTTGAGAATCAGGCAGAAAAAGCGTTGCTGGCTATCTCTCAGGGTCAGGATGAAGCAGAGGTGTATTGTCAAAAATTTCGGAAATGGTCGGTGCTTACTCAATGGAATGAGTGTGCCCTGGCTGCAAATTTCAGAGAAGGTCTTTCTGAGGCCGTTAAGAATGTTATGGTGGGGTTTCCCACCCCTGCAAGTCTGAGTGATTCTATGGCTTTAGCCATTCAGGTTGATCGGCGTTTGCGGGAGCGCAAATCTGCTCATCCTTTGGCGGTATTTTCTGAACAGAGACCTGAGTCTATGCAATGTGACCGAACTCTGACCAGAATTGAGCGTCAAAGTCATAGACGTCAAAATGGGTTGTGCTTTTACTGTGGTGATTCTACTCATGTTATCTCAGCATGCTCTAAACGCTTAAAAAAAATTGCTAAACCTGTCACCATTGGTACTATACAGCCTAAATGTATTTTGTCTGTTACTTTGATTTGTTCTTTATCGTCCTACCCGGTTATGGCTTTTGTGGATTCGGGTGCTGCCCTGAATCTGATGGATTTGTCGTTTGCCAGGCACTGTGGTTTTGTCCTGGAGCCTTTGGAATTTCCTATTCCTCTGAGGGGAATTGATGCTACGCCATTGGCTGAGAATAAGCCTCAGTATTGGACGCAAATGACCATGTGCATGACTCCCGTACATCAGGAGGTGATTCGCTTTCTTGTTCTGCATAATTTGCATGATGTTGTCGTTTTGGGTCTGCCATGGCTGCAAGCTCATAATCCAGTTTTAGATTGGAAAGCTATGTCTGTGTCAAGTTGGGGTTGTCAGAGAATTCATGGCGATACTCCGTTGGTGTCTATTGCTTCTTCCACTCCTTCTGAGGTTCCTGAGTTTTTGTCTGACTACCAGGATGTATTTGATGAGCCCAGGTCCTGTGCCCTGCCTCCTCATAGGGATTGTGACTGTGCTTTAAATTTAATTCCTGGTAGTAAATTCCCTAAGGGAAGACTTTTTAATTTGTCTATACCAGAGCATGCCGCGATGCGGAGTTATATAAAGGAGTCTTTGGAGAAGGGACATATTCGCCCATCCTCTTCCCCTCTTGGTGCAGGATTTTTTTTTGTGGCCAAGAAGGACGGTTCTTTGAGACCTTGTATAGATTATCGTCTTCTGAATAAAATCACAGTCAAATTTCAGTATCCTTTGCCACTATTGTCTGATTTGTTTGCTCGGATTAAGGGTGCCAGTTGGTTCACCAAGATAGATCTCCGTGGTGCGTATAACCTTGTGCGCATTAAGCAGGGAGATGAATGGAAAACAGCATTTAATACGCCCGAAGGCCATTTTGAGTACTTAGTGATGCCTTTTGGACTCTCTAATGCTCCTTCTGTGTTTCAGTCATTCATGCATGACATCTTCCGAGAATATCTGGATACATTTATGATTGTTTATCTGGATGACATTTTGGTCTTTTTTGATGATTGGGAGTCCCATGTGAAGCAGGTCAGGATGGTGTTTCAGGTCCTGCGTGCTAATGCTTTATTTGTGAAGGGCTCAAAATGCCTCTTCGGAGTACAGAAGGTCTCATTTTTGGGTTTTATTTTTTCTCCTTCTACTGTGGAGATGGACCCAGTCAAGGTCCAGGCTATTCATGACTGGACTCAGCCCACGTCTGTTAAGAGTCTTCAGAAGTTCTTGGGTTTTGCTAATTTTTACCGTCGTTTCATCGCTAATTTTTCTAGCGTGGTTAAACCTTTGACGGATTTGACCAAGGGTTCTGATGTGACTAATTGGTCTCCTGCGGCCGTGGAGGTCTTTCGGGAGCTGAAGCACCGGTTTTCTTCAGCTCCAGTCTTATGTCAGCCAGATGTCTCTCTCCCCTTCCCGGTCGAGGTTGATGCTTCTGAGATTGGAGCAGGGGCTGTTTTGTCGCAGAGAAGCTCTGATGGCTCTGTGATGAAGCCATGTGCTTTCTTTTCAAGAAAGTTTTCGCCTGCCGAGCGGAATTATGATGTTGGTAATCGGGAATTGTTGGCTATGAAGTGGGCATTTGAGGAGTGGCGACATTGGCTCGAAGGAGCTAAGCATCGTGTGGTGGTCTTGACTGATCACAAAAATCTGATTTACCTTGAATCTGCCAAGCGCCTGAATCCTAGACAGGCTCGTTGGTCGTTGTTTTTCTCCCGTTTCAACTTCGTGGTCTCATACCTGCCTGGTTCGAAGAACGTGAAAGCTGATGCACTTTCTAGGAGTTTTGTGCCTGACTCTCCGGGAGTTTCTGAGCCGGCTGGTATTCTCAGAGAGGGAGTGATTTTGTCTGCCATTTCCCCAGATTTGCGACGAGTGCTGCAGAAATTTCAGGCGGATAGACCTGACCGTTGTCCACCAGAGAGACTGTTTGTCCCGGATAGATGGACCAGCAGAGTTATTTCCGAGGTTCATTCTTCGGTGTTGGCGGGTCATCCTGGGATTTTTGGTACCAGAGATTTGGTGGCTAGGTCCTTCTGGTGGCCTTCCTTGTCGCGAGATGTGCGTTCCTTTGTGCAGTCTTGTGGGATTTGTGCTCGGGCTAAGCCTTGCTGTTCTCGTGCCAGCGGTTTGCTTTTGCCTTTGCCTGTTCCGAAAAGGCCTTGGATGCACATTTCCATGGATTTTATTTCTGATCTTCCAGTATCTCAGAAAATGTCTGTCATCTGGGTGGTGTGTGATCGTTTTTCCAAGATGGTCCATTTGGTGCCCTTGCCTAAGTTGCCTTCTTCCTCCGATTTGGTTCCTCTATTTTTTCAGAATGTGGTTCGCTTGCACGGCGTTCCTGAAAATATTGTGTCTGATAGAGGATCCCAGTTTGTGTCCAGGTTTTGGCGGACTTTTTGTGCTAAGATGGGCATTGATTTGTCTTTTTCGTCGGCCTTCCATCCTCAGACTAATGGCCAAACCGAGCGAACTAATCAGACGTTGGAAACTTATTTGAGATGTTTTGTTTCTGCTGATCAGGATGATTGGGTGACTTTTTTGCCATTGGCCGAGTTTGCCCTTAATAATCGGGCTAGTTCTGCTACTTTGGTTTCGCCTTTTTTCTGCAATTCTGGTTTACATCCTCGTTTTTCCTTGGGTCAGGTTGAGCCTTCTGACTGTCCTGGGGTGGATTCTGTGGTGGATAGGTTGCAGCAGATTTGGAACCATGTGATGGACAATTTGAGGTTGTCACAGAAGGCTCAGCGCTTTGCCAACCGCCGCCGCGGTGTGGGTCCCCGACTTTGTGTTGGGGATTTGGTGTGGCTGTCTTCTCGATATGTTCCTATGAAGGTCTCCTCTCCTAAATTCAAGCCTCACTTCATCGGTCCTTATAAGATCTTGGAAATCCTTAACCCGGTGTCTTTTCGTTTGGATCTCCCAGCATCGTTCGCCATTCATAATGTGTTCCATAGGTCTTTGTTGCGGAGGTATGTGGTACCTGTGGTTCCTTCTGTTGAGCCTCCTGCTCCGGTGCTGGTCGAGGGCGAATTGGAGTACGTGGTGGAGAAGATTTTGGATTCTCGTATCTCTAGACGGAGGCTTCAGTATTTGGTTAAGTGGAAGGGCTATGGTCAGGAGGATAATTCCTGGGTTGTCGCCTCTGATGTTCATGCGGCCGATTTGGTTCGTGCCTTCCACGCGGCTCATCCTGATCGCCCTGGGGGTCTTGATGAGGGTTCGGTGACCCCTCCTCAAGGGGGGGGTACTGTTGTGAATTCTATTTTTGGGCTCCCTCTAGTGGTCACAAGCGGTACTGTGTAGTGTTGTCTTTCTGCAGGTTGGCTGCATCAGCTGGTTCGTTATCCTTGGTTGGTTTCCTATTTAGCTCACCTGGAGACTCAGTTCCTTGCCTGCTATCAATGTATTCAGTGCTCTTCAGATTCCTTGTGTCTACCTTGCTCCCAGTCTCTCCAAGACAAGCTAAGTTTTTGTTTGATCATTTTTTGATTATCAGTGTTCATTATGTTTTTAGTCCAGCTCGCTAAAATGTGATTTCCTCGCTTGCTGGTTCCTCTAGGGGACTGAGTTTCTCCCCCCACACCGTGAGTTGGTGTGGGGGTTCTTGAAATCTCAGTGTGGATATTTTGTAAGGGTTTTTTACTGACCGCATAGATTCCCTTTTCTATTTTCTGCTATCTAGTATTAGTGGGCCTCATTTGCTGAATCTGCTTTCACCCCTGTGTATGTGCCTTCCTCTTACCTCACCGTTATTATCTGTTGGGGGCTTCTATATCTTTGGGGATTATTTCTCTGGAGGCAAGAGAGGTCTTTCTTTCTCTCTAGGGGTAGTTAGTTCCTCAGGCTGGCTCGAGACGTCTAGGATTTTTAGGCACGTTCACCGGCTACTTCTAGTGTGTTTGGATAGGTTCAGATTTGCGGTCAGTCCAGTTTGCCACCTCCCTAGAGCTTGTCCTATGTTTGTTACTTAGCTGGAGTAATTTGTGATCCTCAACCACTAAGGATCACAACAGGATAAGTCGGCAGCAGAGTTGAGAGTATAATAGTACCAGAATTCACAGGAGTGATGTAGGAATTAGTTGCAGATTAATGAATAGTAGGCAGGAGTTTGCTGGAAAGATGATTAAATAGCTGAGTGAAATGGATGATGAAGCAAACTCCTGTAATTCACATGACAGCTGAAAGCTATGCTTCCGGAATACTCAGTCAGCACATGACTGCCTGAGCTGGTCTTAAAAGGCCTTCAGTAATGGTGTCAGAGGTGTTACCGGGTTACCGCAATAACCTGATGTGGACTAGCTCAAAGGTTTCCAACAATGGGGAAAAAAACAAGGTTTGACACCTGAGCCAAGATAGGCTCTGTGACATGACAGACTGAGTAACAGGTTGACCCTGGAGGCCAAAATGTTACAGAACCTGGCTAATTTCACTCTTCACTCGGGGATGTTCCAATGTGACCTTGAAATGTTCCATACCTTTGGACAAATGGGGCACTATTTATGGCTTAAGAAAAGGCTCTTTTTCTAATATTTTTCAACCCTTCTGAGGCCACATATGTAGAAATAATATAATATTAACCTTTGATCAACAATTGCTAAACTCCAAATAATAATATCACAGATAATGTCAAGAATTTCAGGCAAATAGATTGTGGACAACCCTGAATATGTGAAACCCTTATGTTATCTCTAGGTCCCTTTATCGCTGACATTTACGCCTCAACTGAAAGTCATGAGATTGACCCACAGCGATGTTCACCAGAAGAACTCCGTGAGAACCGAGGACATTTATGGAGGAGCTGTGAAGAAGCCATCGAGAACATTATGCAGTCACAAATGTAATGTGTCACTTCATAAAACCATTATATCGATAAAGCCTATGTATACCAATATATATCTCTATATTAAATCTACATAGGTTGAGTACATTCCATTACTTATCCTGAGTTACAGCCTATATTATAGTCTGGTCTTGGTCTGCGCGGGCCTCCGTTTAAAGGTTCTATTGATAGTGTCTCAACATGACGTGGCTGAGACCTTAGTGGTTTCAACAAGCCACGTTATCACTGGAGCCACCAGAGACCAGGGAAATGTCTGAAAAATGGAGGTCTTCTTGAAGTATATTGGTTATATATTATATATTTTTACATGTTTCTTTGGATGACAGGCCCTATGCTTGTTGTGTGCAGGTATTTTCCTCAAGAACTCTTGGCGGTGTTCTCTACCTGGCAAGAAAAAGTCATCCTACGAGGAAAGCCAGAATTGGGTTCCCGATTAGTCAGCGCCTGCCTGTTCTTGCGTTTCCTGTGCCCGGCTATTCTGTCCCCAGGACTATTTCAGCTCTCACCCGAACATCCTCATCCTCTTTCTGCTCGCACTTTGACCCTGGTTGCTAAAGTTCTACAAAACCTGGCTAATTTCACTCGGTGATCATCCAACGTGACCTTGATATTTTTAATGTGATGTTTAATCAATTAGATTTATTTCAGTGAGGACATTTAGAAAGCCAATGCAGGGGAAATGGATGGCTGACCATATAATGTGTGGATGGGGTGGATTTGTCTAAAAGCAAAAGCTGCTCTTACTTTGCGATTCCTTCAATGAAATCCATATGCCCAAATGAGACAATATAAAATAAGGGGGTTGACTTCATGAGAAGTCTTTTAAGGAAGCACACATTCCTCAAATTGCAAACTTTTTCAGATTGCATAAAAAGATGGTTAAGGGAGTTTGAAGGGAATGTTCAGACCTGTAATTAAAGCTTGACTTCTATATGATGAATAGTTGTCCAATTTTCTATTGTATTTCAAGATTTAAAGGGTTGTATCGAAAATAGTAAGTTATCCCCTACCTCACGGATATGGGACAACTTACTGATCACTGGGGTCCATACGTTAGAACCCTCTAGTGAACCCAAGATCATTGCTCTGGAACCCGGGAAACGAACTTGGCAGAGCCCTATATTTCCAGTAGGCCCACAGGAAATTAATGGAGTGAAGGTCGAGCATGCATGCTTCCACTCCTTTCAAGACGGGACCTTATGCAAAGGGGATAACTTACTTTATTGGGAACAACTCTTTAATTCTTCACCATTTTCACTATCTTTACTTGCTGTTATGGAATGGGAACATTCTTGGTTACCACCAAAGGCTGAAAAACCATGTGGACCTAGTGCTGCTCTTATACCACAAACACGAGTCTAAGGCCTCATTCAGAAATCTGTTTTTCTCACGTACAAGAAAAATAGACGATTATTTTGATCAGACTTTGATCAGTGAGGTCCGCATGTAACCAGTTGTTCTCATATGTGGAGGAAAAAAAAAAAAAGGTTACCAACCTACTTCTTAATAACTATCCATGAAATCGGACTACACCCTCATGGCATCTGAGTGCAGTCTGATTTTATTACAGATTCATAGACTTGCACTGTCAATTTTGACTCAGCCATTGGATCAAAATTGGACACGCTTCCTCGAATTTCCGCAGACCTCTTGGTCCGAGGAAAATTTGAACATGTGCACAGCCCATAGTCTATCATAGGTACGTGTGCTATTGGTGAAAACCACAGATAGCACTCATATGCGAAAAACAGACGCCTAAATGAGGCCTAAAACTGATGTGTAGTAGAGAAAGATGTGCCAAACGTATTAAAGAATTACAATCAATTAAAGTTTTTATCCTCCTAAATACATTGCAATCATCATATTATATAGCACTGTGTACTTATAATTGCTTATTTTGCCTTTCTACCCGGGTAATTCTTTTCTTTTCTCGGCTCTATGTATAAGCAAGAAGTCTCTTGTTCCTGCATTTATCATCTCCCTCTTCAACTCCTGACCCAGCTGCTCTCTCTTCCCCCTGCCAAGGACTTTTCCAGTGACTCATGACTCATGCAAGGAAAATTGACCTCCTGATTCTACATAGAGCTTAGAAGGATTCAGCTAGTCAGTTTTTAATAACGTGTTGTCATAAACCTAATGGAAAAGAGAAAAATTAGCTGGGTAGAAAGCCAAAATTAGCAATTGTATGTACACAGTGCTATGTAATATGAGGACTGCAATATACTAAGAGGATAAAAATTTTGATGGGAGGAGATGGAGTGCTTCTTTAGGAAACCTCTAATGTGTCTATGTGACACATAATTTGACATTCATACCCGCTGAGCAAAAGTAGATTAGCACTAAATTTTACATTAATTTTTAGCAGAAATTATAGTAAATCTGTCAGTGATTGGTCATCCCCTCCTCCAACTAGACAAGAATGGTCATCTTATTTACACCATGAGGATGGACTTTACTAAAGCCATTCAAATATTCCCCTGAATTCATCAATTTTTATGGAGGGTTCCTTTAATCTACAGAGTAATGTCAAAAAAGAAAATCATGGAGGTGGTGTGTCACGAATCCACCGCTCAGTGTGTCTGGGATGCAGTTACTGACAGCTCAGCTATCCAATCGGGTGCAGGGGTATACTGAAGCTGTCAGTACTTTGATTGACAGCTCGGCCATCCAATCCGAGACTGGGAGGTGCTGGGCTGTCTTCAGTTTTTCCCTGTCCCAGGTGGTTGCACAGCTACTTAGCAAGGCTGTCAGTCTCAGACCTCTGCCAGACGTAGCTTCAGCTAAGTGTGGTTGGTTTTCTCTGTGCCTAGTGTTTTGCTTAATGATCTTTCTCTGCCTGACCTTGGACCTCGTTCTGACCCTCCGTCTGTTTAACCCCTTTGCTCTTATCCGCTATCCTCCTGGTCTAATACTAGGCAATGAGAAAAACAAGCACACTTAGCTAAAGCTACGTCTCTGGGCAATCACCTGGAACAGGGAACAACTGAAGAGAGCTCAGTACCTCCGAGTCTCATATTGGACAACTGAGCTGTCAAACTACTGACAGCTTCAGCAGGCGCCTGCACCAGATTGGATGGTTGAGCCGTCATTTTCTGCATGCCAGACACACTGAGGAGTGGGATCGAGACATGACCTTTATCTCCGCCGTAGACTTTATATCAATGTTCTGACGTGATATTGTGAATTCTGAATATACTGTACATGGACATACTTTATGTGGAGCATTAAATGATAGCTGATCTAAAATATGTCTCACTTGTTAATAATAATCATGTTGTGAATCCATCCATCTGTAACCCTTGATTCTGTTCTCTGCAGGTTTGGAGAGAAGGAGGACTACATGTCGTTTATGAACGGCTTCCTGGAGCAGCATTGGGATGAGATGTCTGTCTTCCTGCAAACAGTAACAGATCCCGACAGCGAGGTCGCAGTGAACAGTTATGAGGGCAGTGTAGATCTGGCCTATGAACTTTCTTCTCTTCATTACATGTTGTACGGGATCTTTGCCGGCGTCCATCAGGTGCTTATTAAAACCAATTAAAATAGTGCAAATGTGGTCCTGCTATGTATATCAGTGCTGATATAATGCAAACGAGCTAGATACCACTGCCATATAGTGCAAATAAAATAGAACTAAAATGTAGCATTATAGGAGGAAATAACTCCACATAAGTATTGCTGCTGGACTAAAATTAGAATTGCCACAAAAAAAAGAAATCAAGGGTTGCAGACAGGTACAGAACTAAATGGACTTGCCATCAGACCAATGGGTTGACACCTGACTGGTAACTCCTATGACTAAACACAACTAAGGCCTCATTCAGACCACCAGGGCTAATAATCAAGCTGATAAAATATGTTCCAGTTCCTCTTTTCAATGTCTTTGGATGATGAAGTTGGACTTCCCCATCAGGTTTCCATCTTGAGGCTGGAGCTGTGTAGAGCACCGTAGCGGTAGTGGTAAAAGCTCTGTGCCTTTTTGTATCCCCGTTCTGCTGAAATACTGCGTTAACCAAAGAAATGAAGGGCCTCCTTCCTTCACGTTGACATTGGCTTGACGAAGGCCCTGACTGGTCAAAACTACTCTCCCAAGGCAGATAACCCTCAGCTTCCCATACTACAGTCATCGATATCACATTTTTCCATGACAGATGAAGAAATCCCTTCTATACAATATATTTCGGCCATTATCTCTGAGAAGACCACCCTTCTAGAAGTCACCATTTTTAGTGATCACCTCACTACCTTTTTTTTAGAGGAAATGTTGACTACATTGGTTTTAATATGCGTTTCTTTGTTTTCATAGCAAACTAAAGATGATCTGGAGCCATTGCCCACAATTCTGAAAGCCTTGGCTGAGGGTTTGCCTGTCCCTGAATGTATTACCCAGGATCAGAGGTAACATTGCCGCAGTGGGTTTACCAGTATTGCCATTAATGCCCAGCAAAAATAACACCAACGTAGTCCAACACGATTTGCACCAGGGGTTTTAAAGCGCCTTTTTTTCCTTAACTGTTGGCCCTCAGCAAAATGATAGGCTTCTATAGAAAGTAGGTGTCTTTATTTTTTGGAGATCCTTAGGACATTTTCCTAGTATAACATTGATCTGTATTTTGCATCATGAATATCAAGACTCATAAAGGTCAATGTCCTGCTTTATGACTGTCATGTCCTGCCTAGAAATGCAATGGAGAAAAAATGAAAACAAAGCACTAATTGCAAGTTTCATGTTTGTGGGGACCTCACAATTCTTCCCCTACAGCATATGTCAGGGAAACAATAGATTGAACCTGTTGGATTTCAGCAATCAGAAGATTGTGATGAACTCAGCAACAATTATGTGTGTAAAACTAAACATACATAAATAAAACAGTAAACACACAAACAGTATCCACACCAAAAAAGCAAAAAAAGATTATTGACAAAAAATGTAAAGAATGTGTAAAACTTCCTAATATCTGGCACCCCTGAAGAAGCAGCCACAGTCAGCGAAACACATAGGGTCATCAAAGCCTCACAAATATCTCCTTCTGCACTCTTTCCCAATGTTAGTATGCTATTTTTATTGTATTTTAAACATTATTTAACCAAAATAAGAAAAACAGCTCACGGAAGTAAGGTAAAAGCACTTAAAAACAATAACTAAAAAAAGACATGGTTGAATAGAAGCACTGAACTATAATAGGGTACCCTCCATGAATGGCTAAAAGAGTGATCAGAGCAACAAAAACCAGTAAGGCTTTGTACACACAGCGTGCTTTCCATACCTATTACACTTGGAATCTGCCTGAAAAAGCGCCGCAAAGGTGCCCCATAAAATAAACATAGTGCACCGCAATGTCAAAATAACGTTGCTGTGCGCATGTTCCTTCTTATGTCATGTCTTTTTACCGCTTCAGGGTTTAGAAACACTGAAGCAGTTAAAAGAAGTAAAATGATCATTCTTCTGCTAGGAAGCAGCTCACTCTCTATACTTGAAAATACAGAGTAAAAGATGCCAGTGTCAGAGCCGCCACAAGAACAATGGCGAAACTGCTTCAGGAAAATGACCATCACTGTTTTCCTCAAGCTCCTACGCAGGTGCGTCAGTGTTCACATGACCTAATAAATGCCAAAACTCACATAGAGGCGAAACAATATAGGCAAAATAAAATTAGCAAAATAGATCCAATCAATCATCAAGTAAAAATCCCATAAACAGCAAAGTGGATGCATGTATGTAGTAAAGTCCAATAACATCAGAACATTATAATGTGATATCAAATATATTAGTCAATGTATAAAAAAAATATACTATAAAAGGGAAAGAGAATGGAAGGACAGATTAGTGAGACTGATATCCCCATGTGTATCACTGCCTGTGGCAGCTTCCTCAGGAGTACCAAATATTAGTTTTTTTTAATAATTTTGTTTGCATATTGCTGTTAATTTTTTCATGCTTTTGCTGGCGTGTTTGACATTTTTACCAGTATAGAAAGATTTTGATTATCGATCAATTAGTCGATCGATCACCCAAAAGAGTTTTTTACTAACATAACTACATAAACATGAACAACTGAATCTTTTAGGCATGCATGCTTAGTTTTCTGCAGGAAGGAGAGCCGTCTAACATAGATATGTGCCTCTAATAATTAACAGTACTTGTATTGTGCAAAAATCTCCCAGTGTCATTGTTTCTACAGCCAGGATGAAAGAGAAGAACCCGAATACGTGTTCCCGAAGGATATAAGAAATCTCCGTCCACTTGTGAAAAAGAGCCAGTCACTGAGCAGCCTCATTAAGGAAAGACTTGTTCCATCTACAAGGATAGAAGAGCGGGAGAAAAAGAGTCGGCGTCATGTGACGAGAACACAGAGTGTTCCAGCCCAAACCAGGCCTGGTCGAGAACGTAGGAAAAGAAATGATGTATCTTCTGTGGCTGAGAAAGAAGAAGGGGAAAGTGAAGGTGTAATGGTATGAATGTGACTCATGTCAAAAATATTCAAATTTAATTTGCGTTCTTGACCTTATATGTTCTGTATGTGAAAAATATTTTTTATTAAATTGACAAGACTTTGTAGAGAAGGTCAATGTTGGGGGTGGCCAAGTATGAAGGGCTGGCCTTATGATGGATGATGCCATGTGTGGTATCTTCTCATGGTGTCCTTCTCCCCACATGAGGAATGGTCATACCACATGCAAACAACCCTACCTTAGACTAGGGTGACAAGACCGTTTTTCTCTCATCCGGGAAAATCAGTTCGATTATGCTAATCGAACTCTGATCAGAGTGCTATCAGAGTGTGATCCGATTTTCTCGGATGGTGAGAATAACAAAAAAAGTTTCTCCATCTGCTCCATTCAGTCTGGCCATGAAAATTGGACCACACTCGAATGTCATCCGAGGAAGGTCCAATTTTTCCCATAGACTTGTATGTCCAAGTAATCCAAATATCCAAGGCAAAACATGCATGCTGCAATTTTTTTTCCATGAACCACTCGGTCCGATCGGACATGTGCACAGCCCCATTGAATAACATGGGGACAAGTGATATCTATAAAAATGATGGATTTTACAATAGAAGCTGCTTACATTATTAAGTAGATCTCTTTGACCTAATGAGACTTAAGTATTTATTGTGAAAATCCATGTCAGAATGGCTGTATAATCCTTTAAAAAAATAAATAAATTGCATTAAATCTCCACCCACCTAGCCCGATTGGTAGTGGCTCAGTGTCCCCCCCCCCCTGCTGTTGTTGCTAAATCTCCACCCACCTAACCTGATTGACATCTCTTCAGTGTTTCTCCTCCCTGCTGAGATCTCATACTGCTCAGTACAGTTTGCAGCTCTGAGTCAGACTGGGTGGACAGAGACTGAATACACTGGGACTCATGAGCGCTCTCACTCGCTATCATTTATAGGATTATACAACCATACTGGCATAGATTTTAATAGTAAGTACAACTATCTCATCAGGTTTAGGAGATCTATTTAATGATGCCTACTGTTTGTATTGTGAAATCTGGCAAATGTGAACAGTTAATACAAGCCCATTTTCTGATATCTGGGTAATTTTGCACATAGCAGGACACCACAATGAAACATTTATTTTTTTGAACAATCAGGAAGAGAACTGCTACAAAATACCCCAACATATTTATTGTCATTGTATATTCTAGTGTGCTGTAAAAAATGTCACTGTAAAGGAATAAATTGCTTAAGAGATTGGTATTACCTGTTCCAAACATGAACATTTTCATTTTTTTACTATACAGAATCCAACACGAACGAGGCAGTCATCCACTCTGCCCAGACGGAAGTCAACTGTACCATGGTGCAGGAATGAGGACCTGCACTTTGTAAAGCAAAAGCAACAAGTTGAAGAGGACCAGGTAATCTTTGAAGAAGCAGCTAAAGTATTGTTTTTTAGAAGCTTCTCTCTGGCTATCAACCCTTCATACCAACAGATGTGAAGACAAGTAGTCATTATTACTTTGGTGGCAGATGCTACCAGATATTACGTCACATTTACTCAGATAAGTCTATCTTAACCATAGCAGACTGTGTATGACAACAATATGCGAAATGTGCAGCTCGGGTGCCATGAGAAACTAGTGACATGGCTCTATCTGTATGGGCTTCTGTGTATGTTTGTTACATTGATATACAGACATGATATACACTATGTGATCTTTCCAACAGGTGTTGATAGAAATGTGTACAATATGATGATTATCGATATCTAGAAAAAAGAAGCCTGTATTTATGTCTGCTATGGTTACCATTAGGTCACAGTGAATCTTCTGTATATGTTAACGAATGGCAGCGGTCTAATGCTATATGCACAAGAGCACTTTATATCATGATGGTCTCGGACTACTAAATGCGGGAGACCTATGCTCCTCTGTACCCTTTAAATAATATTACCCTCTTGGTCATTGATAACTAGGAATGCTTTAATCCATTGTGAAATCTCAATCTATGTCAGCTATGGTCATGACTAGGTCATAGCGTATTTATTGTATATGGTAATCAGCGGGTTTATGCTGGATGCACACTAGCACTTTAGGAGATCCACGCTCCTCTGCCCCCTTTTTTTAGTAGGTCAGATGTTTTGGCCTCTAAACGTATAGATTCAATCCATAGGGTACATACTTATGTGCAGCATTTTTGTAGATTTAATATATGTGGTGCAGTAAGATCACTTATGCTGCATTGGTTTTATTTGTTTCACATTAGTGTGACCTAGGTTTATTTTGTATGTATGGTGTTTGGGTCTTGGGCGTGGGTAGTTGTTAGGGCCCGAATAGGGCAAGAAGGGATAGCCGACGCTGAGCGGGGGCGCCATATCGAATTTTAGGGTGCCAACCCCCGCTGTTAGGAAGGTGTGAGCTGTATTAGGGCTAACATTAGGGACCTAGTCAGGAATAAATATTCTCTTTATCAAAAGAGTTCCTGTTATATCTCGGCTGCTTTATCTACCCCGTAGAGACCCAGGGTTTTTATGGTGTTGGTGGTCATTATTTGTTTAATTATCTATCAGATTTTAACATTATTTATTAAAAGTTATTTTTTAGGGTATTGCGTTTTTTTTGGTTGTCATATTGAATATACCCCTATAATATTGTTTTTGGTTGTTTTACCACAGACCAGACTTCCCTGGAAGGGGTTTAACTAAGTAGCTTCCTAGGTGTTCGCTGGAGCCTCTGATGGTGAGGTCAGACTTGTGCGGCAGGTAGCTACCAGGTACCACTCCAGGGTGGTGTCTGGCTGTGGATGCTGATCCCAGCGGGGAACAGGACACAGACAGGCAGTCACGGCCGTGACACTGACTGACGGACAGATACGGCAGAGGCCCTGACGGGCGGACTGGCTTGACGGAGACACAGGCAGGCAAGCGGGCACGGCAGAGACACGGGCTGACAGACAGGTACGGCAGAGGCCTTAACGGGCGGACTGGCTTGACGGGGACACAGGCAGGCGGGCACAGCTGGCACTCTGGCAGACATGCGGGCACGGCTGGCACTCAGGCAGGACAGGAGGACTGAACTGGAACACTGGCAGGACCGGTATACAGGCAGGCACAGCAAGTACTTAGGAACAGGTAGGGACCTGTTCCAACAGGAGGAACGGAGGAAGGGAAAGACCGCAAGAGCAGAAGCAAAGCAGGAGCACAGGAGGAGGAGCCAAGGGCAAGAGCCAAGAACAGAAACGCAGGAGGCGGAGCCAAGAGTGGGAAGCGGAGTAAAGTACAAGAATGCAGGAGGCGGAGCCAACAGCGGGAGGCGGGGCAGAGAGCAGAGGAGAAGACGGAGCTAGGAAGAACCGCAAGGAGCATTACCGCAGAGCGATAGCTGAGCGGAGCCGCAGTGTGCAGAGCAAGGCCACAGAGTGAAAAGCAAGCAAAGCCACAGAATGCAGAGCTGAGTGTAGAGCAAAGCTAGACACAGAGTGCAGAGCCGAGAGCAGAGCAAAGCAGGACACAGTGCAGAGCCAAGAGCAGAGCAGAGTGCAGAGCCAAGAGCAGAGCAGGACACAAAGTGCAGAGCGAAGAGCAGAGCAGGACACAGAGTGCAGAGCCAAGAGCAGAGCGGAACACAGAGTGCAGAGCCAAGACCAGAGCAGGACACAGAGGGCAGAGCCAAGAGCAGAGCAGAGGGATGCTGAGCCACTGGTAGTGGCAAACAGAGCAGAGAGATAAGGCAGAGGTACACACAGCAGAGTGGAAATGGTTAACAAGCAAGGAGACAACAGGAACGGAAATAGACCAGAGTTCAGACAGGAACAGACACAGATACTCGAACTGGACACGGATACAGGCCTGCGGAATGCAAGTGTCAGAGTCAGACACAGAAGTAACGGAACACAGATTCAGACCAGGGTACGACGCTCCACTGGATGGCGGACACAGAACGCAGACCAGGGTACGACGTCCCACTGGGTGGCGAACACAGACCAGGGTACTATGCCCCACTGGGTGGCGGACACAGAGACAGAACCAGACACCTCAGCAGCAAAGTACTGACTGAGGAAGTAAGTTTGCTCAGGTGTCCTCCAATGGGTGAGGACACCTTAAGAATCAGAGGCCTCACGGCTATTGGCCAGAGACACCTTAGGGAGGTGCACACAGACAGAATAAGAAAGAGGAGTTGCTGGCGCCGCCACCCTATTCACACAGACAAAGTGTACACAGAGCAAGCGGCCATGAAGCACACGGCATGGAGCCGGCAGCAGACAGATCTCACAAAATGGCACAGGTTGAGTGAATGGATGTATAATAATAATAATAATAATCTTTATTTATATAGCGCCAACATATTCCGTAGCGCTTTACAGTTTAACAGCTTCAAACACAACAGTCATAAGTAACAATGTTAACAATACAATAATTAAAGCAACACAAGACGACCCTGCTCGTGAGAGCTTACAATCTACAATGAGATGAGGGAGATACAAAGTACAGGGGTGTATTTACAATGATGTATTTACAATGATGGTCCAGCCATCTTCAGGGATTGGGGGATAGATGGAAGTAGTGAATGGGCTACACACACAAACAAAATAACTGATTAGGGAACATGATAGGCCGCTCTGAACAAATGTGTTTTGAGGGACCGCCTAAAACTATGCAAATTGTGGATGGTCCTAATTTCTTGGGGTAGAGCATTCCAGAGGATTGCAGCACGGGAGAAGTCTTGGAGTCGGGAGTGGGAGGTACGGATTAGTGCAGAGGTTAGTCGAAAGTAATTTGCAGAGCGCAGAGGTCGGTTACGCCGATAGACATAAATGAGGAAGGGTGAGAACAAGTACTTTGAATTGTATCCTGTAATGAATGGGCAGCCAGTGTAATGACTGGCGAAGAGCGGACGCATTTGAGTAACGATTAGCTAGATAGACGACCCTGGCTGCTGCATTAAGGATAGACTGGAGAGGGGAAAGTCGCGTGAGGGGGAGGCCAATTAATAGAGAGTTGCAGTAGTCCAGGCGGGAGTGGATCAGGGCGACAGTGAGGGTTTTTGTTGTTTCTAAAGTGAGAAAAGGGTGGATTCTAGAGATGTTCTTTAGGTGTAAGTGGCATGAGCGGGCAAGAGATTGTATATGGGATGTGAAGGAGAGATCGGAGTCACACATAACACCCAGACAGCGCGGGGTGTTATTATGGTGCCACCCACGGAGAGGGAAACGTCAGGTTTAGGGAGGTTAGTAGATGGTGGGAGCAGAAGAAGTTCAGTTTTGGAGAGGTTGAGTTTCAGATAGAGAGCGGACATGATGTTGGAGACTGCGGACAGTCAGTGGTGTTCTGTAGTACAGCGGGAGTAAGGTCAGGGGATGACGTATATAGTTGTGTCATCGGCATAAAGATGGTACTGAAAGCCAAATCTGCTGATGGTATGTCCAATTGGGGCCGTGTAGAGGGAGAAGAGAAGGGGGCCAAGGACTGAGCCCTGGGGTACCCCGACAGTGAGAGGAAGAGTACATGAAGTGGAGCCAGAGAACAGAACACTGAAGGAGCGGTCAGAAAGATAGGAGGAGAACCAGGAGAGAGCAGTGTCCTTAATGCCTAGTGACTGGAGCCTAGAGTAGGAGACGGTGGTCAACAGTGTCAAAAGCTGCAGAAAGGTCGAGAAGAATGAGCAGAGAGTGGTCACCGTTACATTTTGCTGTCAGGTCATTGGTCACTTTGATGAATGCAGTTTCTGTCGAGTGTAGGGGGCGGAAGCCGGACTGTGAAGGGTCTAGGAGGGAGTGAATGGAGAGGTATCAAGCAGGTGGGGGATGGAAGGCCATGCAGTGATGCCGGCAGGGTTGTTACAATCATTTTACGAACAGAAGGTATATTTTTTTTACTAGATAACAAATAAAAAAATAGAATCCTAACCATACACCCTTTAAGCTAAGATAGTCACAAGATTGTCCATTCTTCGTCTTCATGCATGAAGTTTAGATTGCTGGACGGCCATCAGCTCTTCCTCCCTGACCATAAGTAAGCACATGTTGGACAGGCTGAACATGCATGTTTTTCCTTATTAAAAAAAGGTGATTGGCTAAAACAATATCTAACAGTTGCTTATCACCCAATAGAAAGAAGGATTTGACATGTTGAAAAATCAACAAGACCAATCCTTGTTCCTTCTGACAAGAGTCTCAGTGGAGGTCACCCTACATATTAGATAATTATCTGATCTAATCTGTATGGCCGGCTTACGTCTATCCAAGACGTACTTAGTCAAAAACTATTACAACCTAAAAGTTTAAAGTTTAGGTGTTTAAGATTGATTACAGGAAAGATATATAGCTTGGTACCGTGTTTTTATGTGTTTTGGATGGAAACTGTCCCATTTAAGGTATGTTGGGCAGTCGATTGGCTTCTGATACAGGGACGTTTCTATTTCATTGTTCTGCAGCTTAATGATGGTGTCCAAAAAGTTAATTTCAGTGCAGGAGTAGTTGAGTGTTAAGTTGATAGTAGGATGAAATTGATTAAACTGTTCATGGAACGTCTTTAGCAGTGGCTCAGCCTCCGTCCAGATGATTAAAATATCATCAATGTAGCGGTAGTAGGCCAGAGGCCTGATGGGACATGAGGACAAAAAGTCGCTTTCAAGCTTGGCCATGAAAAGATTTGCATACTGTGGGGCCATTTTACTTCCCATTGCTGTGCCAGTGTCATGTAGATAAAACTTATTGTCAAATTCAAAGTAATTGAGTAATTGAGGACTCTCAATTCTAAATATTTTTCTAAGATTGATTAGGGAGATTTCTTTGGAGAGATCTTCACACCAGAGAGCTGTGGTCATTGGTAATGTTCTCCAAACCTGACAAAGTCCACCATTAGCTCTAGTGTAAAGACAAAGAAGAGCAGAAAAGCTGACAATCTCTTACATGATGTCATGATCCAGACCAGGTTTTGAGTCCTGTTTTCCCTTTTTCCCTGTCTGGTCATGTCAAGAGTTAACCTTTCTCAGCCTCTGTCTGGGTTCAGGTTGGCTATTTATCTCCACTGCTTCCTGCAGGGATGTCAGTTATAGTTTTTGCCTAGTGCTGCTGTAGCTGACTCTGATTGCTCTGCTTTGTCCTGCTGCGTTGCTGTCTGAACCCGTGTATCTGTTTTCCCCCATTCCTGTCTTGACTCCGTGTTTCCCATTAGTGTGATGACTCCCTGGTTTTGACTTGGCTTTGTATCCTGACCTGCTTTTGTCTTTTGGTTTATTCGTTCCTGACCGTTACTGACTCCCTGGCTTGTCTCTGACCGTGAGTTTGCTTATTACTTTGGTACTGCGCTACAGTCTAGGATTTAACCTGCTTGTTTGACTATTCTGCTAACACCTGTAGCCTCACTGCTGCACTGCAGGCCAGCTCTGTATAGGTGCAGTCCTGCTTCCACTCTACTGCCATCTAGTGGGGCCTGCACCTACGTGCATTGCATCAGCATGACACATGACCTACATGAAAAGTAGATATTTTAAAGGGAATCAGTCACTGGGCCAGAAAAATGCTTTCACCACGACAAAAATGAAGAAATAAAGGCCGCACTCACCGATCGCTTGCAGGTGACTTTATTAAACTTCCATCTTCACGGCACGGGGGGGTGTGTTACAGGATGTGTGAGAGCCGAACGACGGCCGTTTCGCACCGACCAGGTGCTTCTACGGGTTCACTGAATGACCGGACGTGACGCCTTAAGACAGGTGCATAAACCATGCACCTCCCTCAGTGCCACGGCCGTCGTTCGGCTCTCACACATCCTGTAACACACCCTCCCGTGCCGTGAAGATGGAAGTTTAATAAAGTCACCTGCAAGCGATCGGTGAGTGCGGCCTTTATTTCTTAACTTTATTCCTCCTGGTAGTGTTTAGGTTTCAGTCACTACTCTGATTATAGAGAGCGGCGGCTGTAATAACGCCCCGGTACTAACTGACGGCAGCTCAACATTAGGACCGGCTGTCAGTCAGTTCTGGGGGCATGGTTACAGCAGCCGCTTTCTATACACAGAGAAATGACTGAACCCGTGCTTGTGTCGCCTCCATGAATGAAAACCAAATGCTGCCAGGAGGAGTAAAGTTCAACTCCTCCTGGTAGAGGAGGTCTAACTGCCATGGCCGGGCAGCTTCACAATGCTATTAACCTAAAGATTAATCTAATAACTGCAGGTTAAAACCTTTTTTTCATGTGACAGTTTCCCTTTCAAAGATATAGGGCTGATTCATCGTTGCATTTTCTACCATTTTTGGGGGGTGTTTAATACTTCTCAATTAATAAGTTTTTGATTTTGCAAAAAATTCTTTAAATAATTTTGGCCTTTTTTTCAAATTGATTTTTGTGCTTTTGTTTTCTGGTATTCACGTCAATGTGGCTTTTCTAGACAAGAAGTCTTGTCTTTTTTTTAACAAGGGAAACAAGATTTGGCATAACTCTACTCCAGTCTGATTTTATGTATGCCGACCGATTATATAGATATATTTTTGGAGACATGTTGTATAACATGCAGCTTTTTCTGCTAAAAGGTCACAAAACAACTTAAAGTCAGGGGAAAAAAAAAGACAAATTTGGGCTTTGATCAAAATCCATAAATGCCCTTTTTTATGAATTTGGCAAAAAAATAAAGTCAGCGACAATAATAAGACGAAAAAAGAAAAGAGCGACTTAAAAAAAAATCTGCAAATGATGAATAGGGCCCGTAGATTAAACTACAGATAGCATAGGAAGGGTGGCCTACCAATTTACGTTGTGTAGTTGGGATATGTGGTACAGTGACAATAATTTCTGATGTCATTAGGAGCTGGACCTACAGGAGATGAAGGGACAAATAGCCGAAAACCAGGAAAAACAAAAGCATCTTGAAGAACAGATGTTCAAAATGGCGGAGAAGATGCAAGAAGCCTTGGACCAGTTGGCCAAAGTAGAGGAAACGCACAAGGCATTACAAGCGGAGATGGCCAACCAGATGACTCAAATGCAAAGCAGGTAATAAACACCAGTTTTCTTGCATAAACTCTTTGATGAATCGGGCCTTAGTGTCATCAAAGTGCAGATAGATTCCTTCTGGACTAGATTGAGGGTCAAAGACGACAGATCCTCATATCATTGTGACCCATTTCAAGTGGGTCACCATTTATTCGGCTATTTATAATGACAAATAAAATCTTCCATCCCAGACTTTCATTTGCTATTCTTTTCTTTTTTTAATATTTTTTTTTTATCAGGATGGATGCCTTAGAGAAGGAATGTGCTGAAGAGAAGACACAAAGGGAGAAGAATGAAGAGAAGATTTCAATAGTGGTGAGGGCTCATATTACATAAGTGGCCCTGAGCTTTGGTCTACAAGTAACCTATTAAAAACAGGAGTGTACATGGAGAAAAGCCACCCAGGTTTGTAGGGAAACCTGAGAGCTAGTGGTCAATTTGTGGAAAAAAGGTTCAAAAGAACAAAGACACAGGCATTTCTATGTAAAAGCAACTTGATGTGCAAATCTTCAGGTTTGTGAACTTCTTTTAACCTCTTGAGATCTCTAAAAGTACCAAGCAGTTAAAAGAAGTGACTTGACCATTTTTCTGCTTGGAAGAAGCTCCGTACTTTTCAATGCAAGTCAATTGGAAAGCTCAAAATACGATTGGACATTTCTTGGAGCATTTTGCATTCATTTTCGCTAGCGTTTTTTTCATTATTAAATGAAGTGAGGAAAACAATTGAAAAAAGCTAGAATAAAAGATGTCACAAAAACCAAAGGAAAACCCTCCAAAAAATCACCGGTGGCTAAAACCGTAGGAAAAATGCTCCGGAAATTGCCGAAAAGACACTCCAGAGTTTCCTAAAAACATCTGGTTGAAAAACTTGTCAGGTTCGCCTGAATTTAAACGATGTCATATGCACATAGCTTACAATTGGGTTTTTTAAACAAGTCATCCACTTTTGGACTAATTCACACTTTATTTTTTCACGTACGAGTCCTATCCGTGTTTTTCACAGATGACAATCGTACCTATAACAGTGTGTGGTGCTGTTCGCAAATCAGATTTTTTTTCCTTGGACCTAGTGGTCCAAGTAAAATCATCGCGATGTCTAATTTTGGTAGGATCAAAATCGGCAAAATAAGTCCATGGGTCAGTGAAAAACTTGGACAGCACTCCAATGCCATCCATGTATGGTCCATTTTTCATTGACTGTTAAATATGAGAAGGGGTTTTTAAAAGACTTTTATTTTCTCTTCACTGAAAAAAAATGATGAAACTCGGGCCAAAATCTGATAAAGATTTTATGACACTCTGATGAAAATCACTGATGAAACCCAGTCCGTTTTTCTCGTACATAAAAAACTAGAATGAACATGTTACTTCTTTTAACTGCATCACCATTTCCGAACCCTGAAGTAGTTAAGCGAAGTTACAAAAACTGAACATGTGCACAGCAACTTCATTTTTACATTGCTTTATACATGTTCATTTTTTGGTGGTGGTTGGGTATGTGCACACAGTGTCTTTTTGTCCAGTTTTTTTTTTTAATTGAAAGCTGAACAGAAAGATTTTGAGAAGTTTTGTATTTTTGAGGGTGATTTGTTACATAGTTACATAGTTATTAAGGTTGAAGGAAGACTGTAAGTCCATCTAGTTCAACCCATAGCCTAACCTAACATGCCCTAACATGTTGATCCAGAGGAAGGCAAAAAAAACCCATGTGGCAAAGAGTAACTCCACCATGGGGAAAAAAAATTCCTTCCCGACTCCACATACGGCAATCAGACTAGTTCCCTGGATCAACACCCTAACAAGGAATCTAGTGTATATACCCTGTAACATTATACTTTTCCAGAAAGGTATCCAGTCCTCGCTTAAATTTAATTAATGAATCACTCATTACAACATCATACAGCAGAGAGTTCCATAGTCTCACTGCTCTTACAGTAAAGAATCTGCCTCTGTTATTATGCTTAAACCTTTTTTCCTCCAGACGTAGAGGATGCCCCCTTGTCCCTGTCTAAGGTCTATGATTAAAAAGATCATCAGGAAGGTCTTTGTACTGTCCCCTCATATATTTATACATTAACATAAGATCACCCCTTAGTCTTCGTTTTTCCAAACTAAATAGCCCCAAGTGTAATAACCTATCTTGGTATTGCAGACCCCCCAGTCCTCTAATAACCTTGGTCGCTCTTCTCTGCACCCGCTCCAGTTCAGCTATGTCTTTCTTATACACCGGAGACCAGAACTGTGCACAGTATTCTAAGTGTGGTCGAACTAGTGTCTTGTATAGAGGTAAAATTATGTTCTCCTCATGAGCATCTATGCCTCTTTTAATACATCCCATTATTTTATTTGCCTTTGTAGCAGCTGCCTGACACTGGCCACTGAATATGAGTTTGTCATCCACCCATATACCCAGGTCTTTTTCATTGACGGTTTTGCCCAGAGTTTTAGAATTAAGCACATAGTTATACATCTTATTACTTCTACCCAAGTGCATGACCTTACATTTATCCCCATTAAAGCTCATTTGCCATTTATCAGCCCAAGCTTCTAGTTTACATAAATCATCCTGTAATATAAAATTGTCCTCCCCTGTATTGATTACCCTGCAGAGTTTAGTGTCATCTGCAAATATTGAAATTCTACTCTGAATGCCCCCTACAAGGTCATTAATATGTTAAAAAGAAGAGGGCCCAATACTGACCCCTGTGGTACCCCACTGCTAACCGCAACCCAGTCCGAGTGTGCTCCATTAATAACCACCCTTTGTTTCCTATCCCTGAGCCAGCTCTCAACCCACTTACACATATTTTCCCCTATCCCCATTACTCTCATTTTATGTAACAACCTTTTGTGTGGCACCGTATCAAAAGCTTTGGAAAAGTCCATATACACTACGTCCACTGGGTTCCCTTGGTCCAGTCCGGAACTTACCTCTTCATAGAAGCTGATCAAATTAGTCTGACATGAACGGTCCCTAGTAAACCCGTGCTGATACTGGGTCATAAGGTTATTCCTCTTCAGATACTCCAGTATAGTATCCCTTAGATACTAAGGGAGAGTTTCTGTTTAGTTTCTCCTTCAAAAACTCCTCAAAAGAGTCAATTGGCACATAGCCACTTTCCTTTGAGATTTTTTGGAAGAATTGTTCATTTCCCAAAGTGGTTTTAAAGAGTTTTTAAAGAATTTTAGAAGAGTTTCTGTTCTTGAAGTGTATTTTTGCAGCCTTTTAATTAAATAGTGGCTCGTTTAGAGTAAATTCCACGAGCAGTGGTTGCAAAGAGGTGACCGGTACTTTCTTTTTTTTTTTTCACTAGGCATTTTTCAAAGTTTAAGCATTTGAGAAGGGATTGTCCGAGTAGTGGACAACCCTTTAAAGCAGAAAAGAAAATTCCAAGTAACTGAGCATAAGAACAGCAAAGTGGTTTTACAATTGAAATTAATAGAAAGAGTCTTTCAGGTCTTTTTACATTGATTTTCAGGTACTTTTTTGGGGAGGAGAGCCACTTTAAAAAACTCCTCAACCACTTTCTACCCATAACCTAAAAGTCAATTTTTTGGACACTTCATGTGTCATTGTATGGCAAGGAACCTTCTTCTACCCACGCGTAAATCCATAGCATGGCAAAAAATTGATAAAGTCTGCAAATAAAAAAAAGCCATATGCCCCCATTTGAACTAAAGTATGGGTCCACGGCAGATTATGTGCATGACGTTTTAGGTTCTTACTCTTTTCTGACAACAGTGAATATTATTTGTGCTGCCCGGCTAAAATATATTTTTGCCTTTATTATTCTTGCAGGAGAGACGTTTGTCAGTTCTGGAGAAGACATCTGTAAACTCCAAACAAGGTCAAAACAAGCATCATATGGAAAATGCCTTGGAAGATGCCGCTATAACCAATGATATGGATGGAACAGAGAGTTCTGACACCGATTAGTCCACACCACCAATTTATGATCCATCGTCTTGACACAGAATAGTTTTCATTAGGGAAAGTTGCCTTTTGTCTAGTGCACATCAGAAAATTTTCGAGCCATATGACCAAAGTATTTATAACATATATTCGCATATAACTGGGATAACATATAATCAGTCAAAAGACTTTTTCTAAGAGACGGTGAGTAGATCAAGTACACTGGGTTCGGGTAGTAGGATGTTAATAGAGAAGAATAAAGCAGTCTACTAAAACAATCTTCCTTTTTTTCTCTGGCTTGGGTGTCATCCCTTTCCACATTGGCCAGATGCAACCTCAACTTGAAAAACATTTGGGTCGTTTTTTGTAGGACCTTGCTTTCTTGCTTGGATTGCGAAGGCTGACATTTTTGTCAACAACAACTGGAACAAAAGGTCTGATTGCTGTGATCTATTTCTGAGTCCGGTCTTCCACTCATGGAAAGCAGATCCCTGATTTATTATAAATGACTTTTCCAATGACTTCTCCAATAAAACATGGCAGATCGAATTTTCAACAGATGTCTACTTTTGGTTGGCATCTATCAGGCTCATTTGAGCCATAAAAATGTGCCAGTGGCTGGGAGAAAATGGTCCAAAGGGATCAAAATCTGTAGCGTATGGCCAGCTTAACTCATTGTTGTCCATCCTTGTATCTCAATACATTAATAAAATATATCAGAGAAGAATAACCTTATGAACTCTTATGTTGGCCAAATTGAAGCACAAAATAATCTAGAATTGATGAAAAGATCAGTCTCCAGCAGTGTAGGAAGAGTGTACTGTGGTTGTGCCCACCAAGAAAATTATTTAGACACCTCCATCTGGTTATACAAAGCAAGGACATTTTTATTTCGACGCACCATGGTCTTTGCTGTAATCACAGAATGAAAAGTAGAGTTTAATTGTTTTTTTAGGGAATAAACCAATAAAAAAGCCTTAGTAAATGATCGTCTCAGCTTTGGCCCTGTTGTAGGTTTCCTTTGTTATCCTTTGGTCCTCTAGGGGAGAGAGATGGTCTGAACCTGTCATCCAGTTTACCTATTTTCTGACATATTTATTGGCATGAGATCTTCCTGACATCTTTGTAATCCAAAAACAAATTATAAACTTACTGTATAAATATGGTGAATGCCAGGAACTTCTGATCACGTGAAACACCATTGGAAAAATTGTTTTTGCTGGTCCATAGTGGACTGATACAACCTGTAGAAATAGGATATGTCTACTTTTAATAGCATTGATGGCATTGCTACTGTCATTGGAACGACAGTGATGACTAATGGTGCCCATATAGTGCAAAGTTGACCAAACCCTCCATTTTCACCAAAAGCCGCTGACTATCTTAGTAGATGATGTCAGGGGAAAAGAAGGATCGGGCATAGTGAAGTTCAACGCCCAATGCTTCTGTTCTTGCAAGTGATCAAACTGGTTTTCCTGCAAATATTACAACTTACACAATAAAGTTAACATATTGCTTATACCGCACAGTAAATGGTATCAATAACAAATTAATAATTGGGGATTTTGTTTCTTTTTGCATTTTAACCCCTACTTTGCCCCACCACAAAAAAAGAAAAGGTAGAAAATTAATTGGACACCAAAATGGTATTAATAAATAAGACAAATCACCCCACAAACAAAAACATAAATTATGTATGTAATTGTAAAAATAAAAAAGTAACTGGCCGTTGGAAAAAATGCCCTGTAATTCTAAAAGAAGAACTCCCATCAAAGTTTTCATCCTCTTAATATATTGCAGTCATATTATATAGCACTGTGTACTTACAATTGCTCATTTTGCCTTTGTACCCAGATAATTCTTCTCTTTTCTCTGCTCTATGTAGAAACAGGAAGTCTCTTGTTCCTGAATTTATCATCCCCCTGTTCAACTCCTGACCCTGCTACTCTCTCCTCCCCCTGTCAGGGACTTTTGCAGTGACTCATGACTCATACAGGGAAAATTGACCTCCTGTTCCTACATTGAGCTTAGAAGGATTCAGTTAGTCAGTTATTAATCACGTGATTTAATAGACATAATGGGAAAGAGAAGAATTAGCTGGGTAGAAAGGCAAAATTAGCAATTGTAAGAACACAGTGTTATATAATATATATGATGATTGCAATATATTAAGAGGACACAAATTTGGATGGGAGTACTTGTTTAAGGATTTAATGTAGATCCTAAATATTGTCTGTGGGGTGTGGTAGATCGGCTCCCTTGTCTGCACACAGAGGAAGATTCAGGAACATTGTGTCTTTAAACCTCTCACTGGTTGTTGCTGCATAACCCAGTGCAAAGTTAGTAAAAATAAACACGGCCTTTTCTGTCCTAAGGAAAAACAAAGCATAACATGCAGCACAGTTCGTGTGGCTATGGGCATCCACCCATTCAGGAAAAATCAACATACACAGGTTTAGCCTCCTTGTCAGTGCACATAGCACTAGAGATCAACTCTCCAGGCCTACCAAACACTGAATGCCTCAGGAGGCCGACTATTTAAACCCCAGACCACACTCTGCAGTGGAGATAAGGTGGACAACCTCCCACCCGCGCTATGGTTTTCCACAAAAGCCCAGCCCTTAAAATGGTCAATTAACCCCTCTCAACCCATAGTGTGGAGGAAACTTCAGGGTTTTAAATGACTGAAGCTAAAAGCCTCAGTGAAACGTATCTCCCCTCCAGCACTTTGCCAGTGACTTTGTCACAGGGGCTAAACCAAGTGCAATGAAACTTGAAGACATTATAAAAGGAACCAGAAAAGGAGACCATCACCTTCAGATAAATGGATCTCAACTCGCCATCAAGTGCTGATTGACTCTGTACAAGCTGATCGGCGCTCATTTACGGGCATGTTTACGCAGGCCAATGAACACCAATGGGAATTGTGATCACTTTGTCCCTATACAGCATCATGTTGTTGTCACATTCCCTGTTACACAGTCTGATGTCCTGTCGGTACCGATGATCTATCTATTGGCATAAACTATCTGATTTACGATTTTTTAACATGGGCCGATTACCAGGAATGTGCATGCTTATGAACGTTTGTTTGCAGCTTTTAGTCTCTTCTAAATGCACATTCAGGTTGTTTCAGTATCAGATGATTGAATGAGAAGTCTTGGAAAACTGGAGGACTTCAGTTTTTCCATTGGCCCTTTGTTGCTATTAAACAACTCAACGGAAGCCCAAAAGGGGGTAACAGAGGTTGCACCCCCATTCAACCATTTAGCAGCTGTTCCAATCACAGCAGTTACTGACAGGTGTCGGCTGTAAAATCAGCCAGCATATAAACCCGCTGCATACACATCCTCTCAACTTCTGCCATACATGTGTAGGGATGCGGACTGTCTTACCCTGTTCCTACCCTTGAAGACAACAATCGCGCCATGATTATAGTGTTATACGGTTTTACATGTAATGGGAATAGTAATGTGCGTCTTGTATGATGTGTTATGGTAATGTACAGCATGTAAGTAATGTAAAATGTTGATGTATAATGTGGGTAGTGCATAGTGCGGGGTAAGCACAGGATTAGATTAGTGATAAGTACTGTTTTTATAGTAAGTGGGTCGTGGTTAGCAGTGGGGTACCACAGGGGTCAGTATTGGGCCCACTTCTTTTTAACATATTTATTAATGACCTTGTAGGGGGCATACAGAGCAGAATTTCAATATTTGCACATGACACTAGACTCTGCAGGGAAATCAATACAGAGGAGGACAATTTTATATTACAGGATGATTTATGTAAACTAGAAGCGTGGGCTGATAAATGGCAAATGAGCTTTAACCCCTTCACCCCCAAGGGTGGTTTGCACGTTAATGACCGGGCCAATTTTTACAATTCTGACCACTGTCCCTTTATGAGGTTATAACTCTGGAACGCTTCAACGGATCTTGGCGATTCAGACATTGTTTTCTCGTGACATATTGTACTTCATGATAGTGGTAACATTTCTTCGATATAACTTGCATTTATTTGTGAAAAAAACGAATATTTGGCGAAAATTTTGAAAATTTCGCAATTTTCCAACTTTGAATTTTTATGCCCTTAAATCACAGACATATGTCACGCAAAATACTTAATAAATAACATTTCCCACATGTCTACTTTACATCAGCACAATTTTGGAACCAAAATTTTTTTTTTGTGACGGAGTTATAAGGGTTAAAAGTTGACCAGCAATTTCTCATTTTTACAACACCATTTTTTTTTTAGGGACCACATCTCATTTGAAGTCATTTTGAGGGGTCTATATGATAGAAAATACCCAAGTGTGACACCATTCTAAAAACTGCACCCCTCAAGGTACTCAAAACCACTTTCAAAAAGTTTATTAACCCTTCAGGTGTTTCACAGGAATTTTTGGAATGTTTAAATAAAAATAAACATTTAACTTTTTTTCACACAAAATTTATTTCAGCTCCAATTTGTTTTATTTTACCAAGGGTAACAGGAGAAAATAGACCCCGAAATTTGTTGTACAATTTGTCCTGAGTACGCTGATACCCCATATGTGGGGGTAAACCACTGTTTGGGCACATGGCAGAGCTCGGAAGGAAAGGAGCGCCATTTGACTTTTCAATGCAAAATTGACTGGAATTGAGATGGGACGCCATGTTGCATTTGGAGAGCCCCTGATGTGCCTAAACATTGAAACCCCCCACAAGTGACACCATTTTGGAAAGTAGACCCCCTAAGGATCTTATCTAGATGTGTGGTGAGCACTTTGACCCAACAAGTGCTTCACAGAAGTTTATAATGCAGAGTCGTAAAAATAAAAAATCATATTTTTTCACAAAAATGATCTTTTCGCCCCCAATTTTTTATTTTCCCAAGGGTAAGAGAAGAAATTGGACCCGAAAAATTGTTGTGCAATTTGTCCTGAGTACGCTGATACCCGATATGTGGGTGTAAACCATTGTTTGGGCGCAGGGCAGAGCTTGGAAGGGAAGGAGCGCCATTTGACTTTTCAATGCAAAATTGACTGGAATTGAGATGGGACGCCATGTTGCGTTTGGAGAGCCCCTGATGTGCCTAAACATTGAAACCCTGTACAAGTGACACCATTTTGGAAAGTAGACCCCTTAAGGAACTTATCTAGATGTGTGTTGAGCACTTTGACCCAACAAGTGCTTCACAGAAGTTTATAATGCAGAGCCGTAAAAATAAAAAATCATATTTTTTCACAAAAATGATCTTTTCGCCCCCATTTTTTTATTTCCCCAAGGGTAAGAGAAGAAATTAGACCACAAAAGTTGTTGTGCAGTTTGTCCTGAGTACGACGATACCCCATATGTGGGGGTAAACCACTGTTTGGGCGCATAGCAGAGCTCGGAAGGGAAGGAGCGCTATTTTACTTTTCAATGCAAAATTGACTGGAATTAAGATGGGATGCCATGTTGCGTTTGGAGAGCCCCTGATGTGCCTAAACATTAAAAACCCCCACAAGTGACACCATTTTGGAAAGTAGACCCCCTAAGGAACTTATCTAGATGTGTTTTGATAGCTTTGAACCCCCAAGTGTTTCACTACAGTTTATAACGCAGAGCCGTGAAAATAAAAATTCTTTTTTTTTTCACAAAAATGATTTTTAGCCCCCAGTTTTGTGTTTTCACAAGGGTATCAGGATAAATTGGACCCCAAAAGTTGTTGTCCAATTTGTCCTGAGTACGCTGATACCCCATATGTGGGGGGGGGAACCACTGTTTGGGCGCATGACAGAGCTCGGAAGGGAAGGAGCGCCATTTGGAATGCAGACTTAAATGGATTGGTCTGCAGGCGTCACGTTGCATTTGCAGAGCCCCTGATGTACCCAAACAGTACAAACCCCCCACAAGTGACCCCATATTGGAAACTAGACCCCCCAAGGAACTTATCTAGATGTGTTGTGAGAACTTTGAACCCCCAAGTGTTTCACTACAGTTTATAACGCAGAGCCGTGAAAATAAAAATTCTTTTTTTTTTTCACAAAAATGATTTTTAGCCCCCAGTTTTGTGTTTTCACAAGGGTATCAGGATAAATTGGACCCCAACAGTTGTTGTCCAATTTGTCCTGAGTACGCTGATACCCCATATGTGGGGGGGGAACCACTGTTTGGGCGCATGACAGAGCTCGGAAGGGAAGGAGCGCCATTTGGAATGCAGACTTAAATGGATTGGTCTGCAGGCGTCACATTGCATTTGCAGAGCCCCTGATGTACCCAAACAGTACAAACCCCCCACAAGTGACCCCATATTGGAAACTAGACCCCCCAAGGAACTTATCTAGATGTGTTGTGAGAACTTTGAACCCCCAAGTGTTTCACTACAGTTTATAACGCAGAGCCGTGAAAATAAAAATTCCTTTTTTTTTCACAAAAATGATTTTTAGCCCCCAGTTTTGTATTTTCACAAGGGTATCAGGATAAATTGGACCCCAAAAGTTGTTGTCCAATTTGTCCTGAGTACGCTGATACCCCATATGTGGGGGGGAACCACTGTTTGGGCGCATGACAGAGCTCGGAAGGGAAGGAGCGCCATTTGGAATGCAGACTTAAATGGATTGGTCTGCAGGCGTCACGTTGCATTTGCAGAGCCCCTGATGTACCCAAACAGTACAAACCACCCATAAGTGACCCCATATCGGAAACTAGACCCCCCAAGGAACTTATCTAGATGTGTTGTGAGAACTTTGAACCCCCAAGTGTTTCACTACAGTTTACAACGCAGAGCCGTGAAAATAAAAAATATTTTTTTTCCCACAAAACTTATTTTTTGGCCCCCAGTTTTGTATTTTCCCAAGGGTAGCAGGAGAACTTGGACCCCAAAAGATGATGTCCAATTTGTCCTGAGTACGCTGATACCCCATATGTTGGGGTAAACCCCTGTTTGGGCACACGGGAGAGCTCTGAAGGGAAGGAGCACTGTTTTCCTTTTTCAACGCAGAATTGGCTGGAATTCAGATCGGATGCCATGTCCCGTTTGGAGAGCCCCTGATGTGCCTAAACAGTGGAAACCCCCAATTATAACTGAAACCCTAATCCAAACACACCCCTTACCCTAATCCCAACAGTAACCCTAACCACTCCTCTAACCCAGACACACCCAACCCTATTCCCAACCGTAAATGTAATCCAAACCCTAACCCTATCTTTAGCCCCAACCCTAACTGTAGCCCTAACCCTAGCCCCAACCCTAGCCCTAACCCTAGCCCTAACCCTAGCCCTAACCCTATCAATAACCCTAGCCCTAACACTAGCCCTAACCCTAGCCCCAACCCTAGCCCCAACCCTAGCCCTAACCCTAGCCCTAACCCTAGCCCCAACCCTAGCCCTAACCCTAGCCCCAACCCTAGCCCCAACCCTAACCCTAGCCCTAACCCTTGCCCTAACTCTAGCCCTAACTCTAGCCCTAACTCTAGCCCTAACTCTAGCCCTAACTCTAGTCCTAACTCTAGCCCTAACCGGAAAATGGAAATAAATACATTTTTAAATTTTTTAATTTTTCCCTAACTAAGGGGGTGATGAAGGGGGGTTTGATTTACTTTTATAGCGAGTTTTTTAGCGGATTTTTATGATTGGCAGCCGTCACACACTGAAAGACGCTTTTCATTGCAAAAAATATTTTTTGCGTTACCACATTTTGAGAGCTGTAATTTTTCCATATTTGAGTCCACAGAGTCATGTGAGATCTTGTTTTTTGTGGGACGAGTTGACGTTTTTATTGGTAACATTTTCGGACACGTGACATTTTTTGATCACTTTTTATTCCGATTTTTGTGAGGCAGAGTGATCAAAAACCAGCTATTCATGAATTTCTTTTGGGGGAGGCGTTTATACCGTTCCGCGTTTGGTAAAATTGATAAAGCAGTTTTATTCGTCGGGTCAGTACGATTACAGCGATATCTCATTTATATCATTTTTCTTATGTTTTGGCGCTTTTATACGATAAAAACTATTTTATAGAAAAAATAATTATTTTGGTATCGCTTTATTCTCAGGACTATAACTTTTTATTTTTTTGCTGATGATGCTGTATGGCAGCTCATTTTTTGCGGGACAAGATGACGTTTTCAGCGGTACCATGGTTATTTATATCAGACTTTTTGATCGCGTGTTATTCCACTTTTTGTTCGGCGGTATGATAATAAAGCGTTGTTTTTTGCCTCGTTTTTTTTTTTTTTTCCTTACGGTGTTTACTGAAGGGGTTAACTAGTGGGGCAGTTTTATAGGTTGGGTCGTTACGGACGCGGCGATACTAAATATGTGTACTTTTATTGTTTTTTTTATTTTATTTAGCAAAAGAAATGTATTTATGGGAATAATATATATATTTTTTTTTCTTTATTTAGGATATTTTTTTTATTTATTTTTTTACACATGTGGGGAATTTTTTTTTTACTTTTTTACTTTGTCCCAGGGGGGGACATCACAGATCATTGATCTGGCAGTGTGCACAGCACTCTGCCAGATCGACGATCTGCTGTGCAGGGCTGCAGGCTTACCAAGTGTCTGCTCTGAGCAGACACTCGGTAAGCCACCTCCCTCCCTGCAGGACCCGGATGCCGCGGCCATCTTGGATCCGGGACCTGCGGCGAGGAGGGAGGTAGGAGACCCTCGGAGCAACGCGATCACATCGCGTTGCTCCGGGGGTCTCAGGGAAGCCCGCAGGGAGCCCACTCCCTGCGCGATGCTTCCCTATACCGCCGGTACACCGCGATCATGTTTGATCGCGGTGTGCCGGGGGTTAATGTGCCGGGGGCGGTCCGTGACCGCTCCTGGCACATAGTGCCGGATGTCAGCTGCGATATGCAGCTGACACCCGGCCGCGATCGGCCGCGCTCCCCCCGTGAGCGCGGCCGATCGCGTATGACGTACTATCCCGTCGGTGGTCATACGGGCCCACCCCACCTCGACGGGATAGTACGTCAGATGTCAGGAAGGGGTTAATGGGGATAAATGTAAGGTCATGCACTTGGGTAGAAGTAATAAGATGTATAACTATGTGCTAAATTCTAAAACTCTGGGCAAAACTGTCAATGAAAAAGACCTGGGTGTATGGGTGGATGACAAACTCACATTTAGTGGCCAGTGTCAGGCAGCTGCTACAAAGGCAAATAAAATAATGGGATGCATTAAAAGAGGCATAGATGCTCATGAGGAGAACATAATTTTACCTTTATACAGGTCACTAGTTCGACCACACTTAGAATACTGTGTACAGTTCTGGTCTCCGGTGTATAAGAAAGACATAGCTGAACTAGAGCGGGTGCAGAGAAGAGCGACCAAGGTTATTAGAGGACTGGGGGGTCTGCAATACCAAGATAGGTTATTACACTTGGGGCTATTTAGTTTGGAAAAACGAAGGCTAAGGGGTGATCTTATTTTAATGTATAAATATATGAGGGGACAAAGACCTTTCTGATGATCTTTTTAATCATAGACCTGAGACAGGGACAAGGGGGCATCCTCTCCGTCTGGAGGAAAGAAGGTTTAAGCATAATAACAGACGCGGATTCTTTACTGTAAGAGCAGTGAGACTATGGAACTCTCTGCCGTATGATGCTGTAATGAGTGATTCATTACTTAAATTTAAGAAGGGACTGGATGCCTTTCTTGAAAAGTATAATGTTACAGGTTATATATACTAGATTCCTTGATAGGGTTGTTGAGGAGAGCCATAAGATCAAATACTTAATTAACCTCAACACATAAGGTAATTGAGGGAAGCAACCTATAACATGTATTGTTTAACCTTACATAAGTTTTCCTCAGACAAAGTAAGACACTTAAGATGGCTGCCATCTCCTCTACCAGAGCCATGTGCTCTGGTATCCAAGATGAACAATGAAGACACTGAAGATGGCCGCCATTTCCTGTTTCAGCAGACCGTGTGGTCTGGTATCCAAGATGACGCCCACCCTGATGACCTCATTGATCCACCCACAGCAACGCCCACCCTGATGACCTCACGGACCAACCCACCTTGATGACCTCATGGATCCGCCCATGGACTTGCTCATGCCCAACCCACTAACCAATGGAATACATCCGATCACTCCCATTTTAGAGCTAACCGAGCCCCCTTACAGGAGATATTTAACATTGTGTTTGACTAATAAATTCCTTCTTGGAGCTGAGCCACACATTGATCAAGGAGAGTTACAGCTGACTGTGTCTGGTGTATTTCTTTAGTGCACATGATCAATATCCATTAGGCCAGGAGTAGGCAACTAGAGAATTGAACATTAATATTAATTGTTCAACCCTAATATTTGGCCGCCCAACCTGGGGCCAGCAGAGGAGAGCCCTGAACCCTGAAAACCGGCGGGTGGAACGGCTGGATGCACTGAGTACCCCGAATCTGGAGACTGATCACCTCCTTAACAGAGCACGGTAAGTCTGCTGATTTTTTATAATCTGTAGTCTTTACCTGTGTCCTTCGGGGTATCCTGTGCAGATTGCCTGACCGTGTCCGGTTTTCTTGGTATCTGTAAGACGGCAGAAAGGGTATCTCCGCTGCTGGTCATTTAATTGCAAGAACCGTCACATGTTTTAGTTGCCTACTGCCTGTTACATGTTGTGAAGAGGGGAGATGACTGGTAGTAAAGAAGAGAAGTATTGTGTAAGGACAGTCAAAGCAGGTTTCTAAGAAAGAAAAAAAAGCAAGTGTTTACAGAGGGCTAGAGGCAAGTGATAAAACAGGAAAAACAGGTTTTTACAGAAGGAGGTGACTGGTAGTTAGGAAAAGCATTGTGTTTGGAACAGGACAGGTTTCTAGGAAAGAATAAGCAAGTGTTTACAGAAAGAAAAGCATGTGGTAGGACGGGAAAAACAGGTTTGTTTATAGAGAAGGATAAGCAAGCAAGTGTAGAAAAAATAAAATAATTTTTGTCTGTGGTATACGGTTGTCGCCTGTGATAAGATTTTCAGTTCTGTACAAGAGAGACTAGGACCTGGAGTAATTGACTCGGCTAGGGGGGCCCGGTAAATCTTGGAGCAATCGGCTCAGTTCGGGCATAATAAATTGTGTAGCGGCTCATTGAAACTTGGAGCAATTGGCTCAGTTTGAGCCAATTAAATTTATAGTTTTTCTTTTTTTGCCCCGTGACATCGAGTAATTGACTCTGCACGGGGACCGGTAAGTTAGGGAGCAATTTGACAAAGTAGGGAATAATTGGTTTGTAAAGTACGGAGCACGGAAGTCAGACAGGGACCACGTGACAAGAAGCAATAGGAACTGAGTACTGCAGACTCAGTTCCCTTTAGAATCTCAGGTTTGAGTCATCTCCCCCGTCTTATTGTTTGTTTGGTGTTTGTTATCTTGATAGATAGATATATATATACTGTATATCTATAGAAAGATGGAGAAATTAATGCAGTTCTGCCGTATAGGCACTAAGCCAAATTCAGATGGCAAGTTAGACTCATGCACATTAGTAGCGACTCGTGAAGGGAAGAGTCATATTAAGCAATGTAAAAAGCTTATGAAGTTGTGTGGAATGCCAGAAGGGGGAAGGTTGCAGCCCCTGGACTGGAAGCTTGTCTTGAAAGAAAGAAAAGGTATCCTAGAAGATAATGGATTGTTGTCTATTGCTAGGGCAGGAGAAAGAGTCTCTGAAAGTCTGTATAAAAAAAAAAAAAAATGGAAATTGGGTAGAAGAGAAAAGGAATAGAAAGAATAGAGTTTTGAGTTGTGTATTACAAAACCATTTTGTTAATGGCGAATGTGTTAAATGTGATAGCAGCCAAAATGGTGGCCCAGAGCCATGTGCTAAATGTAATGGCGGCCATCTTGTTGGTGGTAAATACAATTCTGATGGCGGCCATCTTGTTGGTGGTAAATACAATTCTGACGGCAGCCATCTTGTTGGTGGTAAATATAATTCTGATGGCGGCCATCTTGTTGGTGGTAAATATAATTCTGATGGCGGCCATCTTGTTGGTGGAAAATATAATTCTGATGGCGGCCATCTTGTTGGTGGTAAATACAATTCTGACGGCAGCCATTTTGTTGGTGGTAAATACAATTCTGATGGCGGCCATCTTGTTGGTGGTAAATATAATTCTGATGGCGGCCATCTTGTTGGTGGTAAATATAATTCTGATGGCGGCCATTTTGTTGGTGGTAAATATAATTCTGACGGCGGCCATTTTGTTGGTGGTAAATACAATTCTGACGGCAGCCATTTTGTTGGTGGTAAATATAATTCTGATGGCGGCCATCTTGTTGGTGGTAAATATAATTCTGATGGCGGCCATCTTGTTGGTGGTAAATACAATTCTGACGGCAGCCATTTTGTTGGTGGTAAATACAATTCTGATGGCGGCCATCTTGTTGGTGGTAAATATAATTCTGATGGCGGCCATCTTGTTGGTGGTAAATATAATTCTGATGGCGGCCATTTTGTTGGTGGTAAATATAATTCTGACGGCGGCCATTTTGTTGGTGGTAAATACAATTCTGACGGCAGCCATTTTGTTGGTGGTAAATATAATTCTGATGGCGGCCATCTTGTTGGTGGTAAATATAATTCTGATGGCGGCCATCTTGTTGGTGGTAAATACAATTCTGACGGCAGCCATTTTGTTGGTGGTAAATATAATTCTGATGGCGGCCATTTTGTTGGTGGTAAATATAATTCTGATGGCGGCCATCTTGTTGGTGGTAAATACAATTCTGATGGCGGCCATCTTGTTGGTGGTAAATACAATTCTGACGGCAGCCATTTTGTTGGTGGTAAATATAATTCTGATGGCGGCCATCTTGTTGGTGGTAAATATAATTCTGATGGCGGCCATCTTGTTGGTGGTAAATATAATTCTGATGGCGGCCATTTTGTTGGTGGTAAATATAATTCTGACGGCGGCCATTTTGTTGGTGGTAAATACAATTCTGACGGCAGCCATTTTGTTGGTGGTAAATATAATTCTGATGGCGGCCATCTTGTTGGTGGTAAATATAATTCTGACGGCGGCCATCTTGTTGGTGGTAAATACAATTCTGACGGCAGCCATTTTGTTGGTGGTAAATATAATTCTGATGGCGGCCATTTTGTTGGTGGTAAATATAATTCTGATGGCGGCCATCTTGTTGGTGGTAAATACAATTCTGATGGCGGCCATCTTGTTGGTGGTAAATACAATTCTGACGGCAGCCATTTTGTTGGTGGTAAATATAATTCTGATGGCGGCCATCTTGTTGGTGGTAAATATAATTCTGACGGCGGCCATGTTGTGGATGGCGAATGTGCTGGTTCTGGTGGTGAACATCTCAGACTAAGGCTACACACCACTTCGCTAAATCCTTGTTACCCAGTAATGACCACTGATGGCCAATACTATATTCCTTCAGGAAATAAAAAGGCTTTACCCATGTTTCCTATCTCAGTGTTTCCAATGGGGCACCAACCCTTTCCCCTATCACTCCTGTTGTGAATCCAGCAGTCCTCCCACCTGGATCGTCCCCAGCACCTACCCTTTCTACTGTCACTTCCACTGCCAATTTAGCCACACACCCACATGAGATGCTCCAAGCAGCGGCCTCTCCTCCCAATGCTTCCACAACAGCACTCTCATGCAGTCTACCTAACCCTATGCCCAGTACCTCACAGGCTGTCTCGCAGCCAAGCACACACCTGTATGGGACGGTGGCGACTGTATCAAGGGGGGGCTCAATGTGGGAGGAGGATACCAATAGCACAGGAAACACAAAGGGGAGGGAATGTTGGCAACCTATTTTTGAAAAAGAACTTCCTGAGGGACCCTTGTTAGTGGTGGGAAAGGGTGACATAACAACAATGGAGACAGACGCTATTGTTAATGCTGCCAATTCTCGGTTAGAGCACAATGGAGGTGTAGCTAGGGCTATAGTGGAAGCAGGAGGGGCGACTATTCAAGCTGACAGTCAAATCATTGTTGAGTCACGTGGTCAGATAGCTGTTGGGGACATAGCGGTGACTAAAGCTGGCAATCTTCCATGTAGAATGATCATACATGCTGTGACCCCTACTTATGACCCTATTCATCCAGACGTTAGTGCTCAACAACTTCGTGCAGCAATAACTCGCATTTTAGAGTATGCAAATATTAGTGAGCACATTGAGACCTTGACAATTCCCGCCATTGGTGTTGGCATTTTCGGTTTCCCTGTTCATGCATGTACAAGGGAAATTGTTGAAATTATAATAAACAAGTGTAGACTCCCAAGCATTTGCTGCCTCTCTGAAATCAGGTTAATTAGTAATGAGGACAGGACTGTTAAAGCTTTTAAGACTGCCTGCATCACCTGGACCCCACACCATGATACTGGAGCTGCCCAAATAGAGCCCCTCATTCCAGGACTGTTACCTCCTCCTGCTCCTCATAAACAAGGGACTACATCTGCACTCCCGGTGCCATCTCTACTCCCGCCTCAGGTGCCACCGCCAACAGTGCCAATGCTCATGTCTGAGGAGCCCACCATCTATGTCAAGTTTACACCCCAGCAAGCTGCTACTCTGTTGAACCAAGTTCTAGATCCAGAAAAACAGCCGATGCCTTTCTACAGGAGCATGACGAGACATGGGACTCTGGTGTTGAGTTCTGCCAAGAACCTAAGACAAGGGCCTCGGATGAGTTGGCTGACCTATCGCTTATTATCGCCAAAGGTTTCCAGATGCCTCAAAGCTGATGCAGCCATTGTACGATGACCTCAAGACGTCAGCGTTTCCACTATGTACTAAATCCGTGGAAGCTTTCTACGCTCTCAAACAGGCCATACAGTCTGCACCAGCTCTTTGAATCCCAAATCCTGATATCATCTGAGGACATCCAGTTCTCTTAATGGCTCCACACGACATAATTGCTATTGTTGGAACCTAAACATCTGTTGGTGCAGCATCATATGAGACTCCAATGTTCCCTCTTGATTCCGGATAATGTCACTCTTGTCCGCTGCACCATCCTCAACCCGTCCACGCTGCTTCCTCTTTCCAGGGGGGATGTGGATGATGATACTGATGCTCTCGGAGAAGATGCCTCTACACACTCAGAGGATCATGACTGTCTCGAACAAATGCAGGAAGAAGCAGCCTCCAAGAAAAACGTGTCTGAAGACCCACTCCCACATGCTGACCTGACGTTCTTCACTGATGGTTCCAGATTTGCAGATGAAACTGGAAGATTCCATACGGGGTATGCCGTGGTTACACATGACCAGGTCATCTCAGCTGGATCGCTACCACCGCACATGTCTGCACAAGAAGCGGAACTTAAAGCTTTGACGTTGGCTTGTCAGGAAGCGACGGAGAAGGTGGTCAACATCTATACGGATTCAAGATACGCTTTTGGAGTGGCTCGTGACTTTGGCAGTATCTGGGCAGCCAGAGGATACCTAATGTCCAGTGGAACTCCTGTAAAACATGCTGCTACGATGCAAGAACTTGTGGTCGCTCTGAATCTACCTTCAGAGGTTGCAGTGATCGAGATCAAAGCTCACGGGAGACTGGATTCTCCAGAAGCAAGGGGGAACTTCTTTGCTGACAAAACAGCAAAAAACTATGCTGCGGATCCATTTAGGAAAGAGAAAGCAGCGGTGTACGTGTCACAAGACACTGAAGAAGGGACTAAAGCCTCTCTTATGAGGATTATCCATCTACATCAAGACAAGACATCAGATGATGAAAAGAAGTCATGGCAAGAAGGAGGAGCTAAAAAGGATGAAGATGGAGTCTGGAAGATGAACAAAAAGGTCTGTCTACCCCGTAATCTGTGCCCTTCAGTGACAGAATGGGCACACGGTATCACCCACAGAGGCAAGAATCGGATGAATGACCTGATTTGGAAGACCTACATGGCACCTGGGATTTCTACTGTCACCCAAAAATATTGCAAGTCCTGCCTTGAGTGTGCAACATGCAATCCAGCACCGCCTCAGAAAGTTACTCAGAAACATTTGGCTAAACCACTATCCCTTTCAGAGAGTTCAGATCGATCGTATTCAAATGCCAAAAGTAGGGAAGTGCGAGTATGTACTGGTAGTGACTGACATGTTCTCAGGATGGCCCGAAGCCTATCCAGTAACCAACATGACTGCCAGAGTGACTGTTAAGAGACTGGTGACTGAAGTAGTCTGCAGATATGGGGTCCCAGAGGTAATTGAGAGTGACCAAGGACCTGCGTTCACTGCAGCACTGACTAAGGAACTATGGACATTGGTGGGAGCTGATTTGGGTTTACATACTCCATATCACCTACACAGCAGTGGGAAAGTAGAAACACTGAATGGCACCTTCAAAAATAAAATACTGAAAGCCAGTTAGGAGGTCAGACTTGGACAGACATTTTGCACGTTGCCTTATACTCAGTCAGAAACACTCCAAGGGGTCCCACTAAACTCACACCATTCTTTTTGGGGGGCCTCCAAGATTGGGTCAATATTTTCCACAACAGCTAGCCTTGGGAAGTGATACTCTTGTAAATGATGTAATTGTTGTTACTAAAGAACTGTCAGTAACACATGTACAAGTTTTGTCATCCATTCCAGGTCCAGATTCCAGTGAAGGTACCCATGCTTTCCAACCTGGTGACTACGTGCTTGTAAAGAAGTTCATCAGAAAAGACATTCCTGGAGTCGAGATTTAAGGGTCCCTACCAAGTGCTCCTGACTACTCCTACTTCAGTCAGGGTTGCTGAGCGCCTCCTGGATCCATCTCTCACATTGTAAACTTCTTAGACAGGTAGGGACAGAGTAGGATCTGACCTGCTTGTCAAAGTCCAGCTACAAAGGGAGGTTTTCCACAAGGGAAAACTTGTCTCAAACTGGTGAAAACTCCAATTCCCCCCTCCCGGGCAAGACGGTCAGATCTAGGATGTGTACAACAGGGTTAGTCGTACATGTGTATTTTATGTAACCATGGAGATGGAAGATTGGAGAGTAATAGATCCAGCAGGTTGGGAAGTCCCGAGGACACTGGTAACACGCTCCGATATACCTCCTCAGTATACCCATAATCGGTCACACATTCTCTGGTGTCTATAGCATCCATATTGTCATGAAGCCTCTGATGTCATAATAACACTTAACATCGATGGGTTAGGGAACCACGGTGGGATCAAGATAAAAGAAAAGGTTAATAAAGTATTTAGGGGGGACTGTTGAGGAGAGCCATAAGATCAAATACTTAATTAACCTCAACACATAAGGTAATTGAGGGAAGCAACCTATAACATGTATTGTTTAACCTTACATAAGTTTTCCTCAGACAAAGTAAGACACTTAAGATGGCTGCCATCTCCTCTACCAGAGCCATGTGCTCTGGTATCCAAGATGAACAATGAAGACACTGAAGATGGCCGCCATTTCCTGTTTCAGCAGACCGTGTGGTCTGGTATCCAAGATGACGCCCACCCTGATGACCTCATGGATCCACCCACAGCGACGCCCACCCTGATGACCTCACGGACCAACCCACCTTGATGACCTCATGGATCCGCCCATGGACTTTCTCATGCCCAACCCACTAACCAATGGAATACATCCGATCACTCCCATTTTAGAGCTAACCGAGCCCCCTTACAGGAGATATATAACATTGTGTTTGACTAATAAATTCCTTCTTGGAGCTGAGCCACACATTGATCAAGGAGAGTTACAGCTGACTGTGTCTGGTGTATTTCTTTAGTGCACATGATCAATATCCATTAGGCCAGGAGTAGGCAACTAGAGAATTGAACATTAATATTAATTGTTCAACCCTAATAGGGTGTTGATCCAGGGAACTAGTCTGATTGCCATATGTGGAGTCGGGAAGGAATTTTATTCCCCAATGTGGAGCTTACTCTTTGCCTCATGGTTTTTTTTTGCCTTCCTCTGGATCAACATGTTAGGTTAGGCTATGGGTTGAACTAGATGGACTTAAAGTCTTCTTCAACCTTAATAACTATGTTACTATGTTTAGCAACGGTATAGTATAAGAACAATAGGTTTAGTCTATAGGATAGGACATGGTTAATAACGGAACTAGCCCCATGGGTGGGAACTAGTGGTAATAAAAGGTTGTCACTTCCTGATAGTAAGAGAGATAGAGAAGTGCAGTGATAAGTCCAAGTTCAAGTCCAGTGGGCTGTAGAGTCAGCATGTATTTACCATTCGAGCAGTAGGATGCCATATTGGAGCGTACTCTTCTGTCGCACCAGGAGCCCAAGGTCTGGCATAGGAGCGGCCGGGCACATTGTGTCCTTTTGCATACAAAGGAAGATGGAAAAGGGCCCGCCAATACGGAAGGTAATGGATCCCGGGTGCACTACTGAAGGGAAAAGGAGATCCCTGGGGCTAACAGAGTCAGTGGGCGAGGGGATGCTCAAGGAGGAATGAATGGTAGGGCTGAAGATGTGCTAAGAAAGTAAGGAATATGAAGTGTTGTGCCCTATCCCACTATTCCACGTGTTACCACTCGATGAACTTGAACTGACTTGTAAACGTCTGTTTGTTGCAATGACCTTGGTGCCCCTGACTTCTGTGCGGCGGCTCCGGAGGATAGAGGCCTGGAGACAGCGGAGGCCTGTGGCCTACAAGTGAGTGTGATGCACCCCACACCTGACAGCACACTGGGACTGGGACACTGTGTTCCTATAAAGTGCCAGAGCGTAACCGGACATCAGCTCCGTCAAGACTACCGCTCTCGCGTACTTTACACATACACAGTGGATGAAGGGAGAAGGTGGCAGATGCCAGGAAATGAAGAAGCGTTCAGGGTCGGGACCACTTTGCAGCCATTGGTGGTATGCCATTATCATACACATAAGATGGACATGTGCAAAAATCAGCTTATGGAGTGCCCCCACGTTAAGGGCAATGGGGTACTCAGTACCGGGTCCTTTGGTTCAGGGGATGTCACGGTGGCCTGACCTGGTCTGTGGCCCTTTGAAGGACGTCCAATGAAAAGGAAAGATTGTATGATGTTCGTGACGCCACCTGTGGTATTCGGTCAGGGTGACCGACGCTGCTTAGGGGCCCGCTGGGGTGGTGTTATGGCAGCTAGATAGCATACCTTCCCACAGGTGAAGTGTATCCCCAGGGCTTCCCAGAAATGTAGTTGGTGATGGTGTAAGGCGTGGTGAATAACGAGGACACAAGGTTGCAGTCTCTTTACCTTTTACTGAAGGCTTCAGTGTCCACAGTCCTGGGCACCGGATCACGGGGTAGGCAGAGTCCGGCTGGTCTGAAGGCAAATCCAGAGTCTCCTTATCCAGGTGGAATGCAATAGCCTTCCTATGCGCACAGTAACACAGTAGGTCCTCACTTGCTTAAGCTCTAATGAAGTCCTCACTGTTATTACTCTTCTCTCTCTGTTCCCCGTGGTCGGATAGAACCAAACCCGTATGACTGATGGCCTGAGGCTTGTTTATAGGGACCCTAGAGACGCCCCGACCCCCACAAGTTGCCATCGTGTCTTCTTAGGTATTTTAGGTCGGGCAGCCAACTTGGAATTGACTGTCCTGCCCGTCTCTGAAGCAATGGCGTAGAGCACTTTACTCCCTCGGTATTCTGGCTACCGGAACGCGCACCAGAAGGATGCAGCTCCTCTCGTCTACTATCCTCTCTGGTATCCACTTGTTGCTATGCCTTCGTTTCTCACTCACTAGAACACGATTACTTTCAATGTCTCTTTCTTAGGATGCTGCTGCATGGGGTGCAGGCGCAGCTCCGTGGACCCTCGTCCTCCTCAGACCGCAGTCTGGATCTGACTGGACCTCGCTCCAGCCAGCTCGGTCTGGAGACCCTTCTCTCTCGGTCTCCAGCCAGGAACTTTTCTCTGATGCTCACTGGATCGAATCCAGCTAGCTTCTCCCCACTTCCTAACCAACCCACCAGTTTTACCTAACTGTGAGGAGTGGCCTAATAGATAGAACCTTTGCTCCCCCTGGTGGCTGGAGTGTGAAGTGTGTGGTGTGATGTGATACCTGGACAGAAGATCTCCTTTATTGCCTCCAGACGTAATATTGCTCCCCCGGGTGGAGGAACAACATTACTGCAGCAACCAGGACTCTGGGGCGCTGCACTTATTTTAGCAAAATACCTTGCAAAGTACAATATATGAGGGCCTCTCAACAGTTCTCTGTTGGCAGATTCCGGGGAGATAAGGATGGAGGATTTCATCTGCCCGATCTTTTTGCTCTCAGAGCAATCCATAATAACGCTACTGGTCTTTCTAGATCACACATATCCATCCAGGTAATTCTCCATGTGTAATTTCTGTGGATAATTGAACCTCCAAAACACACACAAGATTAATGTGGCTCAAGTCTACCCTATATTTCCCTCGGGTCATCTCCTGTTCTGCACATTACTCATTAACAAGATTTGGGTGGAAGGGTTTTGGAAACATTCTGTGAGTACAGGAACAAGTTTTTACATGCTTGTTATGCATCAGATAAGACTTAGGAGAAATGTGGAAAGGCTGAAGAGTTTAACAAAATTTGTTAAAGGGATTCTCAAAAGTATATTAAAGGGCCACTGTCACCCCCTCCAGCCGTTATAAACTAAAAGAGCCACCTTGTGCAGCAGTAATGCTGCATTCTAACAAGGTGGCTCTTTTAGTTTTAGGTTCAAGTATACCCAAAATAAAGCGTTTTGATACTTAGCCACAATACCGGTCTCTAGCCAGGGAGGCGGGTCCTCACTCCCCAGCTTCAACTGCTACTCTGCCGTCACTCCAATCTTCAGGGACTTTCTTCGCCGCCCCCTCAGCGCTGTTTACGCTTCAAAACCGGCGCCTGCGCTGTGTACTACTGTGCTGCGCAGGCGCAGTGAGCTCTGGCCATCTGACGTCACAGCCGGGCTTGCAGACTGCACCTGTGCGGCCGCCCTGCTTGTGAATCCCAGCCCCGCACTCTGCATAATGCATAACACAGTGCGGGGCTGGGATTCCAAAGGTGGGTGGCCGCACTGCCCGCACAGGCGCAGTCTGCAAGCCTGGCAGGGACGTCAGATGGCCAGAGCTTACTGCGCCTGCGCAGCACAGTAGTACACAGCGCAGGCGCCGGTTTTGAAACGTAAACAGCGCTGAGGGGGCGGCGCCGAAAGACCATGAAGATTGGAGTGACGGCAGAGTAGCGGTTCAAGCTGGGGAGTGAGGACCCACCTACGTGGCTAGAGACCGGTATTGTGGCTAAGTATCAAAACGCTTTATTTTGGGTATACTTGAACGTAAAACTAAAAGAGCCACCTTGTTAGAATGCAGCATTACTGCTGCACAAGGTGGCTCTTTTAGTTTATAACGGCTGGAGGGGGGTGACAGTGGCCCTTTAAATGAGGAAACCTGCAGATAATATAATAAATTGACAAACCAACCATTACTCACCAATCGCTTCCAGCCTGATCCAGTGACCTCATGTACAGCACACGACCAATGCAGTAAGTAATTAGCTTCAGCGGTCACAGGATTTTTGTGACATCATCATAAAAATCCGCTGAAAACCCCCACTTTAAATAGTAAATCAAACCCCCTTCATCACCCCCTTAGTTAGGGAAAAATAATACAATTAAAAAATTTTATTTATTTCCATTTTCCCATTAGGGTTAGGGTTGGGGCTAAAGTTAGGGTTAGGGCTACAGTTAGGGTTGGGGCAACAGTTAGGGTTGGGGCTACAGTTGGGGTTGGGGCTACAGTTAGGGTTAGGATTGGGGCTAAATTTAGGGTTAGGGTGGGGCTAAAGTTAGGGTTGGGGCTAAAGTTAGGCTTAAGGTTTCGATTACATTTACGGTTGGGATTAGGGTTGGGATTAGGGGTGTGTCAGGGTTAGGGGTGTGGTTAGGGTTATGGTTGAGATTATGGTTAGGTGTGTGTTGGAGTTAGTGGTGTGGTTAGGGTTGGGATTAGGTGTGTTAGGGGTGTGTTTGGGATTAGCGTTAGGGCCGTGTTCGGGTTAGGGGTGTGGTTATTAAGTATTTTGTGTGACATATCTCTGTGATTTAAGGGCATAAAAATTGGAAAAAATTGGAATTGGAAAGTAGGAAAATTGCAAAATTTTCGCCAAATTTCATTTTTTTTTCACAAATAAACGCAGGTAATATCAAAGAAATGTTACCACTATCATGAAGTACAATATGTCACGAGAAAACAATGTCAGAATCATCAGGATCCGTTGAGGCGTTCCAGAGTTACTGTATAACCTCATAAAGGGACAGTGGTCAGAATTGTAAAAATTGACCCAGCCATTAATGTGCAAACCACCCTTGAGGGTTAAGGGTTAATGTTAGTAAGTGAACAGTTTATATTGGTTACATGAACCATTCTAAAATCCAATGGTCTGAAACAAATGAGGAGATCATGATGAGGAACCGGGTAAAGCTTCATCCAAAGAATCCAGAGGAAATAATCTGGGAGATTTCAAGGGCCCGAGACCTGAATTAGTCACAATTCCATCAATGACTGCAGCAGTTGATTCATCAGGAGCCGCAGCAGTGAGTACAGAGCAGCCGCACCAATCCAGGAGGTAAGTACCTTTTTTTTATTTTTTACCTCCTTTGTCCGTTTAAGAAGGTAAACTCCTTTAACATAAATTTTAAAAAAGATGCCACCTTTGTAAATGATAATATATACCGTATATACTCGAGTATAAGCCGACCCGAGTATAAGCCGACCCCCCTAATTTTGCCACAAAAAACTGGGAAAACTTATTGACTCGAGAATAAGCCTAGGGTGGAAAATGCAGCAGCTACCGGTGAATTTCAAAAATAAAAATAGATGCTCCATACCGTTCATTATGGCCCCATAGATGCTCCATATAAAGCTGTGCCACATATAATGCTCTGCACCGTTCATTATGGCCCCATAGATGCTCCATAGAAAGCTGTGCCATATATAAAGATCTGCACCGTTCATTATGGTCCCATAGATGCTCCATAGAAAGCTGTGCCATATATAATGCTCTGCACCGTTCAGTATTTCCCCATAGATGCTCCACATAAAGCTGTGCCGTATATAATGCTCTGCACCGTTCATTATGGCCCCATAGATGCTCCACATAAAGCTGTGCCATATATAATGCTCTGCACCGTTCATTATGGCCCCATAGATGCTCCATAGAAAGCTGTGCCACATATAATGCTCTGCACCATTCATTATGGCCCCATAGATGCTCCATATAAAGCTGTGCCATATATAATGCTCTGCACCGTTCAGTATGGCCCCATAGATGCTCCACATAAAGCTGTGCAATATATAATGCTCTGTACCGTTCATTATGGTCCCATAGATGCTCCATAGAAAGCTGTGCCATATATAATGCTCTGCACCGTTCAGTATGGCCCCATAGATGCTCCACATAAAGCTGTGCCATATATAATGCTCTGCACCATTCATTATGGTCCCATAGATGCTCCACATAAAGCTGTGCCATATATAATGCTCTGCACCGTTCATTATGGCCCCATAGATGCTCCATAGAAAGCTGTGCCATATATAATGCTCTGCACCATTCATTATGGCCCCGTAGATGCTCCACATAAAGCTGTGCCATATATAATGCTCTGCACCGTTCAGTATGGCCCCATAGATGCTCCATAGAAAGCTGTGCAATATATAATGCTGCTGCTGCAATAAAAAAAAAAATGACATACTCACCTCTCTTGCTGCCCGCAGCTCCTCAGCGTCCCGTCTCGGCGTCTCTCTGCACTGACTGTTCAGGCAGAGGGCGGCGCGCACACTAGTACGTCATTGCGCCCTCTGACCTGAACAGTCAGAGCAAGAGGACGGGAAGACGGAGCGGCACCTGGCGGGTGGAACGTGGACAGGTAACTATGACATACTTACCTGCTCCCGGCGTACCTGGCTCCTTATCCCGGACAGCTGGTCTCCGGGTGCCGCAGCCTCTTCCTCTGTCAGCGGTCACCGTTACCGCTCATTAGAGAAATGAATATGCGGCTCCACCCCTATGGGAGTGGAGTCCATATTCATAACTTTAATGAGCGGTCCCACGTGACCGCTGAACAGGGGAAGAGCTGCGGCACCGAAGACCGTGGGACGGGCAGGGGGAGCGCCAGGAGCGCCGGGACTAGGTGAGTATATGACAGTCCTCTCTCCCCATCACCCGCCGACCCCACCGCCGATCAAGACTCGAGTATAATCCGAGAGGGGCACTTTCAGCCCAAAAATGTGGGCTGAAAATCTCGGCTTATACTCGAGTATATACGGTAATAAAATAGAGTGTTACCAGTCATCCATTGTAGGTTTTTATGTATTAACTAGATGGCAGGCCGATTCTAACGCATCGGGTATTCTAGAATATGTATGTAGTTTATTTATGAAGATTTTAGAATAATACATTGAATACACAGGATTCGCCCGGCCGCGACCAATTAGCGAAGCGTGGTTCAAATCCCGCGCCAATTCGCGGCCGGACTGCGCCTGTCGCTGATTGATCGCGGCTGGCCATCTATATATATAATTGTCTAAGGGTTTTTCCGTCTGTCTGTCTGTCTGTCTTTCTGTCTGTCCTGGAAATCCCGCGTCTCTGATTGGTCGAGGCCGCCAGGCCTCGACCAATCAGCGAAGGGCACAGTATCGACGTAGATGTCATAATGGTTGCCATGGCGACGATGATGTCATAAAGGTTGCCTCGACCAATCAGCGACGGGCACAGTCTGCCGCGAATTCTGGAATCATCATTGTCCATATACTACGGGGACATGCATATTCTAGAATACCCGATGCGTTAGAATCGGGCCACAATCTAGTGTAGTATATAACAGCCCACGTAGTTGATAGCACAGCCACGTAGTATATTGCACAGCCACGTAGTATATAGCACAGCCACATAGTATATAGCACAGCCACATAGTATATAGCACAGCCACGTAGTATATAGCACAGCCACGGAGTATATAGCACAGACCACGGAGTATATAGCACAGCCCACGGAGTATATAGCACAGCCACGTAGTATATAACACAGCCCACGGAGTATATAGCACAGCCACGTAGTATATAGCACAGCCCACGGAGTGTATAACAGCCCACATAGCATATAACACAGCCGCATAGTTTATAACAGCCCACGTAGCATATAACACAGCTCACGTAGTACATAACAGCCCACGCATGCAGTATATAACACAGCCCACGTAGTTTATAACAGAGCCCACGTAGTGTATAACACAGGCCACGTAGTGTATAACACAGCCCATGTAGTATATTGCACAGCCCACGTAGTATATAGCACAGCCCACGTAGTACATTGCACAGCCCACGTAGTACATTGCACAGCCCACGTAGTATATTGCACAGCCCACATAGTATATTGCACAGCCCATGTAGTACATTGCACAGCCCAAGTAGTACATTGCACAGCCCACGCAGTATACTGCACAGCCAGCGTAGTACATTGCACAGCCCACGTAGTATATTGCACAGCCCACGTAGTATATAGCACAGCCCATGTAGTATATAGCACAGCCCACGCAGTATATAGCACAGCCCACGCAGTATATAGCACAGCCCATGTAGTATATAGCACAGCCCATGCAGTATATTGCACAGCCCAAGCAGTATATTGCACAGCCCACGTAGTATATTGCACAGCCCACGCAGTACATTGCACAGCCCACGCAGTACATTGCACAGCCCACGCAGTATATAGCAATGTGGGCATCATATCCCTGTTAAAAAAAAAGAATTAAAATAAAAAATCTATATATATAATTGTCTAAGGGTTTTTCCGTCTGTCTGTCTGTCTGTCTGTCTGTCCTGGAAATCCCGCGTCTCTGATTGGTCGTAATGGTCAATGGTCATAATGGTTGCCATGGCGACGATGATGTCATAAAGGTTGCCTCGACAAATCAGCGACGGGCACAGTCTGCCGCGAATTCTGGAATCATCATTGTCCATATACTACGGGGACATGCATATTCTAGAATACCCGATGCGTTAGAATCGGGCCACAGTCTTGTAGTTATATACTCACCTTCTGTTGGCCCCGAATCCAGGCGAAGCGTTTACCGATGCTCCTCGCGTGCTCCGGTCCCAAGAGTGCATTGCGGTCTCGCGAGATGATGATGTAGCGGTCTCGCTAGACCACTACGTCATCATCTCGCGAGACCGCAATGCATGGAGCGGTCACCGGGGCGTCGCGAGGAGCGGGAAAGGCCTGTTCCTGATCCGGGGACCGACGGACGGTGAGTATATAACTATTTTTTTTTTATTATTATTATTTTTAACATTAGATCTTTTTACTATTGATGCCGCATAAGCAGCATCAATAGTAAAAAGTTGGTCACACAGGGTTAATATCAGCGGTAACGGAGTGCGTTACCCGCGGCCCGTAACCGCTGCCATTAACTCTGTGTGAGCGCTGAGTGGAGGGGAGTATGGAGCGGGCACTGACTGCGGGGAGTAGGGAGCGGGCACTGACTGCGGGGTGGAAGGAGCGGCCATTTTGCCGCCGGACTGTGCCCGTCGCTGATTGGTTGTGGCCGTTTTGCTGCGACCAATCAGCGACTTGGATTTCCATGACAGACAGAGGCCGCGACCAATGAATATCCGTGATAGACAGACAGACAGACGGAAGTGACTCTTAGACAATTATATAGTAAGACAAGACTGTGGCCCGATTCTAACGCATCGGGTATTCTAGAATATGCATGTCCCCGTAGTATATGGACAATGATGATTCCAGAATTCGCGGCAGACTGTGCCCGTCGCTGATTGGTCGAGGCAACCTTTATGACATCATCGTCGCCATGGCAACCATTATGACATCTACGTCGATACTGTGCCCGTCGCTGATTGGTCGAGGCCTGGCGGCCTCGACCAATCAGAAACGCGGGATTTCCATTATGACATCATCGTCGCCATGCTGTGCCCGTCGCTGATTGGTCGAGGCCTGGCGGCCTCGACCAATCAGAGACGCGGGATTTCCAGGACAGACAGACAGACAGACAGACAGACAGACGGACGGAAAAACCCTTAGACAATTATATATATAGATTTTTTATTTTAATTATTTTTTTTTAACAGGGATATGATGCCCACATTGCTATATACTACGTGGGCTGTGCAATGTACTGCGTGGGCTGTGCAATATACTACGTGGGCTGTGCAATATACTGCGTGGGCTGTGCAATATACTGCATGGGCTGTGCTATATACTACATGGGCTGTGCTATATACTGCGTGGGCTGTGCTATATACTGCGTGGGCTGTGCTATATACTACATGGGCTGTGCTATATACTACGTGGGCTGTGCAATGTACTACGCTGGCTGTGCAGTATACTGCGTGGGCTGTGCAATGTACTACTTGGGCTGTGCAATGTACTACGTGGGCTGTGCAATATACTACGTGGGCTGTGCAATATACTACGTGGGCTGTGCAATGTACTACGTGGGCTGTGCAATGTACTACGTGGGCTGTGCTATATACTACGTGGGCTGTGCAATATACTACATGGGCTGTGTTATACACTACGTGGCCTGTGTTATACACTACGTGGGCTGTGTTATAAACTACGTGGGCTGTTATATACTGCGTGCGTGGGCTGTTATGTACTACGTGAGCTGTGTTATATGCTACGTGGGCTGTTATAAACTATGCGGCTGTGTTATATGCTATGTGGGCTGTTATACACTCCGTGGGCTGTGCTATATACTATGTGGCTGTGCTATATACTCCGTAGGCTGTGTTATATACTACGTGGCTGTGCTATATACTCCGTGGGCTGTGCTATATACTCCGTGGTCTGTGCTATATACTCTGTGGCTGTGCTATATACTACGTGGCTGTGCTATATACTATGTGGCTGTGCAATATACTACGTGGCTGTGCTATTTACTACGTGGGCTGTTATATACTACACTAGATTGTGGCCTGATTCTAACGCATCGGATATTCTAGAATATGCATGTCCCCGTAGTATATGGACAATGATGATTCCAGAATTCGCGGCAGACTGTGCCCGTCGCTGATTGGTCGAGGCAACCTTTATGACATCATCGTCGCCATGGCAACCATTATGACATCTACGTCGATACTGTGCCCTTCGCTGATTGGTCGAGGCCTGGCGGCCTCGACCAATCAGAGACGCGGGATTTCCAGGACAGACAGACAGACAGACAGAAAGACAGACAGACAGACAGACGGAAAAACCCTTAGACGATTATATATATAGATGGGGGAATTTCTAACAAATAAGCACAGGGATGTAAATAGGAAAATACTACATTTTCTAATAAACCTATCTCTGGTCCTTCGACATCCCTTGCTCTTCTACTTGTATCTACAGTACAGTAATTTTCATCCCACAGCAGAAATTGGTGACAGGAGTCACATGTTGCATGGTCACATTGGGTGAGAAGCGATCACAGGTTACCAATGGGTTAGGCCCCCTTTGGAGCCATCTTGGTGCTATGCCAAAGCCTGTGGGTTTCATATGACTATAATTTCACATATATTCCAGTACTAACGCCTGCAAAATGTACAAAAAAAAAAAAAAAAAGGTAAAAAATAAATATATGAAAAACATAAAAAAAAACTAAAAATTCTAATTTGGCCCCTTTTCCTGATCTGAAAAAAAAAAAGATTATTTAATATTGTTGAGTAAAAGATGGATCACTCAAAACATAAAATTATTTAATCCATATGGTAAATGTCGCAAAGAGAATTAAAAAATCAAAATGCCAGTTTTTGTTTTTTTTTCAGCCACCTCGCCTCCCAAAAATTGGAAAAAGAGGTCTTAGGGTATGTTTCCACGTTCCGTATATGAGCACTTTGGACGCAGCTCCGCCCAAAGCGCTGCCGGCTTTTGTATGCCCTGTGATTTTGCATGTGTTCATTCAACATATGCGGAATCACCGCATCCTATACATAGACTGTGTAATTTATCTTGTGGAAAAAATGAACAAAAGTGTAGTGTCAGCTGCAAAGTCTAGAAGTCTAGTTAGGACAGAATACTGGGTCTTTTTCATGCACCCCTCACTTTATATTCTTACCAAGCTTCTAAGTATGTGGGGGGTTGTAATGAAGGAGTTTTCCTATGTGCCCCACAAAGAGAGAGGTTTAAAGGGGTTCTCCAGGCTTTAGGTTCAAGTTTGCAGTCACTCTATGTGACTGTAGACTTGTGAATCTTCACAGCGCACACATTGCCCACTGTTAAGATTCTCTGGTGCTGATGTTAACAGGTACGCAGATGCAACAGCGCAGACAAAGAGGAGATCATGGTACTCAAACCAACAATACTGCCTGCTAGGCTGCAAGTCCCAGATTGGTGAGTTACTCGGCACACTCATCACACTAGCCTCCTTCATTCCTTGAAGTACAGACCTGTTCCCCACTTTACACCGTACGTCTCCACTGGAAGCGACAACTCACACGAACGTCCCTCCACTGCAGCCTAGTCATCTCTCTCTGACCGCTCGGCTCTGCTCTCCCGACTCTGATCTCTCTCGGCTTCTTTCCTCGGATCTGGTCTCTCGACTCCTTTACTCAGATCTGGTCTCTCGACTCCTTTACTCTAATCTGGTCTATCGAATCTCGTCTCTCTTTCCCAAGGGAAAATGCACTTGAGTACCTACTAAAGCAATTCTTTCAGCTTTCACTTTCTCAATTATCTTTGACCAGCAGATGGCGGTGTTCTCTTGCAGCCACTCAGTTAGGCATTAACTTTGTGCGTCTTCTCAGTCATGCATCTCCTTGCACCAGCGCAGAGAGCAGTCACATGACCAAAAGTATGGGATTTCCATGCTTCCAGCCACATTCTGACTGGACGTGTTTGGCTCGCTCAATTCATTTGTATTGAGCGAGGCCGTGCATGTTTAGTTGGCCTGTGACCAGAGAAGTATACAAATAGCATACTTGTAGTCACGTACACGTACCGAAGACTCCTATCAGCATGCACAGTAGGCATTGTTCAGATTCATAGGTCTGCACTTACATAAAATGACTGCAGACTTGAACCTCAAGCTTCAACAATCCCTTTAATGTGCATTTACACTTGCTGATTATGGAGAACAAGTGTTCCTAAGAATGCTCATTCTCGATAATTGGTCAGTATAAACATGTTGCCATTCACCCGATCAATAAGCAAAACGCTCTTCTTCAGGTGTAGAGTTTTAATCTTTTCCTAAGATTGTTTTAGGCAGCGCATCATGCCATGTAAACAATGACAGTCATGCTTAAAAATCCATGTCAAAAAGGTGTGTTAACCTGGAGCAGATTCTACCCTTAAAACCAACATGCAAAATACTCTTGGAATAAGCGTCCTATGGCTGGCATTCACCGGTTGGACCTCTGCTGCAGCGCCACCTGTGCCTGAGCTGGCCTCTCCATCATCAGGGTTCTGGTGACAGACTGGCTCTGCGGCACCTTGCAACAGTTCAGCAATCATTTGGTGCCTGGTTTTGCCCGTGGTGTCAATCTGTCTATGTGCACAGAGGACAATAAGAGTGTCATTGGTCTGCCGGTTATACCAGGGCTCTCCCAAAGTAGCCATCATTGCCAAACAAAAGATAGGACAGAAAAACAAGAGAAAGGGAGGGGTGTAACTGCTACTCATACAGTAATGTGCAGATAAAAAATATTAAAACACTGAGTCTGAATCCTTAAAACCTTGCACAGAATTCTCGCAAGAACCGTGCAGATTTTCAGTGACAGGAATGATTCTGTGATGTTCTGTAAAATCCCACGTCTTGCCGTGAATTTGTCAGGACTTTCTTAATCCCACAAATTCCTAATATCACAGGCCAGAAAGGTCACGAGTACCACCCGCTGTGATCTTTGGAGTGAACAGTTCTCTGTTGCCCCCTATCGTCCTGACAATTCCACGATTGGCCAACGATCAATGGAGAAGGTTACAGCCTGTTTGCACCACTAGGCCAGTTATCGGAAAGCTAACGGTGAGGGTATGATTTATACACCTCCAGATTCTAACACATGGAATATGTGTATACACCCCAGTACGGTCAACACTAACTCCACGATAGCCCCAGACTACTTGCCACCACCACCAATCCATCTTGGTCGACTGGACACTGTTACGGTAGCTTATGCTTGGAGCAGGGCCGTATTTGCCACTAGGCACTCGAGGGCATGTGCCTAGGGCGGGGACAATGCAGGGGGCGGTACCTGAGCAAGTTTAAAAAAAAAATATATATATATTATTATTTTTTTTTTTTTAAAGTCTGGGGTCGCCCCGCCCACCCACCTCAGTCGCGGCTGCTGCGGGGGGAGGGGGTCTGGGTGCAGGGCCGCCATCAGGGCATTACAGCCCTGACTACTGTGTGGGGCAGAAATGGGTGCTGTGCCTTTAAGCAGCAGCAGGCCCAAGTGTATCACGGTCCTGAAGCGGGTCATGTGACACGCTGCGCGCTCTTCTTAATGGAGCAGACTGGAGGTGTGAGAGCCCTCAGGGATACTCCGCAGGTGACGGCACAGACAGTAAGGAGTTAACTGCTGTCAGCCCGAGGATTTCCTGTCTCCTCGGTAACAAGGAACCTTTCTGTGTCATCTGCGGGGGAAGTGTGTGGGACACCGCGGTATTCCCGCTGTCCCCTGACTGCTGAGCCTTAACATGGCTCTCACCCGGTCTCCCACGGGGTGATGTCGCTGCGCTCCTGGTGGGGGCCGGGCTTTCTCGTGGGGCGGGGCCCCATTCAAAAGAGGTGGGCGCGTTTTACAGGCTGTTTCCGGATCCCCTCACTTGGACCCGGACCTGTCTTGGGGCTGCCGGTAATATGGACCCGCTTCAGGAAGCGGTGAGGGAGAAGATTAGCAGGGAGGGTAGCGATTGGCTAGCGGTGCTATTGGCCGCGAGCGGCTCCCTCCCTGCAGCGAGCCAGGCGTTGCGGTCGGGCGGGCGGCGTTCTGGCAGAACCTCCCGGCCGCTGGCACGTCTGAGCCCGCCATTAATTTAAAAAAGGAGCGCGCGTGCGGCTCAAGCACGCGCATCCTCACATGTGGGGCATAGCGCGGCGGGAACGGTCAGGCAGGCACAGGAGGGGGGAATTCAGAGAAGTGTCGGCTCCGCTCCTACGGCCATACTAATCCCTTGGGGAGGAAGCACTCAGCTGCAGCCTTTAATCACCCCAGCTGCACAGGAATCACTGGTGGTCGCTGGCATGGGGGGAGTTCAGGGTTCAGCGGCTTCGGCGTCGTCACAGGAGAATGAAGAAAGGGGGGAGTCCCAGGAATTGTTTTCCCCTACCCCACAACCTTTGGGGGGTGATGGTAATTATACTGGGAGGGGGCGGGAGTCGGGGTCAGCGGCCCTACAGCAAGTGCATTCTGCCCCCATAATGGGACAGCAGCCGGGGGTAGGGCACACAGGGGTTAGAATTGAGTCCCCTTTTCCTTCATTCCCTGTAATTTTTTCAACACCCCATCAATTAGCTACTGGGGGTCAAATAGCCCAGCCGCAGTTAGCATCTGTTATGGGAGAACATCAGAACGCCTCGGCAGACTTATCGCTGATGGCAACCGATGTTGGACCCCCCGTACAGGGTGCTGGCACCTCGGCTCTGGTTAGTCAGAGCGCGAGTAACCGCTCCGCGCGCAGCATCTCCTCGTCTTCGTCGTCCGGGCACGGCCGCCGCCACCGGAAAAGGCGTAGGGAACGGTACGGTAGCAGGGGACACTCCCACAGGTCCCGATCCAGCCATCACAGCAGGCGTTCCAGAGCGTCTAGATGGCGCTCTCCATCCTCCTCGGACAGTTCATCCAGCCGGTCCCGTCATCACGGTGCATCGCAGCACAGGTCCACTTCACGGATCGAACGGCGAGGTGCTACCTCCCACGTACCTCAGGATCAGAGTCGCTCGGAAACCAGTACACAACCCGGTGAGTACGCCTTTACTGGTGCTTGGGGCGGCGATAAGGGGAGTACGGGTAATGTAGCAGGCGCGGCTCCTTTTAGCGCGAGCTGCGGCAGGATTTTTGTAAATCCCAGGCTGTTGCAACCCGTCGCGCAGCCAAAGCCAATCCCTCCCACCCGCCCTGATATTTACAAGGATGGTCTGTTTTGCGGTGTCCCACCACTGGGGTCACACCTAGATATTGGCGTGAAGGAGCAAATTTGGGGTAACGAGTTCATAGACATTTGGTCCCTCGTATCCACAGAGCAACACTCGGTGGATAAGGAGAGACGAGTAGGTGAGAGAGTTTACGACAGAAAACCGAAGGTAGCCAAAACTATCAACAATTGGCTGCAGGCTTTCGCAGTTCTAGGATGCGTAATGGGGGAGAAGCACCCGGAACGATGTTCCGAGCTTTTCATTTATATGGACAGCATTTACAGTTCATATAAGTCCCATGGCGGTTCTGCCTGGTGGAAATATGACGAGGATTTCCGCCGCAGGCTCGCCGTCAATCCACATTTGGGGTGGGGGGTTAAAGCCACCGACTCATGGTTGAGATTGATGATGGCTCAGAAGACCCTGCAGCCCTTTCCCGGGTCGCCCGCCGGTCCGGTCAACAATGCAGGGTCGGCAGTCGTACGTAGACCAGGCACTTGTTGGCTCTTCAACGAGGGCCACTGCAAATTCTACGGCTTGTGCAAGTACAAGCACGAATGCTCTGCCTGCGGGGGACCCCACTCTGCATCAAAATGCTCCAGACCTCCTCAAAAAACCAACAGCAATAAGTTATCCGCGGGCAGTGAGCCACCTGACACCGGTGAGCGTAAAAAGCATGGAACCATGGTTGTCCAGATACCCCAATAAACCGGCTGCAGCGCAGCTAATGTTTGGTTTTTCTTTCGTTTTTTTCATTCCTTTTATTTTTTCAAGAAAACCCCAGTTGGCCAACAATCTAAAATCGGCCAGGGATTCCCCAGCAATTTTACAGGAAAAATTGGATAAGGAGATTCGAGCAGGCCGCTTCCAAGGCCCTTTTGAGGCCCCCCCCTTTTCTAACTTACGGGTTTCCCCTTTGGGCATTGTCCCTAAGAAGGAGCCGGGTAAGTACCGGCTTATCCACCATCTGTCCTACCCAAAAGGCAGATCGGTAAATGACGGCATCCCCGACGATGACACCGCGGTTACGTACATACCTTTCGACAGAGCCGTCGAAATGGTCAGAAAAGCAGGACCAGGCGCCTTCATGGCCAAATCAGATATTGAGTCTGCATTCCGTCTGCTTCCGGTTCATCCGGATTGCTACCACCTGTTAGGAGCCATGTTCGAGGACAAATACTACTTCGATACATGCCTGCCTATGGGATGCTCAATTTCTTGCCATTATTTTGAAATGTTTAGTACATTTCTGGAATGGGTAGCTCGCAAGGTTACGCGTTTGCCGTCGATTACGCACTACCTCGATGACTTTTTGCTGGTAGGTCCGGCTAATTCAGAAGCGTGTCATCATGCCCTGGTTCAATTTAAGGATGTCATGTCCCGTTTCGGAGTTCCTTTGTCTCCGGATAAAACTATTGGTCCCGTCTCTGTTATCACGTTCCTGGGGATCGAAATTGACTCGGTTGCCATGGAATCCAGGTTGCCCCAAGACAAGATCTCAAAATTGCTAGACCTAATTGCGGGGTGTTTAGCGGTCGGTAAGGCGACCCTGGTCCAAATGCAATCCCTCCTTGGTTCCCTGAATTTTGCCTGTAAGGTTATGCCAATGGGCAGAATCTTCTCTCGCAGGTTAATCTTGGCCACGAAAGGTGTGAAGCAACCGCACCATAGGATCAGAATCACGGCGCAGTTGCGCAGCGATTTGATCATATGGCAGCGTTTTCTTTTTTCCTACAACGGCAAAACGTGTTTTCAGGAAGACGAATGTGACAGTGACATCTTGGGGCTCAGGTTTGGCCCAGTGGACACAGTGGGTTTCAGCGTCAGGTTTAGGGATCAGACGTGCACGGACACATGGCCCGAGTCGTGGGTGGCCAGAGCCTGGACTCAGAACTCAGTATTACTGGAACTACTCCCCCTGGCGGCTGCCATGGAACTTTGGGGCCAGTTCTTGCGCAACAAGCGTGTCCGCTTGCAGCTTAAATCGGACAAGGCCATACATGCCCTCAATTTCCTTTCATCTTCATCGTTACCAGTCATAAAAGTCATCGCGTTCACGGTGTTAAAATGCTTGGAGAACAACACATGGTTAAAGGCGAACACCCATAACAGTATAAATGGCTGCGGTACGGATGTTAAACTTCGTTCTGATTCACAGGTGCGATATGGTCGGCAGCCGTGGGTACAGCAGCAAATCCTGGGATGCCCGCATTCGGTCTGGGATGTCCTGGAGAGCTGATTCCTCTGTTAAGGTCTTCCATCGCTCCTTCCACCTGGAGAGCATACGGTAAGGCATGGGATGAGTGGTGTGTGGTAGCAGCCGAAAAACCGGTAGGTAGCTCCGATTGCTCGAGACTTCAGGTTACATTGGCTTTTCTAGCGCGTTTGCAGGCTTCTGGGGTTTCGGGAGCAGCGGCTCGCAACCGCATATCGGGGGTGGCTTTTCATTTTAAGCTGCGCGGTTGGCCTGATACTACCAAACATTTTTTGATTGCGCAGGTTTTGAAAGGCTGGCGTCGGGCCAGCGTGCGCTGTGACCAAAGGAGGCCCATTTCTTTCACTCTCCTGTCCAATTTGGTCAGGGTCTCGGGCTCCGTTTGCGACTCTGCTTACGAGGCTACGTTGATTTCAGCGGCTTTCAGCCTGGCTTTCTTCGGGGCGATGCGGGTTAGCGAGATTCTCCCCTCGTCCCGCTGCAGGGCAGGCGGCCTGCAGTTGGAAGACTTAGTGATCTGTGACGATGGGCTGCGGGTAAGGGTGCGCAGATCCAAAATCGACCAGGAAGGCAGGGGCATCTGGTTCCCCCTTTTCGCCATCAAGGGACCGACTTGCCCATTAGCATTGATTAAAAGCTACATGCAGATCAGGGGCAATGGGCCGCAATTTTTTATCCACGAGAACGGCTCTCCTCTTTTTACGTGCCAGTTCCTAGCGATCCTTAGACAGGCATTGGCGTTCCTAGGTTTACCCGCGATGGATTTTGGTACTCATTCATTTAGGATCGGCGCGGCAATGGAAGCCTCCAGGGCGGGTCTTTTTGAATCGGAAATCCAGAGGGTGGGTAGATGGAGATCCCGTTGTTTTACCAGATATATCAGGCCGGAATTAGTGCTGCAATAAGTTTTGCCAAGAATGCGCTATTATGTGTTTTTCGGGTGTTTTCCTTCCTTTTGTTCGTTTCTCTCTTTCTGTTCCAGTTCGATTTTTCATATTACTTAACAACGATTTTGTTTCTGGTTTCAGATGGTATGCGGCCCAGCATATGGCTGGTAGGTCATTCTTACATATATTGGGCAGCACGGCGTGCGGAGTTATGCCCAGGAGGTCGTTCGCTTGGCTTTACAGGGATGGACGTCATCTGGCGTGGAACAAGAGGTCTAACGTGGTCACAAGTCCTGCCGGAAGTTGTGCGTATCGCAAGAGTAGCATCCTCACCTACAGTGGTGGTTATCCATGCCGGAGGGAACGACCTGGCCTCTTTTCCTCTTGCTGAACTGTTGACCCTGATGAGAGCCGATTTGGACAAACTCCCAGGTTTCTTTCCAATGATGCGTTTGGTGTGGTCCGAGTTGATCCCTAGATCTGTCTGGCGAGGTGCCAGGGAACTGAGCGCCATGGAAAGGTCCAGACGCACGCTAAACCAGCGGATATCTCGCTTCATCAGGTTTAAGAACGGTGTGGTGGTGAGGCACCATCGATTAGATGGGGATAACTCTGGTTTTCTCCTGCCAGATGGGGTTCACCTCAATGACGCGGGTTTGGACATTTTCCTGGATGGGCTTAGAGAGGGCGTGGTTCAGGCGCTCCATTCTTTGGATGGGTCGTAGCTCGTGTCACGGGCTACTCCGTGGCGGAATGGGTGGTTATGATGCACCGGGAGTCCGGAAGGCAGTCAATCTCCCTACACCCAATTGGTTGGCAAATTTTTGCCGGTTTTAAGCTGCGACCTTAATTATTAAGCCAAAAGAGAAAATTGAAGTTGATATTACCAAGTTATTTATAAAGAGAAATAAAAGAGTTATATGTTAAATACTCGTTTGTGGCGTCACTTTGTGGGAGAATAGTTTCTATGGGTCTCTGCAGTCTGTGGGACACCGCGGTATTCCCGCTGTCCCCTGACTGCTGAGCCTTAACATGGCTCTCACCCGGTCTCCCACGGGGTGACGTCGCTGCGCTCCTGGTGGGGGCCGGGCTTTCTCGTGGGGCGGGGCCCCATTCAAAAGAGGTGGGCGCGTTTTACAGGCTGTTTCCGGATCCCCTCACTTGGACCCGGACCTGTCTCCCTCCCTCCCTCCCTTTGGTTTTGGGTTTTCCTTTCAGTCGCAGCAGCGGAATGGGTGGTTATGATGGTGGTGATGATACCTGCACCGGGAGTCCGGAAGGCAGTCAATCTCCCTACACCCAATTGGTTGGCAAATTTTTGCCGGTTTTAAGCTGCGACCTTAATTATTAAGCCAAAAGAGAAAATTGAAGTTGATATTACCAAGTTATTTATAAAGAGAAATAAAAGAGTTATATGTTAAATACTCGTGTGTGGCGTCACTTTGTGGAAGAATAGTTTCTATGGGTCTCTGCAGTCTGTGGGACACCGCGGTATTCCCGCTGTCCCCTGACTGCTGAGCCTTAACATGGCTCTCACCCGGTCTCCCACGGGGTGACGTCGCTGCGCTCCTGGTGGGGGCCGGGCTTTCTCGTGGGGCGGGGCCCCATTCAAAAGAGGTGGGCGCGTTTTACAGGCTGTTTCCGGATCCCCTCACTTGGACCCGGACCTGTCTCCCTCCCTCCCTCCCTTTGGTTTTGGGTTTTCCTTTCAGTCGCAGCAGCGGAATGGGTGGTTATGATGGTGGTGATGATACCTGCACCGGGAGTCCGGAAGGCAGTCAATCTCCCTACACCCAATTGGTTGGCAAATTTTTGCCGGTTTTAAGCTGCGACCTTAATTATTAAGCCAAAAGAGAAAATTGAAGTTGATATTACCAAGTTATTTATAAAGAGAAATAAAAGAGTTATATGTTAAATACTCGTGTGTGGCGTCACTTTGTGGGAGAATAGTTTCTATGGGTCTCTGCAGTCTTTCAGTGCTGCACTTCTTGTGCTCTGCCAGTACTGTCCCCCATGTGGTGAGAAGGTGACTGGGGGGTTTGTACAGGGAGCATCAGGGGGGTCTGGTGATATTGGAGGTCTCACCTATGTGCTTGTCTGCCCCCTCAGATGTTGCCTGTCAGAGGGGGGACCCTGCTAAGGTCCACGGCTGCTGTCTGCAGGTAAGAGCCCTTCCGTCCTGTCTCAGCTGCTGTGGTACTATAAGTCTGAGCATGCACATACAGGGGAGACACAGATTGTGGTGATTTACACGTTTCAAGCTGGAAGTCATTTTGCTTTTTTGTAGAGAAGCAGGACATGTTTGTGGGAGAAGATACTGAAGTCGGCGGTGAGCAGGGAGAGGAGGCGGGCAGTGTGTGAGGACTCAGAGGAAGCTGCAGAGAGGAGTGAGGTGAGAGAGGAGACGGGAGTCTGCTGATGTGAGTGAGGAGAGGGGAGGCTGGTAAGGAGAGGAGATGAGAGGCTGGTAAGGAGAGGAGATGAGAGGCTGGTGGGGGAGGCTTCTGAGGAGAGGAGAGGCTGGTAAGGAGAGGAGAGGCTGGAAAGGAGAGGAGAGGCTGGAAAGGGGAGGAGAGGCTGGAAAGGAGAGGAGAGGCTGGAAAGGGGAGGAGAGGCTGGTAAGGAGAGGAGAGGCTGGTAAGGAGAGGAGAGGCTGGAAAGGAGATGAGAGGCTGGTAAGGAGAGGAGATGAGAGGCTGGTAAGAAGAGGAGATGAGAGTCTGGTGTGGGGAGGCTGCTGAGGAGAGGAGAGGCTGGTAAGGAGAGGAGAGGCTGGTAAGGAGAGGAGAGGCTGGTAAGGAGAGGAGAGGCTGGTGTGGGGAGGCTGCTGAGGAGAGGCTGGTGTGGGGAGGCTGCTGAGGGGAGGAGATGAGAGGCTGGTAAGGAGATGAGAGGCTGGTAAGGAGAGGAGATGAGAGGCTGGTAAGGAGAGATGAGAGGGTGGTGTGGGGAGGCTGGTGAGGAGAGGCTGGAAAGGAGAGGAGAGGCTGGAAAGGAGAGGAGAGGCTGGAAAGGAGATGAGAGGCTGGTAAGGAGAGGAGATGAGAGGCTGATGTGGGGAGGCTGCTGAGGAGAGGCTGGTAAGGAGAGGAGAGGCTGGTAAGGAGAGGAGATGAGAGGCTGGAGAGGAGATGAGAGGCTGGTGTTTGGAGGCTGCTGAGGAGAGGAGAGGCTGGTAAGGAGAGGAGAGGCTGGAAAGGAGAGGAGAGGCTGGAGAGAAGAGGCTGGAAAGGAGAGGAGAGGCTGGAGATGAGAGGCTGGTAAGGAGATGAGAGGCTGGAAAGGAGAGGAGATGAGAGGCTGGAAAGGAGAGATGAAAGGCTGGAAAGGAGAGGAGTTGAGAGGCTGGAAAGGAGAGGAGATGAGAGGCTGGAAAGGAGAGGAGATGAGAGGCTGGCAAGTAGAGACGAGAGGCTGGTGAGGGGAGGCTGCTGAGGGGAGGAGATGAGAGGCTGGAGAGGGGAGGCTGCTGAGGAGATGAGAGGCTGGTCTCATACTGTATATGGGGAGGCTGTGTGGGGCTCATGCAGTATATAGGGAGGCTGTGGGGGGCTCATGCTGTATATAGAGAGACTGTGTGGGGCTCATGCTGTATATAGGGAGGCTGTGTGGGGCTCATGCTGTATATAGAGAGTCTGTGTGGGGCTCATGCTGTATATAGAGAGGCTGTGTGGGGCTCATGCTGTATATAGGGAGGCTGTGTGGGGCTCATGCTGTATATAGGGAGGCTGTGTGGGGCTCATGCTGTATATGGGGGAGGCTGTGTGGGGCTCATGCTGTATATGGGGGAGGCTGTGTGGGGCTCATGCAGTATATGGGGAGGCTGTGTGGGGCTCATGCAGTGTATATAGGGAGGCTGTGCTGGGCTCATGCTGTATATGGGGAGGCTGTGAGGCTCATGCTGTATATGGGGAGGCTGTGTGGGGCTCATGCAGTATATGGGGAGGCTGTGTGGGGCTCATGCTGTATATAGAGAGGCTGTGTGGGGCTCATGCTGTATATAGGGAAGCTGTGTGGGGCTCATGCTGTATATGGGGAGGCTGTGTGGGGCTCATGCAGTGTATATAGTGAGGCTGTGTGGGGCTCATGCTGTATATGGGGAGGCTGTGAGGCTCATGCTGTATATGGGGAGGCTGTGTGGGGCTCATGCTGTATATGGGGGAGGCTGTGTGGGGCTCATGCTGTATATAGAGAGGCTGTGTGGGGCTCATGCAGTATATGGGGAGGCTGTGAGGGGCTCATGCTGTATATGGGGTGGCTGTGTGGCCGGGGCTCATGCTGTATATAGAGAGGCTGTGTGGGGCTCATGCTGTATATAGGGAGGCTGTGAGGGGCTCATGCTGTATATGGGGAGGCTGTGTGGGGCTCATGCTGTATATAGGGAAGCTGTGTGGGGCTCATGCAGTGTATATAGTGAGGCTGTGTGGGGCTCATGCTGTATATGGGGAGGCTGTGAGGCTCATGCAGTGTATATAGGGAGGCTGTGTGGGGCTCATGCTGTATATGGGGAGGCTGTGAGGCTCATGCAGTATATAGGGAGGCTGTGTGGGGCTCATGCAGTATATAGGGAGGCTGTGAGGATCATGCTGTATATGGGGAGGCTGTGTGGGGCTCATGCAGTATATATAGGGAGGCTGTGTGGGGCTCATGCTGTATATAAGGGGCTGTGGGGGGTTTAAATATATATAGGGGGGTGTCAGCATACTTAATTTTGCTCAATATTAAGTGGTACAATTACCGTAATATTAATTAATATTGAGTAGAATTATTTTCATGCTATTGGTTCGGCCTCCACAACAGTCATGGTCTTTCATCTGGCCCCTCGGGAAAATAAATTGCTCACCCCTGATCTAGAGACATGGAATGAGAAGCCCACAGACGATAGCAACAGATTAGTCCGTCCTCTCACTAAATTACCCATCCAGCTCTTCACACTGTTCTCTGTGAAACGTCCGAGCATTGCAGAGATAAACGTCCCTGCTTGCAGTCTGACTGATGCTGCCCGTGGTGATGGTAGTATGAATCGACTGACAGGTTGCCCTTAAAAATCTGTCAGCCAAACCTTGCAACCGTGGCAGAATCAACTGACCATGTACGGTGTATGAGATCCACCAGATTCTCACATGACAACTAATGGAAAGGTTTGCTAAGGCGACTTTCACATCAGCGATTTTCTCCGTTCGCGGCAGACACTGCAGTTTTTCCTCATCTGTCGCGTAACATATCACTTACGGGCCGGCAACTCTGTGTTCGGCCTCATTCGTTCCCTATGGGACTTGCGGACATGTGCGGCACTTGAGGCGAGACAAAAAAAAACACTGCTAGCAGCATTTTTTTTTTCCTGTTGCTGCAAGTACCGCATTTGCCGGATCGCAGCAAAACCGCAAGTGCCGCAAGTCCCATAGGGAATGAATGAGGCCGAACACAGTGTTGCCATAAGTGATCCGTTACGGATGCGGAAAAACTGCCGGATCTGCCGCAAATGTCAAAAATCGCTGATGTGAAAGTAGCCTAAGTCACTGCCGATAGTGTCTGCATTAGTCATACTGGCCAATGGGGGAGGCAGCACGAAAAGTGCCTAGGGCAGCAGAAACTCTAAATACGGCCCTGGCTTTGAGGCGTAGTTTACGGAACAGAACTATTACATTTTATATTTAATCCAAAGGGATGCAGTGATTATGAAAAATATACAAAAGATTTTACAAGGAGGACAAAACAATACAGCATATACAGTTACAGAAAATAAAAGGGATTAACAGGAGAACTTACTACACTGATCGCAGAGACGATTCAGTTAAGCCAAAGGAAAGCACTTCAATTTGGCCGTCAATAAACTGGGTGTTAGGGTTGGCGGAACGCACCGAATATACAGTACAGACCAAAAATTTGGACACACCTTCTAATTTAAAGATTTTTCTGTATTTTCATGACTATGAAAATTGTACATTCACACTGAAGGCATCAAAACTATGAATTAACACATGTGGAATTATATACTTAACAAAAAAGTGTGAAACAACTGAAATTATGCATTATATTCTAGGTCCTTCAAAGTAGCCACCTTTTGCTTTGATGACTGCCTTCACTCTGCGGTCCAGCTCACCCCAAACCATCTCGATTGGGTTCAGGTCTGGTAACTGTGGAAGCCAGGTCATCTGGCGTAGCACCCCATCACTCTCCTTCTTGGTCAAATAGCCCTTACACAGCCTGGAGGTGTTTGGGGTCATTGTCCTATTGAAAAATAAATGATGGTCCAACTAAACGCAAACCGGATGGAATAGCATGCTGCTGCAAGATGCTGTGGTAGCCATGCTGGTTCAGTATGCCTTCAATTTTGAATAAATCCCCAACAGAGTCACCAGCAAAGCACCCCCACACCATCACACCTCCTCCTCCATGCTTCACGGTGGGAACCAGGCATGTAGAGTCCATCCGTTCACCTTTTCTGCGTCGCACAAAGACACGGTGGTTGGAAACAAAGATCTCAAATTTGAACTCATCAGACCAAAGCACAGATTTCCACTGGTCTAATGTCCATTCCTTGTGTTCTTTAGCCCAAACAAGTCTCTTCTGCTTGTTGCCTGTCCTTAGCAGTGGTTTCCTAGCAGCTATTTTAAAATGAAGGCCTGCTGCACAAAGCCTCCTCTTAACAGTTGTTGTAGAGATGTGTCTGCTGCTAGAACTCTGTGTGGCATTGACCTGGTCTCTAATCTGAGCTGCTGTTAACCTGCAATTTCTGAGGCTGGTGACTCGGATAAACTTATCCTCAGAAGCAGAGGTGACTCTTGGTCTTCTGTTATGACCTGGTGGTTACGGAGTGGTACTGAGATGACCTGGTGGGTAAAACCAATCATGGACAAGCTCAGAGGAGGTGGCAGCTCTACAGACAGTAATCACCTATATGACCTAGTGATTACGGAGCAGCACTGAAATGACCTAGTGGGCAAAACAAATAATGTACTAGCTCTGAGGAGGTGGTAACTTTACTGACCGCAATCCCTACTCCTAACACCAACACTAGAAATAGCCGTGGAGCGTTCCTATCTCTGCCAAGAAGCCTCTTCACAGCCTAAGAACTAGCTACCCCTGAAGATGGAAACGGAAAACTATCTCGCCTCAGAGAAACCCCCAAAGGAAAGATAGCCCCCCACAAATATTGACGGTGAGTGAAAAGGGAAATGACAAACTCAGAAATGAAACTAGATTTTAGCAAAGGAGGCCACTACTATCTAAATAGACAGAGAAAGAAAAGGCTACTGTGCGGTCAGTATAAAAACTAAATGTCCACGCAGAGTTTACAAAAATAACCTCCACACCGACTCACGGTGTGGAGGGGCAAATCTGCAACCCCAGAGCTTCCAACTAGCCGGAATATTTCATGATGACAAGCTGGACAAAAGAGACATAACTTAAACTGAATAAAGGTCATAGGCAGGGAAAACCCAAAACTAGCAGAACTTATCTTAAGCTGAAATGGACTGGCCAACAGAGAACTTCCAGGAAATGACTGAATCCACAGGAAGGAACATTGACAGCTGGCATCAACTACAGCCTAAAGCCCAGTTAAATAACAACGCCAGGGCACCGATTAGTGAAAGCAGCTGCTAAGTTCCACTTGAAACCACCAGAGGGAGCCCAAGAGCAGAACTCCCAAAAATACCATTCATGACCACAGGATGGAGCCCAAGAACGGAATTCACAACAGTCTTCCTTTCCTGGGGCGGTCCTCATGTGAGCCAGTTTCTTTGTAGCGCTTGATGGTTTTTGCCACTGCACTTAGAGACACTTTCAAAGTTTTCCCAATTTTTCGGACTGATTGACCTTCATTTCTTAAAGTAATGATGGCCACTCGTTTTTCTTTACTTAGCTGCTTTTTTCTTGCCACAAAACAAATTCTAACAGGTTATTCAGTAGGACTAACAGCTGTGTATCCACCAGACTTCTGCTCAACACAACTGATGGTCCCAACCCCATTTATAAGGCAAGAAATCCAAATTATTAAACCTGACAGGGCACACATTGTGAAGTGAAAACCATTCCCGGTGACTACCTCTTGAAACTCATCAAGAGAATGCCAAGAGTGTGCAAAGCAGTTATCAAAGCAAAATATGGCTACTTTGAAGAACCTAGAATATAAGAGTTATTTTCAGTTGTATCACACTTTTTTATTAAGTATATAATTCCACATGTGTTAATTCATAGTTTTGATGCCTCTAGTGTGAATGTACAAATTTTCATAGTCATAAAAATGCAGAAAAATCTTTAAATGAGAAGGTCTGTCCAAACTTTTGGTCTGTACTGTATATATATATATATATATATATATATATATATATATATATATATATATATATATATATATATATATACAGTTGTGGCCAAAAGTATTGACACCCCTGCAATTCTGTCAGATAATACTTAGTTTCTTCCTGAAAGTGATTGCAAACACAAATTCTTTGGTATTATTATCTTCATTTAATTTGTCTTAAATGAAAAAACACAAAAAGAATTGTCCTAAAGCCAAATTGGATATAATTCCACACCAAACATAAAAAAGGGGGTTGACAAAAGTATTGGCACTGTTCGAAAAATCATGTGATGTTTCTCTAATTTGTGTAATTAACAGCACCTGTAACTTACCTGTGGCACCTAACAGGTGTTGGCAATAACTAAATCACACTTGCAGCCAGTTGACATGGATTAAAGTTGACTCAACCTCTGCCCTATGTCCTTGTGTGTACCACATTGAGCATGGAGAAAAGAAAGAAGACCAAAGAACTGTCTGAGGACTTGAGAAACCAAATTGTGAGGAAGCATGAGCAGTCTCAAGGCTACAAGTCCATCTCCAAAGACCTGAATGTTCCTGTGTCTACCATGCGCAGTGTCATCAAGAAGTTTAAAGCCCATGGAACTGTGGCTAACCTCCCTAGATGTGGACGGAAAAGAAAAATTGACAAGAGATTTCAACGCAAGATTGTGCAGATGTTGGATAAAGAACCTCGACTAACATCCAAACAAGTTCAAGCTGCCCTGCAGTCCGAGGGTACAACAGTGTCAACCCGTACTATACGTCGGCGTCTGAATGAAAAGGGACTGTATGGTAGGAGACCCAGGAAGGCCCCACTTCTTACCCCGAGACATAAAAAAGCCAGGCTGGAGTTTGCCAAAACTTACCTGAAAAAGCCTAAAACGTTTTGGAAGAATGTTCTCTTGTCAGATGAGACAAAAGTAGAGCTTTTTGGGCAAAGGCATCAACATAGAGTTTACAGGAGAAAAAAGAGGCATTCAAAGAAAAGAACACGGTCCCTACAGTCAAACATGGCAGAGGTTCCCTGATGTTTTGGGGTTGCTTTGCTGCCTCTGGCACTAGACTGCTTGACCGTGTGCATGGCATTATGAAGTCTGAAGACTACTAATAAATTTTGCAGCATAATGTAGGGCCCAGTGTGAGAAAGCTGGGTCTCCCTCAGAGGTCATGGGTCTTCCAGCAGGACAATGACCCAAAACACACTTCAAAAAGCACTAGAAAATGGTTTGAGAAAAAGCACTGCAGACTTCTAAGGTGACCAGCAATGAGTCCAGACCTGAATCCCATAGAACACCTGTGGAGAGATCTAAAAATGGCAGTTTGGAGAAGGCACCCTTCAAATATCAGGGACCTGGAGCAGTTTGCCAAAGAAGAATGGTCTAAAATTCCAGCAGAGCATTGTAAGAAACTCATTGATGGTTACCGGAAGCGGTTAGTCACAGTTATATTGGCTAAGGGTTGTGCAACCAAGTATTAGGCTGAGGGTGCCAATACTTTTGTCTGGCCCTTTTTGGAGTTTTGTGTGAAATGATCAATGTTTTGCTTTTTGCTTCATTCTCTTTTGTGTTTTTTCATTTAAGACAAATTAAATGAAGATAATAATACCAAAGAATTTGTGTTTGCAATCATTTTCAGGAAGAAACTGAGTATTATCTGACAGACTTGCTGGGGTGTCAATACTTTTGGCCACAACTGTATATATATATATATATATATATATATATATATATATTGTAGCATAGCGCCTACTACGTGTCTTGGGGGACACTCGCTTGGCACGGGATTAATGCACTCAGGCACGGTTTTCTATCAAAAACACAATCTCTTAGGTTTATTTCGCACAACATAAACCACATCCACAGGAACTTAGTAACAGCTTGAACAGTGTCTGGACATATTCAACTTTACCACAGTTCGTCTCTGACCCCGGTCAGCATTACACACGGTTTTCAGTCCGTTACCCGTTGGCAACCTTCACGGGTTCCTGGACACCTCTTGGCCTCAGAGGTGCCCCATACACAATGTCTCTCTCTTCTTTCACTCTGACCCCGGTCAGTACAACACGGTTCCTTCCCGTTACCTGTTGGTGCTGCACAGGTTCTCGGATACCTCTCTTCCTTAGAGGCATCCTGCAGACATTCACACTCTGTCTTTCCTTTTCTCTGACCCCGGTCAGTACAACACGAATCTCCATTCGTTACCTGCCATTGCTGCACAGGTTCTCGGATACCTCTCTTCCTCAGAGGCATCCTTCAGACATTCTCACTCTGACTCCGGTCAGTACAACACGGATCTCCATCCGTTCCACAGTCTGGTCTGTACGAGGTCCAGAGCCCCCGCCATGTGCTCTTCAGGGAGCCGACACTCCCAACACATGGGGCTCTCTCCAGGACCTTCCAGCACAGACCATTCAGATCCACACTCAGAGCCCATGTGACCAAACCTCAGTCACATTATATGCTACTAACCACTCCCACAGGTGGGAGTGTGGATGTGTGGCTAGTTTGTCCCACCCATCTCACACAACTAGCCTAGTAAATCTCCCTTACAACTATACAAACTCTTGAGGGACTACAGGTCCCAGAACAACAACATTGCATCAGACTTACCACGCAGACTCCCTCTGCGACACATATCGGCCATTCACAACACTGCCAGTCACTGTTTTACTACCATTATCTCAACAGATATGCCTCCATGCATATCCCAAGGAGCACACACAGCGCCCCCTAGCTGCCACAGGGGTCACCACACCACTATATATATATATATATATATATATATATTGAGTAGTAGGTGCGTTCGCAACCGTGCAGGAAAGAACCTGCTGCTAGTAAAAGACAGTACTATATGGCGGTATAAGCGAACTCTGTTACTTCAAAGATTCTCTTGAGAAAGAGAACGCCGTGCCCTGTTAACCTCACAGGGGAACAGCTACCTAATAGAGCCGACAGTGGTCATGCAGTCAGCTTAGCACACACAAAACTCCTCACAGGAGGTGCCGGTATTCTAGGGGCTTATTTCAGCCGAACCCTGACCACATGCAAGCATGACCACACTGGCGCTGAGCTCATAACTTAGGTTAATACTAGCGCGTGCGGCCATGCGAACCTTTTATAGCTGCAGCAACTTCAGGACCGCCAGAGGCGTAGCTAGGGTTTTGGTCCAGGGGGGGCTGTTATGATTTTCCCAATGGCAGGGAAATCAAAAATAACAAACGGACTAGCTCTCGGGTGATGGAAACTAAAGTGACCGTGACCTGAACCTGACACGACACTGGAAGTAGCCGGGGAGTGTTTCCTACGATGCCCTAGACACCACGCGCCAGCCGGAGATCTAACTACCCCTATCAGAGGAATATACAGGCCTGCCTTACCTCCAGAGATGAACCCCAAAAGGAGATAGCAGGCCCCCACAAATACTGACGGTGAGTCAAGAGGAAAAGACATACGTAGGATGAACAGCAGATTTAGCACAGTGAGGTCCGCTTACTAGATAGCAGAAGTACAGGAAAGAGTTACTTCACGGTCAACTTCAAAACACTACTCAAAAACACCATCCTGAAATTACTTTAAAACTCCAGTGACAACTCATGCCACTGGAGTGGCAATTTCAGTCCACGAGAGCTTCCAGCTGCAGAGAGTCACATTGCAGATAGCTGGACAAAAAATAACATTAACTAGGAACAAAATTCAACTTAGCTGAACTGGAACTTGAGGCAGGAGAATGCAACAGAATGCTACTGATACATTGTTGGCCGGCATCGGACCAGCAGCCAAGCAGCCTTAAATAGGAAACTCCCCTAATGGGTGTCAACAGGTGATCAAGGATAGAAGAAGGCAAATAAGTGGCAATACCATAAAACACCACCGGGGGAGCCCACAAACAGAATTCACAACAGTACCCCCCCCTTAAGGAGGGGGCACCGAACCCTCACCAGAACCACCAGGGCGATCTGGATGAGCACTATGGAATGCACGAACCAAATCAGGAGCATGAACATCAGATGCTGTCACCCAAGAATTATCCTCCTGACCATAGCCTTTCCACTTAACCAGATACTGAAGTTTCCGTCTGGAAACACGGGAGTCCAAGATCTTTTCTACCACATACTCCAACTCACCCTCAACCAGCACAGGAGCAGGAGGATCAGCAGACGGAACAACCGGCACCTCATACCTCCGCAATAATGACCGATGAAAAACATTATGAATAGTAAAAGATGCTGGGAGGTCCAAACGAAAGGACACAGGATTGAGAACCTCCAGAATCCTATAAGGGCCGATAAACCGAGGCTTAAACTTAGGAGACGAGACCTTCATAGGAACAAATCGAGAAGACAACCAAACCAGGTCCCCAACACAAAGACGAGGACCGACACGCCGATGACGATTAGTGAACTGTTGAGTCTTCTCCTGGGACAACTTCAGATTGTCCACAACCTGTCCCCAAATCTGATGCATTCTATCAACCACAGCATCTACTCCAGGACAATCCGAAGACTCCAATTGACCGGACGAAAAGCGAGGGTGAAACCCTGAATTACAAAAAAATGGAGAAACCAAAGTGGCAGAACTGGCCCGATTGTTAAGGGCAAACTCTGCCAATGGCAAAAAATCAAGCCAATCGTCCTGATCAGCGGACACAAAACACCTCAAGTAAGTCTCCAAGGTCTGATTAGTACGCTCAGTCTGGCCATTAGTCTGAGGATGGAATGCAGACGAAAACGACAAGTCGATGCCCATCCTGGCACAGAACGCCCGCCAAAATCTAGACACAAACTGAGTACCCCTGTCAGAAACTATATTCTCAGGAATACCATGCAAACGCACAACATTCTGAAAAAATAGAGGGACCAGCTCAGAGGAGGAGGGCAATTTGGGCAAAGGTACCAAGTGAACCATCTTGGAAAAACGGTCACACACCACCCAGATGACGGACATCCTACGAGAAACAGGAAGGTCAGAAATAAAGTCCATAGAGATGTGCGTCCAAGGCCTCTTAGGAATAGGCAAGGGCAACAACAACCCGCTGGCCCGGGAACAGCAGGGCTTAGCCCGAGCACAAACATCACAAGACTGCACAAAAATACGTACATCTCGAGACAAGGAAGGCCACCAGAAGGACCTAGACACCAGATCCCTGGTGCCAAAAATTCCAGGATGACCTGCCAACGCGGAAGAGTGAACCTCCGAAATAACTCTACTGGTCCAGTCATCAGGGACAAACAGTCTACCAGGCGGACAGCGATCAGGCCTATCCACCTGAAACTCCTGCAAAGAGCGCCGCAGGTCTGGGGAGACAGCTGACAATATCACCCCATCCTTCAGGATGCCAGTAGGTTCGGAATCACCAGGCGAGTCAGGCTCAAAACTCCTAGAGAGGGCATCCGCCCTCACATTCTTAGACCCAGGCAGATATGAGACCACAAAGTTAAATCGAGAGAAAAACAACGACCAGCGCGCCTGTCTAGGATTCAGACGCCTGGCTGACTCAAGATAAATTAGATTTTTGTGGTCAGTCAAGACCACCACCTGGTGTCTAGCACCCTCAAGCCAATGACGCCACTCCTCAAATGCCCACTTCATGGCCAAGAGCTCCCGATTTCCAACATCATAATTTCGCTCAGCGGGCGAAAACTTTCGAGAGAAAAACGCACATGGTCTCATCACTGAGCAGTCAGGACCTTTCTGCGACAAAACTGCACCTGCTCCGATCTCGGAAGCATCTACTTCAACCTGGAACGGGAGCGAAACATCAGGCTGGCGCAACACAGGAGCAGAAGAAAAGCGACGCTTAAGCTCCCGAAAGGCCTCCACAGCCGCAGAGGACCAATTAGCAACATCAGCACCCTTCTTGGTCAAATCAGTCAAAGGTTTAGCAATGGCAGAAAAACCCGCTATGAATCGGCGATAGAAATTAGCAAATCCCAAGAATTTCTGAAGACTCTTTAGAGAAGTAGGTTGTATCCAATCACAAATAGCCTGAACCTTAACAGGGTCCATCTCCATAGATGAAGGGGAAAAAATATATCCCAGAAAGGAAATTCTCTGAACCCCAAAAATACACTTTGAGCCCTTCACAAATAGAGAATTAGCTCGTAAAACCTGAAAAACTCTCCTGACCTGTTGAACATGAGATTCCCAGTCCTCCGAAAAAATCAAAATATCATCCAAATACACAATCATAAATTTATCCAGATATTCACGGAAAATATCGTGCATAAAGGACTGAAAAACGGAAGGGGCATTCGCGAGACCGAAAGGCATTACCAAATACTCAAAATGGCCTTCAGGCGTATTAAATGCGGTCTTCCACTCATCCCCCTGCTTAATCCGCACCAAATTATACGCACCACGTAGATCGATCTTAGTGAACCACTTCGCCCCCTTTATGCGAGCAAAAAGATCAGTCAGTAAAGGTAACGGGTACTGGTATTTAACAGTAATCTTATTCAGAAGTCGATAGTCGATACAAGGTCTCAATGAACCATCCTTTTTACCCACAAAGAAAAACCCTGCCCCCAATGGAGACAAAGAGGGGCGAATATGACCCTTTTCCAAAGATTCTCTGATATACTCCCGCATAGCAGTATGTTCAGGTACAGACAAATTAAACAAGCGACCCTTAGGAAATTTACTACCGGGAATCAACTCAATAGCGCAGTCACACTCTCTGTGAGGGGGGAGAGAATCAGTTTTAGGCTCCTGAAAGACATCATAAAAATCTGACAGAAATGCTGGGATCTCAGAGGGAGTAGATGAAGAAATGGGAACCAAAGGTGCATCCCCATGAATCCCCCGACATCCCCAACTCAGCACAGACATTGATCTCCAGTCCAAGACTGGATTATGAATTTGTAACCATGGTAATCCAAGTACTAATACGTCATGTAGATTATATAACACAAGGAAACGAATAATCTCCTGATGGTCTGGGGAAAGATGCATAGTCACTTGTGTCCAATATTGTGGTTTATTGCTAGCCAAAGGTGTAGAATCAATACCCTTTAAGGGAATAGAAACCTCCAGAGGCTCTAAATCAAACCCACAACGCTTGGCAAAGGACCAATCCATGAGACTCAGAGCGGCGCCAGAATCCACATAAGCATCCACAGTAACAGATGATAAAGTACAAATCAATGTCACGGACAAAAGAAATTTAGACTGCAAGGTACCCATAGAAAAAGATTTATCAACCTTTTTATCAACCTTCTTTATGCGTTTAGAGCATGCTGATATAACATGAGCTGGATCTCCACAATAGAAGCACAACCCATTTTTGCGCCTGTAATTCTGTCGTTCGCCTCTAGACAATACACTATCGCATTGCATATGCTCTGGTGCCTTTTCAGAGGTCACCGCCAAATGATGCACAGGTTTTTGCTCAGAAGATACCGCCATATGGTGCACAGGTTTTTGCTCAGAAGATACCGCCATATGGTGCACAGGTTTTTGCTCAAAAGATACCGCCATATGGTGCACAGATTTTTGCTCAGAGGATACCGCCATATGGTGCACAGATTTGCGCTCCCGTAAACGCCGATCAATCTGGATAGCCAATTTCATGGCATCATTCAGACCTGTAGGCACAGGGAACCCCACCATGACATCCTTCACGGCATCAGAGAGACCTTCTCTGAAATTAGCTGCTAGAGCGCACTCATTCCATTTAGTAAGTACCGACCATTTACGAAACTTCTGGCAGTATATCTCAGCTTCATCTTGCCCTTGGGAAAGAGCTATCAAGGCTTTCTCAGCCAAAATCTCTAAATTAGGTTCTTCATAAAGCAACCCCAAAGCCAGAAAAAACGCATCTACATTTAATAACGCAGGATCCCCTGGCGACAATGCAAATGCCCAACTTTGTGGGTCACCCCGCAATAGAGAAATAACAATTTTAACCTGTTGCGCAGGATCACCAGCAGAGTGAGATTTCAGAGACAAAAACAATTTACAATTCTCTCTGAAATTCAAAAAACGGGATCTGTCTCCGGTAAAAAATTCAGGCATAGGGATCTTAGGTTCAGACATTGGAGCACGTATAACAAAATCTTGTAAGTTCTGGACCTTTGAAGCCAGGTTATTCAGACCTGCAACCAAACTCTGTGGATCCATGATTCAAACAGGTGTAACCAAAGCCATTCAAAGATTAAGAGGAGAGGAAAAAAAAAAAAGGCTGAAGACTGCAGTTTAAGCAAGGAGTACAAATAAGCACTAAGGTGCACTTTCCAAACACAGAAGGAAAAAAAAAACCTTTTAATATCCTTTCCTGCTTTAGTGCATAGTTTTAACACATGTGGGCCGGCCAAACTGTTATGATTTTCCCAATGGCAGGGAAATCAAAAATAACAAACGGACTAGCTCTCGGGTGATGGAAACTAAAGTGACCGTGACCTGAACCTGACACGACACTGGAAGTAGCCGGGGAGTGTTTCCTACGATGCCCTAGACACCACGCGCCAGCCGGAGATCTAACTACCCCTATCAGAGGAATATACAGGCCTGCCTTACCTCCAGAGATGAACCCCAAAAGGAGATAGCAGGCCCCCACAAATACTGACGGTGAGTCAAGAGGAAAAGACATACGTAGGATGAACAGCAGATTTAGCACAGTGAGGTCCGCTTACTAGATAGCAGAAGTACAGGAAAGAGTTACTTCACGGTCAACTTCAAAACACTACTCAAAAACACCATCCTGAAATTACTTTAAAACTCCAGTGACAACTCATGCCACTGGAGTGGCAATTTCAGTCCACGAGAGCTTCCAGCTGCAGAGAGTCACATTGCAGATAGCTGGACAAAAAATAACATTAACTAGGAACAAAATTCAACTTAGCTGAACTGGAACTTGAGGCAGGAGAATGCAACAGAATGCTACTGATACATTGTTGGCCGGCATCGGACCAGCAGCCAAGCAGCCTTAAATAGGAAACTCCCCTAATGGGTGTCAACAGGTGATCAAGGATAGAAGAAGGCAAATAAGTGGCAATACCATAAAACACCACCGGGGGAGCCCACAAACAGAATTCACAACAGGGGGCGAAGCTTCTGAGTGGGCCCCTAACCAGGTAACCTTGATTACAACTCGATGACGCACCCTAATAGTGGAGGAGAACCTCAGCAGATGACCGCGCTATTACTGAAGATAAATCTCTATATAACGACCAACATGGATATTACCGCCATATGGTCAGTGGTAAATACCAGCCCTTCAGAACCTATAAGAGATCACAGCACAGTTACAGATGGTGACTTACCGTTGACGTTCTTTATGATGGAATCGTCACTTTTCCCGTCTTTTCCATCTGGCCCAGACCGACATGACAACTTCTTCCGGCAAGGACTCAGCTGCAGGGAATACAACAAAGACACATTTCTCTTCTCACATTCCAGCCATCACCATCTATTCCCAACCTGCACAAACTCCTCATCCTGCTGATACCCCAACACTGAGCCGCTGCTGCCGTATGTGTCCCTATTACTGCACCTGATACCCCAAGACTGAGCCGCTGCTGCCGTATGTGTCCCTATTACTATACCTCATACCCCAATACTGAGCCGCTGCTGCCATATGTGTCCCTATTACTGCACCTCATACCCCAATACTGAGCCGCTGCTGCCATATGTGTCCCTATTACTGCACCTGATACCCCGATACTGAGCCGCTGCTGCCGTATGTGTCCATTACTGCACCTGATACCCCAATACTGAGCCGCTGCTGCCGTATGTGACCCTATTACTGCACCTGATACCCCGATACTGAGCTGCTGCTGCCGTATGTGTCCCTATTACTGCACCTGATACCCCAATACTGAGCCGCTGCTGCCGTATGTGTCTCTATTCCTGCACCTGATACCCCAATACTGAGCCCCTGCTGCTGTATGTGTCCCTATTACTGCCCCTGATACCCCAATACTGAGCCGCTGCTGCCGTATGTGTCCTTATTACTGCACCTGATACCCCAATACTGAGCCGCTGCTGCCCTATGTGACCCTATTATTGCACCTGCTCTGTGGTTCTCTGTACCCTCTAAAATCTAAAGCACCCCTCTATAATATAGTAATGCCGGGTGCAAGTGCCGTAGAAAACAGAGCCCACATTTTGCCCCCTAGAAAATAATAATGCCCTGTGTGCCCCTTTGATAGTCACAGTAACCTGAGTTCCCCTATTACAATAAGTGCCCACTTTACATTTAATAATGTCCTGAGTCTCCCCCCTGTACAGCTCACCTATACACAGTATAATGCCCCCTAACTGTATAGTACCACCCACACAGTATACTGACCCGTTAGTAGCCTTCAAACTGTTTGATGGCTCCAACACTGTAATCCCCACACTGTATGATGGCCCCATAGATAACCTACATATAGTATAATGTGCCAGATAGTCCTCAATATAGCACAAGGCAGCACCCCTATAGGCAGACCCTGTAGTATAAGGCAGCACCCCCCATAGGCAGATCCGGTAGAATAAGGCAGCACCCCCCAAAGGCAGATCCTGTAGAATAAGGCAGCACTCCCCCCATAGGCAGATCCTGTAGAATAAGGCAGCACTCCCCTCATAGGCAGATCCTGTAGAATAAGGCAGCCCTCCCCCCCCCATAGGCAGATCCTGTAGAATAAGGCAGCACTCCCCCCTAAAGGCAGATACTGTAGAATAAGGCAGCACTCCCCCCATAGGCATATCCTGTATATAAGGCAGCACTCCCCCCTATAGACAGATACTGTAGAATAAGGCTGCACTCCCCCCCTATAGGCAAATTCTGTATATAAGGCAGCACTCCCCCCCTATAGGCAGATCCTGTGTATAAGGCAGCACTCCCCCCTATAGGCAGATCCTGTGTATAAGGCAGCACTCCCCCCCCTATAGGCAGATCCTGTATATAAGGCAGCACTCCCCCCCTATAGGCAGATCCTGTATATAAGGCAGCACTCCCCCCTTATAGGCAGATCCTGTGTATAAGGCAGCACTCCCCCCTTATAGGCAGATCCTGTGTATAAGGCAGCACTCCCCCTTATAGGCAGATACTGTAGAATAAGGCAGCACTCCCCCCCTATAGGCAGATCCTGTATATAAGGCAGCACTCCCCCCCTATAGGCAGATCCTGTATATAAGGCAGCACTCCCCCCCCTATAGGCAGATCCTGTGTATAAGGCAGCACTCCCCCCCCTATAGGCAGATCCTGTGTATAAGGCAGCACTCCCCCCCCCCCTATAAGCAGATCCTGTATATAAGGCAGCACTCCCCCATTATAGGCAGATCCTGTAGAATAAGGCAGCCCCCCAGGCAGATCCAGCAGCCCCCCCTCCCCCCCGGCAGATCAAGCAGCCCCAGCAGCCCCCATATAAAACACAGTAAAGAAATACTCACCTCTCTTCCTCCTTGTTCCAGCGGCGCTCCCTACTCCCGCTCATCTGACAGCGGGCGCTGGGCGGTGACGTCATCGTGTCCGCTGTCAGACGGTGTGGGGGATGATGGGAGGAGCGCAGCGCTCCTTCCCTCATCACTGCGGTGAGCTGTATCGGCTAGATGCCGATACAGCTCACCGTGCAATGACAGGCGGGGGGCCCACTGCTGGCACCGGGCCCCCCCCGCCTGCTCAGGGGCCCCATAGCGGCAGAGCAGGGGATCGATTCTCCCTGCTCTGCCGCAGAATGTAACTGCATCGGCGCGCTGCGAGCGCCGATGCAGTTACAGTAGCGTAGCTCCGGGTGGGCCCCCTCAGAGCGCGGGGCCCAGGGCGATGGCCCCCTCTGCCCCCCCGGTAGCTACGCTACTGAGGACCGCCCTAGAGGATCAATGGGAGCTGCTGCAGTACCTGAGCATGTGACCCCCGACCTCCAATGAGAGGTCTTACCCTGGGCATGCTCAGAAGGGGAAAAACAGGACTTAGTCCCAGAGACGTCTGCTCGCCGCTGACCCGTCCTGGCTACAATGGCTGAGCCTGGAAATGCAGCAGTAATCATCCGCACCGTATCAGGCTGAGCCAGACGCTGGGACCGACGTCTCCACTGAGCAGGCTCCACTGCGGCTGGAGAAGAATGGGAGACCGCAGCGGAGATGGCTCGAGATTCCCCCTGTGCAGAGGCGGGAACTGGACCCCTAACACTGGGTCCCTGCATACATGATATGCATCTCTCTGCAGGAACCCAGATCATAATTGAGCTTGATCTTTTATCAGACCCTGAGTCCTACCCACACACCCCCTTGTAATGACCTCACATGGGCCAGGTTATGGGCTCATCTCAGCCCTTCATGATTTTAGGAAATCCCAACTTATGCAGTAACTCCACATAGTACGATCGCAGAAGTTTGAGACTGATGTCATCTTTTGTCTCTGGATTTTATCCACGCCTAGAGACCAAACATGGCCTAGCTGCTGGCAGTTATATGGCCCCTATGGATTTGGGGCCTTTTGGTGGGGGTTATAATTATGAGAAAATATATATCTATTTCCTTGGTTAACCTTGGTGCCAATGTACATCTCATTAATAGCGGATGTATAGAAATTCCAATATTCTGTTTTCTTGCGGAGAAATACTATCTGCACTGACTTGTTGTAAATGCAGTGACCATAGCTATTTCTAAAGGATGTGATATCTCCCTTTAATCCACTGAAAACATAATAAGACTTGTCCTATCTCTCTGTCTATGGACAATATACATCATTTTTAGTCACCTGGGCATAAAGAGGACTCGTTGCATTTTAATTAAGATGCTTCACATCTCTTTGTGCACTTCCATTTTACATAAAGGCAGCTTGGAGTGCTAGCTCCTATTTTCTTATGACAAATGGTTGAGGAAAGAAAAAAAGGGAGGGGGGATATGAGGGACCTCAAGGATTTTTAATATTTTCTATGACACTGCCGATATTGCCGAAGGCACACTTCAACTGTGAGAGACAGAATCTAAAAAAAAATCCAGAAAATCACATTATATGATTTCTACATAATCAATTTTCATTTTGTTGCATGAAATAAGTACTTGATACTAGTATTTGATACATACGAAAAACAGAACTTAATATTTAGTACAGAAACCTTTGTTTGTAATTATAGAGGTCAGACGTTTCCTGTAGTTCTTGACCACGTTTGCACACGCTGCAGCAGGGATTTTGGATCAATCCTCCATACAGATATTCTCCAGATGTTTCAGGTTTTTGGGGCTGACTAAAGATTGACTAAAGGCTGAGAACTAAATAATCTCGCAAGGGTGAAAGTGCATTGCCAGGATTAAGTAGGGTGTTCAATCAAGAGATTACAGGGTGGAGACAATCAGAAACCACACAGGTACTAGTATCTGGGTTAACAAGGAACTGTCCAGCAAGCTGCATAGCTCAGAGGGAAGAGTTTCCACAAGCGCTGCTGGCTTTGAGTCCTGACAGTACTCTCCTTCTTCCAGGATGACCTCTGGATATCTCAGGCACTGTCTTCTCTGGATGTCTCTAATGAAAGACTCTTGTAAGCCTTGGTTCATGGACGTTGCCCTCCGACTCCCATGAATTATCTCCTGGTCCGTAACCCCTCCATTGCACCAAATATTGTAGTCTTCCTCTAAATCTTCTAGAGTCCAGAATTTCATCCACAATGTACTCCTCTTCCCCATGGACTTTTCTGGTGGATGAGGTGACTGAGTTCTTCCTGGAAACGGGTTCTCACTAAATTGTTTGAGCAAGGATATATGGAACACAGGGTGAATTTTCAGGCTGTTAGGAAATTCAAATGGAAAGCAACTGGGTTAATTTCTGCAAAACTTTCAAAAGGTTGTAAGAATTTTTTACACAATTTAGAAGACTGTACTTTCATTCTCAGATTTTTTGTAGAAAGCCAAACCTTGTCACCGACATGAAGGATAGGAGGGGTTTTACGATGTTTATCTGCTGTTTTTATGTAATCTTCTTGGGCTTTTTGTAACATCTCAATTCTTCAGTTCTTCCTGAGCTTTCCGTAACTTTGTAAGTCTGTCAGTAACAGCAGGAACCGAAGTATTAAATGTAAGATTAGGAATAAATACTGGATGCAAGCCATAGTTAGCAAAACATGGACTTTGAGATGTAGAACTGTGTTTGGAGTTATTACAGGCAAATTCTGCTGTTGATAAATAGTCCACCCAGTCATCCTGTAGGTAAGAAATAAACAGTGCAGGAATTGTTCGAGAGTTTGGTTAGCTCTTTTAGTCTGGCGATCGGATTGTGGGTGCAATGCAGCAGACAAATTGACAATAACTCCTAAAGCAGTACAGAAGCTTTTCCAAAATCTTGATGTAAGCTGAACACCTCTATCAGAAGTTACATTGTCAGGAATTCCATACGGCCTAAATATCTCTTTGACCATTAATTCTGCAGTTTGGAATAAAATGGGACATCTTTGTGAGCCGATCCACCACAAGGATAACAGTCATTTATTTAGATGGAGCTAGGTCCACGATAAAATCCATTGAGATTGATCCCCAAGGCCTGGATGGATCTGGAAGAGGTTGAAGTAGTCTTGGAGATCGTGGCGTCTTGTTCCGTGCACATGTTAAACAGGAGGAAACACATTTTCTCACATCCTTCCTACAAATAGGCCATCAAAAAGAACAAAACCATAGTTCATGCATTTTCATGACTTCAGGGTGTCCTACAAGTTTAGAATCATGGACAAGCATGAGGACTTAAAGTCGAGCAGATTCGGGGGCATATATTTGGTGTTTCTGCCTCCAAAATCCCTCCTTAAAAGAAAGATCAAAGTCTTTAGAAGGATTAAGAAAAATTCAGTTTGGTATCCATCTGTAAACTTAGTAAAAAATTCTTTCAGTATTCCCAAAAATATTTTTGGATGTAGAATGGTATAAGTCAGTGTTAGACTTCTCCTGAGGTCCAGGTTCAGTAAATATCCTGGACAGAGCATCAGCCCTGCCATTTCTTGAACCAGGCCGAAAGAAATAATAAAATGAAACCTGGAAAAAAATAAGGCCCAACGTGCTTCTCTTGCACACAACCTCTTAACCATATGGATGAATTCTACATTTGTTTGGTCAGTAAGGACAGTCACTGGATGACTGGCCCCTTCCAAAAGATGTCTCCATTTAGAGAAGGCGACTTAAATGGTTAACAGTTCCTTATTCCCAATGTCATAGATCTTTTCTGCAGATGACATGGTATGAAAAAGGAATGCATATGGATGAAGCTGCATTTTGTCTCCAACTCGCTGTGACAAAACGGCTTCCACCGCACAGTCTGAGGCATCTACTTCGACAACAAATGGCAGTTCAGGATTTGGACGGACTATTAATGATGCAGAAGTAAAAAAAAGTTTGTTTAGTTTGTCAAGTCACTTGTGCCTCTGGAGACCAAAAAACACTCTGGTTTTCTTTGTGAGTGAAGTAATTAATAAAATGATGTTTGCAAAGATTTTAATGAATCTTCTGTAGAAATTTGCAAATCCTTTACAGCACTAGACGCCATTTAAATTTCTTGGGGTAGGCCAGTCAACTACCTCTCTGATTTTACTGGGATGCATACTCAGACCTTCCGGAGAGATGATATATCTCAGAAATTGAGTCCTGGTGTGTTCAAATTCACATTTTTCGTGTTTGATACGGAGCTGATTCTCCTGTAGATGCTCCAGGACTAACTGGACATGTCTGTGATGCTCCTTCAAGGAATCTGAAAATATACGAATATCATCGAGATAAAAAACAAATGGATCCAAGAAATTTCAAAAAATATTATTAATGAAGTGCTGAAAGGTGGCAGGGGCGTTGCTAAGGCCGAAAGGAATAACCAGATATTCAAAATGTCCATATCTAGTGCTAAAAGCAGTTTCCATTCATTTCCTGGGCAAATTCGTATGAGATTATAAGTGAGTCGCCCGCCAGGGCAGTGGGGTACTCGGTACCGGGTCCGGTCGTTATTAAAGGGGAGGTCACGGTGGCTGCGACCCGGTTCGTGGCCCTGGGAGCCCAAGTAAAAGGGGTAGTTTTTAAAGGGAGTTGTAAAGCAAATAAAAGTTTGTGATGCCACCTGTGGTTCTCGGTCAGAGGTGACTGATGCTGCTTAAAGGGGTCCTCTGGGGAAATGGTGCTGCAGCAAAGATGGTGTCGCTTTCCACAGGTGAAGCGGGGTCCCCAGGGTCCCGTTGTGTTTGGCAGAGATGGTGAATGCTGGCAAATAAATGGAGGACACGGGGTTGCAGTCTTTACCTGCTTTACTGATGTTGAACAGCCTCAGTCCAGGGTACCGGCAACAGGTGTCGATGGAGTCCAGGCAGCCTGATGACAAGAAGAAATCCCTTTGCCAGGCCAGTTTGGGAGCCTTCCACTTTGTGCTGACTATTAGTCCCTTGCTGCCTGTAGTGTCCTGACAAGGTCCTCGGTTACTCTCTGTCCTGGGACAGTCCCTGTATGGTAGGCAACTTGAGCCATCTCTTGGGGTCTCTGTACACGGTGACTCTGGGCTCTAATTGTTGCTGTACCTCAGGTATTATGTGGGCAAGTCACTTTTAGCTTCCTGCCCTCCGATTCTGCCTTCGGACCTGCAGTTCCTCATGAACTCGGGCTCCCGGTGCCCAGTTCCTGCGCTCTAGCTTGGAGGGGCCCAATCGCAGCCCTTCTCTAGCCCTTAAGTTCCTCTGTGCTCCTTCACTGTCTGCTACCAACTGAACTGACTCCAGATCAGGATGTATATAGGGAAGTTCCCCTTAAACCGGGTTCAGAGCTCCCCCTTCTGGCCTGGAGTCAGAAAGTGTTGCATGTAAGATTACCTGCCAAAGGGATTCCTCCTGTCTCCAGGCATGGCATTACCCTCCCCGAGAGGAAGGCAGCACCACTGTGGTACCCGAACTCCTGGGGTGCCACATAAGCCCCTCTTAGTTCGAGTTTCGTTAAAAATTCTGGCAGAATGCAGTCTCTCCAGCAACTCGGGAATTAAGGGGATGGGGTAGTGATTTTTAATGGTAATCTTATTTATTTCTCTGTAATCAACACACGGCTGCAGGGTTGAGTCCTTCCTTTCTACAAAAAAACAAGGGTGCCACAGCTGGCGAAAAAGAAGGTTGAATGAAGCCTTTCTCTAAATTTTAGTCTAGATAGAATTGAATGTATTAAAAGAGTACCTCAGAAAGATTGTAAATTCGCCCAAATGGAATGGATGCTCCAGGAAGCAATTCAATGGGACAGTCGTAAGAACGATGAGAAGGCAGTTGATTGGCTATCTTCTTACTGCAGACCTCACTGAACTACAGGTACTGAGGTGGTGGTTTATCATAATTCTGATGAAACATTTCGGAATTTTCAATTTGTTTTCAATTTGTTTTAAAGCACATACATTAGCATGGCAATTGTTCTTTCAGTACTCCGAGGGAAAGGTAATGGTCCTCGATATCCTGTTGATAGAAGGGTTATGGATTGAAAACCAGAGAATTCCTAGAATAACTGGAAATTTTGGAGAGGAAATAAGATGAAAACTAACCGCTTCATGATGTTCAATTGTCTCGTGAGTAACAGGTCCAGATGATAAAGGTGATCCATCCACAGTTTCCATATCGATTGGCATGGATTTAGTCCTACTTGCAATGTTATTATCAAGTGTGAATTGTAAGTCCGTGAATTTCGCTCCAGCATCTATCATGGCATAGCATTGTATTTTTTTGACTCCCAATTATGGCCTGTATGGGAATGACAAAATTAGGATAGATTGCTCCTTGTTCTTATCCTGCACTGTAGATGAGATGGTCTGCATAACCAGATCTAGCTGTTCAGAAAGGTCTAAATAGCTTGCAGTTTTGGCATTTTTGAAGGCTTTAGTCCTTTTTATTAGGACAGTTAATGACAAAAGGACAGAGCCCCCACAGTAGACGCATACATTTCCTGTATGTCGCCTATCCATCCCTAGTGCAGAGAGAGGTTTTCGGATTACATCAATTTGCATAGGTTCAGGCACACTTTCCATTTCTTGTTGTTTTTTTAATGCTGATTAAGTAAAGGAGTAGTTAGGGTTGTTTCCAAATACTCACAGTCTTTCCTTTTTTCTGTCACGACTCTGTTGTTGTCGGGTGTCCCAGGACCAGATGCTCATTCCTTGCCCCTAACGCTAGGGGCACCCTAGCTCGCCCTGTTCCCTGGATTACTTCTGATGGTGAAGATGCTGGTGCCATGTATCTTGCCATAGCTCCTGAATCCACCCTTAGCCTGTACCCTTCACCTACCCATGGAACAAAGGGAGTAGTAGTGTACCGTAATACGCAAACCAGACTAACAAGGTAATACGAACAGGGATAAAGGAAAATACCAATCATACAAATATACACACATAAACAGCATAAGTAAGTTGAGGATGGGGTTAGAAAAAAGTAGGAGAAAGGGAATCATCACACATTTAATACCTAGCAACAGTGACAGATAAATCCACCAGACACCTCCTCCCATAGCCACCAACAACCTCCAGCCATGCAGCATAAGCTACTATGACAATGAGTGCTGGCCAGGACCCAGTTTATATAGGAGATGGGAGTATCTAACAGTGCACAGCTGAAAGGCTTAATGCAGGAAAGCTTCCAGGAGCTCTCAACTGAACAGATTAACCCCTGCACTACTAAAAGAAATTTACACCGTTTAATATGAAGGTGAAGTGCTTCTAATCAGTGCAGGAGTAGGAGAAATCAGACACTGTGGTCTTCTAGCTCCTCTCTGTCGTGGTAAACCCGTGACAGTACCCTCATTTCTACAAGAGACCTCCGGAACCTCAGAACTGGGTTTATCAGGGTGTGCCACGTGAAAAGACAGGATCAGACTGGCCGCATGGACGTCAGATGCTGTTACCCACATCTTCTCTTCTGGACTGTATCCCTTCCAGTGTACCAGATACTGAAGTGACCGACGAACTAAGGAGAATCGAAGGTCTTGGCTATTTGAAATTCCAAATTTCCATCTACAATGACTCGAGATGGTGGTAGCGGTGATGGTACAGAAGACGCAACATTTTTTGAGTAGAGATCGATGAAACACATTATGGATCCTAAAAGTGGACAGCAACGCAAGCCTATGGAATATGACGGTCCCAATCTTATAAGGACCGATACATCTGGGACACAGTTACTAAGACGGAACTCTCAATTTAATGTTCATTGAGGACAACCACATCAAGTTACCCAGAAACAGGGCCGGACCCACCAAACATCTCCGATCAGCCACACTCTTATATTTGGACCCCATCTTCCTCAAATTATCAATAACCCCTTGCCATATAGACGTAATTGATGATAAAAATCATTCCTCTTCAGGTATTCCAGAAGAACGATTCCTATTTAAATTAGCTGAACTGAGGATGAAACCTGTATGCCCCGAAAAACAGAGAATTACCAGTAGACTCACAACAACGATTATTTACCACAAACTCATCTAGAGGTAAGTAGGTAACCCAATCTTCCTGATTCTCAGACACAAAACACTTAAGATAAGTCTCAAGATTCTGGTTAAACCATTCAGTCTGCCTATTAGGCTGGGGACACACACAACGTATAAAAAATGGTCCGTTTTTCACGGACGATAATCGCACAAATGTTTCCAAAGCAGTGATCCGTGTGCAGTGCGAGGATGCGATTTCCTCGCATCAAATGATCCTTTTGACATCCGTGTGACATCCGTATGGCATCCGTATGCCGAGATTTTCTCGCAGGCTTGCAAAACCGACATCTAATGGATTTATGTGCTCAAATGTTCGTTAAAACATATATACAGTATATATGTCATTGAGACACATATATATATATTCTGTATTTATATTTAATTCAGCGCGATATTTGTGAAAAGCCTGTAATTCAATTGCCGGCTTTTCATTTCTCCTGCCTAAACCCGACATGATATGAGACATGGTTTACATACAGTAAACCATCTCATATCCCCCTTTTTTTTTCATATTCCACACTACTAATGTTAGTAGTGTGTATGTGCAAAATGTGGGCGCTGTAGCGTGTAAAATAAAGGGTTAAATCGCGGAAAAAATTGGCGTGGGCTCCCGCGCAATTTTCTCCGCCAGAGCGGTAAAGCCAGTGACTGACGGCAGATATTAATAGCCAGGAGAGGGTCCAAGGTTATTGCCCCCCCCCGTGGCTAAAAACATCTGCCCCCAGCCACCCCAGAAAAGGCACATCTGGAAGATGCGCCTATTCTGGCACTTGGCCACTCTCTTCCCACTCCCGTGTAGCGGTGGGATATGGGGTAATGAAGGGTTAATGCCACCTTGCTATTGTAAGGTGACATTAAGCCAGATTAATAATGGAGAGGCGTCAATTATGTCACCTATCCATTATTAATCCAATTGTCTGAAAGGGTTAAAAAACACACACACACATGATTAAAAAGTATTTTAATTAAATAAACACACAGGTTGTTTTAGTATTTTATTGCTCTCTCAATCCATCCGGAAGACCCTCGCTTGGCAAAATAATAAACCCACAATATACATAAGCTTCTTCCTTTTTTCCTAGACAATTCAAAGTCAAGCCCTTCATTGCCAGTGTTTCTCCATGTTCAGCATAGCGGGGATTTGAGAGGATCATCTTACAAAATTTCAGCCCATTTTTATATTGTTTTTGTTCATAGCATTTCATGGAGAGATATAAGCAGCACGTGACAGCAGCGTGGCCGCCATATAGCGGTGTTCTTTACGACAAAATCTCAGCCCTAAAATAACTGCATGACTGCAAGTCGCAGCCAGGATTTGGCCATGCAGCCCCCTCGTTCACCTCCACCAGAACAGCAGAGGGCTGAGCACAGGACCCTGAGCCCCCTGCCCCCATTCACACATGTGACATGTAAGGAGCGGTAATGGTGGCACATCTGCTGTCATCGTGTGCTGGGGTCAGTGACACAGCAGGTGACTGCGCTCAGGAAGGCTGTACAGGACGAGCTGCACGCTGGGACATGTGGTGCAGCTACAAGGCATTATGCCTGTAAGCCCCGGCGAATGAAGGAAATGTAGGTCAATGACCTATAGTTACCTTCAGTCGCGGTGAGGCGCCCTCTGCTGGATGTCCTCATGAACTGCAGCCTGGGAACTTTTTCCCACGCTCCAGGTCATATGAGAACATCCACCAGGGGGCGCATCACCGCGACTGAAGGTAACTATAGGTTATTGACCTACATTTCCTTCATTCGCTGGGGAGCACAGCTGCATTAGCAGGGCTCCTGCCTGTAAAATATTTTAACCCCTTCAGATGGATTACCTCGTGGGACGTGACAGTTCATCAGAGAGGGTATGTATATTGTGGGTTTATTATTTTGCCAAGCGAGGGTCTTCTGGATGGATTGAGAGAGCAATAAAATACTAAAACAACCTGTGTGTTTATTTCATTAAAATACTTTTTAATCATGTGTGTGTGTGTTTTTTAACCCTTTCAGACAATTGGATTAATAATGGATAGGTGACATAATTGACGCCTCCATTATTAATCTGGCTTAATGTCACCTTAAAATAGCAAGGTGGCATTAACCCTTCATTACCCCATATCCCACCGCTACACGGGAGTGGGAAGAGAGTGGCCAAGTGCCAGAATAGGCGCATCTTCCAGATGTGCCTTTTCTGGGGTGGCTGGGGGCAGATGTTTGTAGCCGGGGGGGGGGGGGCAATAACCATGGACCCTCTCCTGGCTATTAATATCTGCCGTCAGTCACTGGCTTTACCGCTCTGGCGGAGAAAATTGCGCGGGAGCCCACGCCAATTTTTTCCGCGATTTAACCCTTTATTTTACACGCTACAGCGCCCACATTTTGCACATACACACTACTAACATTAGTAGTGTGGAATATGCAAAAAAAAGGGGGATATGAGATGGTTTACTGTATGTAAACCATGTCTCATATCATGTCGGGTTTAGGCAGGAGAAATGAAAAGCCGGCAATTGAATTACCGGCTTTTCTCTAACACCGCTGCGTATTTCTCGCAATGCACACGCATGGTCCGTGTGTAATCCGATTTTTTCTCGCACCCATAGACTTGCATTGGCGAGTCTCGGCCGAGATACGCTGACAATCGCAGCATGCTGCGATTTCACTCGGATCCTGAATACGGTGGAGAAAATATCGGATGATGGGAGCTGCACCATAGATTAACATTGGGCCGAGTGCTATGCGATTTTTTATCGCATAGCACTCGTCCGTATTACGGTCTAGTGTGACCCCGGCCTTAGACTGCGGCTGAATTCTAAAGAGAACGAAAGGTGGATCCCCAAACGAGTGCAAAATGCCCTCCAAAATTTGGAAATAAACTGAATACCCCCTTCCCCGGTCAGAAAAAATATCAGTAGGGAGCCCTTGTAATTTTACAATCTCACTGATGAAAATTTGTGCCAAGGTCTTGGCGTTAGGTAAAGCGCTGGTAACATAATAAAATGTGACATTTTACTGAATCTATTCACCACCACCAAAATTACAGTATTACTTGTCAACAAGGGTGGATCAGTGATGAAATCAACTGATAAATGAGTCCAAGGTCTACAGGGAATTGCCAATGGTTAGAGAAACCCAGACGGCTGAGTATGAGAGGTTTTGGAAAGCGCACAGACACTGCAGGCGGCTACATACTCCTGGACATCCTGATGTACCCCTGACCACTGAAAACGCCGAGTAAGAAGCTCTATGTTGGCATTATTACCAGGGTGTCCGGCCAAGACCGAATCATGATGTTCACTAAGAACTCTCAGAAAGAGATTCACAGGTAGAAAGCGTTTCCTTAACGGACAGGCAGCAGGGGCGTCCCCCTGAGCATCAACAACCTCTTTCTTACGATTGAAGCTTATAGACGCAATAATGACCCCTTTTTGTAGTATTTGTAGTATAGAAATCGGTTCACAATTATCTCCACCTCCAGGAAAACAACGAGATATGGCATCCGCCTTAATGTTCTTGTTCCCCGGCCTATACAGTATGTAACAAAAAAGTTAAACCTGGTGAACAATTCCCATCTTGCCTGTCGAGGTGTTAAAGGTTTCGCAGACTCTAGATATACAAGATTCTTATGATCCGTGATAACCATAACCGGTGTTGTGCAGTAAAAGGTGTAGTGCTGGACGGAAGATATATTTCTCCCAGTAGGGTAAGTTTTGGTTTATTTTCCTAAGGTTGAGGACCTGCAGTGATGTCACGATCATGTGATCAGCCTATGTGATGGGTACATCACCTGTGGGTGTGGCTATAGACTATGTAATAGAGTTTCTTTTGTTTGGCACATGTTATTTTGGGTGTGGAGCTGGGCTGGAATGAGCCTGAACTGTTTTTCTCTGCCACATATGCCGCAAAGGACGGTGACATGACTGTTAGCAACCCTGGGAATGGCACCTGGCGGAAGCCGCTGACTTGGCAGCCGCTTAGTTAAGCCCGTCCCGTGTAAGGGTGAGTCTGAGACCAGTGGTTCTCCAAGCTGTTGTATGTTTGTTTTTTTTTCTCTTACTTTCTGTCATGGACTGTTTAAAGTGCCAATAAACCACTGAAGTTTGGACTGGAAGCCTGTGTGTTGCCTCATTACTGCGGCCCTACCTCTGCTCACCCGAGCCAATCCCTACATTTTGGTGTTCGAATGCGGGCAATCGCAGTGAGGCCAGGCTATTTTTGCTTATTTTTACTCTGAACTCCGGCTTATGTCCTGGGTGAAAGGAGTGGCACAGACCCAGTCAGGGAACTCTGCAGAAATGGAGGCCACGATAAAAGTGCTTGTGGATGCTATGCGACAACAGCAGCAGGCTACGCAGCAGCAGGGAACCAACCAGCTGTTGATACAGCATATCACAGCGTCGCAAACAAGAGGAGCTTCACGGGGAATCCATGATGTCCGGAAAGCGTTTCGTACAGCGATCCCCAAAATGGAGAAATCCGATGACGTCGGGACATACCTGGAGATGTTTGAGGGAGTGGCTGAGCGGGAGAGACTACCCCGGGACCAGTGGGCAGAAGTCATTGCTCTGTTTCTGGCTCCAGGATCTATGAAAGCCTATCAAGACCTACCCCCCGAGCAGAGGGAGGACTACGCAGTCGTTAAGGGTGAGATACTGGCACGTCTTGGGGTAAATGTGTTGGTCCGGGCCCAGCGGGTACATCAGTGGGAGTTTAACCCCTCCAAGCCAGCTCGCTCTCAGTATTATGACCTGTTGCACTTATTTCAGAAATGGTTGCAGCCTGAGGTACTGTCTCCTGTGGCCATGCTGGACCGCATAGTGACTGATAAATTTTGGAGGGGTTTGCCCCACTCCTTCCAATCATGGATCGGGCAAGCTTCCCCTACTAATGCGCTCCAGATGATGGACCTGATAGAACGATATGGGGCAACCAAAGAGCTCCAGGGAGGGAATCCCTGGAAGGTGTCCGGAAGGTTCCCTAAATCTCCACCCCTGGCTCGGCGAGCAGAGCCTAGGAAGGCACTCAAGACTTGTCTGGAGGAGAAAGAAGCCCCATAGTCTGCTGGCGGTGCTAGGAGCCTGGTCATATGAGAGCTGATTTGCCCCCACCTGAGCCCATGGAGACAAACTTTGGGTATCGCCAATCCCATTATGCTGAACTGATTTGCACTACAGGCATCCAGGAGGGATCCAATATGGGACATTTGTGTAAGGTGGATGTAGAGGGTACCCCAGCCGTGGCCCTACTGGACTCAGGGAGTCTCGTGACTCTGGTACGAGCCAGTCTAGTTCAGTCCAGTGAGTACACTGGTCAGAAAATTGGGGTGTTATGTATACATGGGGACTTAAAAGACTATCCTACCGCACTAGTGGTGATAAACACGCCAGCGGGGAGGCGGTGCCACGAGGTGGGGGTTGTGGTTAACCTACATTATGAATTGATACTTGGTAGAGATTTTCCTTTATTTTCTGTACTTTGGCCAACAGTGGTCTCACCCAGTGGACAACTGCCGACACCAGTGACAACCAGGTTACATTCTCCAGAAGTGGGGCATGAACCTGGTAGCCCAGAGGAAGAAGTGTTGGCGGTAGGGGTGGCCTCCCCTTCGGTGGAGGAGGGGGAAAATTCTCCCATAGAAATGTTGGCCGGGGATGTGGAAGACTTGCCGCCAGGACCTGAATTGTTAGACTTAAATGTATCGTGCGATAATTTTGGTACAGCGCAACTCCGAGACCCTACTTTGACTTGGGCCAGGGAAAATGTACTGTTTGTTAACAGGAACCCCAACAACCTGGGGCAGCCACCGAGTTGCCACACTTTGAGCTAAACCGAGACCTGTTGTATCGAGTTGAGAAAGTACGTGGGGAAAGGGTAGAGCAGTTATTGGTACCTCAGGCCTATCGTAGGCTGGTAGTGGACCTAGCGCATGCGCATGTACTCGGTGGGCATTCGGGCCAAAAGAAAACCCTAGACCGGATTTTGCAGCGGTTTTACTGGCTAGGGGTCCATGAAGAAGTTAAACGGTATTGTAATTCCTGTCCTGTGTGCCAGGTAACCAGTCCCCAGTCACACTTTCGGAGTCCTTTAGTGCCTTTACCTATTATAGAGGTGCCTTTCGAAAGAGTGGCAATGGATCTGGTAGGTCCTGTAAATAAGTCAGCAAGGGGGCACCAACACATCCTAGTAGTTCTAGATTATGCTACCCGGTATCCTGAGGCTGTTCCGCTGCACCACACGTCAGCTAAGCTCATAGCAAAGGAACTCATGGATATGTTTTCTAGAGTGGGGATTCCGCAAGAGATTTTAACAGACCAAGGAACCCCCTTTATGTCAAAAATTATGAAAGAGCTCTGCCGCTTGTTAAATGTCAAACAGTTGCGCACCTCAGTTTATCATCCCCAGACAGATGGGCTGGTAGAAAGATTCAATAAGACTCTAAAGAGCATGCTAAAAAAAAAACGTTTCTAAAGTCGGGAAGGATTGGGATCTTTTACTCCCATATTTGTTGTTTGCAGTACGGGAGGTGCCGCAGGCATCTACAGGGTTCTCGCTCTTTGAATTATTGTATGGCTGACATCCCCGGGGTTTACTTGATGTAGCCAAAGAGGCTTGGGAGAACCAACCAACCCCCCACAAGAGTATAATAGAGCATGTTGCAAAAATGCAGGAAAGGATGGAGACAGTCGTACCATTGGTCTGGGAACATATGGAAGCAGCACAACGGTCTCAGAGTCGGGTCTATAACCGGGAGGCTCGGGTAAGAACCTTTAGTCCTGGGGATAGGGTATTGGTACTTGTGCCCACAGTAGACAGCAAATTTCTGGCAAGGTGGCAGGGGCCCTATGAGATTATGGAGAAGGTGGGTCCGGTAGACTATAAGGTACATCAACCAGGTCGAAGGAAGCCAGAGCAGGTTTATCATATTAATTTGCTTAAACTGTGGAAAGACAGAGACCACCTTGGCGGGGATAGTCCGCTGCCTGCATTTCCTGTAGAGAAGGCTCCATTACCGCTGAGTGAGTCAGGAGAAGCCTTGTCTGTAGTCAAAATACCAGATACTTTGTCTCCTAAACAGGTTCAGGAGGTTCGGGAGTTTGTTAGCCGAAATACGGACGTTTTCTCTGAGCTCCCTGGACGTACCTCCATAGTCCAACATGACATTGTTACGGAGCCACAGGTCAAAGTCCGATTAAAGCCATATCGGGTGCCTGAGGCCCGCGACAAGCGGGAGGTGGAAAATATGTTAGGGGTCATAGAAGAGTCGCAGAGTGACTGGGCCAGTCCAATAGTCCTAATACCCAAGCCTGATGGGACGCTAAGATTCTGTAATGACTTCAGAAAACTTAATGAAGTTTCAAAATTTGATGCCTACCCCATGCCCTGGGTGGATGAGTTGATAGAGCGGTTTGGGCAGTGTGGAGATCAGATTGAAGAATCCATTTTGTCTTCCTCTACTCAGAGACGTATATGAAGAAACTTGAGCAAGGTAGACATTTCCTTTTATGGACGCATTCCTTTGCCATATTGTAACCTGCATTCCAGAAGTGAACGTTATCAGTAGAATAGATACTCTTTGTTAGAGAATATGAGCCCTTGTACGCATGTCTGTAAATGCTTATCTCATTCCTATATAAACAGGAGGGGTGAGCCCAGTGAGTCAGAGGCGAGCTCCTGGGCGATCCCTGCATATGAATACACATCTCTTGTGCTGTGTGTTATTACTTGGATCTCTCTACATCAGAAAGCCAGGGACGGATAAGGACTCAACAATTCTGGCGCCTGAACAGGGACCTGAGGAGAGAGTGTTTGCTCGAGATTTACCTGCGGATACGGACAACGGAGATCTCGGATAATGGACGGCAAATGAACTGAAAAACCTGGCCAGGTAAGAGACATTATTAGTTCTCTTTTATCTGCCCTGTATTATCCGAAAGATCTCTATGAGCCGTGTCACGCTGGGTTAGTCTAGTAGTGAGTAGATACCTATAAAACTCGGGTTACCATATTGTATAGATTTATGAGTCTAGTCCCTGGCAGTGTGTGAGCAGTGTGTGAGCAGTGTGTGAACAGTGTGTGAGCAGTGTGAAGGTTGTGACATGTTGTGAAAGAAGAATAGAAGTGCGTAGAACAATAAGCCACGATTGTTAGAACAAGGTTATTGGTGAAGTCAGCCTAACTGGGTTATGAGGTAGCGTCCTTCTGGGAGACCTCCGCCCATGCTTGACTCTCCTATAGAACTTGTTTCTACATTCCCTGGATAAGGTGTGATAGAATGAGCCCAGGACGCGGTTTTCATGAGCCTGGGACAAGTATGCTAACTGACACAGAAAGTTTTGTGATCTGTATGGTGTTGCTGGGTCTGTGTGCATAATAGCACTTAAGTACGTCCTGCATATTAGAAGAAACGGAGCAGACAAGCCCTTCAATATTTTAGCTCCCTAGGAGAGAAGGCAACGAGACGCCACCAACAGAGGAAGTGGTTGTCCAAACGTCACCTGGGGTAGAAATAGCAAATATTGAAAGGATATTTTAGCTCCCTAGGAGAGAAGGCAACGAGACATCACCACAGTGATTGTCCAAATGTCACCTGGGGTAGAAATAGCTAAAATGAGAAATAAACAGACCAAAACTGTCTTAGGACAAGTGGAAGCAGCAGATATCATACAGGAAAGATGTGGAAAGATAGTCAGAAGACAGATTAGAAGAGTAAGAGGAAAATTGGGAATTTCAGAAGCACTTATGTTCAGTACAGAATGGGAAAGACTGAGTAAAGAACGAGGTGGAATTATCAAAGACAATGGGTGGGAAGAAATCATACATTGTATGATAGAGGTCTCAAAAACAGCTAAAGAGGAGAATTGGAAGTATGATCCAGACACTTCCAAATGGATCATGGGAAAGGGAAAAAGTTGTGACATAATCCCACCACCTTACCTAGATCCAAAAGCCCAATCATTTGTACCATCTGGAAGAGCAGAAGGAGGAAAACAATTTCCAGCCTTGTATCCCAATCTTGGTGGGGTAGGAGGATGGGAATGTTCACACTGTGGACAACAAAATCCAGATTGGAGAAATGATTGCCTAGCCTGTGGTACACCTAGATATGGCGCTGTACTTGCCCCTGTTAGGGTAGTACCAAGACCTTTTAGAGAAGCTGGTGCTGACGGGGTAATGAACACCAGATATCATCAGACCAGACAATACTTCCCTTGGTCCCCTGCTGAGGGTATGTCCCTCTTACATAACGCACCAGATCCTATCCAGTTTCCAGTTAGATTTGCACAATATATACAACAAATCATGCAGACTCATGCTGGGGTCTGGGCGGACGGGGAAGAATTATGTAGAATGAAAATGTCCCCCGGACTTTTTCAGGAATTATTGACACACTTACAGCCCAATAGACCAGTGGCAGAAGGGGGTGCCTTACAGACAGAAGCATCAGGTACCCAGTTCACAGAGGCATTAATAATTTTCATGAGAGGAAAACAGAGGGAAAGGGGGTCTACAGGTGTGATTATGCAGAAATTTGGGCAAAGTATTGAAGAATATAGTCAAGAACTAGAAAATAGCTTTAGGGATGAAGGATTGGATTTGACTGATGCTTCAGTAAGGAGACTTTTTACAAAACAATTAATAGAGGGGCTAGATCCGAAAATCAGAGAAAAATTTAAATCCTCTACTCCAGATTGGAGAACAATTGAACAACCAAATATTGTGAAACAACGATGTTTAGGAATAGCCATGGATATGAGAGAGAATCATAAGCCTGTTAGAATAGCACAAGCTAATACAGGAGGAAGAGTGAGACACAATTTTCCTTGTCACTACTGTAAAAAGCCAGGTCATTTCCAAAGAGAGTGCAGGAAGAAGTTGGCAGATATAAAGTCAGGCAAATTTGTTCCCAGAAATAACCCTCCCCAAACGGACAACCAGCAGAAATCTACCATCATAGATGGTCCCATACCAGATTCAGATTGACTCGATGTGTTACAAACTTCCCTACCAGCTAGGAGACCTATGATACAGGTGAATGTGGGGGGGAGAGAGATTCCATTTTTGATAGATACAGGTGCAACTTCCTCAATTTTGAATCAAGATTTTCTTCCAAATCCGGAAGATATTTCAGAACAAACAACTTTTGCTGAGGGTTATGATGGGGTAATTCGAACACTGCCATATACTGTGCCCCTAGAGGTCTCATTAGGACCTAAATGTTTTGCATCCAGATTTTTGTATGCCAGAGGTGCCCCAACATGTCTGTTAGGAACTGATGTACTAAAGAAATTAGAAGCTAACATCAAATTTAGGGACGATGGCACAGTTATGCTGACTATCCCTGATGATGCAGAATCATTAGAACAATATGTCAGAATTCAGGCTTTTGAGGATTATACTGAAGAAAAAGAGTACACTACAGATCTAGACCTCTCAACGGTCCCAGAAACACTGTGGGCACAGGGTGACACTGATGTGGGATTATTGCATATCTCTCCTGTAAAACTATCTGTGCAACCAGGAGCTGTTCTCCCACAGCTCAGACAATACCCTGTGAGTGCCCAGCAGGAATTAGCAATTACAAAACAGATAGAGGGATATAGAGAGAAAGGAGTTTTGGTAGAGATACAATCACCTGCTAACACTCCTCTGTATCCAGTCAAGAAGAGAACTCTTGATAAGGGTTCCATGCCCAAATATCGTATGGTACATGATCTAAGAGAAATAAACAAAGTTCTAGATCCAATCACCCCAGTTGTACCCAATCCTCATACGTTACTATCACAGATACCAGCCAGTTCTCAAGTGTTTACTGTAATAGATCTTTCAAATGCATTTTTCTCGGTTCCTTTACACCAAGATAGTTGGCATTTGTTTGCATTTACATTTAAGGGCAAACAGTTGGCGTGGACACGCCTTCCACAGGGAATGATACACTCCCCTACTCTTTATTCAAATGCCCTACAAACAGTTCTTCAGAGGTTTGAACCCGAACCACAGGTAGTAATTTTGCAGTATGTGGATGACCTACTACTTTGCTGCCCAGATCTAGAAACTGCAGAAAGGTCCACTGTGAGTTTACTATGTTTTCTAGAAAAAGAAGGGTGTAAAGTGAATAGACAAAAGCTACAAGTTTGTCAGATCAAAGTGGTCTTTCTAGGTCATTGCATTTCTCAAGGTAAAAAGCATCTTACACCTCAAAGAACTGAAGCAATAAGACAGATGAATGAGCCTAGAAATCATAAACAGCTACGAGCATTTTTAGGAATAGTGTCTCATTGTAGACAATGGATTATACATGCCAGTCAACTAATGCAATCACTGTATGACTGTGTAAAAAGTGAACCTTATTTGTTGACAAAAGAAGGTCAGATTTCGTTCCAACAATTAAAAGATGCCCTTGTTTCAGCTCCAGCGTTAGGGCTACCAGACTACACCAAACCATTTCAGCTTATGGCTGCAGAAGTTGATTCCCATGCTACAGGAGTTCTTACCCAGAAGCATGCAGGGAAACAAAGACCAATTGCATATCTTTCAGCAAGGTTAGATCCAGTAGCCAGGGCAGCGCCAACCTGTGTACGTGTGGTTGTTGCTGTCTCGCTATTGTTGGACAAAGCATCAGAAATTGTCCTAGAGTATCCACTCACAGTTCAAACTACGCATGATGTTTATGGGATATTAAACCAGGTCCAACCAAAACACATTTCCATGGCCAGACATTTGCGGCTACAGTGTTCTTTGCTGCTCCCCTCTACTATCACATTTGCAAGGCTTCAGACTCTCAATTTAGCTACACTGCTACCTCTCGAGTCTGAAGGGGGGAATAAGGACACTGATCCACACGCAAATTTTTTCCCTACAGACACACATGATTGTACAGAGCTAATTTTACAAGAAACGGTAGGCTTACCCAATGTATCCGAAACACCACTTCAAAATCCAGATTTAGAGCTGTTTATAGATGGTAGTAGGTTTGCAGATGACACAGGTAATTTCCATACAGGGTATGCAGTTGTGTCAGAATCTGAAACTCTCAAAGCAGAACCTCTTCCACCGAAACAGTCTGCACAAGAAGCAGAACTAACAGCATTGATTGAAGCGCTAAAAATAGCTGAGAATCAGACAGCTAATATATACACTGATTCTAGGTATGCACATGGTATTGTGTTTGATTTTGGAGTAATCTGGAGAGCTAGAGGTTACATGACAGCGTCAGGACAACCTGTAAAACATGCTTCTTTGATCAAACAGATCTTAGAGGCTGCACAAGAAACAAAAGAAGTAGCAGTAATTAAGGTAGCTGCACATGTGAGACTCGACACTAGGGAATCTAGGGGAAATGATAGGGCTGATAAAGCAGCCAAGGCAGCAGCGGTCAAACCCTTACAGCAGGTTCATACTGTAAACCCCACAGAAAATACTGAAGATAGACTGAGACAAGCACAGGAAGATGCAGGAGAAGAGGAGAGGGACAGGTGGAAAAAGGAAGGGGCAGAAGAACAAGCAGGAATTTGGAAGAAAGATGGACTAATATGTCTACCTAGAGCCTGGTACCCGATTGTAGTTGGTGGACTGCACCACCCTACTCATGTGTCTGCAAATGCAATGACACTGCTGGCAAAGCAAGTCTGGTTGGCTCCAGGTTTTGGCAACTATGCAAGAGACTATTGTGCAACATGCGCTATATGCCTGGCACATAATCCTGGACAGACAACAAAGACCCCTATGAAGCATCACGTCCGACCTCTCTATCCGTTTCAGCGATTACAAATAGACTTTATCCAGCTGCCAAAAAGTAATGGGTATGAGTATGTGTTGGTATGTGTGGACATGTTCTCGGGGTGGCCAGAGGCCTATCCAGTTCGGAAGGCTTCAGCTAAAAACACTGCTGTAAAGCTAGTTGCCGAACTGATACCCCGTTACGGTCTCCCTGAAGTGATCGAGTCAGATAGGGGTACTCATTTCACTGGAGAAATATTTCAAAATGTACTGAAAATGTTGGGTGTTGAAAGTCAGTTACACACTCCGTACCATCCTCAAAGTTCTGGTAAGGTGGAACGCATGAATGGAACTTTAAAATTAAAAATACAGAAAGCCATGGCTGAAACAGGAAAGCCTTGGACAGAATGCCTTCCACTGGCCCTTTACTCAATACGCAATACCCCAAGGGGTAAGACTAAACTGTCTCCATATGAAATTTTGTTTGGCAGGACTGCCAATTTAGGATGTTATTTTCCACAGCAACTTGTGTTAAATATTGAGTCATTGACTTCTTATGTGCAAAATCTTCAGAAACAATTAACTAAGGTGCATGCACAAGTTTTTGCTTCCCTTCCAGATCCTGACAACACAGAAGGAAGTCACAAGTTGGAACCAGGTGATCAAGTCTATGTAAAAAGACACACCAGAAAGGCTCTAGAACCAAGATTTGACGGACCCTTCCAAGTCCTGTTGACAACACCTACATCAGTCAAGCTCGAAGGAAAGGCATCATGGATACATGCAAGCCATTGCAAAAGAGCAGTATAAAACTCATAACATTGATGTTAATAGTATTAACCTCAACGGAGGCATGGGATAAACTGAATTCTCTAACCCCTTTGAACAATAGATTCGTACAACATCATAGAAAATTAGTACATGACTTGTTAAATAATACACAACCCCTAGCAGATTGTTGGATCTGTACCCATTCACCAGTATCAGCCACAAGTATACCTTTTCTAGCAGTTCCCGTGTCAGTTGAAGAAATATTCGCTTGGCCTAATTGTTCAGACAACCTGGCCAACAACCAAATTGGTAATACTAGGCTGTGGAATACTACAATCGCCATACCAGTTGTGGGATGGGTAGAATTTCCTTGGTGGCAGGGTAATCTTACAGGAAGAATAGGCAACTTACAATATTTTGCATTCAGGGGAGGAAAATGGGTACCTAGAAATAAGACTGGATTAACTGATTTAGGACAGGTCCCCACTGAAAATCTACAGCTCAGTTTCAGTACAACCACCGACTCTTCTTATGCTTTCAAACCTACAATGTTGGAAAGGTACATACATAATAGAAAATGGGAACATTCTGCGTTGTTCCCCCAAGGTGATGCAAACAGTTGTACAAGCAAACCGGGGAACCTGGTTTGTAATGAATCCGATGAGTATATCAGAGGAATCGGCGGGTGGGTTGCTGGGATCATGTAGAGCATAATACATATAGTTATGATTATTGTAGTCATATACGTACTATTCCAGATTGTGCTCAAGAGTATCTCAGTATGCACAGATAAATTTTGTGTAATGGATGCAAGAGTATAAATTTTCTTCTTTATTCTTATGTTATCCTCTAGTGATTCTAATTAATATTACTGTACTAATTTTTGTTTTTATATTTTAGTATACTTATTGCAGAACAAAGAAAAGGTTGTGAGAGTTAAACGGAAGAATTGATAGTAGATTTGATTCTCTTATTGAATACAAGCGTGTACATGTGTAATACCAAAAATAAAGGCTTTGTCTTTGGCCCTGTGGTAATCTAAAATATGGATATGTTAAAGGGGGATTTGTGATAGATCATAAAAGGAATATGTCAAAGGGGGGAATTGTGGAGATCAGATTGAAGAATCCATTTTGTCTTCCTCTACTCAGAGACGTATATGAAGAAACTTGAGCAAGGTAGACATTTCCTTTTATGGACGCATTCCTTTGCCATATTGTAACCTGCATTCCAGAAGTGAACGTTATCAGTAGAATAGATACTCTTTGTTAGAGAATATGAGCCCTTGTACGCATGTCTGTAAATGCTTATCTCATTCCTATATAAACAGGAGGGGTGAGCCCAGTGAGTCAGAGGCGAGCTCCTGGGCGATCCCTGCATATGAATACACATCTCTTGTGCTGTGTGTTATTACTTGGATCTCTCTACATCAGAAAGCCAGGGACGGATAAGGACTCAACAGCAGGCACGGTATTTTTCAACCCTTGACCTTACAAAAGGGTATTGGCAGGTGCCCTAACAAAGGCAGCTAAGGAAAAAACGGCCTTTTTAACGCCCGAAGGGCTGTTTCAGTATAAGGTATTACCCTTTGGTTTGCATTGCGCGCCGGCGACGTTCCAACGGCTAATGGATATTGTTCTCCGTCCCCATTGCCGTTATGCCTCAGCCTATCTGGATGATATTATTGTGTACAGTGCAGACTGGGAAAGTCACTTACCCAAGGTACAGGCGGTGATAAATTCCCTGCGACAAGCAGGGCTAACAGCCAATCCCAAGAAGTGTTCCATAGGGTTGGAGGAAGCTCGGTACTTGGGTTATGTCATCGGGAGAGGGGTCCTTAAGCCTCAAATAAACAAAGTGGAGGCAATTCAGAACTGGCCCCGTCCCATCACAACCAAGCAGGTAAAAGCCTTTTTAGGCTTAGTGGGATATTACAGGTGATTTGTTCCCAACTTTGCAACATTGTCCGCGCCTCTAACAGACTGCTTGAAAGGGAGGAAGTCTCTGATGGTCCAATGGAATGATCAGTTAGAAGAGGCCTTTGTAAAGTTAAAATCAGTACTGTGTGGTACACCCGTTCTAATTACACCCGATTTCAAAAGAGAGTTCATCGTGCAAACCGATGCCTCTGAGATAGGTCTTGGTGCCGTGTTGTCTCAAGAAATTAACGGAGAAGAGCATCCCGTTAGTTTCCTGAGCCGGAAGCTTACCCCAGCCGAAAGCAGGTACAGTATTGTGGAGAGAGAGTGCCTGGCCATTTAATGGGCACTTGAGTCTCTTCGCTATTATTTGCTGGGGAGAAAATTTCGCTTGGTGACAGACCACTCCCCTCTTACATGGATGAGTCAAGCTAAGGAAAGAAATGCATGAGTTACCAGATGGTTTCTGTCCCTGCAACATTTTAAATTTTCAGTAGAACATAGGGCAGGCAGACTACAGGGGAATGCAGATGCCCTGTCCAGAGTCCACTGTATGTCATGTGTCCACCCCCATAGGGTTGAACAAAGGGGGGAGGTATGTGGTGCAGTAAAAGGTGTAGTGCTGGACGGAAGATATATTTCTCCCAGCAGGATAAGTTTTGGCCTGTTATTTTCCTAAGGTTGAGGACCTGCAGTGATGTCACGATCACGTGATCAGCCCATGTGATGGGTACCTCACCTGTGGGTGTGGCTATAGACTATGTAATGGAGTTTCTTTTGTTTGGCACATGTTATTCTGGGTTTGGAGCTGGGCTGGAATGAGCCTGAACTGTTTTTCTCTGCCACATATGCCGCAAAGGACGGTGACATGACTGTTAGCAACCCTGGGAATGGCACCTGGCGGAAGCCGCTGACTTGGCAGCCGCTTAGTTAAGCCCGTCCCGTGTAAGGGTGAGTCTGAGACCAGTGGTTCTCCAAGCTGGCGTATGTTTGTTTTTTTTCTCTTACTTTCTGTCATGGACTGTTTAAAGTGCCAATAAACCACTGATGTCATGATTCCCCAATGGCATGGGAACATCAGAAACACAAAAATAACAGACTAGCTCTCGGGTGATGGAAACTCAAGCTGACCGTGACCTAAATCTACCACACAACTAACAGTAGCCAGGGAGCATTCCTACGGCTGCCTAAATGCCACGCGCCAGCCGGAGAACTAACTACGCCTGGAAGAGGAAGGAACAGACCTGGCTTACCTCTAGAGAAATTCCCCAAAGATGATAGTAGCCCCCACATATATTAACGGTGAGTTCAGAGGAAAAGACATACACAGTATGAAGGTAGATTTAGCAAAGCGAGGTCCACTTACTAGATAGAGGAAGGATACAAAAGAGGACTTCACGGTCAGCTGAAAAACCCTTTCAAAAACCCATCCTGAAATTACTTTAAGACTCCTGTGTCAACTCATGACACAGGAGTGGCAATTTCAGTCCACAAGAGCTTCCAGTAACAGGAAATGACAAAACTGTAAACTGGACAAGAAATACAAAACAATAAGGACAAGAGTCCACTTAGCTGATCAGCAGACTAGTAGCAGGAACATGCAACTGAATGACTCAGGTTACAATGATGACCGGCAAGGAAGTGACTGGAGAGCAAGGCTAAATAGGGAACTCCCAAAACTGATGGAAGCAGGTGAGCTGAGGCAGAAAAGCACACACAAGTCTCCAGTACCACCAGCCACCACCAGGGGAGCCCAAAAAGCGGATCACAACACACTGAAGTTTGGACTGTAAGCCTGTGTGTTGCCTCATTACTGCGGCCCTACCTCTGCTCATCCGAGCCAATCCCTACACCGGATGAGCTGCCCCCTCCAAAAAACGATGTCACTATTCAAAGGCCCAATTGATTGACAAGAGTTCCCTGTTTCCAATGTCATAATTTCTCTCCGCAGATGACAGTTGTTTTTAGAAATATTTGCACATGGATGCCTTTTATCAAGAAAGTCACCCTGCAACAATACAGCCCCCACTTCAGACGCGTTAACTTCTACAATAAAAGGCTAAGGGATGTCAGGCTGTATGAGAATCGGCGCAGATGCAAGATACTCCTTCAAGGTATCAAATGCCTTCCTGGCCAGACTAGACCACATGGAAAAGTCTGTCCCTTTAGCCTTCAAATTCTCTGGACGATCCCAATCCAGGACCACCCGGATTTTCACAGGATCCATGTGAAAATCGGTGGACGATAAAACATATCCTAGAAAAGGGATTCCCTCAACCAAGAACATAAATTTATCTGGTTTCACAAATAATATATTGTCTCTGAGTATCGGTAAGACCTGCCTGACATGTACCTGATGTGACTCAAGGTCAGGTGAATAAATGAACGTCATCAAGATAGATTACCACAAATCTACAGTATCATAATATACCAACCAGACTAACAAGGTAATACAAACAGGAATAAAGGAAAATAACAATCATACTAATATACACACATAAACAACAGAGATAAACACCAGGGAGTAGAGGATGGGGGTTAAACCAAAGTAGAAAAAGAAAGGGAATTATCACACATTCAAAACCAAGCAACAGTCACAGATAAATCCACCAAACGCCCTCTCCAATAATAACCTCCAACAACCTCCAGCCACTCAGCATAAACTACTCTGAAAATGAGAGCTAGCCAGGACCCAGTTTATATAGAAGATGGGAGTGGCTAGCAGTGCACAGCTGAGTCTTAATGCAAAAAAGCTTCTAGGAGCTCTCAGCTGAGCAGATTAACTCCTACATTGCTAAAACAAATTGACATTGTTTAAAGGGAACCTGTCACCCCCAAAATGGAAGATGAGCTAAGCCCGCCAGCATCAGGGGCTTATCTACAGCATTCTGTAATGCTGTAGATAAGCCCCCGATGTATTCTGAAAGATGAGAAAAAGAGGTTAGATTATACTCACCCAGGGGCGGTACCGGTTCTGTTCGGGTCCGATGGAAGTTGCGGTCCGGCCCGAGGCCTCCCATCTTCATAGGATGATGTCCTCTTCTTGTCTTCATGCTCCGGCGCAGGCGTACTTTGTCTGCCCTGTTGAGGGCAGAGATAAGTACTGCAGTGCGCAGGTGTCAGGCCTCTCTGACCTTTCCCGGCGCCTGCGCACTGCAGTACTTTGCTCTGCCCTCAACAGGGCAAACAAAGTACGCCTGCGCCGGAGCCGCAGCGTGAAGACAAGAAGAGGACGTCATCCTATGAAGATGGGAGGCCCTGGACCGGACCGAAACTCCCATCGGACCCGAGCAGAACTGGGAACGCGCCTGGGTGAGTAAAATCTAACCTCTTTTTCTCATCTTTCAGGATACATCGGGGGCTTATCTACAGCATTACAGAATGCTGTAGATAAGCCCCTGATGCTGGTTGGCTTAGCTCATCTTCCATTTTGGGGGTGACAGGTTCCCTTTAATATGAAGGTGAGGTGCTTCTAATCAGTGCAGAAGTAGGAGAAATCAGAACCTGGGGTCTTCTGGCTCTTCTAGTGCAGTAAACCCGTGAAATCTTTGTTCAGTGAGTCTCTGATCAATTCAGATGCACAATTGAATAATGTCCTCTAAATTATCAGGGGTCTTGACCCTTGCAAGTTCATCCTTTGTTAGCTTGGATTATCCTTGTTGAAATTGACTCCTCTGGGCAGCTACATTCCATGTGATGTCTACCACCCAGCGGCGGAATTTGGAGGTATAGTCAGCTACAGAACGCCACCCTTGACGTAGGTTATGCAACTTAGGTTCAGCTGTAACAACAATTTGGGTAATCAAACACTTAATCCATAGCTGTGATGAAGGAAACTAAGTCATTAAGGAGGTCAGAATTATTTTCCACATAACGTGAGGCCCATGCAAAAGCCTCATCAGTTAGGAGATTAATGATGAACAGAACCTTTTTCCTGTCCCTGGTAAACAGAGAAGGTTGCATCTGAAAATATATACGGCATTAAGGAATCCACGATAATTATAACGATCCCGACTGAACTTTGTCGGCAGCGGCATGTGTACATTTGATTCTGGGTCTCAGTTGTGCAAATCCAGAAGTTGCCTGTAACTCAATAATTTCATTTCGCTGACCCAACACCTGTGTTTGCAAATTAGAGAATTTTTCTTGGTGTGTGGCACCAAAATTGTCAAAGTTCAGCAACTTGTTGCCTCAGGGTGGCTGCAACAGACTCCATTTTGTGTGCCAGATTATTCTGTTATGGACTGACCTGGGTTTGAGTACTGGTATTGCAACCACTAGGGACAACACTGGCAGGTAGTGTAGTCATGGTTTGTCTGAGGTCAGTACACAGGAGTAGTAGTATAGTTAAAGGATCAACGGGTTGTGTAGTCAGAAGTAGCTAGGGATCAGTACACAGGAGCAGCAGTATAATATTGGATAAAGCAGCAGGTCAAAGGAAAGCTTAATTAAAGGCTAGGAGCTCAATAATCTCACAAGGAAGTACAATGACAGTAGGGTGTTCAATAAAGAGATTCCAGGGTGGAGTCAATCAGAAACAACACAAGTACAAGTATCTGGGTTAGCAAGGAACTGTCCAGTGAGCTGAATAACTCAGAGCTACCGCCTGGTGCACACAAGCTGCTGGGTTTGAGTCCTGACATACTCTTTGGTTGCCTTGGCTGTGTGTTTCGGGTCATTGTCATACTGGAAGATCCAGCCATGACCCATCTTCAATGCTCTTACTGAGGGAAGGAGGTTGGCCAAAATCTCGCCATAAATGACCCCATCCATCCTCCCTTCAATATGGTGCAGACGTACTGTCCCCTTTGCAGAAAAGCACCCCCAAAGAATGATGTTTCCTGTTATGAACTGGTGGTTTAGGAGCAACATGGGACGAGCTCTGGAGGAGATGGTACCTGTACTAACCGCAGTTCCTGAGCTTATCACAACACTAGAAGTAGCCGTGGGATGTTCCTGTCACTCCCTAGACACCTCGTCACAGCCGGAGGACTAACTACCCCTAAAGATGGAAACAGGAAAGCTATCTTGCCTCAGAGAAAATCCCCAAAGGAAAGGCAGCCCCCCACAAATATTGACTGTGAGTGGAGAGGGAAATGACATACGCAGAATGAAATCAGAATGTAGCAAAGGAGGCCAGTCTAGCTAGATAGATAGAACAGGACAGAATACTGTGCGGTCAGTATAAAAAAACTAGAAAAATCCACCACAAAGTTTACAAAAATCTCCACACCTGACTGAAGGTGTGGAGGGTAAATCTGCTTCCCAGAGCTTCCAGCTTAACTGAATAAATCCATATTGACAAGCTGGACAAGAAAAAAACATAGAAAGAGCTGAACGAATAAGTCCACAATATGTGGACAGCAAAAGAACAAGCAAGGACTTATCTTTGCTGAACTGGTCAGAATATCAGGGAAATCCAAGCAGAGATGTGAATCCAACCAGGAATCATTGACAACTGGCCCAGGCTGAAGGATAGAGCCAGGATAAATAGCCGAGCCAGAAAGACGATCAGTGGAAGCAGCTGCTGACTGCTAAATCCAAGGAGCAGCAGTTCCACTCAAAACCACCGGAGGGAGCCCAAGAGCAGAACTCACAAAAGTGCCACTAACAACCACCGGAGGGAGCCCAAGAGCGGAATTCACAACAGTACCCCCCCTTGAGGAGGGGTCACCGAACCCTCACCAGAGCCCCCAGGCCGCTCAGGGCGAGCCAAGTGAAAGGCACAAACCAAATCGGCGGCATGGACATCGGAGGCAACAACCCAAGAATTATCCTCCTGGCCATAACCCTTCCACTTGACAAGATACTGAAGCCTCCGCCTCGAAAAACGAGAATCTAAAATTTTCTCCACCGCATATTCCAACTCCCCCTCAACCAACACCGGGGCAGGAGGATCAACCGAGGGAACAACGGGCACCACATATCTCCGCACTAAAGATCTATGGAAAACATTATGGATGGCAAAAGAGGCTGGAAGGGCCAAACAAAAAGACACCGGATTGATAATCTCAGAAATCTTATAAGGACCAATAAACCGAGGCTTGAACTTAGGGGAAGAAACCTTCATAGGAACATGACGAGAAGATAACCAGACTAAATCCCCCACCTGAAGCCGGGGACCAACACACCGACGGCGGTTAGCAAAACGTTGAGCCTTTTCCTGAGACAATGTCAAATTGTCTACCACATGAGTCCAAATCTGCTGTAACCTGTCCACCACAGAATCCACACCAGGACAATCAGAAGGCTCAACCTGCCCCGAAGAAAAACGAGGATGAAAACCAAAATTACAAAAGAAAGGCGAAACCAAAGTAGCCGAACTAGCCCGATTATTAAGGGCAAACTCGGCCAACGGCAAGAAAGCCACCCAATCATCCTGATCAGCAGACACAAAGCATCTCAAATAGGTTTCCAAGGTCTGATTAGTTCGCTCAGTTTGGCCATTTGTCTGAGGATGGAACGCCGAAGAAAAAGACAAATCAATGCCCATCCTAGCACAAAAGGCCCGCCAAAACCTAGAAACAAACTGGGAACCTCTGTCAGACACAATATTCTCCGGAATGCCATGCAAACGAACCACATGCTGAAAAAACAATAGAACCAAATCAGAGGAGGAAGGCAATTTAGGCAAAGTTACCAAATGGACCATTTTAGAGAACCGGTCACAAACCACCCAGATAACAGACATCTTCTGGGAAACAGGAAGATCCGAAATAAAATCCATGGAAATATGCGTCCAGGGCCTCTCAGGGACCGGCAAAGGCAAAAGCAACCCACTAGCGCGGGAACAGCAAGGCTTGGCCAGGGCACAAGTCCCACAGGACTGCACAAAAGAACGCACATCTCGCGACAAGGAAGGCCACCAAAAGGACATAGCAACCAAATCTCTGGTACCAAAAATCCCAGGATGACCAGCCAACACTGAAGAATGAACCTCAGAAATTACCTTACTAGTCCATCTATCAGGAACAAACAGCTTCCCCACTGGACAGCGGTCAGGTTTATCAGCCTGAAATTCCTGAAGCACCCGCCGCAAATCAGGGGAGATGGCAGAAAGAATCACCCCTTCCTTAAGAATGCCAACCGGCTCAAGGACTCCAGGAGAATCAGGCAAAAAACTCCTAGAGAGGGCATCAGCCTTAACATTCTTAGATCCCGGAAGATACGAGACCACAAAATCAAAACGGGAGAAAAACAGGGACCATCGAGCCTGTCTAGGGTTCAGCCGCTTGGCCGACTCGAGGTAAATCAGATTCTTATGATCGGTCAAGACCACAACGCGGTGCTTGGCTCCCTCAAGCCAATGTCGCCACTCCTCAAATGCCCACTTCATAGCCAACAACTCCCGATTGCCAACGTCATAATTGCGCTCCGCAGGCGAAAACTTTCTGGAAAAAAAGGCACACGGTTTCATCAAAGAACCATCAGAATTTCTCTGAGACAAAACGGCCCCTGCCCCAATCTCAGAAGCGTCAACCTCAACCTGAAAAGGAAGAGAAACATCCGGCTGATGCAACACAGGGGCAGAAGTAAATCGGCGTTTAAGCTCCTGAAAGGCCTCAACCGCCGCAGAGGACCAATTCGTCACATCAGCGCCTTTCTTCGTCAAATCGGTCAGGGGCTTAACCACACTGGAAAAGTTGGCAATGAAACGGCGATAAAAATTAGCAAAGCCCAAAAATTTCTGAAGGCTCTTCACCGATGTGGGTTGAATCCAGTCATGAATGGCTTGGACCTTAACAGGATCCATTTCTATAGACGAGGGAGAAAAAATAAAACCCAAAAAAGAGACCTTCTGAACTCCAAATAGGCACTTAGACCCCTTCACAAATAAAGCATTATCACGAAGGATCTGGAATACCATCCTGACCTGCTTCACATGAGACTCCCAATCATCGGAAAAAATCAAAATATCATCCAAATACACAATCATGAATTTATCAAGATAATTGCGGAAAATATCATGCATGAAGGACTGAAATACAGAAGGAGCATTAGAAAGCCCGAAAGGCATCACAAGGTATTCAAAATGGCCTTCGGGCGTATTAAATGCAGTTTTCCATTCGTCACCCTGTTTAATACGAACAAGATTATATGCCCCTCGAAGGTCAATCTTAGTAAACCAACTAGCCCCCTTAATCCGAGCAAACAAATCAGAAAGCAAAGGTAAAGGGTATTGGAATTTGACCGTGATCTTATTAAGAAGGCGATAATCAATACAGGGTCTCAAGGAGCCATCCTTCTTGGCAACAAAAAAGAATCCCGCTCCCAATGGTGACTAAGACGGCCGAATATGCCCCTTTTCCAAAGACTCCTTGACATAACTACGCATGGCGGCATGCTCTGGCACAGACAAATTGAAAAGTCGGCCCTTAGGGAACTTACAGCCAGGAATCAAGTTAATAGCACAATCACAGTCCCTATGTGGAGGAAGGGAACTGGACTTGGGCTCATCAAATACATCCTGGAAATCCGACAAAAACTCAGGAACTTCAGAAGAGGGGGAAGAGGAAATTGACATCAAAGGAACGTCACAATGTACCCCTTGACAACCCCAACTAGTCACAGACATAGATTTCCAATCCAGCACCGGATTATGTTCCGGTAACCATGGAAAACCCAGTACAACAACATCATGCAAGTTATGCAACACCAGAAAACGGCAATCTTCCTGATGTGCTGGAGCCATGCACATGGTCAGCTGAGTCCAATACTGAGGTTTATTCTTGGCCAACGGTGTAGCATCAATGCCCCTCAAAGGAATAGGGCTCTGCAAAGGCTGCAAGGAAAAACCACAGCGCCTGGCGAATTCCAAGTCCATTAAGTTCAGGGCAGCGCCTGAATCCACAAATGCCATGACAGAAAAGGACGATAATGAGCAAATCAGGGTCACAGATAAGAGAAATTTAGGCTGTACAGTACTGATGGTAACAGACCTAGCGACCCTTAGTACGCTTAGGGCAATCAGAAATAACATGAGCAGAATCACCACAGTAAAAACACAGCTTATTCTGACGTCTGAATCCCTGCCGTTCTGCTCTAGTCAAAATCCTATCATATTGCATAGGCTCAGCACTCCGCTCAGAGGACACTGCCATATGGCGCACAACTTTGCGCTCGCGCAGGCGCCGATCAATCTGAATGGCTAGAGACATAGATTCGCTCAAACCAGCCGGTGTGGGGAACCCCACCATAACATTTTTAAGGGCTTCAGAAAGACCCTTTCTGAAAATTGCTGCCAGAGCATCCTCATTCCATTTAGTGAGCACAGACCATTTTCTACATTTCTGGCAGTATAATTCTGCCGCTTCCTGACCCTGACATAGGGCCAACAAGGTTTTTTCTGCATGATCCACAGAATTAGGTTCGTCATACAATAATCCGAGCGCTTGAAAAAATGCGTCTACATTAAGCAATGCCGGATTCCCTGATTCAAGGGAGAATGCCCAGTCCTGAGGGTCACCACGCAGCAGAGAGATGACAATCTTAACCTGCTGAATGGGATCACCAGAGGAACGGGGTTTCAAAGCAAAAACAATTTGCAGTTATTTTTAAAGTTCAAAAACTTAGATCTGTCCCCAAAAAACAAATCAGGAGTAGGAATTTTAGGCTCTAAAGCCGGAGTCTGGACAACATAATCTTGGATACTCTGTACTCTTGCAGCAAGTTGATCCACACGAGAAAATAAACCCTGAACATCCATGCCAGCGCCAAAATCCTGAACCACCCAGAGATTAAGAGGAAAAAAAAAACTAAACAGACTGCAAAAAAAAAAAAAATGGCTCAGAACTTTTTTTTCCCTTCTTTTGAGATGCATTTAATTCATTTTTGGCCAGTTGTACTGTTATGAACTGGTGGTTTAGGAGCAACATGGGACGAGCTCTGGAGGAGATGGTACCTGTACTAACTGCAGTTCCTGAGCTTATCACAACACTAGAAGTAGCCGTGGGATGTTCCTGTCACTCCCTAGACACCTCGTCACAGCCGGAGGACTAACTACCCCTAAAGATGGAAACAGGAAAGCTATCTTGCCTCAGAGAAAATCCCCAAAGGAAAGGCAGCCCCCCACAAATATTGACTGTGAGTGGAGAGGGAAATGACATACGCAGAATGAAATCAGAATGTAGCAAAGGAGGCCAGTCTAGCTAGATAGATAGAACAGGACAGAATACTGTGCGGTCAGTATAAAAAAACTAGAAAAATCCACCACAAAGTTTACAAAAATCTCCACACCTGACTAAAGGTGTGGAGGGTAAATCTGCTTCCCAGAGCTTCCAGCTTAACTGAATAAATCCATATTGACAAGCTGGACAAGAAAAAACATAGAAAGAGCTGAACGATTAAGTCCACAATATGTGGACAGCAAAAGAACAAGCAAGGACTTATCTTTGCTGAACTGGTCAGAATATCAGGGAAATCCAAGCAGAGATGTGAATCCAACCAGGAACCATTGACAACTGGCCCAGGCTTAAGGATAGAGCCAGGATAAATAGCCGAGCCAGAAAGACGATCAGTGGAAGCAGCTGCTGACTGCTAAATCCAAGGAGCAGCAGTTCCACTCAAAACCACCGGAGGGAGCCCAAGAGCAGAACTCACAAAAGTGCCACTTACAACCACCGGAGGGAGCCCAAGAGCGGAATTCACAACAGTTTCCCCCATCATGCTTCACAGTTGGGATGGTGTTCTTGGGGTTGTACTCATCCTTCTTCCTCCAAACACAGAGAGTAGAGTTTTATTTTGGTCTCATCTGACCACATGACATTCTCTCATGCCTCCTCTGGATTATCCAGATGGTCATTAGCATTCTTGAAATGGGCCTGGACATGTGCTGGCATGAGCAGGGGGACCTCGCGTGCCCTGCAGGATTTTAAGCCATGACGGCGAAGTGTGCTACTAACAGTGATGTTTGAGACTGTGGTTCCAGCTCTCTTTATGTCATTGACCAGTTCCTCCCATGTAGTTCTGGGCTGATTCCTGACCTTTCTGAGAATCATTCTTGCCCCACGAGGCAAGATAGTGCATGGAGGCCCAGAACGAGGAAGATTGCCAATCATCTTGTGTTTCTTCCATTTTCTAATATTTGTGCCAACAGTTGTTGCCTTCTCACCAAGCGGCTTGCCTATTGTTCTGTAGCCCATCCCAGCCTTGTGCAAGTCTAAGATTTTGTTCCTGGTTCCCTTGGACAGCTCTTTGGTATTCGCCATGGTGGAGATTTTGGAGTGTGATTGAGTGTGTAGACAGGTGCCTTTTACTACAGGTAACGAGATCAATCAAGTGCTATTAGCACAGGCAAGGAGTGCAGAGTAGGAGGGCTTCTTAAAGGGAAACTGTCACCACATTTGACCTATCTCAACTATTAATATGGGCATACAGGCTATAAACTGCTGAAAACAATCCTCCCTGTCTGTCTCATATCAGATGTGTTGTTGCTGAGAAATCCTCTTTTATCACTTTATCTAAGAGACCTTTTCCAGACTCCGGGGCGGATGGTGCCTGGAGATAACTCTGCTCAGGTATGATTTTGGCCCATTCTGCCACACAAACACTCTTCACATCCTGAAGGTCCTGTGGGCTCCATCTATGAACTCTATGCTTTAGTTCCTTCCATAAATCTTCTATTGAATTCAGGTCAGGTGATTGGCTGGGCCATTATAACAGCTTTGTTTTCTTTCTCTAAAACCAACTGAGTTTCCTTGGCTTTGTATTTTAGTATCATATTCTTGTAAAACTGTCCACCCTCATTTTATCTTCATCATCCTGGTAGATTGAAGCAGATTTTTATCATGAATGTCTAGGTACATTCATCCTTCCTTCAATTATATGACGTTTCCAAGTGCCGTATACTCAAAAACAGCCCCACACCATGATGTTCCCACCTCCAAACTTCACTGTTGATATGGCGCTTTTGGGGTGATATGCAGTGCCTTTTGGCCTCCAAACAGGGTGTGTATTACAGCATCCAAATAGTTCAATTTTAGTCTCATCTGAACAGACTGTTTTCCATCAGTATTTCACAGGTTTGTCTAAATGGTGTTGAGCAAACTTTAAACAGCAATGGAGTCTTGCGTGGTGAGCGTGCATACAGGCCATGGAGGTTGAGTGCATTACTAGTTTTCTTTGAAACAATTTCACCTGCTGATTCCAGGTCTTTCTGTCACTCTCCAGAGGTGGTCCTTGGCTCTTGGATAACTATTCTGATAATTATTTTCACGCCTCTGTCTGAAATCTTGCAGGGAGCACCAGGTCGTGGCCAGTTTTTGGTTAAATTATGTTTTTTCCACTTCCGGATTATGGCCCCAACAGTGCTCACTGGCACCTTCAGTAGTTAAGAAATTCTTCTGTAACCAATGCAATCAGTATGTTTTGCAACAAGAAGGTTGCAAATGTCTTGAGACAGCTCACTGGTTTTACCCATCATGAGATGTTTCTTGTGTGGCACCTTGTTAATGAGACACCTTTTTATAGGCCATCAGTTGAACCAGATGATATTATTTTTCACTTAGTGGCTGGATTTCTTTTCTAATTATTGACAGATTTCGGCTGGTGTCATAACTTTCTATGTTTTTTTGCACCTATCTATCTTCATGTGTTCAATACTTTTTCCTGTGTAATTTCTCATTATTACACATAACTTAATTTATGGACATCTATGGTTTGATTTCTTTGCCTGTGTGGATTGGATGGGTTGTTCCTGACATCTGGTGAGAATTTCATGACAATAGCACCTTTTAGAAATACAGTACAGAAAGTTTGGACACACCTTCTCATTTAAATTAACCTCTTGAAGCTCATCAAGAGAATGCCAAGAGTGTGCAAAGCAGTCATCAAAGCAAAAGGTGGCTACTTTGAAGAACCTAGAATATAAGACATAATTTCAGTTGTTTCACACTTTTTTGTTAAGTACCGTATTTTCCGGCGTATAAGACGACTTTTTAACCCCTGAAAATCTTCTTAAAAGTCGGGGGTCGTCTTATACGCCGGGTATCGCCTTGCCGGGTGTATATGGTGGGTGGGGGGGGAGTGGGCCTGATGACGACGAGGGGGCGTCTCACAGGAAAGTGAGTATCCCCCATTACCTCATTGTATCACTGCAGCGTGGGGTCTCTGCTGGGAGCGGCGGCGGCTGTGCTGTGGGGCGGCGGCTCCTCTTCTTCAGTGTGGGGCCTCTGTGCTGCTGGGCGGCGGCGGCGGCTTATCTTCAGGCAGTCGGGGCTCCTCCGGTATCTCCTTAAAGCCCGGAGGCCCTGCCGGCAACTCCATCGGTGCAATGCAGTGGCCTCCGGGAACATGGCCGCTGCTCAGATTCAGATCTGAATCTGAGCATGCGCCGCCCCCAGCGGCCATTTTCCCGGAGGTCACCGCATAGCAGCAATGGAGCTGTCTCCGGGAAAATGGCCGCTGCTCAGATTTAGATCTCGTCTCCCGAGATCTGAATCTGAGCAGCGGCCATGTTCCCAGAGGCCACTGCATTGCACCAATGGAGTTGCCGGCAGGGCCTCCGGGCTTTAAGGAGATACCGGAGGAGCCCCGACTGCCTGAAGATAAGCCGCCGCCCAGCAGCACAGAGGCCCCACACTGAAGAAGAGGAGCCGCCGCCCCACAGCACCCACGCGGCACAATGAGGAGCAGCAGCCGCCGCTCCCAGCAGAGACCCCACGCTGCAGCAATACAATGAGGTAATGGGGGATACTCACTTTCCTGTGAGACGCCCCCTCGTCGTCATCAGGCCCACTCCCCCCCCCCCCCCCAAAAGGCACAAAAGTCACCGGCCCTATAAGACGACACGGTTTATAAGAAGACCCCCGACTTTTAAGAAGATTTTACATTTTAACTGGAAAAGTTGGGGGGTCGTCTTATACGCCCAGTCGTCTTATACGCCGGAAAATACGGTATATAATTCCACATGTGTTAATTCATAGTTTTGATGCCTTCAGTGTGAATGTAAGATTTTCATAGTCATGAAAATACAGAAAAATCTTTAAATGAGAAGGTGTGTCCAAACTTTTGGTCTGTACTGTATATTTACTTAGAAAATTGGTGATGTGTTCAATACTTATTTAACCCTTTGTATATGTATATAATATAGTCATGGGCTAAAGGGTTTGGCATCCTTTTAAATTGTTCATGAAAATGAAGTTTTTTCCCAGGAAATTGTTGCAATTACACCGGTTTTGTTATACACATATTTATTTCCTTTGTGTTTATTGTAACAGCACAAAAAATAGAGAAAAAAGGCAAATTGGACATAATTTCACACAAAACCCCAAAAATGGGCAGGACAAAATTGTTGGCAGCCTCAACTTAATATTTGGCTACACACACTTTGGAATAAACTGCAATCAATTGCTTCCTATAACCATCAACAAACTTTTTACATCTCTCAACTGGAATTTTGGACCCCTCTTTTGCAAACTGCTCCAGGCCTCTCATTTTTATTTATTCTGCTTTGCTTATATAACACTATCATATTCCGCAGCGCTTTACAGACACTATCATCACTGTCCTCACTGGGTCTCACAATCTAGATTCCCTATCTGTATGTCTTTGGAGTGTGGGATGAAACCAGAGAACCCAGAGGAGAAATTGCATTTTCCATAGAAACAAAAATGTTAAACATTATTTCCTGTATAATGTCTTGTATATAAAGCCACATTTAAAAAGGATTTAAAAAAAAATATTTAAGTAAACCAAAATAGTTTTTTGCTTTTTTTTTTAATTAAAAATAGGAAATTTCAGTGTAATTTATGAAGGAAACAAGAACTGCCAAAAATAAGGGATTGAGATACACCCTGTATTAGAGATAAAGGTGGGCCTCAAACACATTTTGTACACCAAATATGCAAGTCAAAAATAAGCAACGTGTGCATTACACTTCAGGTTTCTCATTCAGTTTGCTGGCATCAGGTTTTGCTTCAGGTTTTATCACAAATCCGTGTAGAAAAAAAATCTGCACCAAATCTGCAAAGTGTGTAAACAGCCTACATTTTTAAACAGTTTTTGGAGACTTATATAGCAACAAAATGTACCCAAGAAGATGTAATACCCCATGGGTGAGCAATATAATACCGATTAATTTTGAACAATTTTTTGAGGGTTATACACCAATGAAATGTACTCTAGACTAAAGAATAGTCTTTGGGTGATACATTTTTTAACAAGTTTTTTTAAGTGTTATATACCAACGAAATGTACCCATGAATACGTAAAACTGTATGGCTAAGAAATGTAACCCAGCAAAATAGTGTATGGGAAAGAAATGTGAACAAACAAGCTAAATTTTCAAACGCTTTTTTGTACTGTTACATACCACCAAAATGTGACAGAAAGCATGAAATACTATATGGTTGAGTAATCAAATCCTGAAATATTTTCTACGCTTTTTGTAAGTTTTACCTACCACCGTAATGCAACAATAACCATGTTATACTGTATGAATGAGTCAATGAATCCATAAAGTTTTTTGGAACTAATATATTTTGAAAGTGTAGTTGATGTACTTATAAAGGCTTTGCAGAATGTGCAAAGCCAGTCAGAAATTATGAGGAAGGTCATCCATAGACCACTGAAAGGCAACAACTGGTGGGCCTCATTAAAACATTGAATATTACAAACACTTGCGCTTCCTGTCTGAGAGGTGGATGACGCAGACGCTTGCATAGCGCAACAGCATGCAGTTTCCAAACATCCAGATGACTAATGAAGGTCCTGTTTGGACCAAAACGCCTCTCTTCTTTTTCTGGATATTCCACATTTAATAAAACATTCCTGTTAACACTTGGCACTCAATCAAATGTTTATTACAAATCAACATATGAATTGGGATGCTGCTTGTGCACCTGATAACCAAAAGTGCCGTGCTTCTTTTCATTTGCACACAGTCAAGGCACCCAGTGCCACAGGCAGCAAAACAACCCCAAAACATCTTTGGCCTTCCACCATATTTGACTTTAGGTATTGTTCTTTTCTTTGTAGGCCTCATTCTGTTTTCAGTAAACAGCAGAATGATATGCTTTACCAAAAAGCCCTATCTATGTCTTTTCTATCCACAAGATACTTTCCCAAAGGATTTTGGCTTTTCACATACATTTTGGCAAACTGCATTTTACTTTTTTTATGCCTCTGTCAGCAGTGGGGCTCTCCTTTGTCTCCTGTCATAGTGTTATATTTTAATTCAAATGTTGACGGATAGTTCTCGCTGACACTGATGCACCCTGAGTCGGCAGGAAATCATGAATTTCTTTGGAACTTGATTGAACTGCTTATCTACCATAAGGACTATCCTGCATTGCAACTTTTCATCAATTTTGTTTCTGCCATCCTTATCCAGGGAGATTAGCTACAGTGCCATGGGTTGTAAACTTCTTGATTATGTTGCGCACTGGGGACAAAGAAACATCAAGAATTCTGTAGATTTACTTGTAACCTTGAGATTGTTGATATTTTGGTTTTCAAGTCTTCAGACACTTCTCTTCTCCTCTTTCTGTTCTCCATGCTTAGCACGGCACATACAGACACACATTGCAAATATTGAGTCAACTTCTCCCTTTTTTATCTGGTTTCAGGTGTGATTTTCAAATTGTCCACCTCTGTTACTTGCTGCGGGTGAGTTTGAATGAGCATCACATGCGTGAAACAAATATGTTTACCCACAATTTTGGAAAGGTACCAACAATGTCCCATTTTTGGTGTTTTGTGTGAAATTATGTCCAATTTGCCTTTTTTTTCTGTTTTTTTTTGTGTTGTTCCAATAAAAACATATCAATAATTTCTGGGAAATAAATATATAATAATATATATATATCTCAAGATGGGGGGCTGGGTCTGAATCTTGCACCGGCGCCTATCAGACTCTAGTTATGCCACTGATGGCCGCCCATCTTCTATGGTTTTCTTTGTCTACCCACTTTTTGAGGATTGAGCACAGGGACTGATATCTAAAGAGTTTTCTGGCAATGGATCCAACATTTCATTGTTTTGTTCACCAAACCACTTAGCTCATTTGCACTGTGACATGGTCTCCACCATGCTTGAAAAAGCATCGTTCATCACCAAATTGCTCCTGGATCATTAGTGGAAGTTGCTCTTGGAGGATGTTTAGATCCCACTATTTATTCATGGCTGTGTTCTTAGGCAAGATTATGAATGAGCCCCGTGGATGAAAAGTGACCCCCACATATGAATGGTCCCAGGATGCTTTACTGCTGGCATGATGGTACTCATGATAGCGCTCACCTTTTCTTCTCCACACAATCATTCTTCCAAAAGTCTCCAATGGTCTGAAGGGAGCTTTATCAGAGAAAGTTACTTAGTAGAAAGAACAGGAATTGGACTGTAGAGAAGAAAAGAGCACATGACAATTGCAGGCCACATGCTGTTGTGAGCAGTAAGCATTGCCTATCATGGAAGCAACGCCGACAGAGATTTCTCCCATCGAGCACATCTGGGACGTCATTGGTCGACAGTTGCAAAAGGAGCTGCCAGCAGAGGATCTTGATGATTTGCTCCAGTACATTCAGCGTGGCAGAACATTCTTCAGACAACCATTAATAACCTCCCTGATAGCAGAGGTCTGTAAGTGTGAGGATTTCTACACGTGGGGCTCATCCTGGATACTGATGATACAAGATGTTTTAAAATTGTTTCCATTATTTCATCATTTGCATACCATTAACATGCCCATCCATATTTCCACAATTTTTCATTCTTGGGGTTGCAATTTCAAAGTTGAAAAGTTTACGTGATGCTGTACTGTACATTTATCTAGTACATGCAATACAGCAGTATTTTGTTTACAAGCAGTGAATAAAGACCTTTGGAAATTGCAAAAAGCCAAGTTGGTTTTTATAGTACCGGATCGTATAGGAAGCAGGAGGAGGCGGCGCTGGGTGTGGAATAGAGCTGGAGTGACAGAGGCTTGCGAGCTACCATAGCCATTACATAGCAATTCAAACTCTGATTTCTTCGTAGTGGAGGAACTGATTGATAGGGTGCAGACAGACGGCCCAATAATTTGTGAGAGCAGCACTTTAGGGTGTGAAAACCAGTTGACAGAATCCACTTAAATACATTAAAGGTTGTCTTGGAATAAAAAACATGACACCTGACACAGCAATGTTGATATAACAATATAAAGGCTAAGGCTGATATGGCTATGAATGTGAAAACCAAAAATGGTAAACTGAGTTCCCACTGCCCGCAGTAAGATAGGAGCAGTAATGAAGATCTGCCCGGAGGTCGGCGCTCATAACAAGTGAGCATTTCTGCTACACACAGGCGATCTGATCATCGCCTGTGTGTAGTAGAGGAGATCAAAGTACTGCAGCTTCTAGTCTCCCATGGACACTATTGAAGCATGCAAAAAAAAAAGTTTATAAAAATATTAAAAAAGTAAAAAAAAATAAAAGTTAAAATCACCCCCCTTCACCCCATTTAAAAATAAAACAATAATAAAATAAATATACACATATTTAGTATCGCCGTGTTTACAATCACCCGATCTATCAATATAAAAAAGGAATTAACCCGATTGTTAAACAGCGTAACGAGAAAAAATTCAAAACGTCAGAATTAGTTTTTTTGGGTCACCGCTACATTGCAATAACGGGCGATCAAAAGATCGTATCTGCACCAAAATGAGATCAATAAAAACATCAGCTTGGAGCACAAAAAGTAAGCCCTCGCCAAGCCCCAGATCACTAAAAATGGAGACGCTACAGGTCTTGGAAAATGGCGCTTTTTTTGTTTGTTTTGTTTTTTAACCAAACTTTGTATTTTTTTTTTCACCACTTAAATAAAAAAGGAACCTAGACATGTTTGGTGTCTATGAACTCGCAATGACCTGGTCAGTTTTAGCATTTAGTGAACATAGTAAAAAAAAAACAAAAAAAAAAACAACTGTGGAATTGCACTTTTTGCAATTTCACCGCACTTGGAATTTTTTTCCCCTTTTCCAGTACAAGATGTGTTAAAACCAATGGTGTCGTTCAAAAGTACAACTCATCCCGCAAAAAACAAGCCCTTACATAGCCATATTGATGGAAAAATTAAAAAAAAGTTACGGCTCTGGGAAGCAAAAAATGAAACTGCAAAATACCTCTAGTCGTGAAGGGGTTAATGAACATATTTCTACAAATGGATGATTTGTCATACGCTGATGTGTAGGTGCCTTACACCCCATTCAGACGGCCATTTTCCACAGAGATGGTAATAATAGGTACGTGTTCAGTCTGTGGGGGCTGTTGACATACAGATATGGGGTTTTTTGAGTGTCCGCAAAAAACAAACATCTGTCCATTTTTTTTATCCGCATCAAGGGTCAAATTCATCCATTGAAATCAATGGTTCCGTGAAAATATGGACGGACCAATGTTATTTATTGGGGCTGTTCAGATCGCCATGTGAAATAAATGGCAGCGTGCACCAGTCTGTATTTCCAGATGACACTCGCCTATCTAAGTCTATGGGCGCACAAAAAAAATCTGAATAACTACAGATCATCCATATAGATATAGGATCCGATTTTAATGGAAACGTCGCAATTATCAATTCAGGAAACTGTATTTGGTCTTGTAAACTTTCTTCTTTGCCGATGCATAGACACTATATGGACAATATTAAAAAATCTGCAGTTTTCTTTCTGGACGAAAATTGGACACTATATTTTTTTTTTATACACTAGTGTGAACTTAGACCAATAAGTAGAACTGAGATTTTTTTAACTTTTTTTTGCAAAAATGAAAACACTGATGGTAAAAATGGACGCACGGTCCCAAAACTGATAAAAATCAGGTCCAACGATGAAAAACTGAGGCAGAAAAAAAAGTGATTCCCTAGGCTACGTTCACACATTGCGGGTTTTTTTTTCAGCTGTATTTTACAGTACCAGCAAAGTCTATGAGATTTCAGAAATCTCCTGCACACGTTGGCTTTTATTTTCCTGCCTGGTGTGGAAACCTGCAGCGTGTCACTTCCTTCAGCGTTTTTTCACCCATAGGAAACAATGGGTAGATGCAAAGACACAGCAAGAATGATTAGTTTTTGCTGCGTTTTTGGTGCAAAACCCATCATGATTTTTTGGTGGAGCACTAAGCTTTATGAGCATGCGCAAAGGACAGCAGAAACACAGCACTAAAAATCTGCTGCAGAAAATTGGGCAAAATCCGGCTTTTTTTTATTTTTTTATAGTAGCAGCTACGTTTTGCCTGCAGGAAAAAAACCCCCCAGGAAAAACGCACTATTTGAACATAGCTTTGGCTCACAAGCAGCATTTTATGGGGAGGTGTTTTTTAGCGCGGGAAAATGGTCCATTTTTACACAAAACGTGTAAATGATGCTGCAGGTGGCACGTTTGGTACATTGGGCCGCTTCACATTCACTGCTCCATGGTGTAAAGTCCTATAAATGAGCGGCACCGATGTGACACACTACATGTGACTGACCCCTGAAGACCGTGTGTGTGCCGGTGTGGCCGCCACATTGTGGCGCTCCGACCGGCACATTGCACGGTAGCCACGCCCACTGCCTTGCCTCCTTCAACATGGCGACGTGCCCAAGTCGGCGTCGCTGGTGACGTCACTTTCTTGCGCCCAGTCTGTGTTCTCCAGCTCCCCCCCTTGTCTCCTGTCTCCGGACGGATCGTCTTGTACCGGAGCCGCTCTTAAAGGGGCAATGCAGCGAGATCGAGACCCGACACCCGGCCGGGGGGGTAAGACGCCGGGTTGTAGGGCGGGAGGAGGTACAAGAAGGGGCAAAACTGCTACTTTACCAGCTGTCACTAGGGGGAGGGGGACGGAATAGTGCGGGGCAGCAGGGCAAGTGTATAACCTGAGCTGCCTGCATGTGTGCCCTCACTGATCACTGGCACAGGGGGCAGATGTGCAGGGTGGGCTGTGGTCCTGAGCCTGGCACTTATTAATGTGGGGTGATGATGAGGGTGATAGTTGCGTCCGTGCGAGCGCTCGTACCCATCACCAGTATAGGGACGGTGCTGGCAGTTATGGGGAAAAAATTGGAAATTTTGTAAAAAAAAATATATATTTAAAAAACAACAACAGTTATTTTGACAGTTGTACTTTTGCAAAGTTTGTTGTCAGAGGTGCGGTGATCCCATGCGGCCATATAACGGGGTGCGTAGTAGGGTCTAGCAGAATGCTGATACCTGTAGTATCATGGAGACCTTTTGTGATCTATGCAGTAAAAGCGTCAATGATCTCCGATGTCATACCGTCTAATTTCAGACGCTACTGAGTCGCCCGCCAGGGCCGTGGGGTACCTGGTACCGGGTCCGGTGTTCACAGGGGGATGTCACAGTGGCGACCCGGTCCGTGGCCCTGGGCGCCCATGTAAAAGGGAAATTGAATAAAGTTTATGTTCATGACTCCACCTGTGGTATTCGGTCAGTGGGGACCGACGCTGCTTTAAGGGGTCTGCTGGGGTGATGTTATGGCAGCTAGATGGTATACCTTCCCACAGGTGAAGTATATCCCCAGGGCTCCCGGTGTGTAGATGGTGAGAGGCGCAGTAAAGAACGAGGACACAGGTTTGCAGTCTCTTTACCTTGGTTTACTGAAGACTTCAGGCAGCCACAGTCCAGGGCACCAGATCACAGGGCAGGCAGGGTCCGGCCGGCTTGGCAGCGAATCCAGAGTCCCCTTTACCAGGTGGAGTTAAAAGCCTTCCTCTAGCGCGGTGGTGCTGTAGTCCCTTACTGCCTATGGCTTCAGATAAGGTCCTCACAGTTCTTCTCTCTGTCCCCCATATAGGATAGGACAATACCTGTATGACGGGTAACTCGAGCCTTTTTACAGGGACCCTATCACGCCCCGGGCTCTATGTGTTACTGTGTCTCAGGTGTGTGTGGCGGACAGGTAACTTGCAATTCAGCTGTCCTGCCGGTCTCTGATGTAAGTCTTAGAGTCCCTTACAACCTCGGTGCTCCGGCTACCGGTTATCTGCGCTTTGCCAGGGAGACCATCTGCCCGCTGCTGTCCTTCCCTTGGTGTCCTCGCCTGTGCCTCACTCTCCTTCACTCTCACTGAACGATGTTCTTTCCTTCTGTATGTCTTACTCCAGGGGCTGTAGTACTTCAGACCTTCTGATACTCTGTCGGTGTGCTCCCTTCTGTCTCTGACAATCTGACCTCTCTTTCCCTCCAAACCTCTATCTATCTATCTATCTATCTATCTATCTATCTATCTATCTATCTATCTATCTATCTATCTATCTATCTATCATGAGTCACCTAGGAATAGGATCAAAAGCTCCCCCTTGTGGCCTGGAGTGTGAACATGTTGTGTGTATGGTGGTTACCTGATAAAAGATATCCTTCATCGCTTCCAAACGCAACATCACTCTCCCCATGAGGAAAGCAATGCTACTGTGATGACCAGGACCCTGGGGCGCCACACTGCTATAATGCAGACATATAGTGCCACCAAAATTATTCAAACCCCCCCCCCCCCCCCCCCCCCCCCGTTACTAATCGGGTGCAAAGTTCACAAACTTTCTCCTGTTTGTTCTTGTTTCAGTGGTTTATTGCAATGTCACAACTAATAAAACCGGAGGTTTCTCAAAATTCAGCCCAAATTGCCACAATTACTGACTACTGCAGTCTCACAATTCTTCATGACAAGCCCTATCTGGCTGTTACAACCTGATGAAAACGTGAAATATGGCCAGACAGCAGTTTCTGGGAGCGATGCTGAGGAATCTTAGTTCATTGCTTATGGATAGTGAGTAGTGATGAGCGACCGTGCTCGGATAAGGTGTTATCTCAGCATTCTTGGGTTCCAACAAAGCATCATCAGCGTGCTTGAATAATATGTTCGAGTCACGGATGTTCAACAGCCGCAACACTTGCAGGGATTGCTTGTTTATTAGGCAATTTCTGCAAGTGTTGCGGATGTCAAACATATTATGCAAACACGCCAAAGACACTGTTAGCACCCGAGCATGCTGAGATAACACCTTATCCAAGCACGGTAGCTCATCACTAGTAGTGACCTCTTGGATCATTAATATTGCTGGTTTGTAAAGCGGGTGGTCCAGAAAGTTAAGAGAAGACCTCCTTGCCTTACACAAAGAAGAAAAAGGACAGAAAAAGATGTCCCTAGAGATACAGCTGGAAGCAGAGTTCACAAACTAAAGTTATAGGAACTCCGGCTACACTACCTGGATGTGGCAGAAAGAGGAAGCTGTCACCGGCTGCCACCAAAATCCTGAGGAGACAGGTGGTCAAAAATCCTCAAGTGACTGCAAAAGACCGGCAGCGGGATTCTGGTGGCAGCAGGCACTGAGGTGTCAGTTTCCAGCGAGGAGCAGCCTAAACCCTGAAGGACTCCATGTCCAAACTGTAAGGCGTTCACATGTTTAGGATTTGGTCAGTATTTTACCTCAGTATTTGTAAGCCAAAACTCGGCATGGGTTTATCACCCACGCCTGGTTTTGGCTTCCAAATACTGAGGTAAAATACTGAGGTAAAATACAGACGTGGTGACGTGTTTCTATTATACTTTTCCTCTGATTTTGGCTTACAAATACTGAGGTAAAAACTCATCAAAAATTCAACGTGGCCTACGATATCACCTCTACTGACCCAAGAAAAGTCGAATAAATCCGCCACAGTCATTTTAGGATAAGTTGAAGCTGCATCTCTATCCGGCTGCCAAAAACTTCCATTTTCCAAGCAGAAGATGCTTCAGGAATTGCTCCTTTTCACTGGAGTTTTGTAAAGCATGAAGCGTGTTTTTTTTTTTTTTTTTTTTCTTCAGCAGTTTTTAGGTAGTTTTGCGAGCACTTTGTAAATTCCCCTCCTTCCCTCTGATGTTTTGGCATTTTTAGCCTTTTTTCCAACCTTTTTTTGGTATCTTTTTGCAGGCATTTTCTGCTCATCTTTTGAATCCATTAAAAGGGGTTGTCCAGGTCTGGTACGGAGAGTGACTGCAGGCTTGTGGATCCTCACAGTGCACAGGGTGCACTCTGTCAAGATTATCTAGGAGCAGGCTATCACGTTACCACAAGTATGCAACATGCATCCTCCAAGCCACATTCCAAATAGACATGCGCGGCCTCGCTCAATACAAGTGAAATGGGCGAGCCCGGACAAGTCTAGTTGGAATGTGGCCGGATGTATGTGAATCACGTACTTGCAGTCACATGACCACCCGCTACGGGCACCAGAGAATCCGGACAGTGCGCACTATGAGGATTCACAAGTCTGCTTATCGTGATTGCAGACTAATCATGTCAAACCTGGACACCACTTTAATAAGTCAAGAAAACACTAAAGTATGTTGAGGCAAAAACATTGGGAAAACACCAAAAAAAGAATTGTACCTTTTCACTTCTTTTAAAGCCCAAAGTGTTTAAAAGATGTTCAAAGACAGAAAAATATGAACAGCATGTCATTTTCCCATGCAAATTGACAGGACCATTCTTTTGATCACTTTTTTTTTTTTAGAGCTTTCTCCGCTATTTACGGTATTTATTTATTTTTTAAAGCAAACCTGCTAAAAAAAAATGGTGAAAAAAGATGCAGTGGGCAAATACCCATATGGTTGTGTTCTGAGGAGCAATGAAACAAGCCTGGAACTTTCTGGGTCTAAAGATCAGCAGTATATCTGGGGGGAGGAAAAATGAAGCATATGCTGAAAAAAACACCCTGCCTACAGTGATGCATGGTGGTGCCTTGGTGATGCCTTCCTACAGTGAAGCATTGCAGTGGCTCGGTGAAGCACGTTGGTGGCTCGGTGATGCCTATAGTGAAGCACGGTGGTGGCTTGGTGATGATTGGGACTGATTTGCTTCTTCTGGCACTGAAAACCTGCATGTGGAGGTGAAAATGGATTCAACCAAGGATCAGGAAATCCTAAGAAAAAGTTGAAGTTTCACCTTTTGCTGCCAATATTTTTCCCCTTCCTTTCTAATTTTTAAAGGAAACCTGTCAGCAGATTTTGCCGCTATAAGATGCGGCCACTGACTTTAAGGGCTTATCTACAGCATTCTATAAAGCTGTATATCTGCCCCCGGTCCGACCTGCAAGTGAAGAAAAATAAGTTATATTCTACTCACCCCGGGGGGGCGGTCCTGTGGAAGAAGTGATGAAGAAGCAGGAGGGCGGTGTTGCAAGAAGATGGGAAGCGCCGGTCCCGGACCTGTGACACCCATCGAACCCGACTGCCCCTCCCCCCATTCTTCCCAGGTGAGTATAATTAAACTTATTTTTCTTCACTTGCAGGTCAGACTGGGGGCTTATCTACATCATTATATAATGCTGTAGATAAGCCCTGAAAGGCAATGGCCGCATCTTATAGCGGCAAAATCTGCTAAACCAGTTCCCCTTAAAATGCTGACATCTGATAGGTTAGTAAGATATTGGGAACTGATGAAAGGGAGTATGACTACAGGATCTGACTACACAAGGCTTGTTTGTAGTCTGTCACCATGGAGACTCACAGCGCTACATAGGAGCTTGACATAGGAGAACAAAGCGTGCTTTAATATGTCACAAAAATGTTTTAGTGGAATTACTCAAAAGTGTAAATGACTTTTCAGAATATGCTGTCTTATTTTTTTTTTTCCTATTTGCGGGCTCTAGCATTTATTTTCAGTTGTCCCTGAGCTGGTGGATGGAAAGTAGCTACTTTGATGTCTTCCATACACAGCACAAACAGACATGAACGACTCCTGCCTCTGTAGCACGTTCAGCGGCAGCAGTATATAGGACATTGTACAGCAGTACTGAGCAGTGTAGATGTGACTCCAGCACTGGGTTAAGAAACTTTTATTAGAAAGCAACAGTATCATCTGTCTGTGTCTCTCTTTAACTCTATGCTCCTCACCCTTTTCCACAGACTTCAATAGGCAGCAGTAATCTGATCCCTCAGTGAGCTTACACCTGTATTATTTATATTGGCTGCTCATTCAGACGTCCAGTGTTCCTGTATGAGTTCTCTCCTTGTTTTTCACAGACAAATGGGCCTGTTCACATGGCCAATGGTTGTTTGTTTTTGTTTTTTTTTGTGGACCGAGTGCAAAATCCCAGAGGCAAATGTTAGATGAAAATTGGCAATACAAGTCTATGGGTCCATGGAAATATCGTTTTGGACGGACTGCTAGATAGAAGATATAGAAACTTTATTGTTTGTTAGTGTCGAGTGTTGTCCGAATGTCATCAGTCAAACCGATGACGCTACAGCAAACTTGTGCACAAAATCACGGATTAAACTAGGCCCATTCTTATGGTACATGAAAAAAAGGGACGTCTGAATGAGCCCTTAAACTGATTTGTTTTTTTGTTTTTTCTGAGTGATGAGAAGGCGAGGGAGGAGAATAAGTGGAGAAAATAGGCTTAAGTGGAGAAAATGATTTCGTCTGATAGGATATATTCTCTTGAACGATTATTGATGTATCAAAGCAAAGCCACAAAAAGAACCACAGTGCAGTAGTCCAAACTAAGCAAATAATTCAAATTTTATTAGTATTCCAAAGATCACTGACAGAAAAATGGGCTAAAATTGGCAACAAACCGCATGATATAGGGCAAGGGAAATAGGGCAGCAATCCTGCTACATATATATCTAGTCCATGGTAGTAACTGTATCTACCTAAGCAATCCATGTGATACTAAGTCATAGCAACAATAAATATATGTATATAGATAGATAGATCATGGCGCCTTCACATGGAAATGAACCATACAAAGTACATCAATTTACATTACAGATATAAGGACTACATACCAAGTGAAAGTGCACAGGATGCCACGCAGTCTCCCACCCACCTCGACGTGCGTTTCGGAAATATTCCTTCCTCGGGGCGTGCCATGACAAGTACACTGTGTTCCAAATTATTATGCAAATAACATTTCCTCATATTTTCTCTAAATTACCTATCTGAATTGCAGTCATTGTTATTTTCCAGTCATCTACTATTCTAGTATAATTGCAATGTTTTGGAACAAACTGCCTATGAAAACAGTATCTTTTAAAAAAAAAATAAACACTCAAAATGCATGTTCCAAATTATTATGCACAGCAGAGTTTTCAACCTTTTTTTTTTATTTTGAACGAAAAAATGGTGAATTGTGAAGTTATAAGCATTATCAGCTTATTACAAAATGAAATCAAACAGTTTTCAAGTGAAAACTTTATTCTAGGTGATGTTACATTTGCACATAGGACCCCTTGTTCGAAAGAAGCTTCTGAACTCTCTCGTCCATTGAATTTGTCAGTTTTTGGATGGTTTCTGCTTCAATTGTTTTGCATGTGGACAGAATCCCCTCCCAGAGCTGTTGCTTAGATGTGAACTGCCTCCCGCCATCATAGACACTCCTTTTGATGATGCTCCAGAGGTTCTCAATGGGTGGCCACACCATAAGTTTGTCCTCTTTTATGCCCATAGCAGCCAGAGATGCAGATGTGTTTTTTGCAGCATGAGACGGTGCATTATCATGCATGAAAATGATCTTGCTGCGGAAAGAACGGTTCTGCCTCTTGAACCATGGCAGGAAGTGTTGTTTTAGAAACTCCACATAGATTATGGAGTTCATCTTTACCCCTTCAGGGATCATAAAGGGGCCGACAATCTCTCTCCCCATGATTCCAGCCCAAAACATTACTCCACCTCCTCCTTGTTGGCGCCTTAGCCGTGTTTTCATGGGGTGTCCATCAACCAGCCATCCTCCACTCCATCCATCTGGACCATCGAGCGTTGCACGGCACTCATCGGTGAACAAAACAGTTTGGAAGTCAGTCTTCATGTATCGTTTGGCCCACTGGAGCCGTTTCTGCTTGTGTGCATTGGAAAGAGGTGGTCGACAGGATGGCTTACGCACAGCTGCAAACCTCTGAAGGACCCTGCATCTTGTTGTTCTGGGGACATTGGAGGCACCAGCAGCTTCAAAAACTTGTCTGCTGCTATGACAAGGCATTTTTGCAGCTGCTCTTTTAACCTTACCCAATTGCCTGTTGGAAAGAGTCCTCAATTTTTCCTTATCAGCATGCACACGTGTGTGCTGGGAATCAGCTACATACTTCTTGATTGTGCGATGATCACGATGAAGTGTCTTGGCAATGTTGATTGTAGTCATGCCTTGACCTAAATACTCCACAATTTGTTGCTTCTCCGCAGCCGACACATCCTTTTTCTTTCCCATTTTGGCAAAAAATGTAGGCTGCTTAATAATGTGGAACAGCCTTCTTAAGTAGTCTTGCCTTTATTTGGACACACCGGCCAAACTAATGTGCACAGGTATCTGCAATTGCTTTCAGTGATATAAAGAGCCCTGACACACATCACCAGCAATGAGTTTAAATGACAAACAAAAAAATTCTAACCTTATCACTCCTAAACTCTTTGTGCAGAATAACTTGGAACACAGTGTAGAGGTGTTGCCAATTTTAGCCCACTTTTCTGTCCGTGATCTTTGGAATACTAATAAAATTTGAATTATATATTTAGTTTGGACTACTGCACTGTGGTTCTTTTTGTGGTTTTGCTTTGTCAATATATACAGTGTGTCCCATCATATAGGCTACATGTATATATTATTTAACTCTATTTAATTATAATGATTAGATGATTGGAATCTTGCTTCGATTATTGATGTATGTAAAGTTATATTCAAACAGCAGTGATCACTTATTTGCCCCTTCTAACGCTCCTTTTGACTGATTTTCAAAGCCATGTAAAAAAAAAAACAAAAAAAAACGTATGGTGACTTACTCCCATGTTTGGTGTCACTTTTATTTTGCACGTAGATTTTTGTAGCCCTATAGAGAAATCTATGGAAAAAATGCCAGAAAATATACAATACTTACCAAAAAATTCTACAAACAAAAAAAAAAAACCAAAGCAAATGAATAGAGACTTTTAGAATATTTTACTGTAGAAATTGGGGGAGGGGAACAAAGTCATCTGGCTGCAGCACACTGGAAAACACCAAATGAAAAGCGTCATAATCCTGTGTAATCAGCTTAAAAGGGTTTTCTGTAAATTAAAGGGAACCTGACAGTTGATACATGATGATCTCAGCCATGCATGGTTAACTCTCAAACGCCAGCAGCATTTCAGAAAAAAACATACTCTTAAAAGCCACCGGAGACGGATCGGACAGGTGGGTCCCCAGTGGCTTCTGCTTGCCCACTACCAGTGACTGACAAGTCTGCCTCTGCTTTAGTGTATAGGGAGCAACTCTTATTAGAAAGCAACAGCATCATCTGTCTGTGTCTCTCTCTGTCTTTCACTCTGTTCTCCCCACCCCTTTCCATAGACTTTAGTAGGCACTCCAGGGTAGCAGGCGGGGAGAAACCGCCAGGGACCCATCTGTCTGACTAGTCTCCTGCGTGGCTCAGTCCCCGGCGGCCCTTTAAAGTATTCTCTGTAATGCCGCAGCAATTTAGAGTCAATCATACCTGCCTGAGATCCTCCAACCACTGCCTGATACGTGCTGCCCATGGATCGAGCAGTGTGTATCAGCTGTCAGGTTCCCTTTTAAGCTTTACGATGTATAATACAGTTTTGTTTCTTTCTAACATACGGTTAGTGAATAAGTGCGTTTTCAGTTCCGTCTACTGACCGCAGCCATTAAATGACTGCCGGCCCGTTGGAACAGAACGATTGTTAAAGGGTTTTTTGCCAAACTCTTGACAAATCTCTGCAGTCACTCTGAGCCTGTAGATTGCTGACTCTTCACAGTGTGCAAAGTGCACACTGTCAGGATTTCCCTGTATTCCCAGAGCGGGCTGTCCCAAGTATGCAGTGTGCCGACTAGATTCTCGCCCATTCTATTAACCGGACATTGAGAGAAGCAGATGAGAATCTAATCGGCACATGACCACAACTCTGCAAACCACATACTCACAGTCAAGTGACGGCCCTCGCGAGGCTTGCACACTGTCAAGAGTCAGCCATCTGCAGTCATATAGAGCTTTGTCAAGAGTCCCGAAAATCCTTTTAGTACAATTGATCACAGGACATGTGCTGCCGAGAATACTTATTTTAATGACTGCATGAACAATCCAATCGTTTTACTTGTTTGTTATGTGATTGACAAGTCAATAATCACCAAAAGAGTCCCCTTTACTAAGACCCCATTGGTAAAGACCAATAACTGAGCTAGGGACGTAACCCTAAAGGGTGGAGGGGATATAGGTGCACCAGAGCCTTGGAACATTATTAACGACCCATGACAGTTGGGTGCCATTTTGAAGATTTTTGGATTGGGACTCAAAAGCTTCAAGTTACGCCATTGGACCGAAGGGCAATACTGCATAGGGGATGAGGTTTTTTGGGGAAAAAAAAACAATTATTCTAATTTAATACCAAGCTTTGAATGCGTACTTATTATATGTGTGAGGATGGCTGTTCGTAAAGGAGTTGTCTGGCATGTGGTGGCATGAGGCACTGTCGGTTTGTGATCGTGCGATGTGTACATGGACCACTAATGAAGAGTACTAATTTTACTTCAAGGGGTCGTCCAGTGAAAACAAGTCATCCCTATCCACGAAGTAAGTGATGACTTGTTGATTGGTGGGGGGCCGATCATTGTGACCTGCACCGATTGGCAAAACGGGGAGCCTTTTATCCCCGTAAGCGTTTAGCAGCATTGCCCATGCTCCACTGCCTCTCCATTCATTCCCTGTGGAGCTGCTGAGTGCCACACTCGGCTTTTTTCGGTAGCCCCTTAGAGCATGAATTGTGCGGCAGTTGGGGGGTCCGGCCTGCTGCACCACTTTAACTGGGATAAAAGCTTCCCTTTGGAGATAAAAAAAAAAAATCCCAATCTGCCAATCACTGTGGGTCCCATGGGTCGGACACCCACCGATCCTATAGATATGGATAGGTGATAACTTGTTTTCTCTGGACAACCCCTTTAAGAGACATTGGGTGAGCCCTTTTATTATCAGTTGGGTTTATAAAATGTAGTATATCTATCCTCGTGGATTAATTTCTTATTTAGGCCTCATTTATCAAAACTCTAAAAAAAAGTTTTTCCAAAAACTGTCTTTTGATTGTATCAACCAATCAGAACTCAGGTTTTATTTCTTAAGCTGCTCTGAAAAACATGAAGCTGAGATCTAATTGGCTGCTGTGGGCAACAAGGACAGTTTCACCATTAGGCAGCTTTGATCAATGAAGGTCCGGTAGGCCAGATTTATGAAACTTGTCTGTTGCCCATAGCAACCAATCACTGCGTAGCTTTCATTTTTGAAACTGCTCTGATAAAATGAAAGCTGCTCAGTGATTGGTTGCTATGGGCAGTATAGACAGGTTTTTCACTCAGATAAATTTTCATAAATCTGCGTCAATGCGTTTGATTCCCGTATAGCTGGCACTTGCAGCACTGCCAGGTAAACTGTTTTCTGTAGACTTTATTAGCTTTTAAGGTCATTCTAAATGCCCCTTCTAGTTATAGGGTCTGTACTATAGAAACAGGACTGAGACCCCCAAACAGTTTAGGACTTTGCAGTTAATGGTTGCAGTCAGGCGGCCGTATAAATTGGGCCAAGATCGGATCGCAATACACGGAGTGGCCGGCTACTCTCCTGACCCCCGAGTGTGACCGCTTCATATATTTCTATGGAGCCATCACGCTCGTGTCGGTAGAGCCGCGGACAGTCCCATTTTTACGGCTGTGGCCTTTTTCAGTAGGACCATAGGGGTCACAGTTCACGCAGTTGTGATATGGACGATAAGTTGTGGTCGGCAAAATGGTCATAAATTGGTCATCTTGCCTCTCAATCTTGGAGCTTTAACAACAAATTCCTGCTGCCATAAGACCATGTATAAGGCCTCATTCAAACTTCCGCCTGTGGACCACGATGTGCAGACCGGGCGCGAGTCACCCGAAAGCAACAGTATCATATATGGCTATGAGGCTGTCGGGTGACCTGTGGTTGGTTCGTACGCAGACCGTGTTTCACAGATGCCTGAATTTTGCCTAACATAGACCATCTTTTAGTCCAGGGGTGAGGAATCTTTCTTCTGCCAAGAGCCATTTGGATATTTGTAACATCTTTAGGGGGGCTGTGCAAATCATGGGCTAACTTGGCCCACAGAGTACGTCTCGACGCTGGCACTGGTGTCAGGACGTAATTGTTCATTACACGTGCCTCAGTGTTCAGTAGTGAACATGCTCACAGAGCAAGAAGAAATTAATGGGCCTTTAGTCGGCAAAATATGTCTGCCGTCCCAAGCACTGCGGTCCCCGAGAATCTGCCAGGGGCTGGATAAAAGGTCGAGAGCCATAAACAGCCCACGGGCCTGAGGTTCTCCACAACTGCTTTAGTCCATCAACCTAATTGATTTCCTTGCAGCCCTTCATTAGTTTAGTCATCTGTTTAGTCATCTACAAACATGGTCGTTCCACCAATAATGGGAATGGATTCTAGAAGAATAAGATAAAGGAGCATCGTAGAAAAATATATACGGTATTCCTGTGCTCCCTCATTTAGGATCATTTCTTTTTTTTTTGCCCCATGTGAAAACAGCTTAATAAAATATAGGCTTATTAATTAACAAGACTTGTGTAATACCACGGTACATAGTCCATGATATTTGACTGGATGACCCTTTTTGAAGTTCTTTGCTTAGCCTAGCGAGGAACACTGTACATTTTGAAACAGTAGCTGGGGGGTAAATAAGGAGCAGTTTTACAGAGGCCTAAAACGAGTAAAGCCGGTTTCACACAATCCTGTGTTCATGGGCCATGCCAAGATCGGAATATCCGGCCTGACCACAAGGTCTCCTGACCTGAGATTAACTAGGAACATTGGCCGTTTGTAACTGGCCTTATCCTAGACTTTCCAATTATGCTGGCCATGCACTTTAGATGACGATTGAATGCGTCTATTCTCCCGATTTGCCATACACAGGGCTGTAGAGTCGGTAAGCCAAACCTCCGACTCCTCAGTTTCCATGACTCTTGACTCCACCAAATTGGGCTCCGACTCCACAGCCCTGTCCATACACATGCACGTTTGGCTCTATTTTTCAAAAACATTTCAATAAGAAAATGAGAATATGCCACTTCGAGAGACCTCTAGTGATGGTACCTCACTTAAGTTTTGTCTAAATTTTTTATTTATTTATTTTTTTTCCCTCCCCCCATGGACCAACTGGTCTTGTTGACTTGTTCTTCTGCAGTGCTGACGTGCTAAAGCCAATCATTGTCCTCAGTGGTCTTCTGCCACAAATGCAAGCATCATTGCTCAGGCCAATGATTAACTGCAGTGGTCACATGCGCATGGATGGAATATCATTAATGCAAGATGAGTCAGTGGGACCACCGGAGCAATGGTGGAGAAGTGTTTTTGGAATTACAAGGTGAAAATAAGTTATTCCTAATTTTACCACCTTTTGGTAATCTTTTTTTCTTTTAAAAAACCTTTTAAGGAGGTTATCGTTAGGAGAGGTGATGAGGAACGTGGGTTTGGATTGAGCGGTCCCATAGAAGTGAACCGAGTGCTAGTCACACGTGTGCTACCTCTCTAATAGCACTCTGGTCTTGCACCTGTTTTCGATTTAACATGTCCGACCCTTCTTTCCTCCAACGTGGATTTGGAACAACATGATACAGATGGTTGGCCAAAATTGGCAGGTCCAGCCAAAATATATTTAATGTGTACAGCCAACTTTAGAGCGGAGTATTGGTTTTTCTTTCGTGTTTTTCGAGCCCTTGTGTCATGTACCGTCCCTATAACAGACCCGACAGTTTCTGAGTTGTAGTCAAAATGTTCTATTCAGAATTTCCATTATTCTTGAGTTTAGTGTGTTAGGTTCTTCATGTTCCTTCTGTGGAAGGCTTCTATTTATATCAAATGGAAAGGAGATGACGGATGGAAATGATCTGCACTTACAGCACAGGATGTCTTCGCTGATCTTTCCTGAGGTCCATCAGGGTTCATCGATGAGATTGCCACTTCAGAAATTAATGGACTGCATACCATATGCATGGCTGATTCTGTGAAATGCGTTTCAATAGCTAATGTGTGGACTGCATTCCTGGCATGACCCATGAATCAAACACTAGCAGTTTTTTTTCCTCATTCCTAGTCTAGATAAGCCTATAGGCCAACATTTTTCTAAGACTCCTTGTAAGGTGCCTTAAATTGGACTGGGACCCACCCCCCAACCCCCAACCACTAAAAAGAAGGCCCCTTTGTTCTAGTAGTCTTGTGGTTTTCTGGATGTAGAGCTCTTTGGAAGATGAATGTTTGATGTGGGCCCTTGTTCTTCAAAGATGGCTCCAATCCAATGTTTTAAGGGGAACGTGTCATCAGAAAATAACCCATATAGAAGTGTGTGTATATTGATAAAGGGTGATGTCACAGCTCACCTCTGCCCCTTCCCTGCACAATGACAATTGCACAGATCACAAAGAACACATACAACTCTCCCACCCAAGATAATGAAGCTCTCCACCTTAGTGGTCTATGCTGACTGTAAAGTGTATTTCTGAATCCACCTAGACACAAAATATAATAAAGAACGCTACTATCAGAAAATGAAAAAACAAAACATATTGTCTGGTTTTAATTTGTAAAAAAAATAAGCAATCGCTAGGGCACTTGCGCTCCCCGTCATATCGACCTTCCATGTCCTGATCAGTTGTAGCCGATGGGTTAACATGACTTCTGGCATCCTGCTGAAGGCCCCGATGGCTGTCATCTTGGTAATTCTTCTGTGCAATGTAGCCACAGGCTGAGGTTCATAGGAGACCATCGTTTCTACTATTTACTGCAAAACCGTAGTATTATAGTATACTGTACTAGCAATGAAATGATCTCGGGTTCAAGAGCCATAAGGCGACTAAAAAAATAAGGTTAAAATTAATTTAAAATATATATATATGTATATGTTCTATTGCCCCACTTTTCCCTGTTCAACTATAATAAAGAAAAAAACATACTTATTATCGGTCATGTCCAGTCCATCGAAATATAAAACAGTTTAAATCAGTCATTATGGCAAAAAGGAAAAAAATTCCAGCTTTTCAGTCAGCGATCAAAATATGGTGTGAATAAAAAGGACAGCTCAGCGTGCAAAATCTAGGCCTCAAAGAGCTCCTTCGACGGAAAAATAAGTTACTGGTCTCAGAAAATAGCGACACATATACTGTAATAAATATATATATATATATATATATATAATCTTTTAATTTAAACAAGTTTGAGGAGGTTTTTTAGCCATTAAAATATAAAATTAAAACCTTGTAAGTTTGGTATGGCTGTAATTGTTCTGACCTCGTGTTTCCAGTAAGTCTTACCACATGAATGCTGTAAAAATAACATACAAGGCAGAATTGTTTTTTGTTTTTGTTTTTTTGTACCATATTTATTTTTGTCCCTTAGGACATTGTATGGTGACAATCAAAACTATAAAAACTATAATCCTCTCACCTAAAATAAACCTCATACCGTGGCTGACCGAGAAATAAAAAGTTACGGCTCTTGAAAGTAGAGAAAAATAAAAGGGCAAAACAATCGACAAGTCTTGTAACGGTTAAGGCGTAGATAAACCTTAATATGTTTGATCTAGTGGAGGCCCTTACATTTCTTTGTGTGTGGTTTGGGTGCCGAGACTTCCACCGTTGCGCCCATAGTGGTGTACAGGCTCATTAGAAAGTCTAGGGTTTTGTACGCCACTGTTTGCTCACTTGTGTAGGAACTGGGCGGATAAACACAGCGGTTTGAACGAAAGATGGGGGTCTCGGAACCTGGACCTTCTCTTGACTACAGGACACTTTTAGGAGCTTCCAAAAAAAATGATGAAGGTTTAGTAACCCATGCACATAGGATGCCATTGTTCTCAGCTGTTTACACTGGACGATGCTCTGCCGAGAATGATGATCTTGTGGGCAAACCACAAGATCATTCCGCCCGATGAATGAGTTTGTCGGGTGATCGTCAGCCAGTTTAGACTAAACAACTACCGGTAAAGGAGCATTCCTGGAAAAACTCGTTTATGATAAACTTGCAGTAGAAATGCCCCTTCAGAGTGTATCTAGCACTCCCGTTTACTTCTGGACCACTCTCACCATCACGAATCCAATTGTAGTGCAACAAACATTGAACCCAAAGTTAATCTACCCGGTTGGCTTGGGGGGTTGTCCTTTTCTAAGAACATCTTGTCTAGACTAGTTCTTTATAGAAACTCCTCGTGCTGCATTCCAACTGGAACTTGACTCAAGTACCCTGCATACTTCTGTAGAAATACTTAAGGGAAGAACAGGAAACCTGCAAAGTTTTTCTTTGGAAAGAGTACAAGTCAAATCAGTCACTGGAAGTATGAAGTTGCCTGTGGTGTGAAGACGATAGGGATATATTTCGGTTTGTGATTAGTTTGAAGAATGACTAGACTTGGAGCTCAGTGGAGAACTTGGGTTGAATTTTTGGAGGCATTTCATTCTCCGATATCACATTGAATTATCAATTTTTCAGCCATTTTCTAGAAATGTTTCCAAAACTGATAGTTTTAAAACTTTTAAAGTGCAAGTAATACTGCGAGCCAATACCTTTCATCTCCAGTTGGCTTGGCCAAGCAGTCGTTCATGAAGTGGTTCAATGTGCATGACATGTTTGCTAGAAGTTGCATCTCAGTCTCTTCCTCCTCGTATATGGTGGTTATTTGTTGAGACAAACCTAGACCTTTTACTTCTAATTCTTTGTCTATTTTCATAATATTTTGCTAAAATGATAATGAAATTTGGTGAATTTTGACAAGGCTCCCAAAAGAGAGCATTCTGAGTCTGGACTGTAAAGTTTAGAAATATTAAAAAATACACTTTTTAAACCTCAAAGACTAATTAGTACTTTTTTTTCCCCCTTCTCTCCTTCTTTCTCCATCATCATCCAACTCAACCATCTTTTTAGGTCTGTCACGTTCTTGTCCTTGATTTCTCTGCAGTACTCAAGGGCCCCATTTCCGTTTTGTTGTCCACCGTTTACTCTTTCTGGTCTTCCTTTCTTAAACCTTCCTCCTCATGGAGGACATTCCCTCCACATACCTTTCTGGACAGGATGATGTGGATCACTTAAAGTACGCACTGCCATCCATTGGGCAGAATGAAGCTTGTGCCCCAATGGCATGTCCAGGAGGTGTGGAGATTGTCCTAGTGGGAGGCGGAGAAGCTAATGTTGGAGCATATCCTGAAGAAGGTGGTGTCCTCACATCCTACCCGCACATAGGATATAGAGAAGACAACAAAGAAGGTGAGCAGTGTATGTGATTTGGGAAACGCGTGTATTTGCTTTCCCTTATTGTCTTACGAATATTTTTTATTCAGTTGTTGCTCCTTGTTTGATGTAATTTTGCTACAGTGGTTTCTTTTACACTTTAGGCATCAGACTGACCCACTCAAGGGATTCGGATGGAATCGGCCGTGGCATTATGGGGCGGTAAGGACTAGTGTGCAGCTTCATCACTTGTGTGAGGGCTATTAATGTAAAATATATCAAGGTAAAGCCAGTTACGTACGTCTTTGAAATGCAGATTGTGCTCGGATTGGAAGACAAAGTCCGACCTTTGGGTCTCCTGAATTGACCAAGCTGCTTTAGTTATGCTTATAAGTAATCTGCCCAGGTGGGGAGACCCCACCGGTCAGGCCGGACCTTCAGATCTGAGCAAAGTCTGTATTTCACGTACGTGTGAAACAGGCCTAATGCAATTTTTCGATATGTTGTAGGCCCTCTACAAAGTAAACCTGTGCCTTTTCTCCAACTTTCTTGTATTTTCTGTCTTTGACAGCCAGCTGATATATTTCTGCCCATTACGAGTGCTGATCAGCGAAGCACCTAGTTGATTGGTGCTAATTTAAAGGTCTTTGCCAGCTGAAAACCATATTGCCTATTAACGCAGGAGATGTGCTGACGCTAATAGTTTTTTAGGCCGAAGATGCAATCATATGATGGATGAGCATATGCTAAACTCCTCGGTTGATCACTGCCGTGTTTGCACTGATCTATGTGCTCATTCGTCTTTTATCGACCCATTTAAAAAGACCTTGCCTTTGTCCACTACAATCTTCCTGTCCATGCATATTGCCAGTTGGACATAGTCACCCTTGTGCCCAGTGATCAGAGAGGTAATGCTGCTTCCAGAAAGGAAAGTGAAATGAAGCTTTTGTGGTAGACATTCATCCACATGTCCCCTAAGAAGTGATAGCCCCTTTAATTGGGTGAATGTCTAGCCAAACCTGACAATTTCAATCTGACTGGCCAACTATTGTGTATAGGAGGCATCTGATATCGATGTTGGAGGAAAAGCTAGATCAGGCAGGTTATATATTGATATACCTAATCCTTTCCTTCTGAAAGACCTAGTCTGGCAGTGGCTTTTCCCCCTCCTCCACGCTTAGGTCAGGTACAATAGCTGTTACCGTTTGGTGACCGCTAGTGATGAGTGAACATGTTAATAATAAGAACAGAACATTATGTGGCAAAGGCAAGGTCTTTAAAAACAAAAAAATGGAGGTAAAGGGCGTTTTCCATTGTGTAAAGTGGCTGCTTATTGCTAAGATATGCCATCATAATGACCTGGTGGTCTGACTTATAAGACCCCAACCAATCCTGAGAATAAAGACACTGATTTATTCTTATCTTTCCCTTTATTTGAGGGATGGGCTCCCACCAATCATAAGCTATCTATATGCCATCACTTTTGCAAAAAGAATTTAAACGGGTATTCCCATTTCCAACATCCCATCCAAATATGGTGTAGGTATAATATTAGAAAATACTTCCATTTAGAAAGGTAGTATAGTTCTTCTGATTCGCTATGTCGCTTATCCCATGTGCAGGGCATTGCAGTAGCTTAGGTATCAATGGTTACTACCATTCGTATAGTGACAAAAGTCGAAAGCATTGTAGTGCAGCGGTATCCACGCTGTGCAGTGATGAGGCAGTGACCCAGCAAAGTTCAAAGCAAAACGTGTTTAATGTCCAAAACTCACACAGAGCACAGTATCCTCCGGATCGCAGCCGGGAAACACGACCGTCCATAAGTGCGTCCGGTTGCCGAGGGCGAGTGCACCACCATATCACACTACGGGGTGCCAGGAGTTCGCTGTGCTTGGCTCTGTGTTCCCTCACACAGGCCGAGCTTTTGCAAAGCCGTCTGCTCTGCTTGCTGCAAACTCCACACTGACACACCCAACCCTCTGCTGCCGGGGTTTTTACAAAAAGAACCTGTGGCCGTCGGCCACATGGAAAACCCTGGGCCGGGGAGGAAACGGACTGCCCCACTGCCATCTTGTAGTCCATTTAAAAAAATAAAAGCCCAGAACAGGTTTTCTTATATTTGCCCTGGACACATAGCATGCCCAAGACCAATACTCAGTTTTATTTTGCATTGCAATCACAGCTATGCCTGTGACTGCAATGCACTCCCACTGCCTCCATGTGCTTCTTTGCACATCCTGGGGGACATATAGCAGCCCTCGCATATAATACCGGACACTGCCTCACACCATGGATACCTAAGCTACTGAAATTCCCTGCACATGGTGTAAGTGGCATAACGAATCAGAAGAACTATGCTACATTTCTAATTGGAGGTATTTGCTATTATTATTATTATTATTATTATCACACCTACTACAGATTAGATTAATTTCTTAGAGCTAGGAATACCTAGTTAGCCCTTTTTATAAAAAGTTACAGTTTAGCCTCTGGTCTACAGGAAATACACTTGTAGCTGGAAAGGTTAGCATGAAGTCATGCTCAAATCACACCCAATCTTTACATAGCTTATCTTGCCTGCCTAATATTTTACAGCCCTGATCAAGACCACCATTCATCTTCTAAATATACTCTTCCACCATCCGACCGTCGGACCTTACACCTTCTTGGGTCAACCCAAACAGGTGCCCACACCAGTCCTTGGGGGTATTCATCTTCAGATGCTCATCAGGATGGTGAATTGCCTGATGGAATGCCTTCAGAAGATCAGTACTTGCAGAACAGAAGGTACGAGTGGTCTTCAGGTTTGGATAACGTAGAAGAACATTCACAATTAATGATGCTACGATCAGACCCAACACCCATTAACATGCCAGCCTTCAGAAGAGCCCTGCAACTGGGAAGAGCCCATGAGGCCTGGCAAGGAGGAAACTATTCCGAAGAGGATGCGCATGTAGAAGTGGAGGAAGAGGAAGAGGAGGAAGAGGGATCAGTTTACACTTGTATCGAGTGCAACATTTATTTTAAGAAAAAAGCCCACCTCTTGGAGCATATGTTCCAGCACTCTCAGGAAGCAGAAGGAGAGGGGGTGCAGGCTAGTGAAGGATCTCACACCTGTGGGGAATGTGGAAAGGGATTTGGAGATGAGGAGAGTCTGGAATCTCATCGTCAACTTCATCAGGAGTCCAGACAGAAAATAATAGAAGAAATTAGTAAATTAGAGAATTTAGCAGACGAAGGACGTGATGCCCGTCTTCAGTGTCCCAAATGCCTTTTTGGTACAAATTCTTCCAAAGTTTTTGTTCAACACGCAAAGACCCACGTGAAGAAGGTGAGCGGAGACACTCGGGGAAACCAGACGTCTTTCAGAGCAACTTCTGAAATTCTTGAAGGAGGCAAAGCCTCTGAAGTGGCAACTGACGTAACGTGGAAGAGTTCAGATGGCGAAACTACAATTGAACAGGGATGGAGATCTGATGTACAACAAACTGCCGTGCAGGGACCCAGTAAGATAAAAAGAAATATTTTGACTAGAAAAGATTCGGAAAATTCTATGCATGAGAGGCTTTCTGCCAAGGAAGAAAATAATAAGTCCGCAAAGGCTTTCCAACTTCCAGAAGCTGCAGTAAAGCTAAAGAAGAGGTTTCGAGAGGTCCTCAGATCAGGTGTGGGATGGGAAGAAGAGCAGAGGCAACAGTTGAGAGATCAGGTTGCTGTCTTGGTTCTTAAGGACATTGGCGCCAAGAAGAGGACAACTAAAGGACAACCGCCTTTGGGTAATGGAAAAAAACTTTCAGCTGCAGCTAACAAAGGTCTGCTGTCACGCTATGAACGCTGTCTACCCAGAGACGACTGGGGAGAGGTGGAAGAGGATGTACCTTTAGATGCCCTGTTAATGGACCCTAAATATGCAAGTCAGCTTGAAGCACTCGGGCTGAGGAGCGAGGAGAGAGAATGTCCATATTGTCCAGATCGCTTCCACAATGGGATAGGTCTCGCCAACCATGTCAGGGGCCACTTGAACCGAGTTGGAGTTAGCTATAACGTACGCCACTTCATATCCGCAGAAGAGGTTAAGGCCATTGAACAAAACTACTCATTTCAGAAGAAACGCAAGAAAGGTAAGACATGCTGGTCATTTACGTGACTCACTGGTGTATAAAGATATCAGTAGATTGATGCCGATTAATCTAGTCAAAGTCAACTATAAAAGAAATGAGCTGGCTCTGTAAAACTATACATTCTGCGTGGTGGTGTTGCCCTGTTATTATTCCTGAAAAATGCATGAATACTATCTCAACTGGGTGTTGCTATTCTCCTGGGCAATGGGGTGTGTCCTAAAACATCCTGACAGTCAGACCACACATTGATTGGGCCATAATCGGGAATGGTAACTCCCAGTTGTAAGTTTGTTCTTGTATACCCAGGACATGATAAAACACACTCCAAAATAGGTCCTAAAAGAACTTACAAGTCCTCATTAAAAGGGCTCGGTGAGATAAAAAATGGCTACTTTCCAAATACAATGCCATTGTTGACCGTGGGATGTTTCGGGTATTTCATCTCCATTTTTGTCAAGTGGCTGTATTTATAGAAGGAAAGGAGCATTTCACATATGTCTGATAGTAGAACTGAGATCTACTTCCAACTTTCTTTGGGCAATCAGGAGAATTTGTCAATGGATTTAAAGGAATTGGACCATAACCAACATTTATCACCCTTCCACTATGTAGGTGATGACATGGTCATGTGGAGCCCCATGGCCATAAAATCCCCAAGGCTCCATTTATTGTGTAAAGGACTAAGCGCTGTATTTGGTAATCCTTGTTAGTCTCTTAGAGATTCAGTAGAGTGACCGTGCACATGCGTGACCACCAGCCCTTTCAGATGTGTTGGGCGAGGGGCTGTTGTGATCAATGAGAACAGTGTGTTCTGTTATTATTATAGTAAAAAAAATTTTAAGGGGAACCCCTTATGATGAAAATGGTCACCGATCTGCGGAAGGAGGAGCTGACCAGATCGATGTACATTTTTATGGGAAAAGTTTTAGTAAAACTATTAGAGTTGGAAGGGACCTCCAGGGTCATCATGTCTAACCCCCTGCTCAATGCTGGATTCATCAAACTATTTCAGACATGTCTGTCCAGCCTCTGAAGACTTCCATCGAAGGAGAACTCGCCATCTCTCGTGGCAGCCTGCTCCACTCATTGATCACCCTCACTGTCAAAAAGTTTTTTCTAATATCTAATATTCTCCCTTTCAGTTTCATTCCATTGCTTCTCATGTTTCCATATGCATATGAGATTAATGATGATCCCTCTACACTGTTACATCCCTTCAGATATTTGTAGACCGCTATTAAGTCTACTCTTAGCCTTCTTTTTTGCAATCTAAACATTCCCAGGTTCATAGGACACACTATGTCCTTTTTAAAATGTTGTGCCTAGAACTGGGCACAGTATTGCAGATGAAGCCTGACCAAGGAGGAGCAGAGGGGGGATAATTACCTCACGTGATCTAGACTCTATGCTTCTTTTAATACATCCTAGAACTGTTTGCTGCTGCATCACACTGTTGACTCATGTGCAGACTGTGGTCTATTAGTATACTCAAGTCTTTTTCACTCATGCTGTTGCTTAGTTGTATTCCTCCCATTCTATAGATGTAATTTTCTTTTTTCTTTGCCCAGATGTAGAATCTTGTATTTCTCCCTATTAAATACCATTCTATTATTCGCTGTCCATTGTTCAAGCTAATTTAGATTCTTCTGAATTCCTGTCCCTCCTAGCTTTACATTGTCTGCAAATTTGATTATTTTACCTTCAGTTCCCTTATCTAGATCATTTATAAAAATGTTGAACACTGGGGCCAGGACAGAGCCTTTCGGAACCCCACTTGAAACACTCTTGCAATTGGATGTGCAACCATTTATCACCTCTTTGAGTATGATTACTGAGCCAGCAATGAATTCACCTAACCGTAGCTTTGTCAATCCCATACTTGGTAATTTTTTCAATAAGAATAGTATAAGATACTTTATCTTTAGTAGTCAAATCATGGACAGTCTGTGATGTTGGTGGATTGAACGAGACATGATGGGCTCGATTGGATTCAGGTCTGGGGAAACGTTCCTACGTGTATTAGTAGGCGTGGGTTGTCATCTGTAGCACTGAAGAGTCTTGATACCCTATCAGACACATCTTTGAATTGGGCACATGGAAGACAGCACACATCTCATGAGGTGATGTCCGGTCGGCAGATAGTGGCTTCTGTTCCTCTCAGTAGGGAATCCCCCATGACCACCACTCTCCTTTTCTTCTTCACCACAGTGCTTCTTTTTCTCCCTTCAAGAGGCTTCTGATTTCTTACTGGATAGTTCTTTGTGGGTAAAGCACTTTTTTTGTACTCTTGAGTCCAGTGGGCGGTCCTACTCAGTGATTGACTGTCTCTCCTGTATGACTGCAGATGATTGTCAATCGCTAGCAGGACCGCCCACTGGACTCCTAAATCCAAACGCCAAGGATTTCAATTAAAAAAAACACAAGTTATACTGAGTCTTTTCCAGCAAACACATATATCGTTGCGCTCCGCTTCTTTCTCCATACCGTGCTGTCCACAGATTGTACTACTTGTAAAACCTGATAGGTTCCCTTTAACCCCCGGGCCATTTTCCATTTTTGCGTTTTCAATTTTTGCTCCCCTTTTTGCCAGAGCCATAACTTTTTTTTTTTTTGTCAACATGGCCATATGGGGGCTTGTTTTTTGCGGGACGAGTTGTACTTTTGAACGACACCATTGGTTTTATCATATCATGTACTGGAAAACAGGAAAAAAATTCCATGTTTGGTGAAATTGCAAAAAGAGTGCAATCCCACAGTTGGGTTTTTTTTATGTTCACTAAATTATTCTCCAGGTCATTACGAGTTTGTAGATATCAAACATGTCTAGGTTTTTTTATTTAAGTGGTGAAAAAAAATTCCAAAGTTTGTTAAAACCGCTACGTCATCTCAGGTCATTGCTCGCAAGGCATTACTAGGAACGGGAGCATCGGGAAGGCTGCGGGGGACGCCGGAAGGTAAGAATATAATGGTTTTTTTTATTTTTTTTTTAATTATTTTTAACCTGGGTTGTGTTGTGTATGCGTTTTCGCAGCGGAAAAACGCGGCGAAGACGCATACACAACGTGTGCACATAGCCTAGACGGATCCGTCAAAAAAACAGACCCAGTGCACCCGTCTTTTTACAATCTGCACAGGATCCATTTTTTTCAACATTTTGACGGATTGTGACTGATTGTAATAAAACAGAAGTGTGAAAGACGCCTTAAATGCTGCTGTCAGAAATTTACAGCGGCATTTAACTAGTTAACAGCCACAGGTGGATCGTGATTCCACCGGCAGCTGTTGCAGGCACATGTCAGCTGTATATATCAGCTGACATGTGCCCGGAAAGGTGCAGGCTGCGGCGCTGACAAGGGAAGTCCGACATTATTACGCCTGATGTCGAAAAGGGGTTAAACCGTTTGATCGTTGTTACTCTCGCCAATAACGAGAATGGAGGTACAAAATCCCTTGTGTGAATGGAGAGTTAGTGAGCATGTACGACCACAGCTCCATTCTCTTTCTAAAGTAGTGGTGGTCGCACATGCTCAATACTGCTCCGTTCACACAGGGGACTTTGTAACCCGATTCTCAGGATTAGTAGGGGTTTCCGCGACTAATACATTTATCATCCATCCTGTGGGGAGGTAATAAATGTTTGTGGTCTAAATGTTGTTGGAAGTTGCGTCGCCAATTAATATTGACTATGAATAGTCTTACAGAGCCAGTTTCACTGTATTTTATGTTTGCACTTTTGACGTTTGTTTTGAGTGTAGTTTGTCTTTTTGTATTGAAATATTATAATTTAATAGCTATAATACATAGAGATAACAGATATTAAAGAAAAATGTCACCTTTATTGCAGATTGCTGATGATCATTTTGTCATGTAATGCATTGAATACCAAATTACATGTTATAGGCATGTAGACAGATAGAAATAGAGGGAGCCACGAGGTCAGGACCGGAGAGACTAGTCCAGCTGCTTGTAGAATGAGAGGGATGACCGAGAGCGCCACCTTAGGGTACAGTGGCATGTAAATGTTTAGGCACCCCTGGTGAAAATTACTGTTATTGTGAAAAGTTAAGCAAGTTGAAAATGAAATGTTAAAGATCACACATTTCCTTTTGTATTTAGGTAAAAAAAAGTAATGTTTTACATTTTAAAAAAGAAAATGGGTCATTGTAAAAGTTTGGCCACCCTTGGAGGTTTGTATGCTCAGATTACTTTGACCAGGATTTCAGAACTTAATTAGCCTGTTAGGGTTATGACTTGTTCACTATCATCGTTAGAAAGGCCAGGTGATGCAAATTTCACATCTTTATAAAAACCCAGCCTCCTCTAACCTTGTGCCAAAAAAACAGCAGCCATGGGTTATTCTAAGCAGTTGCCTAGCACTCTGAAAATACAAATGGTCGAGGTCTGCAAATCAGAAGGCTATAAGAAGATAGCAAAGTGTTTTCAAGTTGCCCTTTCCTCAGTTTGAAATGTAATTAAGAAATGGCAGGTAACCGGAACAGTGGAGGTCAAGATAAGGTCTGAAAGACCAAGCAAAATTTCAGTGAGAGCTGCTTGTAGGATTGCTAGAGAGGCAAATCAGAGACCCCTCTTGACTGCTAAAGAACTTCAGAAAGATTTATCAGACACTGGGGTTGTGGTACATTGTTCTACTATTCAGAGACACCTGCACAAATATAGCCTTCATGAAAGAGTCATCAGAAGAATTCAATGTGAGGTTAACATAGGGCTCTTTGGCCACAATGATCAAATGTATGCGTGGGGGAAAAAAAGGCACAGAAAAGAACAGCTCGCCAACCATTAAGCATGGGGGTGGATGAATCATGCTTTGGGGTTGTGTTGCAGCCAATGGCACAGAAAACATTTCACAGGTAGAGAGAAGAATGGATTCAATGAAAATTCAACAAATTCTTGATGCAAACCTAACACCATCTGTAAAAAAGCTGGAGTTGAAGAAAGGAAGAGTATGGCTTCCAAAAAACAGATAATGATCCTAAACACACATCAAAATCCACAATAGACGACCTCAAAAGGCACAAGGTGAAGGTCCCCTGATTGGAAAATCATTGAAAATCTGTGGCTAGATCTCAAAATAGCAGAGGATGCAAGACGACCCAGGAACCTCATAGAACTGGAAGAATATTCCAAGGAAGAATGGATGAAAATCCCTCGAACAAGAATTGAAAAAATCTTGTCTGGCTACAAATAGTGTTTACAAGCTGTGATACTGTGGGTGCTACTATGTACTAACCATGCAGGGGGCCCAAACTTTTGCATTGGCTCATTTTCCTTTTTGTAATTTTTAACCCCTTCACGTCATGCGCCGTACATGTACTATGCATGTCATGTCCCTCCCTTTGATGTGGGCTCTGGCGCTGAGCCCACATCTTTCCCGAACGTATGCCCCTAACAGCAGCGGGTGGAATCGCGATCCACCCACGGCTGTTAACCCATTAACAGCAGCATTTAATGTTATCGTGCTGGAAGGGCATCACTAATCCCATCCATCGGCACCCATGTCACATGACCGCCGGTCGCCGATGGGTTGGCATGACAACCCGGGGTCTGCAAAAGACCCTTATGGTTGTCATTGCCGGATTGCTATGAGCGCCGCCCAGCTGTCAGTGCTCATAGCAAGTGAGCATTTCTGCTACCCGCAAGCGATCTGATCATCGCCTGTGTATAGCAGAGGCAATCGGACAGCTGCAGCTCCCATGGAAACTATTAAAGCATGCCAAAAGTAATATAAAAAATAAAAATAAAAAATTTGAAAAAATATAAAAAAATATATAAAAGTTCAACCCCCTCAATCGCCCCATTCAAAATAAAATAATAAATAAAAATACACATATTTGGTATCGCCGTGTTCAGAATTGCTCGATCTATCAAGCTATAAAAAAGAATTAATCCGCTTGGAAAACTGCGTTGCAAAAAGTAAAAACTGCAGAATTACTTTTTTGTGGTTCCCACATCATTGCCTATATTGCATTTTAATGCAATCAAAAGATCGTACCTACACCAAAATGGTATCAATAAAAACGTCAGCTCGGCACACAAAAAATAAGCCCTCACCTGACCCCAGATCACAAAAAATGGAGACGTTACAGGTCTCAGAAAATGATGCTATTTATTTTTTTATTTTTTACAAACTTTGGATTTTTTTTTCACCATTTAAATAAAAAACAACCTATACACGTTTTGGTATCTCCAAACTCATAATGACCTGGAGAATCATAATGGCAGGTCAGTTTTAGCATTTGGTGAACATGGTGAAAAAATAAATAAAAAAAACAGTTGTGGAATTGCACTTTTTTTGCAATTACACAGCACTTGGAATTCTTTTTCCCGTTTTCAAGTACACGACATGGTAAAACCAATGGTGTCGTTCAAAAGTACAACTCGTCCTGGAAAAAACAAGCCCTCACATAGCCATAGTGACGTAAAAATAAAAATGTTATGGCTCTGGAAAGGAGGGAAGTGAAAAGCAAAAGTACAAAAACAAAAAAGGACTGCGGCGTGAAGGGGTTAAAATATAAAAGATTTTTTTTTTCTTCCCTAAAATACAAAGGAAATGTGTGATCTTTAACTTTAGGTCTTTTAGAGATCATTTCATTTTTTAACTTGCTTAACTGTTCACAATAACAGCAATTTTGGCCAGGGGTGCCCAAACTTTTACATGCCAATGTAAATGCAGACAGTGAGGTTTTGGTGATGATTTTCTGTCCAGATTTTGCATGTAGAAAATCTTCAATAGCAGAAAATTATTTCTTACACATACAGTGGGTACGGAAAATATTCCCTTTAAATTTTTCACTCTTTGTTTCATTGCAGCCATTTAAGGAAATTCAAAAAAGTTCATTTTTTCTCATTAATGTACACTCTGCACCCCATCTTGACTAAAAAAAAAAACAGAAATGTAGTAATTTTTGCAAATTTGATAAAAAAGAAAAACTGAAATATCACATGGTCATAAGTATTCAGACCCTTTGCTCAGACCTCATATTTAAGTCACATGCTGTCCATTTCCTTGTGATCCTCCTTGAGATGGTTCTACTCCTTCATTGGAGTCCAGTTGTGTTTAAATAACTGATAGGAATTAATTTGTAAAGGCGCACACCTGTCTATATAAGACCTCACAGCTCACCGCGCATGTCAGACCAAATGAGAATCATGAGGTCAAACGAACTGGCTAAGGAGCTCAGAGACAGAATTCTGGCAAGACACAGATCTGGCCAAGGTTACAACAGAATTTCTGCAGTACTCAAGGTTCCTAAGAGCACAGTGGCCTCCATAATCCTTAAATGGAAGAAGTTTGGGACCACCAGAAGCCTTCCTAGACCTGGCCCTCCAGCCAAACTGAGCAATCCTGGGAGAAGAGCCTTGGTGAGAGAGGTAAAGAAGAACCCCAAGATCACTGTGGCTGAGCTCCAGAGATGTAGTAGGGAGATGGGAGAGAGTTTCACAAAGTCAACTATCACTGCAGCCCTCCACCAGTCAGGCCTTTATGGCAGAGTGGCCCGACGGAAGCCTCTCCTCAGTGCCAGACATATGAAAGCTTGCACAGAGTTTGCTAAAAAACACATGAAGGACTCTCAAACTATGAGAAATAAGATTCTCTGGTCTGATGAGACGAAGATAGACCTTTTTGGTGATCATTCTAAGCGGTATGTGTGGAGAAAACCCAGGCACTGCTCATCACCTGCCCAATACAATCCCAACAGTGAAACATGGTGGTGGCAGCATCATGATATGGGGGTGTTTCTGAGCTGCAGGAACAGGACGACTGGTTGTCATTGAGGGAAACATGAATGTGGCCAAGTACAGAGATATCCTGGATGAAAACCTCTTCCAGAGTGCTCTGGACCTCAGACTTGGCTGAAGGTTCACCTTCCAATAAGACAATGACCCTAAGCACACAGCTAAAATAACAAAGGAGTGGCTTCAGAACAACTCTGTGACCACTCTTGACTGGCCCAGCCAGAGCCCTGACCTAAACCCAACTGAGCATCTCTGGAGAGACCTGAAAATGGCTGCCCACCAATGTTCACCATCCAACCTGACGGAACTGGAGAGGATCTGCAAGGAAGAATGGCCGAGGATCCCCAAATCCAGGTGTGAAAAACTTGTTGCATCATTCCTAAGACTCATGGCTGTACTAGCTCAAAAGGTGCTTCTACTCAATACTGAGCAAAGGGTCTGAACACTTATGACCATGTGATATTTCAGTTTTTCTTTTTTTTAAAATGTGCAAAAATTACTACATTCCTGTTTTGGTTTTTTTCAGTCAAGATTGGGTGCAGAGTGTACATTAATGAGAAAAAAATGAACTTTTTTGAATTTACCAAATGGCTGCAATGAAACAGAGTGAAAAGTTTATAGGGGTCTGAATACGTTCCGTGCCCACTGTAGATTTGACATGTGGAGGTCAATTTATCTGAGGACTTTCATTGCGGATTCATCCATGCAGACTGTGAAATTGGCTTAAAGTAAAAACCCATGCATCTTTGCTGTAGATAAGCTACAAAAATATCTGCTATCAAATCCATTACACGTGCATTCACCCTAAGGAATAAACTCTCAGTCAGCAGATTTGTTGCAGAAATTTCTGCGATTATTTATTTATTTTTTATAATCTGAATGGGGTTTTGTTTTTTGCATGGTTTTCTGCAAGCTCTATTCAGATAAGCCTGGGTAAGGTAAAGTGGACGGTGCAAAGCTAACACACATTGCAAATGACTTTTTCTTAATAGCCATGCAATGGTGCAGAAAGTGAGCCGCCATTAACAAAAAATGAGCAGTTTGCAATTAATTTATTAATTGCATTAAGACACTGTGACTTTTAGGAGGCGGTTGCATGCCATGTGCCATCTGCTTCGTGGGACCTCGGCCTCACAGAAATTTCTGCAACTCATCTTCCATGGTTTCAAACTGAAAGGGACGGTGTATTGGGGTAGCCGACTCTGAAGCCTCGTGTAGGTGGGGGTATGGGGTACGGGCCTGGGAGGAGCGGTTCTCTTCTAACTAGCTGAGTACTTATTCAGATCAGCTAAAAATGTATCCTGGGCAGAAGAATGGGTAGAGGAGAGGAGCTGTGGTCACTCATGGCAATGCAAAGTGTGTGCAGTACAGGTCAGACAGCTGGTTAGGAGACTGCAACATGTGGCCTAGAAGGAGGCACATCAGGTGTAATGAGTGCCTCTATCATCCTGCACAAGGATTGTGCTGGGGGAGAGTGGGACATGTTGAGTGCTGCTATCGTAGGTAGAGGGACCGCAGTGGGACAATAGAACGTCACTGGGAGGGACAGTGCAGACAGGGACAGGGGAGGGGCATCGCTGGCTGGGACGGCGGGGGAGAGGTGTCGCTGGCTAGGATGGCGGGGGAGGGGCGTCGCTGGCTGGGATGGTGGGGGAGAAGCGTCGCTGGCAGGGACGGCAGAAGGGAGCGTCGCTGGTTGGTACGGCAGAAGGGGGCGTCGCTGGTTGGGACGGCAATAGGGGGCGTCGCTGGTTGGGACGGCAATAGGGGGCGTCGCTGGTTGGGACGGCGGAAGGGGGCGTCACTGGTTGGGACGGCGGAAGGGGGCGTCGCTTGGAGGGGTGTCGCTAGGAGGGTTGGCAGGGGGCGTCGTTGGGAGTGCCGAAGGGGGTGTCGTTGGTGGGACGGTGGAAGGGGCGTCGCTGGGAGGGGCGGTGGGGGCATCACATGGAGGGCATCACTGGTTGGGCCAGCGGAGGGGCGTCGCTGGTTGGGCTGGCGGAGGGGTGTCGCTGGTAGGGACGGTGGAGGGGACATTCTATCAAGGACCATAGAAAGACGTGCTATGTTGTGTGTTCAAGCTGAGAAAAATTGGGACCGCACATGGTGGAAGTAGTCTGAACTAAGGAGAATTGGGGGACATTATGGTTGGTGACGTGAATTTGAGATTTGCAGGATGAATGGGCATAGTAAGTTAATAGAACAGAATGGGGGGATGGGGGCCCTGGCTTGGTAAAGGAGTCTGGTTGCCTCATTAGTTAGCTCAGATACAATAAGGTGCGTAGGGTTTAGTTGCAGAGGAGGCCGGGTGAGCAACATTGAGACGCCAGGTGATCTCATCTGTCCCTCTGCAGTGGCGAACTTCGACCCCAGTACCTTCAGCCTGATGCGATGCGAGTTCTGTGGTGCTGGTTTTGACACTCGTGCTGGCCTCTCCAGTCACGCCCGTGCCCATCTGCGAGACTTTGGTATCACCAACTGGGAGCTCACAGTGTCTCCCATCCATGTCCTTACTCGACTGCTAGCCCGCTCACCCGGTCGTCCACTGCCGCCCTTTCCACCTTGGCACCAGGACACCGACACAGACGGTAAGAAGCCTTTGTGCCTGTGTTATGACATCACTGATGACATCATATTGCATCATCACCAGCCTGCAATCAGACCCAAGTGTGTATCCTGGCTATTTTTTCCTTTTGCCTTTCTCTAACACCCTTACGTGTGTGGCTCTGCATTTCTTCCCTCCACCCTTGGTCCTCACTTGCAGTGATAATGTCACAGGCCATTAAGCTGCTGGTGGCATCATCACACGGCCGTCCTCCTGCTCCATCCCTGGTGCACAGAAATACAAATGGCTGTACAGATTAAAAATTACAGGCATTTTTTGAAATCATTGGCATTTTATGAAGTCGTGGTAGTGATTAAAAGTGGAGTCCTACATCCCACATAAAAGCCCTGACCTGCAGAACGGTTTCAGATAGATTTTATGGCTAATACCATGGGGAATGAAGGTTGTATGGATTATAGAGGAAATGTGAGGCAAATTGTCAGAAGAACACAAAAGGACTTTGCTGTGGGGTTATGAAAAAAAAAAAGTTAGTTTTGGACTCGTCCAGTGTGTTTTTACCACTTTGACCATTTAGAACTAATTAAATCCTCTGTATACTGGTAATTCTAATGACACTTTCTTGGCATGTGATTAGGGACAGTATCTTTTCCTTTTTTTTTTTTTAAACTGTATTAAAAAAAAAAAAAAAAAAAAAATCGGTATAAATGCAGCAAGGTGTGTTGTACTCACTGCGGCATTTCAGAAAAGAACATAGTTTGGAGAGACCTGACTAGTCCAGTGCGGCCCGTGTCTGGCTTCTCCCCGCGACGCTCCTTTATCCCGCGACGCTCCTTTATCCCGCGACGCTCCTTTATCCCGCGACGCTCCTTTATCCCGCGACGCTCCTTTATCCCGCGACGCTCCTTTATCCCGCGACGCTCCTTTATCCCGCGACGCTCCTTTATCCCGCGACGCTCCTTTATCCCGCGACGCTCCTTTATCCCGCGACGCTCCTTTATCCCGCGACGCTTCTCTGTCCCGCACCGCTCCAGTTGATGAAGAGGTCTTTCCCTATGTACACACAAGGAAGAAACCTGGCAATCAACTGGAGCAATGCTGGGAGAGGCTGAAGAAGGTTCGCATCGGGCTAATTGGGTTTACATAGGATGATGCGCTGCCAAGAACGATGATCTTTGGTACAAACAAAAAGGTTATATCTCACACTGAATGACCGTTTTGCTCGTTTGTCCGGTGATCTGCAGCCTGTTTTGAATCCTTTATTACTGTAAAACGATTATCATAAAGCCGAGCGTTCCTAGGATAACTTTGCTGTGTAGACTGAGACAGGATCAGCAGAGGGTGGGAGAATAAATAACCGCTTCATTGTACTGGTAGAGGCTTGAGATAGAACTGGATAGCTGCACAAAACATATACATAAGACTTTGTATACATCTACCCTGTCACATCCTGTTTTCGGGGAGGATGGCTGTTATCAGCTGTTATCAGTCGGCTCCTAACTGAAGATACACAGCTGATTTTTCTGGACATATTACTACAACATGGGTGACCACCATTGATCGTACATTTATCACCTAGCCTGTGTCATACAACCCTTTTCACACCCATTAATGGCAGCTGTCCCCAAAAAAAGCTACTAAATTAAGACTTGATTTCTCTTCTACGTCTTACATATAACTTTACCTATATACAGTACCTTGAAAAGGTATTCACACCCCATGAAGTTTTCCATGTTACACCCAGAAACTTAAATATATTTCATATGAGAATTTAATGTGATCTAACAAGACAAAGTAGTAAGTATTTGCCAAGTGTAAAGGAAATAATACAGGGTTTACTACATATTTTAAAAATAGAGATCTGAAAATTGTGACGTGCATTTGTATTCAGCCCCCCCTACATTCTGATACCCCTAAATAAAATCCAGAGCGACCAATTGCCTCCAGAAATCACAAAATTAGTAAATTGAGCTCACCTATGTGTAATTTCTTCACAGTATAACTACAGATGTTCTGTGAAGGCCTCAGAGGTTTGTTTGAGAACATTAGGGATTAGTCAGAATCATGGAAACCAAGGAGCACACCAGATATGTCAGGGATAAAGGTGGGGAGAGGAGTAAGGCAGGGTAAAAAAAAATATATATATATATACACACACACTATGTTCCAAATTATTATGTAAATTACATTTTTATCAGATTTTCCTAAATGCTCGGTGCAAATGACAGTCAGTCTAATAAGTCATCACCCGTTAGATTATACATCGAATTTTATTGAAGAAACCTCCCAATGATAACAGTATAATCTCCAAAATGAATAAAAACTCAGAATGCACTGTTCCAAATTATTAGGCACAGTAGAATTTCTAAACATTTGATTTGTTATAAAGAACAGAAAATGCTCATTTGTGGAATTTGCAGCATTAGGAGGTCACATTCACTGAACAAAAAAGCTATTTAACTCCAAAACATCCTAACGGGCCAAGTTACATGATAACATAGGAACCCGTCTTTGATGTCACCTTCACAATTCTTGCATCCATTGAACTTGTGAGTTTTTGGAGAGTTTCTGCTTGTATTTCTTTGCATGAAGTCAGAATAGCCTCCCAGAGCTGCTGTTTTGATGTGAACGGCCTCCCACCCTCATAGATCTTTTGCTTGATGATCCTCTAAAGGTTCTCTATAGGGTTGAGGTCAGGGGAAGATAGTGGCCGCACCATGAGTTTATCTCCTTTCATGCCCATAGCAGCCAATGACTCAGAGGGATTCTTTGCAGCATGAGATGGGGCATTGTCAGCATGAAGATGATTTTGCTCCTGAAGGCACGTTTCTGCTTTTTAGACCATAGAAGAAAGTTGTCAGTCAGAAACTCTATATACTTTGCAGAGGTCATTTTCACACCTTCAGGAACTTTTAAGGGCCTTACCAGCTGTTTCCCATGATTCTGGCCCAAAACATGACTCCTCCACTTCCTTGCTGACGTTGCAGCCTTGTTGGGACATGGTGGCCATCCACCAACCATCCACTACTCCATCCATCTGGACCATCCAGGGTTGCGCAACACTTATCAGTAAACAAGACTGTTTGGAAATTAGTCTTCATGTATGTGTGGGCCCAATACAACCATTTTTGCATGTGAACACTGTTTAAGGGTGGCCGAATAGTAGGTTTATGCACCACAGCAAGCCTTTGAAGGAGCCTACACCTTGAGGTTCGAGGGACTCCAGAGGCACCAGCAGCTTCAAATATCTGTTTGCTGCTTTGTAATGGCTTTTTAGCAGCTGCTCTCTTAATCCGATGAACTTGCCTGGCAGAAAGCTTCCTCATTATGCCTTTATCAGCACAAACACATTTGTGCTCAGATACAGCCACAAATCTCTAAACAGTACGATGATCACGCTTATGTTTTTGGAAAATTTCTAATGTTTTCATCCCTTCACCAAGGCATTGCACTATTTGATGCTTTTCAGCAGCAGAGAGATCCTTTTTCTTTCCCATGTTACTTGAAAACTGTGACCTGCTTAATAATGTGGAACATCATTTTTAAGTAGTTTTCCTTTAATTAGAATCACCTGGAAAACCAATTATCACATGTGTTTAAGATTGATTTCAGTGATCCATTGAGCCCTGAGACACAATACCATCCATGAGTTTATTTGAAAAACAAAACAATTAAATCTTTGACACTTAAATCCAATTTGCATAATAATTTGGATCACTGTGTGTGTGTATATATATATATATATATATATATATATATATATATATATAATCTCAAGCTCTGAACGTCTCATGGAGTACTGTTCAATCCATCATCCAAAAATGGAATGAATATGGGACAACTGCAGACCTACCAAGACACGGCCGTCCACCTGAACTGACATCCCACGCAAGGAGAGCACTAATCAGAGAAGCAACCAAGAGGCCCACGGTCACTCTGAAGGAGCCACAGAGACCAAAAGTTCAGGTGTGAGAATCTATCCACAAGAGAACTATTCGGGATCACATTAGCATATAGCATCTGTTGCAATATGCTAATGACACTCGGCTCAAATTCTACTAAGACTGTGAAGCGAATGTCAGTGCACTGTGCACCCATCATCTCGCATGAGAGAATCAGATCACAGGTGAGAAGGTGGAGAACGTAATTTCTCCTACATTGCCAGCATCCGCGGTAATCGTACTGCACTCAGATAACATTCGAGTGCAGTCCGATGTTCCACACCCACCCATAGACTTGTATGGGTGCGTGTAATCCGATTTTAGAATATAATGGCAGATCTGCTCTGCCCCATAGAATAACACTGGTTGGAGTGCTGTGTGATGTTTTATCGCATGGTACTCAGCCTTGTTATACAATTGTGTGACTCTGGCCTTAGTCGTATACTCCACATATCTGGCCTTTTATTTAAGAGTGGCAAGTATAAAGCCAATTTTGAAAGCCATAAGAAGTCCCGTTTTCAGTTTGCAAAAAGCGATGTAGGGGACACAGAGAGCATGTGGAAGAAGGGGCTCTGGTGAGATGAGAGCAAAGTAGAACTTTTTTGTTTAAATGCAGAACGCTATGTGTAGTGGAAAAACTAACTGCACATCACCCTGAAAATGCCATCCCCACTGTCAAACATGGTGGTGATAACATCATGCTGTGGAAAGGCTTTTTTTTCGACAGGGAAGGTGGTCAGAGTTGATGGGACGATGGATGGAGCTAAATACAGGAGGAAATTATCAGACCATGTCCCTATGCGGTAAAACATGACCAGTACACTATACACAGCAAGGACACACTTATAAGATTCTCTGCATAGGAACATTTTACTTAAATACATCCAATTGTGGAAATTTTTATTATTCCAAAGTCTGTTGATTAAAATTAACTTTTATTTGTGGGAAAACCCCGTTAAGACTGGGACATAGGTTCCATAATCGTGTGTGAACAGTCCAATCACAGTCCAGATCTAAATCCCATTGATAATCTGTGACAAGACTTGTAAATTGCTGATCGCAGACGTCTCCATCCAATCTCACTGAGCGAGAGCGAGTGTGCAAAGAAAAATGAACAAAAATGTCACCTCCAGATGTGCAAAGCTGGTAGAGACAGACCCCAAAATACTGCAGAAGTAATTACAGCAAAAGATGGTCCAACAGATTGACTCAGGGGGGCTCAATACAAATGCACGTCACAATTTCCCGATTAATCTAATATATAAAGCTGAATGTGTGTGTGTGTGTATGTATGTATGTATGTATGTATGTCCGGGATTGGCATCTGAACCGTAGCAGCTACAGCCACAAAATTTTGCACAGTCACACGTCTGGACCCCGAGAGCGTCATAGGCTATGTTGTGAGGTGAAATTTTAACCCCGCGCTTTCCAATTCACCAAACAATTTTGCCCCTATCTACATAATGGGGAAAAAGTGAAAGGAAAAGTGTTGGAGGCGTCGCAGCTACAGGCACAAAATTTTGCACAGTCACACGTCTGGACCCTGAGAGCGTCAAAGCTATATTGTGAGGTGAAATTTTAACCCCGCGCTTTCCAAGTCACCAAACAATTTTGCCCCTATCTACATAATGGGGAAAAAATGAAAGGAAAAGTGTTGGAGGCAAATTAACAGCTGCCAGATGTGAACAAGGGGGACTTAAAGAATGACAGCGATGGCACCAAAGAGTATATACTGTACAGTTGCTAAGGTGGGGCCCCAACATGGGATAATCACACCACCACGGGGATATGAACACACACACAAAATGCGCCACACACTACCACGTGCTCGAACACATATACCACCCTCAGTGCACATTTCACCACACATACACCAACCTCGCCACATAAAAGTAGAAACACAAAAGTCGCCGCTCAAAACTCGCCACGCGCAAAACTCTCCACATGCAAAACTCGCCACACGTGCAAAACTCGCCACACGCAAAACTTGCACACGCAGAAAAATTGCCACACGCAGAAAAATTGCCACATGCACAAAAGTTGCAACACATGCAAAAGTTGCCTCACACAAAACTTGCACATACTCAAAAGGCACCACACATAAAACTCGCCACGCGCAAAACTCGCCATGCGCAAAACTTGCTGCACACAACTTGCTACACTAACCTGTCACATGCAACTCGACACACAAAAAGTTGCTACACGCATGTCGCCACACAAAACTCATCTCACAAAAGTCCCTACATGCATGTCGCCACACGCAACTCAACACACACAACTTGACACACGAAACTCGCCCTAAAACACACACAAGTCTGGTATCCTTCAAAAATAAAAATCTGATTAATAAGCAGACAAACTACAAGAGCAACAAATGTACCATATAGGAATCCGGCAGCTGTCAGTCACATGACCAGTCTATTATGTGTATGTGTGAGCTAATATATACTGCCAGGGGGTGGGCTTACTGTTGGCTGGGGATTTATCAGGCTGCCATTTTAGCTTACAAATACTGAGGTAAAAATACTGACCAAATAACGTGTGAACGAGGGCTAATACAGGAGGAGATGGCATACAGCTATATACTATATACAGGAGATGACACACAGGTATATACTATTTACAGGGGAGATGACACACAGGTATATACTATATACAGGAGGAGATGACACACAGATATATACTATATACAGGAGAGATGACACACAGGTATATACTATATAGAGGAGGAGATGACATACAGGTACATACTACATACAGGAGGAGATGACATACAGGTATATACTATATACAGGAGGAGATGACACACAGGTATATACTATATACAGGAGCAGATTACCTACAGGTATATAGTATATACAGGAGGAGATGACACAGGTATATGCTATGTATAGGAGGAGATGACATACAGGTATATACTATATACAGGAGATGACACACAGATATCTACTATATATAGGTGAGATGACACACAGGTATATACTATATACAGGAGATTACATACAGGTATATCTAATATATAAAGCTGAATGTGTGTATGTATGTATGTGTGTATGTCCGGGATTGGCATCTGTACCGTCGCAGCTACAGCCACAAAATTTTGCACAGTCACACGTCTGGACCCCGAGAGCGTCATAGGCTATGTTGTGAGGTGAAATTTTAACCCCGCGCGTTCCAATTCACCAAACAATTTTGCTCCTATCTACATAATGGGGAAAAAGTGAAGGGAAAAGTGTTGGAGGAAAATTGACAGCTGCCAGATGTGAACAATGAGGACTTAAAGAATGAGAGCGATGGCGACAAAGAGTATATACCGTACAGTTGCTAAGGTGGGGCCCCGACATGGGATACTCACCACACACGGGGATATGAACACAAACACAAAATGCGCCACACACTACCACGTGCTTGAACACATATACCACCCTCAGCACACATTTCACCACACACACACACCAACCTCGCCACATAAAAGTCGAAACACAAAAGTCACCACTCAAAACTCGCTACATGCAAAACTCGCCATATGCAAAACTAGGCTCACGCAAAACTCGCCACACGTGCAAAACTCACCTCATGGAAAACTCACCTCATGCAAAACTTGCACACACAGAAAAATTGCCACATGTACAAAAGTTGCACCACATGCAAAAGTTGCCTCACACAAAACTTGCACATACTCAAAATGCACCACACATAAAACTCGCCACGCGCAAAACTCGCCATGCACAAATCTTGCTGCACACAACTTGCTACACTAACCTGTCACATGCAACTCAACACACAAAATGTTGCTACACGCATGTCGCCACACAAAACTCATCTCACAAAAGTCGCTACATGCATGTCGCCACACGCAACTCAACACACACAACTTGACACATAAAACTCGCCCTAAAACACACACAAGTCTGGTATTGTCCTTCAAAAATAAAAATCTGATTAATAAGCAAACTACAAGAGCAACAAATGTACCATATAGGAAATACGGCAGCTGTCAGTCACATGACCTGTCTATTATGTGTATGTGTGAGCTAATATATACTGCCAGGGGGGAGGGCTTCCTGTTGGCTGGGGATTTATCAGGCTGCCAATAGCAACCAATCACAGCTCAGCTTCTATTTTGCTACAGTTAATTAACCTGAGCTCTGATTGGTTAATATAGGCAACAAAGACATTCTCAGTATAACAAAGCTAATATATGTTGTGAAATGCTTCTATTTGCTTAGTTTTTGCCTTTTAATAATTACATTTCTATCTATTTGTTTTGTGGTTTTTGTGTGCAGAATAAATTTTTGTTAACACATTCTATTTTGCTAACAGCAGTCATTAACCCGGGCGAAGCCGGGTAGTACAGCTAGTATTTTTATAATAATGAGAAATTCATGTATTATTTCCTTTACGCTTCACAAATACCTGTTACTTTGTGTTGGTATATCACATAAAGTCTCAATAACAGATATTACATTTTGTTACTTGTAATATTAAAAAAAAAAATGTGGAAAAGTTCACAGGGTATGAATAATTTTTCAAGGCACTGTATGTTAACCCAACGCTGGCCAGCGGGTCACCTTACCCTTCTTCTCTTTTTCCGAAAGTTAATGGAGCTTTTGTGGTTGTACACACTGAAGCCACAAGTTGTGAGAACAGCTCTCTTGTGTGTCTGCGCCATTTGTGTTGCTACAAGAGTCTTATTATTTATTTATATAGCACCATTAATTCCATGGTGCTGTACATGAGAAGGGGTTGCAGACAAATTACAGATATCGCTTACAGTAAACAAACGAACAATGGCAGACTGATAGAGGGAGAGGACCCTGCTCTTGCAGGTTTCCACACGGCCCATGTTGTTAGCGCACATGGGCGGAGACACATTCACCTCGAAAGCCATCCTGCAAAACTCACCGGCTGCGATGTCCCAGCCGCTGCAAGCTACAATCAGGGACGCCGCCTTCAGAGTATCAGTGCGCGGCAGGCACAGGTCACATCTACCTCCGTCGTGTCTAGAATGGAGTAGCTCCTGTGAGGCATGACGTCAAGCGAAAGGGGGGAGCCTCATGGATTACACCGCTGTGCTCATAACAGGAAGTTGTTGTGCACATGTGAGGGGAAAATGAGAGGAGTGAGGTGAAAATGAAGAGGTGTGAGGGGAAAATGAGTGGAGTGAGGGGAAAATGGGTGGAGTGAGGGGAAAATGACAGGTGTAAGGGGGGAAATGAGGAGTGATGGGAAAATAGTGAAGGGGGAAGGGAAGAGTGAGGAAAAAATGAGAAAAATGAGGGGAAAATAGTGGAGTGAGGGGAAAATGAGGAGGTGTGAGGGGAAAATAGTGGAGAGATCGGAAAATGACAAGTGTGAGGTCAAAGTGACAGGTGTGAGGGTGGAAAATGAGGAGTGAGGGGTGAAAAATGAGAGAAGTGAGGAGCTGCTGCAGTATGAGGCTGTGTATAGAGAATGAGGCTCTGCAGGTGGAGGCTGTGTATAAGGCCACATTCACACGTTTAGTATTTGGTCAGTATTTTACCTCAGTATTTATAAGCCAAAACCAGGAGTGGGTGAAAAATACAGAAGTGGTGCCGTGTTTCTATTATACTTTTCCTCTGATTGTTTTACTACAAGTTTTAGTTTACAAATACTGAGGTAAAAATACTGACCAAATAACGTGTGAACGGGGTCTAAAGGAGAAAAGTGTGGTGCTGCAGAAGACGTAGGCTGTGTATACGAATCGTTTTATTGCAATTAGTGCAATTTCTCTCGGGATCAAGTGTTTCAAATTGTATATGGAAGAGGAGTGTGAGGTGCTGCCGGAGGAGGTGACTAATAAAGGAGAAAAGCTGTGCTTTATGTGCAATATAATCATTAGAATTTGTTATAGCTAATCATATTTACTATGCCCGGGCAGCGCCAGGCTCTTCAGCTAGTTCTATATAATATGCAAACGTTTGAGATCCCCATGGGGTTTAGTCCATTTCCAGTCCAAGTAGACAATAAGTAAAGTTATTTATTCTTCGGCACCAGGAAAAAAAATGAATTTAATGCTCCCTTCTGTCACTATTATGGCCTCCATTCTTTTTGGGCGATTGTCCATTTTTATATCTTTTTTTTTATATATATGTTTAACTGTTTTTTACACTTTAAATACATACTTATTTTTGATAAGTCATGCTTCTAATATGTCTGGACAGCCCTGGCTCTCCCCCAACAGCTATATCTGGGAGATAGATAGATAGATAGATAGATAGATAGATAGATAGATAGATAGATAGATAGATAGATTTTTATATAATAGAAAAAAATTGGAACAGCACAAATCCTTTACTTATCTTCGGGTGCAAAGCCCAGACAACCCGTCCCTTGGTTGCTCTCAGTCCATATATATCACAAAAGCAGGCAGCACTCCATGTTCTTAAAGACAATTTGCAGGTCTTTATTGAGCCCACATCTCCACGCAACGTTTCGGCTCTAACTGAGCCTTTCTATATATATAGAGAGAGAGAGAATTTTTTTTTTTTTTTATGCACGATCCCTATGTCCTGCAGGCAGATAAGTGATTACTGCACCCTTTCCATAGAGAACACATTAGCGTTGGTCGGCCGAGCATTTTCTGTATCTCACCATCCAAATATGTCCATTGAGGTCTTGGGTGGACCGGATCGTTTGTTCTCAGAACATTTTTGGTCGTCTTGAGGTTCTTGGATTGTAATAACTGTATTCATTAGTAGGCCATCAACCAAACCAGAGCCCCTGTGTTTTATCAGAGAGATATCTCTGGCCGCGCCTTACCTCTTATAGAGCAAAAGGATCAGCAGTGCGACATCGGACATGCCGGATCCACATTGCGGCTGACATAATCTGTCGGGGGAGAGTCGGGTGGTCCCCATACTCAATAGACTGTTGGCCGAATCCTTCAATATCCTTGGCCAATGTTAGCCTATTGTGTATGGGGACCTCTTGTAAGCTCTTGAGCTCCCGTCTGCTCTTGAGCTCCCGTCTGCTCTTGAGCTCCCGTCTGCTCTTGATCGCCCTCAGAGCAGTGCAGTTCCCGGTCAGTATCGGTCAAGGTACATGCAGAGGAGAGACAGGATCTCATCTTAGCGCCACCTCGGAGATGGACATTCAGATGAAGAATTCATCTCTTTATTCATAGAATATAGGACTACACATTTTAAGAACGGACTGTTCTCCTCCTTATGTCTGGTTATGATTTGACTGGACCTGTCCGTTCTCTTAAGTGGGCAATCTTATTTTATGAATAAAGTGAGAAATTCTTGATTTTCCTGTCTATCTAGATCCACCGCATCATTCATTCTTTTAGGACTGCTGCGATAGTAGAATAGCAGCTCATAGACCTTTCTATATTAAAGTCCAACATGGCTGATCCTTCTTTCCTCTGCCGTCTGTCAGCCATCCGGAAGAGTCTGGTTGCCCCCATACACAGTGAACAATCCTGCTGAAGTTTGGTGGAGATTGTCTCTTGTGAATGGTGGGGCCTTCCCCCACCATCTGAAATGTCTAAATTCACTATTTGGGTGTTTTGTTTTTTATTTTGTCCATCTTTTTTTTCCTTAGTAAATGCTTCTTTACACCTCATTTTAGACCTATAGTGCAGCTGTTCTTGTTTTGATGGACAGGAATAATAAGAATTGAGAACCCCATTCTATCTTAATTGTCATAGGTCTCATGGCGGTCGGTGGTCTACCAAGTCTTGCAGGGATGATCTGAGTCTCTTGTGTGAATGGTTTTCCTATTCTGCACTGATACGTGCGGGGTTTTTGTTATGGTCGGGCTCAGAAACTGGACGATGGTCAGGGCTTTGGCAGTTTAGTGCCATTACTGAGATAGATGACAGTTGGTGCTCATAAAGTTCTATGAAGGAGGGGGAGGAGCTAGCGGAATACAGACATTCTACTGTAAGTTCTCCATAGAACTTTATGAGCACCAACTGTCATTTATCTCAGTAATGGGACTCACTGAATACAGATTCAACAGATTTTACTAATGAATTGCCAATGAATGTTCAGTCCAGGAGCTGAAAGAAGCAGATTTCTCTGATATATTATAATATTTCTTATTTTCACATGTACTATTGATTTACGGGAAAAAAAAATAAAACCAGGGGATAACAAGCTTTTTAGTGAAGCGCTAGAACGTGAAGAACCCAGGATTGTGGGATCTTGTCATGCTGGCTATGAAGGGGACTTTAAAGGGTTATTCCCATCTTAGTAGAAGGATATTGTCAGACTGAGCTTGTAAAAAATAAGCACTTTTGCTATTTACTGCTTGTTAAAATTTGCAGCTGTTTTTGAGATATTAACACTTGTTTTTCTTTTATTTACAGCTGGTTGCCTTGGAGACCGACCACCGCTTGCTGCTGTCTAGCTTGTAAGTACTCCGCTGTAGCTGGCCAGGATTAGAAGACAACAGCTTCAAAACAGTCGTTACAAGCTCACCAGAAATCAGCTTGTCAGCACTGTACATGACCAGTGGTCGGTCTCCAAGGCAACCAGCTGTAAATAAAAGAAAAAAAATGTTAATATCTCAAAAATGGCTGATTGCAAAATTGCTTTAATTTACAACTACTCTCCAACAATACCCATTTTAAAAAAGAGGTAATCCTTTAAAGGGGCGTCCAACTTCCAGCACCCACACCCATCAGCTGTTTTCAGGTTCTGCCTATAGTCTAAACCACAATGAAGATGTGAACAGAGCGTTAAAGGGATTTTTCAACTTCAAAAAAGTCGACCCTCAAATGATTTTATACATGCAGCATAATAACCAGAGAATGTATCAACCCACCCCAGGCCCATTGCTGGTTTTCTGCCGCTGCTCCGGGCTCTGTGTTTGGCTGCAGAGGTGACGTCGCACAGTGTTCACGAGTGCTGCAGCCAACCACTGAGCTCAGCGACTATTGGCATCTTCACTGAGCTTCGCGATAGACAGCAGCGGTGTTGTGAACACTGCAGTTAAAACTTTAAGACTGGAGCCAGTGCTGGACCTGGGGAAGGTGAGTACTGCGCTGCTTGTTATGTATAGAAAAGCATTTGGGCTCCACTTTTCCAAGTGTAAAACCCCTTAAACTGTTGGCAGGACAAACAAAAAAAGCATAATGAAGGTGGAGAAACTTTTTTTTTTTTTTCTCTCTCTGTCTCCACCTTTTCAGAAAAACTGTGCCGTATGCAACCTAGTATTGGCTAAGTGGTGGCACATGTATCAAAAAACTGACCGGCACTTCCAAACAGAAAAAGACAAGTGTGAACAGGTGCAAACTAACAGAGCCGCACTATATAACAATTTCTGAAATGTAAACATTGAATAGTTGATATTGTAACCTATAGAAAACATGTTAAAAAAAATAATGAAGGTGCTAGGCGCATAAATTGGCCACTTCGCGTGAGCCCAAGAGCCAGCGACAAGGCGTACCCCTGTGTTGGAACCCTAAACCGAACATGATGCCTCTCCTGGGTTTAAAGCCTACAATTATATGGGCAGGAAGGAGCAAGAGCTATTCAGGGTCCCAACAAAGAGGGTCGCCTTGTCGCTGGCTGTTGGGCTCACATGAATTGGCCAATTTATAAGCCAAGTACCTTAATTTTTTTAACATGCATGTTTCCTACAGAATGTCATTATAATTTCATAAATTCAGTTTTTACTTACTATAGCTTTCAGAGTGCAGCTTTAATTTGTTAGTTACATAGAGCGGCTTTCTTTGCTTGTACCTATTCACACTTGTCTTTCTCTGCTTGGAAGTGCAGGTCAGTTTTTGTTATATTGGTAGTACATGCCATCTGACTGAGCACACCTCCTCCCATTAGCCTTGTGTTTTTAAATACACCATGTTCCAAATTATGGAGATATTTTTCTCGGATTTTCCTAAATGGTCGGGGCAAATGACAGTCAGTCTAATAAAAGTCATCACCCGTTAGAGTATACATCGAATTTTATTGAAGAAACCTCCCAATAATAACAGTATAATCACCAAAATGAATAAAAACTCAGAATGCACTGTTCCAAATTATTAGGCACAGTAGAATATCTAAACATTTGATCTGTTTTAAAGAACTGAAAATGCTCATTTGTGGAATTTGCAGCATTAGGTCACATTCACTGAACAAAAAAGCTATTTACCTCCAAAACATCCTAACAGGCCAAGTTACATGCTAACATAGGACCCTTCTTTGATATCACCTTCACAATTCTTGCATCCATTGAACTTGTGAGTTTTTGGAGATTTTCTGCTTGTATTTCTTTGCATGAAGTCAGAATCGCCTCCCAGAGCTGCTGTTTTGATGTGAACTGCCTCCCACCCTCATAGATCTTTGCTTTATGATACTCCAAAGGTTCTCTATAGGGTTGAGGTCAGGGGAAGATGGTGGCCACGCTATGAGTTTGTCTCCTTCTATGCCCATAGCAGCCAATGACTCAGAGGTATTCTTTGCAGCATGAGATGGGGCATTGTCAGCATGAAGATGATTTTGCTCCTGAAGGCACGTTTCTGCTTTTTAGACCATGGAGGAAAGTTGTCAGTCAAACTCTATATACTTTGCAGAGGTCATTTTCACACCTACAGGAACCTTAAAGGGCCCTACCAGCTGTTTCCCCATGATTCCCACCAAAACATGACTCCTCCACCTCCTTTCTGACGTTGCAGCCTTGTTGGGACATGGAGGCCATCCACCAACCATCCACTACTCCATCCATCTGGACCATCCAGGGTTGCTCGACACTTATCAGTAAACAAGACTGTTTGGAAATTAGTCTTCATGTATGTCTTGGCCCACTGCAACCGTTTTTGCTTGTGAACACTGTTTAGGGGTGGCCGAATAGTAGGTTTATGCACCACAGCAAGCCTTTGAAGGATCCTACACCTTGAGGTTCAAGGGACTCCAGAGGCACCAGCTACTTCAAACATCTGTTTGCTGCTTTGTAATGGTATTTTGGCAGCTGCTCTCTTAATCCAATGTATTTGTCTGGCAGACACCTTCCTCATTATGCCTTTATCTGCATGAACTCTGTCTGTGCTCTGTTTCAGTCACAAATCTCTTCACAGTATGATGATCACTCTTACGTTTTCGGGAACTATCTAATGTTTTCATCCCTTGACCAAGGGATTGCACTATTTGATGCTTTTCGGCAGCAGAGAGATCCTTTTTATTTCCCATATTGCTTGAAACCTGTGGCCTGCTTAATAATGTGGAACATCATTTTTAAGTAGTTTTCCTTTAATTAGAATCACCTGGAAAACTAATTATCACATGCGTTTAAGATTGATTTCAGTGATCCATTGAGCCCTGAGACACAATGCCATCCATGAGTTTATTTGAAAAAAAAAAAAAAAAACAATTAAATCTTTGACACTTAAATCCAATTTGCATAATAATTTGGAACACGGTGTAGAGCTTGATCCAACCTGCCCATATAATTGTAGGCTTTTAGCCCAGAAGAGGCATCAAGTTAGGTCTAGGGTCCCAACAAAGGGGTTTGCCTTGTCGCTGGCTGTTGGGCTCACACAAATTGGCCAATTTGTACGCTAATCACCTTCGATTGTTAACATGTTTTATATAGCAGTAATGCCATTCCAACTTGATATATTCAACGTTTACATATGATAGGGTTTCAGAGTGCAGCTTTGTTAGTTATTAGTGATGAGCGAACGTGCTGTGCTGGAGGGTTATCCGAGTATCTTGGCCGTGCTCAGGTAAGGTGTTTGAGTCCCTTCGGCTGCATATTTTGTAGCTGTTAGACAGCCGCAATGCATGGGGGTGGGGATGCCTAACAAATAGGCAATCCCCTCATGTGTGCAGCGGTATAACAAATAAGACAGTCACAATTTATGTGGGGGCTGAAGAATGGCGAGCCATGCAGCAGCCGGGACTTGGACATATTATTCGAGCACTCCCAAGATATTGATAGCACCTGAGTACTTTAGGAAAACATGTTATCTGAGCATGTTCGCTCATCACTATTAGTTCTACAAATGGTGGAGCAGGGAGCCGCCACCGGCTCCTCCACCGTTCTCTTCAAATTGGGACATGCTGCCAGTCTTGTTGGAGTTACGTCTTCCCAAATCCGAGCGCATCCTACAGGACGTGGCATGGTTGGGAGGAAAGGGACGGCTCGTTGTGACTCTCAGTATTTAATATCGCACCCTAGACTAAGCATAGTCGGGCGGATCGATTTGTGGGATCGGCCAGGTCAAAGCTGTATGGCCGCTGGATGAGAGGCTCGCCCGTCTCCTCTGTTTCCTGGCGCGGCTTTGATTAGCTGACACTCTCTGCGTCCCGCTGCGTTGATGACATCGCACCAGCCCAAATAAACAAAAGTCGCACGGGGGGGATTCTGGAAGGTAAGAGATTTGCGAACCTCGTGGCCAGAGACTACTGACCTGGCTGATGGACCGCAGTCCCGTGAATCGATCCTCCCAACTCTAATACTAGGCTGCTGTACACATTAGATGGCTGTCAGCAGACCGGTCTCTTGTAGAGCCGAGCCCTCCTGTGTCCTCCATCACCAGACGTCTCCGGTGGCGGCTTATCTCCGCAGTGTGAAATTGAACGTCGCTCTCGATGTTTCCCCTCAATTCTCTGGGGGCCCCATCCACATTAGACTGTCAGCAGAGCCCCTCACCAGCCTAATGTGTGTGTGGGGCTTCAGGCCTGCAAAGTGTGTGTTGCTGGGATCTGTCATGCGCCATCTCTGCTTGCTGTCAGTGAATAGTAACCAGTGATTTGTGAATCCTTATTTATGTGTATTGCAAAAACGGCTCTGCCCCAGTCTGAATCCAGACTCCGTCATTACCTGTGTGATCACTGCTCTACCAGCCGCAGCCCATTCACAGTCACTGGGGTCCATCAGTCGTCTGTAGTATCAGTGCCAGCACCGCACTTGGGTTTTTTATTCTTCAAACTTTTTTTTTTTTTCTTGCTTGGTTTCTATTCACTGACAGCAAACATCTCACCAGAAAATGGCTTGAAGTGAAAACAACTTGTTGTTCCAGCACTAGGCTGCACAGTGGGGTCTGGCTGTGTTGAAGCTGCACAGTGGGAGGTCCTGGCTGTGCTGAAGTTGGGCAGTGGGGGGTCCTGGCTGTGCTGTAGCTCCACAGTGGGGGGTCCTGGCTGTGCTGTAGCTGTACAGTGGGCGGTCTTGGCTGTGCTGTAGCTGTACAGTGGGGGGTCCTGGCTGTGCTGAAGCTGCGTGGGGGGGGGGGTGTTGGGGTGTCCTGGCTGGACAGTGGGGGGGTCCTGGCTGTGCGGAAGCTGGGCAGTGAGGGGGGGGTGTCCTGGCTGAGCTGAAGCTGGGCAGTGGGGGAGGGTCCTGGCTGTTCCAAAGCTGCACAGTGGGGGGTGTCCAGGCTGTGCCAAAGCTGCACGGGGGGGGGGGGGTGTCCTGGCTGTGCCGAAGCTGCACGGGGGGAGGTGTCCTGGCTGTGCCGAAGCTGCACCGTGTGTGGGGGGGTCCTGGCTGTGCTGAAGCTGCACAGTGGTGGTGGTCTTGACTGTGCCGAAGCTGCACGGGGGGGAGGGGGGGTCCTGGCTGTGCCGAAGCTGCACGGGGGGGAGGGGGGGTCCTGGCTGTGCCGAAGCTGCACAGTGGGGGGGTATGGCTGTGCTGAAGCTGCACAGTGGTGGTGGGGGTCTTGGTTGTACCGAAGCTGCACAGTGGTGGGGGGGATCCTGGCTGTGCCGAAACTGCAGAGTGGGGGGTCCTGGCTGTGCCGAAGCTGCACAGTGGTGGTGGGGTCCTGGCTGTGCCGAAGCTGCAGTAGTGGGGGGGTCCTGGCTGTGCCGAAGCTGCACAGTGGTGGGGGGTCCTGGCTGTGCCGAAGCTGCAGTGGTGGGGGGGTCCTGGCTGTGCCGAAGCTGCAGTGGTGGGGGTTTCCTGGCTGTGCCGAAGCTGCAGTGGTGGGGGTTTCCTGGCTGTGCCGAAGCTGCAGTGGTGGGGGTTTCCTGGCTGTGCCGAAGCTGCAGTGGTGGGGGTTTCCTGGCTGTGCCGAAGCTGCACAGTGGTGGGGGTCCTGGCTGTGCCGAAGCTGCACAGTGGTGGGGGTCCTGGCTGTGCCGAAGCTGCACAGTGGTGGGGGGGTCCTGGCTGTGCCGTAGCTGCACAGTGGTGGGGGGGTCCTGGCTGTGCCGTAGCTGCACAGTGGTGGGGGGGGTCCTGGCTGTGCCGTAGCTGCACAGTGGTGGGGGGGTCCTGGCTGTGCCGTAGCTGCACAGTGGTGGTGGGGTCCTGGCTGTGCCGTAGCTGCACAGTGGTGGTGGGGTCCTGGCTGTGCCGTAGCTGCACAGTGGTGGTGGGGTCCTGGCTGTGCCGTAGCTGCACAGTGGTGGTGGGGTCCTGGCTGTGCCGTAGCTGCACAGTGGTGGTGGGGTCCTGGCTGTGCCGTAGCTGCACAGTGGTGGTGGGGTCCTGGCTGTGCCGTAGCTGCACAGTGGTGGTGGGGTCCTGGCTGTGCCGTAGCTGCACAGTGGTGGTGGGGTCCTGGCTGTGCCGTAGCTGCACAGTGGTGGTGGGGTCCTGGCTGTGCCGTAGCTGCACAGTGGTGGTGGGGTCCTGGCTGTGCCGTAGCTGCACAGTGGTGGTGGGGTCCTGGCTGTGCCGTAGCTGCACAGTGGTGGGGGGGTCCTGGCTGTGCCGTAGCTGCACAGTGGTGGGGGGGTCCTGGCTGTGCCGTAGCTGCACAGTGGTGGGGGGGTCCTGGCTGTGCCGTAGCTGCACAGTGGTGGGGGGGTCCTGGCTGTGCCGTAGCTGCACAGTGGTGGGGGGTCCTGGCTGTGCCGTAGCTGCACAGTGGTGGTGAGGTCCTGGCTGTGCCGTAGCTGCACAGTGGTGGGGGGGTCCTGGCTGTGCCGTAGCTGCACAGTGGTGGGGGGGTCCTGGCTGTGCCGTAGCTGCACAGTGGTGGTGGGGTCCTGGCTGTGCCGTAGCTGCACAGTGGTGGTGGGGTCCTGGCTGTGCCGTAGCTGCACAGTGGTGGTGGGGTCCTGGCTGTGCCGTAGCTGCACAGTGGTGGTGGGGTCCTGGCTGTGCCGTAGCTGCACAGTGGTGGTGGGGTCCTGGCTGTGCCAAAGCTGCACAGTGGTGGTGGGGTCCTGGCTGTGCCGTAGCTGCACAGTGGTGGTGGGGTCCTGGCTGTGCCGTAGCTGCACAGTGGTGGTGGGGTCCTGGCTGTGCCGAAGCTGCACAGTGGTGGTGGGGTCCTGGCTGTGCCGTAGCTGCACAGTGGTGGTGGGGTCCTGGCTGTGCCGTAGCTGCACAGTGGTGGTGGGGTCCTGGCTGTGCCGTAGCTGCACAGTGGTGGGGGGGTCCTGGCTGTGCCGTAGCTGCACAGTGGTGGTGGGGTCCTGGCTGTGCCGTAGCTGCACAGTGGTGGGGGGGTCCTGGCTGTGCCGTAGCTGCACAGTGGTGGTGGGGTCCTGGCTGTGCCGTAGCTGCACAGTGGTGGGGGGGTCCTGGCTGTGCCGAAGCTGCACAGTGGTGGGGGGGTCCTGGCTGTACCGAAGCTGACCAGTGGCCAGTGATTTCATGGTATTTTAGTGAAATCTGTGCAGTGACTGTGACCAGACTAACCAGGAGAGACGGCCTGCCAGTGTGTACAAGTCTGTAGAATGACGCGCGGCCTGTTAGGGAAGTGCTGCTCCCGGGAAGGCATGCTGGGAGCTGTAGTTTCCTACCAGAGCCTTGCTGTGTGGACGATTGCTCTGTGCTCCATTGTTCCCCCTGCTTCACTGTCTGTCTCTGCATCCTGCGCCCTTCCCCCTGATTGGCTACTCCCCGATTCTCGGCGCTCTATTGAGGTGGTCTGTCCTCGTCCCCGCGCGTTCCCGCCCCCTCTCTATTACCCGTCATGTCTGCGCCCTGCGAGCGGACAAAGGAGGCCGGGACGGGCCAGTCAGCAGAGAGCGCGGCCCTGCGCGCCGGCGGGTCAGGGGAGCTGGGGACACCGCCGGAAAGGAGGGGCCAACAGAAGGAAGAGCAGAGCGCGGCGGGAAGAGGCGGCCGTCTGTGGCAGCGGCGGGAGGAAGCGGGGCCTGTGCTGTGGGGAGACGCGGAGGAAGCCTCCGGGGATGACGGTGAGAGGCCGGGGAGAGTGACTGGTGAATGTCCCGAGTGTAGGAGCCGCCGTAACCGGGGATAATAGCTTCTGTCCTCACAGCCTGGGGGTACACGTGTTATATACACGGCCTGGTGACGTCCTCTATACACCGTCCTCTATACTATATACTCAGCCTGGTGACGTCACATACCGTCCTCTATACTATATACACGGCCTGGTGACGTCACATAGTGTCCTCTATACTATATACACGGCCTGGTGACGTCACACACCGTCCTCTATACTATATACACGGCCTGGTGACGTCACATACCGTCCTCTATACTATATACACGGCCTGGTGACGTCACATACCGTCCTCTATACTATATACACGGCCTGGTGACGTCACATAGTGTCCTCTATACTATATACACGGCCTGGTGACGTCACACACCGTCCTCTATACTATATACACGGCCTGGTGACGTCACACACCGTCCTCTATACTATATACACGGCCTGGTGACGTCACACACCGCCCTCTATACTATATACACGGCCTGGTGACGTCACACACCGTCCTCTATACAATATACACAGCCTGGTGACGTCACACACCGTCCTCTATACAATATACACAGCCTGGTGACGTCACACACCGTCCTCTATACAATATACACAGCCTGGTGACGTCACACACCGTCCTCTATATTATATACTCAGCCTGGTGACGTCACATACCGTCCTCTATACTATATACACGGCCTGGTGACGTCACACACCGTCCTCTATACAATATACACGGCCTGGTGACGTCACATACCGTCCTCTATACAATATACACGGCCTGGTGACGTCACATACCGTCCTCTATACTATATACACGGCCTGGTGACGTCACATACCGTCCTCTATACTATGTACACGGCCTGGTGACGTCACACACCGTCCTCTATACTATATACACGGCCTGGTGACGTCACATACCGTCCTCTATACTATATACACGGCCTGGTGACGTCACACACCGTCCTCTATACTATATACACGGCCTGGTGACGTCACATACCGTCCTCTATACTATGTACACGGCCTGGTGACGTCACATAGTGTCCTCTATACTATATACACGGCCTGGTGACGTCACACACCGTCCTCTATACTATATACACAGCCCGGTGACGTCACACACCGTCCTCTATACTATATACACTGCCTGGTGACGTCACACACCGTCCTCTATACTATATACACGGCCTGGTGACGTCACACACCGTCCTCTATACTATATACACGGCCTGGTGACGTCACACACCGTCCTCTATACTATATACACAGCCTGGTGACGTCACACACCGTCCTCTATATTATATACTCAGCCTGGTGACGTCACATACCGTCCTCTATACTATATACACAGCCCGGTGACGCCACACACCGTCCTCTATACTATATACACGGCCTGGTGACGTCACACACCGTCCTCTATACTATATACACGGCCTGGTGACGTCACATAGTGTCCTCTATACTATATACACAGCCTGGTGACGTCACATACCGTCCTCTATACTATATACACGGCCTGGTGACGTCACACACCGTCCTCTATACTATATACACGGCCTGGTGATGTCACATACCGTCCTCTATACTATGTACACGGCCTGGTGACGTCACACACCGTCCTCTATACTATATACACGGCCCGGTGACGTCACACACCGTCCTCTATACTATATACACGGCCTGGTGACGTCACATACCGTCCTCTATACTATGTACACGGCCTGGTGACGTCACACACCGTCCTCTATACTATATACACGGCCTGGTGACGTCACACACCGCCCTCTATACTATATACACGGCCTGGTGACATCACATAGTGTCCTCTATACTATATACACGGCCTGGTGACGTCACACACCGTCCTCTATACTATATACACGGCCTGGTGACGTCACATAGTGTCCTCTATACTATATACACGGCCTGGTGACGTCACACACCGTCCTCTATACTATATACACGGCCTGGTGACGTCACACACCGTCCTCTATACTATATACACGGCCTGGTGACGTCACACACCGTCCTCTATACTATATACACGGCCGGGTGACGTCACACACCGTCCTCTATACTATATACACGGCCCGGTGACGTCACACACCGTCCTCTATACTATATACACGGCCTGGTGACGTCACATAGTGTCCTCTATACTATATACACAGCCTGGTGACGTCACACACCGTCCTCTATACTATATACACTGCCTGGTGACGTCACACACCGTCCTCTATACTATATACACGGCCTGGTGACGTCACACACCGTCCTCTATACTATATACACGGCCCGGTGACGTCACACACCGTCCTCTATACTATATACACGGCCTGGTGACGTCACACACCGTCCTCTATACTATATACACGGCCTGGTGACGTCACACACCGTCCTCTATACTATATACACGGCCTGGTGACGTCACATACCGTCCTCTATACTATATTCACGGCCTGGTGACGTCACACACCGTCCTCTATACTATATACACGGCCTGGTGACGTCACACACCGTCCTCTATACTATATACACGGCCTGGTGACGTCACACACCGTCCTCTATACTATATACACGGCCTGGTGACGTCACACACCGTCCTCTATACTATATACACGGCCTGGTGACGTCACACACCGTCCTCTATACTATATACACGGCCTGGTGACGTCACATACCGTCCTCTATACTATATTCACGGCCTGGTGACGTCACACACCGTCCTCTATACTATATACACGGCCTGGTGACGTCACACACCGTCCTCTATACTATATACACGGCCTGGTGACGTCACACACCGTCCTCTATACTATATACACTGCCTGGTGACGTCACACACCGTCCTCTATACTATATACACGGCCTGGTGACGTCACACACCGCCCTCTATACTATATACACGGCCTGGTGACGTCACATAGTGTCCTTTATACTATATACACGGCCTGGTGACGTCACACACCGTCCTCTATACTATATACACGGCCTGGTGACGTCACACACCGTCCTCTATACTATATACACGGCCTGGTGACGTCACATACCGTCCTCTATACTATATTCACGGCCTGGTGACGTCACACACCGTCCTCTATACTATATACACGGCCTGGTGACGTCACACACCGTCCTCTATACTATATACACGGCCTGGTGACGTCACACACCGTCCTCTATACTATATTCACGGCCTGGTGACGTCACACACCGTCCTCTATACTATATACACGGCCTGGTGACGTCACACACCGTCCTCTATACTATATACACGGCCTGGTGACGTCACACACCGTCCTCTATACTATATACACTGCCTGGTGACGTCACACACCGTCCTCTATACTATATACACGGCCTGGTGACGTCACACACCGCCCTCTATACTATATACACGGCCTGGTGACGTCACATAGTGTCCTTTATACTATATACACGGCCTGGTGACGTCACACACCGTCCTCTATACTATATACACGGCCTGGTGACGTCACACACCGTCCTCTATACTATATACACGGCCTGGTGACGTCACATACCGTCCTCTATACTATATTCACGGCCTGGTGACGTCACACACCGTCCTCTATACTATATACACGGCCTGGTGACGTCACACACCGTCCTCTATACTATATACACGGCCTGGTGACGTCACACACCGTCCTCTATACTATATACACGGCCTGGTGACGTCACACACCGTCCTCTATACTATATACACGGCCTGGTGACGTCACACACCGTCCTCTATACTATATACACGGCCTGGTGACGTCACATACCGTCCTCTATACTATATTCACGGCCTGGTGACGTCACACACCGTCCTCTATACTATATACACGGCCTGGTGACGTCACACACCGTCCTCTATACTATATACACGGCCTGGTGACGTCACACACCGTCCTCTATACTATATACACTGCCTGGTGACGTCACACACCGTCCTCTATACTATATACACGGCCTGGTGACGTCACACACCGCCCTCTATACTATATACACGGCCTGGTGACGTCACATAGTGTCCTTTATACTATATACACGGCCTGGTGACGTCACACACCGTCCTCTATACTATATACACGGCCTGGTGACGTCACACACCGTCCTCTATACTATATACACGGCCTGGTGACGTCACACACCGTCCTCTATACTATATACACGACCTGGTGACGTCACACACCGTCCTCTATACTATATACACGACCTGGTGACATCACACACCGTCCTCTATACTATATACACGGCCTGGTGACGTCACACACCGTCCTCTATACTATATACACGGCCTGGTGACATCACACACCGTCCTCTATACTATATACACGGCATGGTGACGTCACACACCGTCCTCTATACTATATACACGGCATGGTGACGTCACATACCGTCCTCTATACCAGGGGTCCCCAACTCCAGTCCTCAAGGCCCACCAACAGGTCATGTTTTCAGGATTTCCTTAGTCTTGCCCAGGTGATAATTGCATCACCTGTGCAATACAAAGGAAATCCTGAAAACATGATCTGTTGGTGGGCCTTGAGGACTGGAGTTGGGGAACACTGCTCTATACTATATACACAGCCTGGTGACGTCACACACCGTCCTCTATACTATATACACGGCCTGGTGACGTCACACACCGTCCTCTATACTATATACACTGCCTGGTGACGTCACACACCGTCCTCTATACTATATACACGGCCGGGTGACGTCACACACCGTCCTCTATACTATATACACGGCCTGGTGACGTCACACACCGTCCTCTATACTATATACACGGCCCGGTGACGTCACACACCGTCCTCTATACTATATACACGGCCTGGTGACGTCACACACCGTCCTCTATACTATATACACGGCCTGGTGACGTCACACACCGTCCTCTATACTATATACACGGCCTGGTGACGTCACATACCGTCCTCTATACTATATTCACGGCCTGGTGACGTCACACACCGTCCTCTATACTATATACACGGCCTGGTGACGTCACACACCGTCCTCTATACTATATACACGGCCTGGTGACGTCACACACCGTCCTCTATACTATATACACGGCCTGGTGACGTCACACACCGTCCTCTATACTATATACACGGCCTGGTGACGTCACACACCGCCCTCTATACTATATACACGGCCTGGTGACATCACATAGTGTCCTCTATACTATATACACGGCCTGGTGACGTCACACACCGTCCTCTATACTATATACACGGCCTGGTGACGTCACACACCGTCCTCTATACTATATACACGGCCTGGTGACGTCACACACCGTCCTCTATACTATATACACGACCTGGTGACGTCACACACCGTCCTCTATACTATATACACGACCTGGTGACATCACACACCGTCCTCTATACTATATACATGGCCTGGTGACGTCACACACCGTCCTCTATACTATATACACGGCCTGGTGACATCACACACCGTCCTCTATACTATATACACGGCATGGTGACGTCACATACCGTCCTCTATACCAGGGGTCCCCAACTCCAGTCCTCAAGGCCCACCAACAGGTCATGTTTTCAGGATTTCCTTAGTCTTGCCCAGGTGATAATTGCATCACCTGTGCAATACAAAGGAAATCCTGAAAACATGATCTGTTGGTGGGCCTTGAGGACTGGAGTTGGGGAACACTGCTCTATACTATATACACAGCCTGGTGACGTCACATAGTGTCCTCTATACTATATACACGGCCTGGTGACGTCATACCGTCCTCTATACTATATACACGGCCTGGTGACGTCACATAGTGTCCTCTATACTATATACACGGCATGGTGACATCACACACCGTCCTCTATACTATATACACGGCCTGGTGACGTCACATAGTGTCCTCTATACTATATACACGGCATGGTGACATCACACACCGTCCTCTATACTATATACACGACCTGGTGACGTCACACACCGTCCTCTATACTATATATACGGCCTGGTGACGTCACACACTGCCCTCTATACTATATACACGGCATGATGTCGTCACATAGTGTCCTCTATACTATATACACAGCCTGGTGACGTCACAGTGTCTTCTATATACACGGCCTGCTGACGTCACACACCGTCCTCTATACTATATACACAGCCTGGTGACATCACACACCGTCCTCTATACTATATACACAGCCTGGTGACGTCACATAGTGTCCTCTATACTATATACACGGCCTGGTGACGTCAGTGTCCACTATACTATATACACGGCCTGGTGACGTCAGTGTCCACTATACTATATACACGGCCTGGTGACATCACATACCATCCTCTATACTATATACACGGCCCATTGACGTCACATAGTGTCCTCTATACCAGAGGTCCCCAACCTTTTTTGCACCAGGGACCGGCTTTAAGCAAGACCAGTTTTCCATGGCCCGGTGGGGGTGGGGCAGAGGCGGGGCTTTGGTCATATGGGGGTGGGGTTATGGAGGGATGGAGCTTAGTGCATACTTATCATATAATTATGACATTTATAATGAGAATGTGATTCAAACTGATTCAATGTGATTCAAACCTATAAAGCTGTGCCTTATATATAGTGCTCTGCACCGTTGCCCCATAGATGCTCCACATAAAGCTGTGCCTTATATATAGTGCTCTGCACCGTTGCCCCATAGATGCTCCACATAAAGCTGTGCCTTATATATAATGCTCTGCACCGTTGCCCCATAGATGCTCCACATAAAGCTGTGCCTTATATATAATGCTCTGCACCGTTGCCCCATAGATGCTCCACATAAAGCTGTGCCTTATATATAGTGCTCTGCACCGTTGCCCCATAGATGCTCCACATAAAGCTGTGCCTTATATATAATGCTCTGCACCGTTGCCCCATAGATGCTCCACATAAAGCTGTGCCTTATATATAATGCTCTGCACCGTTGCCCCATAGATGCTCCACATAAAGCTGTGCCTTATATATAGTGCTCTGCACCGTTGCCCCATAGATGCTCCACATAAAGCTGTGCCTTATATATAGTGCTCTGCACCGTTGCCCCATAGATACTCCACATAAAGCTGTGCCTTATATATAGTGCTCTGCACCGTTGCCCCATAGCTGTGCCATATAGTGCTCTGCACCGTTGCCCCATAGATACTCCACATAAATCTGTGCCATTGCTGCTGCAATAAAAAAAACAAACACATACTCACCTGTCTTGCTTGCAGCTCCTCAGCGTCCCGTCCCGGCGTCTCTCCGCACTGACTGATCAGGCAGAGGGCGGCGCGCACACTATATGCGTCATCGCGCCCTCTGACCTGCACAGTCAGTGCGGAGAGACGCCGGGAAGATGGCGCGACGCCCGGCGTGTGGAACGAGGACAGGTGAATATGTAATACTTACCTGCTCCCGGCGTCCCGCTCCTTCCCCCGGACAGCTGGTCTTCGGTGCCGCAGCCTCTTCCTCTGTCAGCGGTCACTGGCACCGCTGATTAGAGAAATGAAGCTAGCTGTCAGCGGCGCCGCGGACCGGCTGAAAAACCCCAACGGCCCGGTCCTGGTCCGCGGACCGGCGGTTGGGGACCTCTGCTCTATACTGTATACACGGCCTGGTGACGTCACATACTGTCCTCTGTACTATATACATGGCCCAGTGACGTCACACACCGTCCTCTATCTATATATATATAATTGTCTAAGGGTTTTTCTGTCTGTCCTGGAAATCCCGCGTCTCTGGTCGAGGCCGCCAGGCCTCGACCAATCAGCGACGGGCACAGTATCGACGTAGATGTCATAATGGTTACCATGGCGACGATGATGTCATAAAGGTTGCCTTGACCAATCAGCGACGGGCACAGTGGAAATGCCTCATGACAAGGAAAATAAGCTCAGTATTGTGTGTGGCTTCCACGTGCCTGTATGACCTCCCTACTGTACAACGCCTGGTCATGCTCCAGATGAGGCAGCAGATTGTCTGCTGAGGGATCTCCTCCAAGACCTGGACTAAAGCATCCGCCAACTTCTGGGCAGTCTGTGGTGCAATGTGACGTTGGTGGATGGTTAGAGACATGATGTCCCAGATGTGTTCAATCGGATTCAGGTCTGGGGAATGGACGGGCCAGTCCATAGCTTCAATGCCTTCATCTTGCAGGAACTGCTGACACACTCCAGCCACATGAGGTCTGGCATTGTACTGCATTAGGAGGAACCCATGGCCAACAGCACCAGCATATGGTCTCACAAGGGGTCTGAGGATCTCATCTCGGTACCTAATGGCAGTCAGGCTACCTCTGGCGAGCACATGGAGAGCTGTGCGGACCTTCAACGAAATGCCACCCCACACCATTACTGACCCACTGCCAAACCATAAACATAAGGGTGAATGACCTCGGGGAGATCAAAACATCCAACACCGCGGAGACACCATCACGTGTTTCTCAACGCAGTGATCCAGAACACTGCCCCCATCCCTGATGGGGAAATATGCAAATGCATGTAGAAAAGCTGCGGAGACACCATCACGTTTCTCAACGCAAACAATGAATAGCCAGGTCTTTCACCGGGAAGGAACAACCAACCTTCCCGTGGGATGGGGCAGTGTTCTGGATCACTGCGTTGAGAAACACGTAATGGTGTCTCCGCGGTGTTGGATGTTTTGATCTTTCCGAGGTCATTCACCCTTATGTTTATAGTCTTTTCACTAGGCACTGCTCCTAATAGCCAGTTTCCTACTCCACACTGACAGCTGTCTGTGGATGGATACCATGTTTTGGCATAGGTGGTTTTCCTTTATTGGATGCTGCCCTTCCCGTGGTTGTTCCTTCCCGGTGAAAGACCTGGCTATTCATTGCTTGCGTTGAGAAACACGTGATGGTGTCTCCGCGGCTTTTCTACATCCACTGCCAAACCAGTCATGCTGAAGGATGTTGCAGGCAGCAGATCGCTCTCCACGGTGTCTCCAGACTCTCACGCCTGTGACATGTGCTGAGTGTGAACCTGCTTTCATCTGTGAAGAGCACAGGGGACCAGTGGCAAATTTGCCAATCCTGGTGTTCTGTGGCAAATGCCAAGTGTCCTGCACGATGTTGGCCTGTGAGCACAACCCCATCTGTGGACGTCGGGCACTCAGACCATCCTCATGGAGTCAGTTTCTAACCATTTGTGCAGACACATGCACATTTGTGGCCTGCTGGAGGTCATTTTGCAGGGCTCTGGCAGTGCTCCTCCTGTTCCTCCTTGCACAAAGACTGAGGTAGCGGTCCTGCTGCTGGGTTGTTGCCCTCCTACGCCCCCATCCACATCTCCTGGTGTACTGGCCTGTCTCCTGGTAGCGCCTCCAGCCACTATGCTGACAGACACAGCAAACCTTCTTGCCACAGCTCGCATTGATGTGTCATCCTGGATGAGCTGCACTAGCACATTTGTGGCCTGCTGGAGGTCATTTTGCAGGGCTCTGGCAGTGCTCCTCCTGTTCCTCCTTGCACAAAGACTGAGGTAGCGGTCCTGCTGCTGGGTTGTTGCCCTCCTACGCCCCCATCCACATCTCCTGGTGTACTGGCCTGTCTCCTGGTAGCGCCTCCAGCCTCTGGACACTATGCTGACAGACACAGCAAACCTTCTTGCCACAGCTCGCATTGATGTGTCATCCTGGATGAGCTGCACTACTTGAGCCATTTATGTGGGTTATAGAGTCCGTCTCATGCTACCACGAGTGTGAAAGCTCAACCAACATTCAAAAGTGACCAAAACATCAGCCAGAAAGCATTGGTACTGAGATGTGCTCTGTGGTCCCCACCTGCAGAACCACTCCTTTATTAAGGGTGTCTTTATAATTGCCAATAATTTCCATCTGTTGTCTATTACATTTGCACAGCAGCATGTGACACTGATTGTCTATCAGTGTTGCTTCCTAAGTGGACAGTTTGATTTCACAGATGCTTGATTTACTTGGAGTTATATTCTGTTGTTTAAGTGTTCCCTTTATTTTATTTTTTTGAGCAGTGTAGTATAATATTCTTGTCCTCGTGTTATCGTACAGTTGTAGCCAAAGGTTTTGAGACTGACACAAACTTTTGGTTTTCACAGTTTGCGCATTCAGTTTTTGTCTACCTTTTTAGTCGGATGTTTCTGTGGTTACTGACTAACAATTATCAGCATTTGATACGTTTTTACTCTTTTATTAACAAATCCATCAAATTTATGTAAAGACTCAATATTTCCAGTGCTGACCTGTGTTTCCCGACTTTTGCCCTTTTTCCTGGATGCTGTATATCAGGTTCTGGGCCAAATCCTGACTGATGGCCCATTTTTGTCTCATCATGCTCGGAGATTATCACAGTTTCTGTGGTTATGTTTGTCCTTCCGCTTTTTGAGAATTGACCATAGGTTCTCAATGGGATTGAGATCTGGGGGTTTCTTGGACATGGACCCAAAATTTCAGTGTTTTGTTCCCTGAGCCACTCAGTTATCACGTTTAGCTTGTGATATGGCCTCCATCATGTTGGAGAAAGCATTGATCATTTGTAAATTGCTCCTGTATCGTTGGCACAAGTTGCTCTTGGAGGATGGTTAGATCCCATTCTTTATGGCATTTTGCTTAATCAAAATTGTGAGTGAGCCCCCTCCGTGAATGAAAGACCCCCACACGAGTGGTCCTATGATAGCGCTCATCTTTCAGTCTTCCAGATTTCCCAAACAGTCTGAATGCCGCTTCATCAGAGAACAGAACTTTTCCTCTGCCGTCCAATCCCTGTACTTCCTGCAAAGTTACTTTCTCTGATGAAGCCTCTTCAGACAATTGGGAAAATCTGGAAGAATGATTGTCCAGAGGGAAAAAAAAAAGGGTGAAATCTAAATTTCCTCCTAGAGAAACTTCTCCCAATGATGTAGAAGCAATTTGGTGATGAATGATGGAGGCCATGTCACAAGGCTAAGTGATGACTAAGTGGCTCGGTGAACAAAACATTGACATTTTGGGTTCATGGGCCTTAAACTGTCATTGAGAACCTGTGATCGATCTTCAAAAAGTGGGCAACAAACAAAAACACAGAAATTGTGATGAGACAAGAATGGATCATCAGTCAGGATTTGGCCCAGAAGCTGATATCCAGCTGCAAGGATGAAGGGCAAAAGTCATGAGAAATATTGATAAAGAAAACCTTGCACTCAACAATGTTGAGTGCAAGGTTTTCTTCATAAATATTGTAAGGTGTGGGAACCTACCTTTGCACCACCACTAGTTGTGCACACGTCTCTATCATTTATGAGAAATATTGATGCCTGGATTCATCAGTGTTCTATACTAGAAATGTGTATAAAACACTTTGAAATCCTCATGTTGCCCCAAAATGTTGCGACTTGTAGTGTTTTTACTCCAATTTTGTCTGGCTCTACCAAAATGCGTGGTGACGCCGACTCATTTAATTCCTGATGATGAGTTGTGGCATACCTGATGCCACGAATCTTTCTGCGCTGTTTGGAGATTTGTGGCAAGTCGCGCAGCCACTTTTTTAGACGCACCTGATTTATTAATGTACCTGCGCATCTATTAATGAATCAGGCGCCTCTGACTCCTCCGCATCCCCTCATCAAGAACAATTCTGGTCTTCATGAATTGGGGCCTGAGACTTTCCCTAAACTTGATGTATTTATCAATAAGGCTGCCGTCACACTAGCAGTATTTGGTCAGTATTTTACATCAGTATTTGTAAGCCAAAACCAGGAGTGGAACAATTGGGCCATGTGCACACGTTGCGGTTTTTACTGCAGATCCGCAGCGTTTTTGACGCTGCGGATCCGCAGCAGTTTTCCATGCGGTGTACAGTAGCATGTAAACCTATGGAAAATAAAAACCGCTGTGCACATGCTGCGGAAAAAAAACGCGCGGAAACACAGCGGTTTATTTTCTGCAGCATGTCAATTCTTTGTGCGGATTCCGCAGCAGTTTTACACCTGCTCCATAATAGGAATCCGCAGGTGTAAAACCGCAGTAGAAACCGCAGTAAATCGGCGATAAATCCGCAGGAAAAACGCAGTGTTTTTGCCCTGCGGATTTAACAAAATCAGTGCGGAAAAATCCGCACACCAGTCCGCAGCGTGTGCACATAGCCTTAGAGGAAAAGTATAATAGAAACATATGCACCACAGGCGAGGATGGGTCCCGGTGGTTCCATGGTTTGCCCCCTGCTACTAGTGTCTACTTAGTGTCTAGTAGTGTCTACTTAACATGTTTAGGGTATGTGCACACTATGCAGATTTAGTGCAGATCTGCAGCGTTTTTTTCTGCAGCAGAAACGCTGCAGAACAGCACTGATGTACTTTATAATGTTAATCTATGGAAAAAAAAAAAGCTGTGCACATGTTGCAGAAAAATCCGCGCAGAAACGCTGCAGATTTCAAAGAAGTGCATGTCACTTCTTTTGTGCGTTTCTGCACCCCTCCATTAATAGAAATCCGCAGTGGTAAAATCTGCAGAAAATCCGCACAAAAAAACGCATCAAAACCGCGCAAAAAATCGCAGCTGCGGATTCTGCCGGAAGATGCAGATTTTGTGCAGAAAATTCTGCACCAATTCTGCATCGTGTGCACACAGTTATAGTCTATGAATCACCATTTTGAAGATTTGTGTCCTGAATGGAAACCCCCCCCCACCTCACCCCGAACCTGATAACCCTATCCTGTCTGGAAATGTCTATTCAGGATGCAATTGTATTAAACTTTCTGTTGTGACACAATCCTCATTAGGCTATATTCACATGCTGTATTTTTTTTTTTGCAAATTAAAAGCTGCGTTTTACAGTACCAGCAAAAGCTATAAGATTTCAGAAATCTCCTGCACAGACATTGGATTTTTCCTGACTTAATTGGGAAACTGCTGCGGTTTTGAAAGAAGCAGCATGTCACTTCTTTCAGGTTTTTTTTTTTTTTTTTTACCCATAGAAAGCAATGAGTAAGTGTAAAAACGCAGCCATTTGGTGTTGCTGCGCTTTTGTGTTGCAGAAAACTCAGGAACAACAGGTACTAACTGTATTGGTGTGCACAAGAGACAAATGACTGAAAAAACACAGCAAAAAAATGCTTTTTTTTTTTAAATCAGCTTCTTTACTGCCAAGAGAGCAGGTTTTGACTGCAGAAGAAAAAAACGCAACTTGTGAACATAGCCTGAGAATGTATCGGAGCCTTGTCCGAGACTAAATGCAAGTGTAGCAAATTACCGTATATACTCGAGTATAAGCCGACCCAAGTATAAGCCGACCCCCCTAATTTTGCCACAAAAAACTGGGAAAACTTATTGACTCGAGTATAAGCCTAGGGTGGGAAATGCAGCAGCCACCGGTTAATGTAAAAAATAAAAATAGATACCAATAAAAGTAAAATTAATTGAGACATCAGTAGGTTGTGTTTTTGAATATCCATATTGAATCAGGAGCCCCATATAATGCTCCATACAGTTCATGATGGGCCCCATAAGATGCTCCATATTAAAATATGGCCCATATAATGCTGCACAAAGGTTAATAATGGCCCCATAAGATGCTCCATATTAAAATATACCCCATATAATGCTGCACAAAGGTTAATAATGGCCCCATAAGATGCTCCATAGAAACATTTGCCCCATACAATGCTGCATAAAGGTTGATGGCCCCATAAGATGCTCCACACATTATGGCCCCATAAGATGCTCCATATATTGTGGCCCCATGAGATGCTCCACACATTAGAGGCGCCATGAGATGCTCCACACATTAGGGGCCCCATGAGATGCTCCACACATTATGCCCCATACGATGCTCCACACATTGTGGCCCCATGAGATGCTCCACACATTGTGGCCCCATGAGATGCTCCACACATTGTGGCCCCATGAGATGCTCCACACATTATGCCCCATAAGATGCTCCTCCTACATTTGCCCCATTTGCTGTTGCTACGATTAAAATAAAAAAAATCACATACTCGCCTCTCTTCGCTAAGGCCTCCGGCACTTGCGATAGTCACCTTCCTCGTTCCATCGCTGCGCTCTGCTCTGTCTTCCATCCTCTGCACTGACTGTTCAGGCAGAGGGCAGCGCGCACACTAATCGCGTCATCGCGCCCTCTGACCTGAACAGTCACAGCCAGAGGACGGAAGACAGAGCAGCGCGCAGCGGTGGAACGAGGAAGATGGCTATCGCGCAATGCTCCCCCTCCCCTGATATACTCACCTGCTCCCGGCGCGGTCCCTGGCAGCGTCTCACTGTCAGATGGTCTTCGGGAGCCGGCGGCATCTTCCTGTGTTCAGCGGTCACGTACCGCTCATTACAGTAATGAATATGCGTGCATATTCATTACTATAATAAGCGGCACCACGTGACCGCTGAACACAGGAAGAGCTGCCCGGAGACCATCGGACATGCAGGGACCGAGCCAGGAGCAGGTGAGTATATCACAGCCGCCGCTCCCCCCTCACCCGCCGACCCCACACCGACACTGACTCGAGTATAAGCCGAGAGGGTCACTTTCAGCCCAAAAAAAGTGGGCTGAAAATCTCGGCTTATACTCGAGTATATACGGTATGCTTTCTCCTCTCCATTGCAGAGGTATTAGCTTTAAAATTTAGGCTATAATTTATGATAGGCCCATCAGGACGTTACTGTAGGTGCCATGATGTGGCCGATTTAATGTGCTCAGACTGAAGGAGCCACTCCGAAGGGGTTGTCTGGTTAAAACACATTATCGCCTACCCGTGATATTTTATTGATCCATGGGGGAGCTTTAATCCCTGTTAGAATGGATTGACGGTTCACGTGCTTCATTGCTGCTCCATTCGTTCCCTATGGGGCCACCGAGCTCTGCCCCCAGGTTTTTTCGGCAGCCCCACAGAGAATGAATGGAGTGTCGTTTGTGTGTCTGACCTCCTCCTCCTATTCTATAGAAGGGCGGAAAAAATGTGGTGCTGGTGTCAGTGGTCAGATCCCCATCAGTTGTCACCTGACCTTTGGATAGATCACTTGTTTACACCAGAAGACCCTGTAAGTTTTTGTCTTTCTGACCAGTTCTTTCTAGTTTTCGTTTGCTGGGGGTGTCACTGCCTGTGTACATATGTAAGCCGAGGCTGTGCAGTACAATAATGTCCTTTGTGGTGGTGACCTATGTAAAGTGGTGACACCCGGATCCAGTGTTATCACACCAGTGATAAGATCTCACTGTGAAAACTGGTTGCACAATGGGGGAGGGTGCCAATTTGTAGGGGGTAAATCAAGGTGACTCGGCCACTGGTGAAGAGGACAAATTCTGCAGCAGTGAGTTGTGTGTAATGTCGCTTTGGTTTCCAGCCTGTTGCTCTCCAGCAGCCGCAGGTTATTGCTGTGTAGAGCATAGAAGGAATTGACCATGATGATCAAACTAAAATTTGGCACCCGGCACTTATGCCATATTTATGAAGCAGTAAGTCCTCCCCAGGGTGTTCTTTATATGCCGGCCGGACTACGGTGGCTTTAGCATTGCAGTTTTTGGTCCATCAATGCACATTAACAAGCCCCAGTCAGCCATATAACAAGTAGTTCAGCGCTTCTTTACTGGCCTGTTTACACAGATCAGGGGACAGAGTGATCGTTAATGTGCGTATTCTGTCCCAATATCATTATCAGCAGCCCCCCTCTGTACACGCCTGCCAAATACGGGGATTATTGTCCTGAAAACACTCTTCACCCAATGGACTTGCATTTTGCTTGCTCCTAGTGTAATGGCGGACGAGTTTACACAGTCAGATAATTGAAAACAATCAGTCACAATCAGCTACTTGTCTAAATTCACCATAATCCTCATTCACACATATTTTTTTTTTTCAAAGGCTTAAATAATTAAATAGGTAACCCTCCATTCTAGCTTTTATCCCCAATTCTCCCCACTTGAGCCGAGGGCGATGCGAAAAAAAAATCCATAACCTTCTACTGACGAACATCGCTCCTCAATACTCCTTGCCTTGTGATTTTCGGCAGGGGTTATCACGTGACCGTTGTAGCCTTCACAGTCCATCTGAGGCAAAAGGATCAATCTCTTCTGGGTACCCCAACGATCTCTTGAATAACGGGGACGTAGCTCAGATAAAGCGTCCTCTTCACCGATTGTTGGGGTTTTTTTTACCCCCTGTGAATAGGTGATAAATTTTGGCTAACGCTCCCCCTATCACATGGATGTTGGACACGCTCTGCTGTGTGAGATGCTGCCACACTCCTCTTGGCGATGGCTTCTCTCCCGTAGAAAAAGTGTCGGATCAACGTTTGTTGGAGAGCTTCGGAAGCCTCCATCCATTCAACAACTTATCCATATAGGCGGGTTCGGCCTAACTTTAGTATGTCCTAGAAGGAATTACTGCGAGCTAACAGTATACAGACAGTTTACTCACTATACCTGTCAGCTACACTCCAGACCTCTCCATTCCCGCTTGTGCCATACAGGAACCGCGCTGCTTGCATGTCACTGTCTTATGTTGTGTAAGGGAAAAAGTACCATGTGTGGGGCCATAAGTTATCTGCTGTCTGTCACTTGCCATTTGCAATTTTCATATATTTTTTTTTTCTTTATGAGCGACAAGAATTGCGGAAAGCCAATCGCTAAGCCACCCCTTCCCCCACCTTCCTCCGACATTGATTTCTGCTCCTATGTTACCCGACTATACCTAACTGCTGGCGATAATTGGATTGTCTGTGTTTTTGTTTTTCTCCTCACCCCCTCCTTCTTCTTTTCACACCTTTCTCAGCATTATCAGATGAGGATGACAGCACACCATTAGATCTGGGACGACCACAAATCTCGAAATCAAATAAGGGCAGGGTCGAGAAAATGGCATCGGATCAAAGCGGAGACAAAACGGAAGACTCTAGAGGTACGTGGCCTGTGTGTCTTGTGTGGGTTAGATAGGAGGCCCGAGCAGCTCAGACGCTTCTGTGCCTAAAGGTACCGTCACACTAAACAATATCGCTAGCGGTCCGTGACGTTGCAGCGTCCTGGATAGCGATATCGTTGTGTTTGACACGCAGCAGCGATCAGGATCCTGCTGTGATATCGCTGGTCGTTGATTAAAGTTCAGAACTTTATTTGGTCGTCAGATCGCCGTGTATCGTTGTGTTTGACAGCAAAAGCAACTATACCAGCGATGTTTTACAATGGTAACCAGGGTAAATATCGGGTTACTAAGCGCAGGGCCGCGCTTAGTAACCTGATGTTTACCCTGGTTACCAGTGTAAAATGTAAAAAAACAAACAGTACATACTCACCCTCTGATGTCTGTCACACGTCCCCCGCCGTCCGCTTCCTGCACTGACTGTGAGCTCCGGCCGGCCGCAAAGTGAAAGCACAGCACAGCGGTGACGTCCCCGCTAGGCTGTTAGGGCCGGCGCTCAGTCAGTGCAGGAAGTGGATGGCGAGGGACGTGAACGTGAGTATGTAGTGTTTGTTTTTTTACATTTTACACTGGTAACCAGGGTAAACATCGGGTTACTAAGCGCGGCCCTGCGCTTAGCAACCCGATGTTTACCCTGGTTACCCGGGGACCTCGGCATCGTTGGTCGCTGGAGAGCGGTCTGTGTGACAGCTCCCCAGCGACCAAACAGCGACGCTGCAGCGATCGGCATCGTTGTCTGTATCGCTGCAGCGTCGCTTAGTGTGACGGTACCTTTAGACTGGATTTATATTTGTGTTTTTGATGCAAACTTTGAACCAAAGGCATAATTGGATTTAAAAAAAAAAAAATGCTCATACATCTCCATTTTTTTTTTTTTTTTTTTTTTTTTATGCCCGCTTCTGCCTTTCGGATTAAAAAAAAAGTTTCAACAAAAAAAGTTTCAACAAAAAGCACAAGTATTGTATTGGATTTGTAGTTGTACTGGGTCATCCAAAGTGCTAAACAGGGGCTGGAAAGAAAGCACTATTTACTGTATTTTTGGGACTATAAGACGTGTTTTTGTTGGGTTTTTTTCTCCCAAAAATTTGGGAGGGAAATGTGGGTGTACGTCTTACCTGGCTCACCGTGAGGATGGGGCAGGGGGTCACAAAAGGCAGGAGCAGGGTCTCCACCTCAGCGAGCCAGCTGCGCATGCGCAGATCAAAATCTCAGCTTGTCATTGAGTCAATATCCCATTTTGCGCATGCACGGCCGCCATTTTGCTGGAGACCGCTTGAGGTTAATCTGAGCATGTGCTACCCCCCAGCACCATTTTGCTGGAGAATGCCAAGGCATGAGTGTGCAAGAACGGCGCTAATGCAAAATATATATTTAAAAAAAAAAAAAGCCTCATACAAGAGAGTTGCACAACATGTCGCCCTCCAGCAGCATATCTACCATCTTTTATAGGCCGAAAAATACAGTGTATAGAGGAGTCCTCTGGTGTTTTGCGTGATTGTCTTCAGCCAATCGGCAGCTCTGATTTTGAGACTGGAGTCAAAATTGCAGAAAAACTGCATCAGGTGTGTAGGTTTTGTTTTTTTAAGCTGCTGACTGGCTGAGAGCAGTCATGTGATGCATCACATGACTCCGCAAAACAAAGTGTAGGTTCCATCTTCATTTAGATATAGAATGATTGGCCTGCCGTGACACACCTAGGGTCTGTACTTGCTCTGAGCAGTCCTTATGTGCTGACAGTTCCTTTAAGGTCGGTTTACCAACTGTCATGGTCAGTGTGTACACCGTGATGTCCCGAGAGGACAACAAGCTCCTCGCCCAACCCAAAGCCTGGTGGGCATATACGAGGCTATTGAGTTTGGGTGGTGAGACCTGCGGTTATTCCAGACCTGGACTGGATGTCTGATATGTTCTTCATCATTTCTTGTAGTCATAAGACTTGTCCCTGAGATCTTATGTTGGGTTAGATCAGCCTAAGGCCCATAGCAGCAGACGTTTGCAGACCCAAGTGTGACCCATGCGGCTTATAGCATTCATCAGATTGTGTAGACCTGTAGGAGCAGACACTTATCCACTAATAAATGTTAGATGTGCTGGGAACAAAGGAAATGCCGAACGCAACTGTCTTTTGTTTTTCTTCCTAGTTACTGTATATAACATTAGGTAAAGGGGTATTTCCAAGTTTATGCCTTATCAATGGGATGAGTGATGATTGTTGGGGGTTCGACCACTGGGACCCCCACACGTCCCTAAAACAGGGGCTCTGAGAGCCTCGTGAATGGAGCGGAGGTGAATCGTGCGCTGCTGCTCTATTCTTTGTAATGGGAGTCCCTGCTAGGCATGAATGGAGGGGTAGAGCACATGATCGACCTCCGCTCCATTCACACCTGGTTCTTGGGATCAGTAGGGGTGAAGTCCCAGCGATTGGGATGGTAAGGCCTATCCCAAGGATAAGCGATACATACAAGCTTGATACAACTCCTTTAAGATGACATCTTTTTTCTTATGTTGCTTGTTTGTAATCCCCACATATAGTGCTAATGTCTTTCTGACACATCCCACTTTTAGCATTGCGTGTAATTGGCATCTTTTCCATCCCTAATGGGGAGGGGATCAGTCATACCTTTTACAGTGTGAGACTTTCAGAAAACGTTTGGCGTGTCACGGTGACTCGTCTGGACCTTTGATCAATTGGAGGAACGGGTGATCGCAGATATAAAGTTGCTCAGGTGCTCACCTTGAGCGCTGCTCTCCTTTACACCTGAACACATTTTTAAGTCCACATTCAGTGTTTGACTTCAGTATTTGTAAGCCAAAATCTGGAGTGGGACAATCAGAGGAGACGTATAATGCAAACACGGCACCACTTCTGTATTTCGGCTTACAAATACTGATGTAAAAGACAAAATACTGAATGTATGAATGTGGCCTTATAGAGCGAGAGCAGGGGCCATCTCTATTTTAGCGAACTGCCGAAATGTTCACACCCGGTCTCCACCAATCAATTTCAAATATCTAAAGTTTCCTGAAAGTGCAAATTTTTAAGGGCCATTGTAATTATTTAATTATTTTTTCCCCTAGTTTTGATAAGTGCATAACTAATTTTCCGTTTTTTCCATTGTATGGCTTGAGGTCGTTTGAGGGTTTCCAATAACAAGTGATAAATTTCATAAATTTATAAGAAATGTAAAGAGATCTTTTTTTTAATAGTGCATGTAAGAATTACCAGTATAGTTTAGTGCAGAGGTGTCAAACTGCATTCCTCGAGGGCCGCCAACAGGTCATGTTTTCAGGATTTCCTTAGCATTCCACAAGGTGCTGGAATCATTCTGTGCAGGTGATTAAATTATCACCTGTGCAATACAAGGAAATCCTGAAAACATGACCTGTTGGCGGCCCTCGAGGAATGCAGTTTGACACCTCTGGTTTAGTGTGGTATCCAAGGTATTTGCACTTGCACATCCTGTACACTTATTTTTCCTTCATGTCGTCACTTTGCTCCTAATGGAGTGTCACTCATCTCACAAAGACGGAGACTAGTGATGAGCGAAGGTGGTGGGATGAAGTGTTATCTGAGCATGCTCGAGTGCTAACACAGTGACTTAGGTGTGCTCGAAAAATGTTTGAGTCACCGTGGCTACATTTCTCGTGGTAGCTGCAACACATGCAGGGATTGTCTAACAAACAGGTGCGAGACATGCAGCCATGGGGACACTTATTTTTCAAGCACGCCGAAGTCACTCGGTTAGTACACGTTCACTCATCACTAAAGGGGACATAACCAGGTGCATGGCTTCACATTACCAGCTCCCAATAACTCTGTAGTTGTCTTAGGATAAGGAGACCAATCACACAATCACGGCTGCGGTTTTATGATTAACAAGCAATCGCTTGATTTTACGGAGGAACAAGTGTTCTTTGTGGCTATTAAAGTCAGCTGCACTTTATTTTTTGAGGGGGAAACGGGGGCGAAACGTTACGGTCTTGGAAAGTCAAGTGACAGGTGAATTATGTCCCTTTTGCCCTCGGTGTAGGGCCAGGCGGTGCTCCATCAGCGCAGCCGAGGTAAATGATCGTCATGGTGGGTGTCCTGTCTGCTGCTTGCGGCTTGTAACTTTTATGACTTTATACAGGGGTAGTCGTTATTTACAGTTGATATTTATAATGTAGCATATGCCAATTCTCTTCATATATAAGGTTGTGTTCACACACGCAGGCTTCATCTTTTGTAAGGTCAATGTGTAAGGCCTCAGTGACTTGGATAGTAACCCTAGGAATATCATAATGGGGGGTGCAGTCGTTCAACTGATCGCCATCTATTGTGTACGGTCGGCTGAGGTTTCCTTGTAGCATGACTTTGATAACCCGTTAAGTCATTTCATGAGTTAATAGACTGCAGAGGAAGCAAGGCCATCTCTTCCCAACTCTTTGGTAGATGAGGGGCACCCAGACCCCATCAGTATGAGAACAAGTTGCCCACCATGTAATCCTGTCCTACAGCAGTGCATTTATCATGGGCAGTGTCCGGGGGAGATGAGTGCCCTGATACACGGTGCATGGACCGCTGATCAGACGTGATCACATTGTGGGTCGCTGTGTGCATGGCTTGTAGCATAATGTCTTCCACTAGTCGCAGGATCGCTTAGAAACCTCATTTGCTTTATAGCCATAATACTCTTGGGTCGTGTTTTCCTAACTCATGGCCACTTTAGTAATTTGGTTTGTGATTGGTACCCCTGCCAGGCCCAGGTCCCACTACATGCGAGTTATGTGGAGCATGCTTCGAGACCCGGAAGGGCCTGTCCAGCCACGCACGCTCCCACCTGCGGCACTTGGGGGTGCCAGAGTCGGAGAGCAGTGGGGCGCCCATTGACCTGCTGAACGAGCTGGCTAAACAGGGCAAGCAGCCGAAAGACGAAAGTTTATTGGGGGCCAAGAAGGTGGCCAGCCCCCAGCCGAGATCCCCCAAGGTCCAATGGGGGGAGGAGGACGGGCCTCTGAATCTGAGTGAGTGGTGTTGGGGGCCGCTTTGGCCACAAGGGAAGGGTTGTCAGCATTTTATTTTCATGGCTTTTGGGTGGGTTGATGCAGGCACCTCTTGTACTATACAGCCTATCTTGCCCCTTTCTTACTTCATTCCTTTCTTCTTTCCTTGTTTCCATCCTCTCTCATCATCACTCCTGTTGCATGTTTCCTCCTCGGATTATTTCCCTCCTCCTTATGTCCATAAACACTTTATTATATATATTTTTTTAATCTTGTGTGTTTACATTTTCCATGCATCATCTTTCATCACTCACCCATTTCCTCATTTCGTTTTTGTTGTCTGTGTTTTTTTTTTTCCCCTCCTTCGTTCCTGTGTCATTCCTTCATTTCACAGCTGTAGAAGGTGAAACCAACAGAGAAAATGACTGTCAGTTTTGTGGTGCTTGGTTTGAAACTCGGAAGGGGTTATCCAGCCATGCCCGTGCTCACTTGCGCCAATTGGGAGTGAACGACCTGGATGCCAAAGGCTCCCCAATTGCGGCTCTCAACTCTCTAGTCAAAAACGAAGAGTTCAAGAAGAGGCTGTCCGCACACGTGCCAGCTGATGACGATGGTCCTACCAAAGCTCCTGCTGATGACACATCCAAAGAACCTGGTACAGAGCAAGGCCCATCAAAAGAGAAAGATGCCAGCATGCTCGCCAAGAGGGACGAAGGAGCCGACAAAGGGAACGATGATGATGATTCTTACGAGGTGTCGGATGGCATTCCTCGGTCCATGCTGGCAGAAAGCAGCCTGAAATTATCTGACAGCTCGGGACCGATAGAGACCTCGGCACACTTCAAATGTCCCAGTGGGTCAGGAAACAGCACCCATATTAAAATTGTAGAAGCCGGTGCCCCCCATATTCTGTCATCTGATGTCGGTCCCCGTACCAAACTAGTGGAGATTAAAGGCTCTCATGGAAAGCCAGATCTGGTACGCAAGATGGGGTCATCTCACCAATCCAAGCCCTCAATATTGGGGCTCGCTCATCCAAGGCCATCTCCATCTCATACCCCACCGACCAAAAAGCTGAAGATGTCTCCTCCACCCAGCATGGAGGTTTACTGGTCACCAAAAAATGTTTCGACTCCTCTTAATTTATGTGAGTATAACACTGTCTAATATATCAGGAAAGACTCTTCAAATCATGTCAGATTTAGTTTTGGGGATGATTGGGAAGGGTGTGAGTTCTTCTGTGCACGAGTTTAGTTTATAGGCATCTTGTTTGGGAGAGCATCTGGGAGGCGAAAGGAGCAAATCCACATGTTGCTTACTGTCTGGGTAATATTTCAGTTCTTGATAGTGATGAGTGAACGTGCTCAGATAACATGCTATTCGAGTACACTCGTGTGGTAAGTGTCTTCGGTGTGCTCGAAAAATATGTGGCTTTTCGACAGCCTCAACACATGCAGGGATTGCCTGTTTGTTAGGCAATTGCTGCATGTGTTGCGGCGGTCTAACAGCCACGAGACATACAGCCGCGGAAACTCGAACATAATTTTCGAGCACTACGAAGACACTCGGCACCTTATTCGAGCACGTTCACTCATCACTAGTCCTTGAGTATTTGATGCATCTTAGGGTGATCTCACACTCTGTGTTTGGGCTTATGTGTCTGAACCTGTGCCCACCATGAAGCCCAATGGCCGCACAACTTTGATTTCAAAATCTTGCATCCATTGGGCAACATGGTGAACAGCGTTTTGGAGTCTTGCAGTGGTTGGCACCACCCTTATAAGTTGCTTTATGGAGAGAGCATTGTATGGTGATGGGTCCCTCTAGCTGAAGGATCTGAAGTGTAGGCTTTCATCCTATGGCTTCTCATTAGTGGGGCATTTATAGGTTTATATGTTGTGTTTGGCCAAAAACTCAGGGGTCTTCTCTACAGTTGGATCCTCACCAGTAAGGAAGTTATGCTTCTCTCCATATCGCTATTGGCTATTAACCTTGTCACTGTGCGGGGGTAGTATGTGATGGCCATGCTTTATAGTAGGAAGGCCTAAGAAGGTGACATACTAGATATCTGTAGACAACAGGGCTGTTCTGTAACCTTAATTTCCATCAGTAGAGTATATTTATACATAGCAGAAGTTTTAGCAGCAGTCCCATTTATCTGGTTGCAATATGCAGAAATCCAGGCACCCCTATGGTGGAGATCTTCAGTCAGTGACTTAATAATCGGTAGGGTCCATGCATTGGATATAAAGTAACAGGAGACCTCACCGTTGCATGTAAATTAAATAGGTGCTACACTCAATTGTGCAAAGCCATGATTTATATAAAGAAACCAAAATCATTGTGACTTACCCCCCTGACACTCCAGTGCCGCTGCTCCCCGCCGGTTTTATGTGGACCTGACTGCAGTGGTGACATTATGTCGACAACGCATGGCTCCGCAATCTCGCGCTGTCTGCATTGCCTTTACCGCTGGCCCCAGTGGTCATTTGCTGTCAACTTGACGTCACGTGCAACCCCATCCACAAAGACCTGTCAGAAAGGTAGCGCTGGAGTGGCACGGGTGGTAAGTAATGATGATTTTGGTATTTCGCACCATTGAATAGTGTTGATAGTTAATTATTACTCCATTATAAGTACTCTGTATAGATCTCTGAGCCAGCACTGAATACACCATTTTCTGTACATAGCGCAGCCCTTGACCCTCCTGTACTTCTGTGCCATGTGATTATTAATCTGTAGCATTTTACCTCTTTGCCGCATGGTTTTTGCTTTTGGAGCTTTTGCAATGATTTATGCTCCTGTACTGTATGGGCTTTATATAATGTGTGCTGCTTACACTGACTTTCTTGTTTCTGCAACTAATTGTATTGCCTGTGCAATGTTTTGGCTTGTAACCCGTCCACCCCAAAGTCTCTGTACTGTGGGGAAAGCTCCCGATTTTGCACTCAGGAGCGCAGACCCCGCTCTTTTTAACGTTAACGGCTGCCCCGTAAGGCAGGGTGTAGTTGTGGCTTATACAGATCCCTGCCAATAGTGTGGGCTGCCATTGAACCCACAAATGTCACCGACATATAGACCCCACACATCCATATGATGCTCATAGGTTTAGGGGCTCCTCACCATGTGATTGCTGCCACCGCAGAGGCATGGCAATTGGCATACGGCAAGCCTTTTTCATCGTCCTCACCCCCGAGGCGCTAACCAGCCCCCAAAGCAAATCACCGAGCGTCTCCTGCTCTTTGTAATCGGGGTCTGTCTAATAGAGGGGACCAGTCGCTCCAAGGTCACTTTACTTTTCAAACCATAGAGCAGCTCCCACTTTACTTGACTATTTATATAGGTGTTATAATACCCTTCCCAGTCGGTGACTGACTACATGGAGCCAGACCTGTGGCGATCAATTGATCGCTGAGATGGACACGAGGTTGTATTGACCCCTGAAATTGGGCCATACCAACTTTTTGGGACAAGTGATTTAAGATGCTCTATAATATAGTGTTGATGTCTCCAGTACAAGCATTAGATTTTGCAGCAATATATGTATTTTTCCCGTTTTTGCACCCTGTCCTGCATGGCTTAGGCGAGCACCTTGGCTTTACCCTTCAGCGCCTGCATCGCTTTCTCTGTTTGCAGATGGTTTTGTTTTAATTTATAAAAATTTTTTCTATGGTACTGATGCCGGAGAGGAGACTTAACGCTTTGCTTCGCTACCGTCTATTGATTTTTTTTGTGGTGTCTTGTGCGGTGCACACCTCTGCTTCATACAGGTGGCTGGCTGTGGGTGATGTAGGCACTTCACACTCCTCTTATCATGGGAACCCAACTAATAGAAATGTGTAAATTATTGTGGACATCATGTTTTAATCAGCACAGGCTAAGCCATCTGATAATGTGGAAATCGTATTACTACCCCATGCCCCCCATTTTTTTATTTTTATTACTTATTTTATGGCAATCATTTATTTGTCATCCCCTCCTTCCTCAGCCCCAAGTTCGGAAGAAGTCCGCTGCGAGTTCTGCGGCGAGTTCTTTGAGAACCGAAAGGGCCTGTCTAGCCACGCACGCTCCCACCTGCGCCAGATGGGCGTCACAGAGTGGCATGTCAACGGCTCGCCCATCGACACCCTGAGGGAGATCTTGGCCACAGGGAACTGCCCCAGATCGGCCAACAGAATTGGAAGCCCCAACTCCTCGGACAAGCTCCTCTCGCACCGTCCTCCCTCTTCCCCCTCCAGACCCCACCCGTTCAGTGGGTTGTCTCCAACAATGCAACGCAAGCCTCATCATCCCACCTTCACGGCCAGCGAGTGGCCTGCCGATCTGTCACCTCTGAACTTGTGTAAGTGGGCCGGTGATCCGCAAGCTCTACATGTACATTGCTTCGTCATCTTCATCGCTTCCCATATTGTCTGTTGCATTCATCTTTTAGTCCAAGGTCCCTTCCTCTCTTTTGGGGTCAGGCTCATGATTTTGGTTATTGGCACCAGTTCAGAGATTTTTCTAGGTGAAACGTAAGATATTTTTTTTTATTTATTTTTTTTTTTAGCTTTTTCTGTGTTTTTACTATGTTTTGAAAGTTAGCAGCCTTTTTTCTTTTTTTTTTTCTTCTAGAGGGCAGACTTTGCGTACCATGCAGCTGAAGTGGCATCTGATTTATATAGCTTGTCTTTTGTGCTACTGTTGAAGGTGCTTGTGGTTTATAATGCCAATTTTAGAGTGTTGGTTGACCTTATCGGAGCAATCATTCAGGGACGAGGGAAGCAGAAAAGTCTTTGCATCATGGCATCCCACCCCAAATTTGATATTCACTGATTCCCAACTTTTTGACTATAGCAGAAAGTTTAGTAATTTGCAAAAATTGTCTTTGCTGCACTTTGTAATTTACCCACCTATCCCCATTAGTAGTAGCAATCAGGTAGTACAGTGTTTAGGGAAAGGTTATGTCTTTCCATTGAAGCAATTTTGTCTTTATTTCCCTTTTTCTATTCCTTCCGATGGTCGGACACCTTTTGGGGTGCATGTGTGTGTGCGCGTGTGGCTATCTGCCTGTTTTGTGTGAGTACTGGAGCTATCCGGCTATTGCTTTGTGTAATTTTTCCCTTTTTCAGTGTGATCCTTCTCATTTGCTTTTCCATTATTGAACTGTTTTTCTAGCATCTGTTCCATTCTTTTTTTCTTTTTCTTTTTTTTTTTTTATTTCATCATCCCTTTCTAAATTTTCATCCTTTTTTCTGCTCTCCAGCTTCTCGGGCAGACCCCACCCGTGACATCCGCTGTGAGTTCTGCAATGAGTTTTTTGAGAATCGCAAGGGACTGTCTAGCCATGCCCGCTCTCATCTACGCCAAATGGGCGTCACTGAATGGCACGTGAACGGTTCACCTATTGACACTTTGCGGGAAATTATACGCAAAAGGCGCCCGGCGCCGCCACAGCAACAGCTGCATCTTACTACCATTAAAAAGGAGCCTCGAGGGGATGATGAACCACCCAGTCCATCACAAAGACTTTCTCCTCTTGGGATTGGCTCTCAAGGAATGGCTCGAGATCTGTCCGTTTCCTCTCATTCGCGTCCTCCTAATAACTTCTTGTCTCCAATGCCAGCTAAAAGGCCATTGTCCCACGGACCAAGACAGCCTGATCCAAGGGGCTATGTTAGTATAGAGCCAAAGCCTTACAATCAGGCTAAGTCTTACATGCAGGGAGAACCTAGGCCAAAAACTTACATTCAAGAAGACGGGAGGCCCAAGACGTACCTTCAAAGTGACGGGAGACCCAAAACGTTTTTGCAAAGTGCTGACGGGCAGCCAAAGACTTTCATTCACGAGGGAAGACCAAAGAGCTTCTTGACAGGGGATCACAGACCCAAGGCTTTTGTACATGGAGAGCACAAGCCCAAGGCATTTTTGCAAGGTGAAGGTAGACCTAAGCCATATCTTGGGGATGGAAAGCCCAAACACTTCATACATGTTGACGGCAAGCCCAAGGTTTATTCACCAGATGGCAAACCAAAAGCGTACATCCAGACGGAGCTTCCATTTAAGGTGAAGGTGAAAGCGTCTCCAGAGAAGACCGCGACATCGTGTAAGTAGAACATTTTATGAACTTGGATCTCTGTTTTGTGTAATGTTGTCCTCCTAGTAATTTCCATTTTTTTTCCAACCCATGGACTTTCCCTTCTTTTCTTTCTGCAGTGGAAGCATGCTGTGAACTATGCGGGCTCTTCTTTGAAAACCGGAAAGCGCTCGCTAGCCATGCCCGAGCTCACCTTCGTCAGTTTGGAGTCACCGAGTGGTGTGTCAATGGATCACCGATAGAAACACTACGTGAATGGATGAAGCAGCGGCCCCAAAAGGCCGGGGCTTATCTCAGCTATATTCAAGGAGGGCGTCCCTACACTAAAAAGTTTAAGCGCGCTTTGCAATCTCCAAAACCTGTAGTACCTGAGAGGGAGAGTCCAGCTGTCATCTCTGGGAAGGCGGTGGACGCCGAACGGACTGTCATAGCACAGGGAATCGCAGTCGAAAAGCCATTAGAAGCACATAGCCACAGTAAGTGCAAAGATCCAACATTTATGTATACAGCTCCTATGCTGACCTATATGACTCCATAGTAACAAGTGGTGTGTAGATGTGCTTTTTCCATTTTATTTTCTAACATAAACACATTGGGGCGAATCAGTGATACACTGTGTGCAGAATTATTAGTTGTATTTTAGATTATTTTTATTATTGATCAACAACTATGTTATCAATCAACCCAAAAGACTCATAAATATCAAAGCTTAATATTTTTGGAAGTTGGAGTGGGTTTTTTTGTGTTTTTTTTTAGATTTGGCTATCTTAGGAGGATATCTGTTTGTGCAGGTAACTATTACTGTGCAGAATTATTAGGCAACTTAATAAAAACCAAATATATTCCCATCTCACTTGTTTATTTTTACCAGGTTAACCAATATAACTGGACAAAATTTAGAAATAAACATTTCTGACATGCAAATACAAAACCCCAAAAAATTAGTGACCAATATAGCCAACTTTCTTTATTATGACACTCAGCAGCCCTCCATCCATAGATTCTGTCAGTTGCTTGATCTGTTTACGACCAACATTGCGTACAGCAGCCACCACAGCCTCCCAGACACTGTTCCGAGAGGTGGACTGTTTTCCCTCCCTGTAGATCTCACATTTTACGAGGGACCACAGGTTCTCTATGGGGTTCAGATCAGGTGAACAAGGGGGCCATGTCATTATTTCTTCTTCTTTGAGACCTTTTCTGGCCAGCCACGCTGTGGAGTAGTTGGAGGCATGTGATGGAGCATTGTCCTGCAGGAAAATCATGTTTTTCTTGAACGATACCGACTTCTTCCTGTACCACTGCTTGGAGAAGTTGTCTTCCAGAAACTGGCAGTAGGTCTGAGAGTTGAGCTTCACTCCATCCTCAACCTGAAAAGGTCCCACAAGTTCATCTTTGATGATACCAGCCCATACCAGTACCCCACCTCCACCTTGCTGGCGTCTGAGTCGGAGTGGAGCTCTCTGCCCTTTACTGATCCAGCCTCTGGCCCATCCATCTGGCCCATCAAGAGTCACTCTCATTTCATCAGTCCATAAAACCTTTGAAAAGTCAGTCTTAAGATATTTCTTGGCCCAGTCTTGGCGTTTTATCTTGTGTTTCTTGTTCAAAGGTGGTAGTTTTTGAGCCTTCCTTACCTTGGCCATGTCCCTGAGTATCGCACACCTTGTGCTTTTTTGTTACTCCAGTAACGTTGCACGTCTGAAATATGGCAAAACTGATGGCATCTTGGCAGCTTCACGCTTGATTTTCCTCAATTCATGTGCAGTTATTTTGTGCCTTTTTTGCCAAACACGCTTCTTGTGACCCTGTTGGCTATTTGCCATGAAACGCTTGATTGTTCGGTGATCACGCTTCAAACAAAAGTTTGGCAATTTCAAGACTGCTGCATCCCTCTGCAAGACATGTAAGAATTTTGGACTTTTCAGAGCCCGTCAAATCTCTCTTCTGACCCATTTTGCCAAAGGAAAAGAAATTGCCTAATAATTACGCACACCTTATATAGGGTTTTGATGTCATTAGACAACACCCCTCCTCACTACAGAAATGCACATCACCTGATTTACTTAATTGGTAGTTGGCTCTCAAGTCTGAACAGCTTGGAGTAGGACAACACAGGGCTGTGGAGTCAGTAAGCCACAGTTGCAACTCTGACTCCTGGATTTTCAGACTCCGACTCCTTCATAAATGGCCAATTCGTAACAATAAATTTACTGTTGTAAAATATTAACATCGTGCTTATTCAGTTTCTCACCATCATATAAGTAATCAGACCACTTAGAGCAAAAACTATATTTATTAGAATACAATTAGAATATAGCAAATAACTTTTATAAACTTTTCTAAACTCTTGTAAGTAAATATGCAATAAACACTGTTATGTAGTTAATAAGAAGAAATCTATAAATTTGTCCTCAGAAAAAGTATTGCCTCTGTCAGATCCTCCTTGATGGATGCCCTCAAATCTGATCTAATTATTTTGAGAGCAGAGAACAACCTCTCTACACTAACTTGGGTTGGTGGCAAAGCAGTAACCACTCGGGCAACATCTCTGACAATGTCAGGATACAGAGGAATCGCTTGTTGCACTGTTATTTTTAATGAACGGTCAAATTTCCCAATTTCTTTTAGTGCACATGAAAAATTCTGCTGAAATGTACTGGCTGTGTTCTTTGATGGGGATGACTCTTCTATGCGGGAACGCTTTGCACGGTCCTTGTGATCCAAATATTTTTAGAAATTAAATTCTTCATCAGTTGATGAGGGTGAAGTTGTGGCAGGACGACCAAATTCTTCTTGTTCCTCCTGACTGTTATGCAACCCTTTCATCCTTACTGCTGTTTCAAACAGAGCTTCTTTTCCTTTAGTTAGCTGTTGATCATCTAGAAGAATCCGATGCATTGGGTCTACATAAACAGCTGCCAAAAGAATGTTATTTTGTAATAGTAGCTCCTCTCTCCGTTTCATTGATGTAGCAATGCCACTTGCAATTAACCCTCCTCTTTGGGACAGGCGAAACATCAGGTTCTTCCACTCCTTTAAGAAAATACCTGGAGTTAAGTCCTCTGCTTGTAATTTTTTAGTCACTGTAAATGGGTGCTCTAGCAATTTTTCCAGCTCAGTCACCTGATTCCACTGACTTTCATTTAGTGTCAGTTGAGGGTTAGCCATGTCTACAAGAAAGGTTTTCAGTTCAACCAAGCGCTGAATCATTAAGTAAGTACTGCCCCATCGTGTGGCTTGATCAATAATTGCCCCTTTTCCAAAATTGAGTCAACTTTAGGGGTTCTGGCAACAGTAGCCAATTTTCTCACCTTGCCAATCAGTGCAGCAGCATGTCCTTCTTGCAGACTGTCTCTTATAGCCAGCTGTAGCGTATGCACAACACAGCGCATGTGATGAATGAAAGAACGTATTGACAGTTTCAACAAGATCATCTAAACTATCATGTTGCTGTTCATCTGAAGCAACTTCAGTTTGCTCCTCAGTTACAATACTGTGTTCCTCTATTTCAAACATTTTTGTGTGGACCCAGAATGTTCTTCTAGCTGCTGTTCACCATCATTACTCTCATTCATTAGCTTAATAGTACTTATATTTGAAGCATTGTCAGTTACGACAGAAAGAACTTGCTCTTTTTTAAGTTGATAGTCTTGCAGAACCTTTTCCACCAAGACCTGGAGAAACTCACTGGTGTGATGAGCTTTGGTGTCTTTTACTGCCAATGTCTTGGTAACTATTTCATTTTTGTCACAAACAAATTGGACATTGATGGCAAAATAGTTCACTCTGTGACGTGTGCAGGCATCTATTTTAAGAAACAGAAAGCATCCCTTGAGAGTTTTTTAAGTTCTTCCTTTTGTTTAAAAGCTTCTTCGATTACTAATTTTCTAATACTCTCCAGAGAAACACCAAGCTTGCGGGCCATTTCCCCATTCAGACACATAAAAGCTGGTCGTGAAAATAATGAAATAGGCACACTATCCTTTACAACAAGCTCTATGATCTGTTTTTTAAATGTATCTACTGTCATTGTCACAGTAACTTTGTCACTGACAAAATATCTTGCAACTGATGGCTGCAAAGTTCTCTGCTCCTTTGTTTGGCTGGAAGAGCAGGGCACTGGTTCATTGGTTTGGATGCAGTCTTTCTCATCCACTGCTTTCAGTACTTCTGGATGAAAGCGCTGTAAATATCTCTTTAGATTAGAAGCTCTAGTAGGAGCATTTTTATCTTTGCCTGAATATGCACTGATCTTGGCTTCACAGCATTTGTTTTCGTCTGTATCATTTGTCATACACTGACAGACATAATGTTTTCTATCTTGAGTGATGGTGAAATGTTCAAATACAGCTGATTTAATGTGACGCTTCTTTGACATTCTCAGGTTTTTAATTCTGCATTCACAATCCAAATGACAATTGTTTTTCCTAAAAACAATTGTACAAAATTATTGCCAGGTCGTACAACTGATATAGTGGTCAGTAATACTGTTATTCCTCATGTACTCACAGTTAACTGATGCAAAGTTTGTTGAAAGGATAATACTTCTTACAGTCTTCCTCTTCTGAGTAGCAGCTGTGAGATGCTTGGAAGACGCACACCTAGTAAACATCTAGTCTAGAGGAGGAGCTTTACTACTGAGAACTTGCAACACATTTTCACTTTGTTTCATACATTGTAAGTAGGGGGGTTGGGGCAGCATGAGGTTAACCAAGTATAAGATTAGATAAGGGCAGTGGAGAACAGTGACACACAAGAAGTATGAAATGTCTCTATCTCCAGCAGAACTGCTTATCACTGTTGTCCATAGTTCGATAGAACATATATATTTGAGTAACATTTATAAAATTCATATGAAAGTTCAATTATGAAATATTAATACATTTTTTTTAAAGCTGGAGTCGGAGTTGGTACATTTCTACCGATTCCAACCAAAACTAACTCCGACTCCATGACGCCGACTCCACAGCCCTGACAACATGTATAAAAAGTATCATGTGATCAAAATACAACTTGCCTAATAATTCTGCACACAGTGTATAGAACAAGACTGCAGGTTCAAAGTGAGAAAACTCTCATCCAAACTGTTTAGAAAGTTTTGGCTCTTGGAAGAGCGGAAGTAGAAACAGTTGTCAAGGGGTTAAAGAGATGAATAAACAGGGCGGACAACTAAAGTACTAACCTGTTCCTGCTTCCAGAAGTCGAGAAACGTCATCCCAAGCCTGCTGAGATCCCACCCGCACGAGAGGAGACTATCTCTGAACAGCTTTCCAAAACTGAGGAGCCACGACCACCTATAAGAGCTCGTCCTGTCCCGTCTCTGGTGCCAAGACCCCCACAGACCTCCTTGGTCAAGTTCGTGGGGAATATTTACACGTTAAAATGCAGGTGAGGGGTTGGACTGTTTGCCTCGCATATACTGCTTGCTGCTTTTGGTGTCTTTGATGTATTGAATATCTCACCTATATGTAAAATGTATCATTAGGCGTGCGGGTGTATATTAGGCCGGCATCAGACGAGCGTATGGCATCCGTGGCGAGAGCATCCGATGCGATATGCTAATGACCCTCGGCTGCTGCGAGCGGAGTCATGCGTCTGTGCACCGAGCCTCTTGCACAGAGGGGATCGGAGCACGGAGGCGGAGAAATGAATTTCTCCATTTCCTCCATTGTCGGGGTCTGCGTATATCGCACCGCACTCAGATGATATTCGAGTAATGTGTATTGTCTCGCACCCATAGGCTTATATGGGTGCGAGTGAGCCGAGACTCGGCCGAGTGTCGGTGACAATCTCAGCATGCTGTGATTTCACTCACACACTGAAAACAGCCAAGAAAAAAATACGGTGATGGGAGCTGCCCCATAGAGGAATACTGTCCGAGTGCTATGCGATAAAATGTCGCATAGCAGTCGTCCATACTCAACGCTAGTGTGACCCCGGCCTTAGAGGTAGTGGAGCAGGCAGAATGTTGTGTGAGATCTACACGGTTTTCCTGTCCTCTGCCCAATACTTGCTGAGCGGGCTGGATCTTCTGGTGTTATGTAAGAGCTACGATGTGCGCTCTCGGCCAATCATACGTCTCCCTTGTGCTCCTCCACATAATGAGAAGCTGCAGTTGCGCACCCCTCCTATCCCTCCATCGTCTGGAAATTGTATAAGGCAGATGTGTGAAGGACTGAGGACGTGCCTGATTGTTTCCTAAAACATGCGAGCAGGGATGGGGAAACTGCAGGCTGCTGAAATGTGAGGAAGATGTCATATTAGGAAGATGTGACAACATTCATTTATCCATGTGGCTGCTTCACTCGTCCACCAAACTGGCTGCTCCTCCTCACTAATGTGTGGTGTGTGTGTGTGTGTATATAGAGATCGTCATTAGTTGGGTTTATGCAGTGTCTTGTAAAGCTTACCTGTAGGCACATCTGGATCCACTGGAATCTGTTTTTAGTGATCCTCAGACCCTCATCCAATATCTGTTGTTGGATTCCTGTGTCTTCCAGGCCTTTTCTCTCATCCTTTCCTATTAAAAATTGTTCCTACCCCAGTGTTTAGAGCCTGCTCCCCTCTGAACAAATTTTTCAGCCATGGTCTGATACCCCAATCATAGTAGGCAAATTTATGCTTCCCCTTAATCAAGCTCCCTACTACCTGGACATTACCAGGCAATGCTATACGGCTCAGTTTTTCTGATGGAACTTATAGGCACCACTGCACGTTGCCCAAACTGTGGTGTTCCCCCTCAGTCCCGTATGTTATAGAGTCCCTGTCTGTATGTTTGGCCGGTCATTTTTGGTGAACACTAACATTGTCTTTCGTCTCCATCCCTTCAGGTTCTGTGATATCCAGTTCCAAGGTCCACTTTCCATCCAGGAGCAGTGGGTCCGTCACCTCCAGCATCACATCCTGGAAATGAACTTCTCGAAAGCCTCCAGCCCACCACATGCTCTTTCCCCATCGGAGCCACAACCAGAGCCTGCCAAAGCTCAGTAACTCTTGAGCATCCACGTTGCATACATATCCAGCAGGCAATGAGGGCGTGCAATTTTTAACAACTCTGACGTAAATAGTACGACCCAATGGACCTTATAAAGGAAGGGGAAAAATGGGTGGAATGGTCTGGGCTTTATGTAAAGAATACAGAAGCACCTTTTGCGGTTTTGCAGTATGTGCGGAGAGGGGTGGAGAAGTGATCCTAGTTACGGGACTCTCTTGGTCACTGGGGAATGAAAGTTTTGTTGGACAATACGTTGTTTTTTTTGTTTTGTTTTTTATATATATATATATATATATATATATATATATTGCTGGTAAGTCATAAAACTCCCACTCCTTGGCCGCAGGCAGTGAAGAATGTTGTATATTCATGACAAGGTGGAAGAATAAAGCTGTGATCTGTTGACGTCTGATAGGCGGGTGGTTACTGTCCCTTGGAAAGGTCCACACCACAGGCTCAGATGATCATCCGTCACTTGAGGCTCCATTTTCCGTTTTTACTGCATTAGTTCACTTTTCTGACCCTGATTTTGCGGTAAATTGCATCTTTGCCAGTTTTGGAATGGAGAACAGACTGGGATTCCAGACCCCAGAGTAACGTGGCTGCTTTTTATAAGGTTTCCTCATGATGTACATGAAGGGCTGGGTCTGTGACTACAGTTAGGGATTGTGTGTGGCCCCCAACCCTGCTCCATGCCACCGCTGGGAAAGGATAGAGCTTGTGTCAGTGCTACTGTTACCAAATCTGCTTCGCACTCCTGCTCACCACGGCGGCAATGTGTGCACATTTTAGAGGTGTATTGTACACTTTTTGTTTGCAAAACATTTAGCTATTTTTGTTTTCTTGATGTGTAAAAAAAAAAAAAAAAAAGCAAACTGTGTAAAGCAGTTCTGATTAAAAGTCTCATGCCGTTTTGTGTATACAGCTCCTATTCAGACCTGTGTGACTCTGGGTTTGTTAGGGTGCTTTCTCATTGCATTTAGGCACCCATTCAGTGGCCACGTCAGGGCTTACGTTCAGATGTCTGCGACAACAGGGACATGGACTGTAAAGGTGCCGGTAGAGCGAATGTGCACTCTGCCGTGCATCATTTTTTGGAGTATACGCCTGCTGGAGGCAGAGAATCAGATGTAGTAGACTGCGTCTTGAGTGTTTGCACCCGAAGTCTGCTATGTCTAAGTGTCCGCCTCCAGTAGGTACACACTCCCTTAAATGATGCACGACAGAGCGCACATTCGCTCTGCCGGCACCATTATAGTCTATGGCCCCATTGGCGCATATGTCCGGATCCCGTTTTGCGGGGTGTTTGGCCAAGGAACGTGTGCCAGAATGCAATGTGAAGGCACGTGATGTATAATGTATAGTCTGATCCTGCAGTCTGCGACCTCTTGCATAGTCGGTAGGTTATAGAGAAGACATTACACCAAAGTCGTCCTGGATGCAGGTGGTAAGGGAAACGATGATCCTCTTATACACAGGAGGAAGACCAGATAACATCCGTTAGAGCTGAGGAATAATGGAAGGGTGAGAGAAGATTTTATGGAGGTGCCGCAACTATTTATTTGCTGCTTTCGAGACGCTTAATAAAACAGCTTCCCTGAGCATTGCTTTGGCTGTTAGGGGGTTAATACAGGCAGCGTCTGTGCGACCTAGAACCACAGCCTCTGCCACACCCGGACCGTTCTCTCTAGCTTCCCCGATGACCAGAAGGATTTTGCTCAGGATTGAGCTGATCCGCTCCCGAAGCTCGGCACCACTCCTCCACCAACGAGAAGAAACAGCGCTGCCGAGACCAGAAGGGGCAAAGCTAAAATCCCAAGTAATTCAATTAATCGCCCAGCCCTAATGTTTGAGGAGATACAGTTGTAACGTCTGACTCTTTTTTGTGCTTCAAGAGACGCAGCCAGACCAGAGGTGTTTGGCAGCGGAGCGCTCGTCCGAGGCGAATGTTCATGTATGTGGAGAGGTGGCTGCCCTCATCCAGCTGTCGGCCATCGTACACAGTGCAGGATCGGACCATACTGATTGTATCCTGGGAATCACTGAGACATGGGTCTGCATAGGAGCTGTGTACACAATACTGGATATTTTATATTAGTAGTAATAATTGAAAGATGGTGGAAAAACTGCGCATACAAGTATTGAATTAATCCATCACCTCTCCCGGATGATGCCACGTCCCCAGTGATGGACGATGCCCTACAACGTCTCTGGCCACTGAACAGTCATAGATGGCAACGTGCACGCAACACCAGATTGCAGCTATATCCTGCTTTAATGCACAGCCCCAGCACCATCAGTTCACTACGTTAATTTTTTTTCCTAGGAAAAGTTAAAGAGAAACCAGACTGTTAAATTAAAAAAAGTGAATAAATTATTCTGTTTGTCCCAAACGCTTATGGTCGACTCGCTGGCCTCAGGCATAATGTTTTACTGACCAAAAACCAAGGTGCTGAATAGTAGAAAATGTGCACAGTGGTGCAGCTGCCAAGAGCCGCGTGACCCCCAGAGAGTCGCGCACAGTACCTTCCTGTTATTGCATGGGCACCTCTCCTGCCCATGGGCACTTGCCCCTTTCCATGCCCAATGGTTGGAATTAGAGGGACACTATAAGATAAGCCATAGTAATCTGGATCAGACTTGTTGCCAGTGAGATTCTGCCTGACGACGTCAGTGACCACTTGTGGTTGGGTAGTGACCCCTAGTAACCCGGCTGTCAGAGGTAACATTGGCGCTGCTGCTGGAGTAATTGCGTTAGTACTCATCTTGTCACTCCTCTTGTCTTCCTTGGTTTTTTTTTTTTTTCTTAACCTAAACATTTAGGTAGATAACCCCTTTAGGAATTGGGCTGAGGTTATACAACATCATTTGGTTATGCACCCGTCGCTGCAAAATTGTGGTATTACAGTAACCTGTGCTTTATAGCAATGCTGCAATTTACCAGTAACTTGCAGGTGACCACATGTCTGTGTATTCCTAAGCTGATCCTGCAGTAATATTAGGGTAGAGTTGTAATCTGGTGAATACTGGTAGCGACATGTTAGAGTTTGTTCTCCGGTTGTCTTCAGGAGCGCACCGCTCCCCTTCCTCCCAGCGCTCCTGACTAATTGACAGGTCAAGCCGGTGGCATGGTTGAACCGCTAGCCCCAGCTACTTTTCAATGTTTTGTTTTTTTTTCAGTGGAGGAGAGCAGGGGCTTAGAAACTGACCGGGTCCAGTGATCCTTGTCTTAAATACTGGCCACCTCTGATAAACCACAGAGGTGGCCTGTAAACTGTAAAATTAAAAATCCCTCCATTCTCGAGAATAGAGGGGGTGTTTAATAAGAGATGACTTGCAAAGTTGCGTGGTTTTTTTTTTGTTTTTTTTTACAAACTCTTTGTGCTCATTTATGAAGATTTATGACAATTACTTAAAAAAAAAAAAAAAATCTAATTGTAAACCCATAATATTCATTTTAGGTGGTAGTAACAACACCCAAATTAAAATGATTGTATTTTTCAGGACATCTATTAGATTCTGTCTAGCGAGCCCAGGTTTTTTTTTTTTCCATGGGGGCAGACTGGGATATTGGAGAAGGGCCGGTGTTGCCGTGTGGAAGCCATTAGCGGCGTTCATTCAGTTGTACACATTGGGGAAAGTGTCCTACAACCTATGGGGATAGTTACAGGGTGGTCTGGCAATGAGCCTATGTATATAATATATACGTTGTAATATTGTGGATGTATATCTTGTCACTATCCCTCCCCCCCTTATTTGGGGCATCACATCCTACAATTCCAGTTATTCTGTATTTTACATAATCTACATCCAAAATCCGTTGATCTTTTAATATCAAAGGACTATTATAACTTTCATACCTGAATGTGTTCACGACTTTCACAAAACTTTTTTTTTTAAACGTACCCTACTATTTAGTTGGGGTGTATTCTATTTCTCCTCCTCGTGAATGTGGAGGGCTGTTATTTATTGGGGCAGTATCACCATGACCTCGTTCCCTCCTCCCCAGGTCCCTAGTCTTTTGGGGTAGATATATAATTTCGCTCCTGCTTTCTATCATTTGTCTTCCACTTCTCCTATGTTAGTTATCACTGGAAGCTGTTACAGAACATTTCCTACTTGTGACTACAGGAGGGACGTCCTATTGCCCGCCATTGTGTATATTCTCTTATAGCGGGATGCCAACGCACCCACCTTATGATGTAGCTACTATATATAGGATTTGTTCTCCTTTCCACCCCATAAAATGGGGCTTTTCATACATTTTTATATATGTTTTTTGTTTTCTTTCCCCTGTTTTGAGCTGAAGACAACGATGTGAAGCCATTTATCGCCTCCCATACATGTACTGTATGACATTCTTCCTTTGGTAACCTGCTGTTTTAATTTCCAGATTCAGTTCACTTTAATTTACTATGTTAATGTGTAGAATTTCAAGTAAAGCATTCAGTTTTTACCCTCCATGATCCGTCTGGTTATTTTTAAGCTAAATACATGGATTTTCACCTGCTGTTTTAATTTCCAGATTCAGTTCACTTTAATTTACTATGTTAATGTGTAGAATTTCAAGTAAAGCATTCAGTTTTTACCCTCCATGATCCGTCTGGTTATTTTTAAGCTAAATACATGGATTTTGCTAGTAGATATGAGTTATATCACAATACATACTCTGCATTGACGTGAAGACGTACTTTACTTTTAAAGGGAATCTGTTGTTAAGATTCATCCCCTCACCAACCCCCCAAGCCAGCCACATATATTTTCTATGGTTTGCACTGACTTTTCCCAACTTACCCTGGATCCTGAATGTCTCTGTACATTGCATTGATTTTCTATGTTTGCTGTGCTTACCCATCACTCTGTATCTGCTGTGTAGTTCACTGCTTCAGTGTTTACAGGCATATCTGAGTGGTCAGTGTAACCCCTTCCCCCTTTTTATGGCCTTTGTCTAAATGTGAACATGTGTTCTGGGCCCACACACCTACATTCTCACAGCTGAGCAGTGTTAATCCCAGATACAGTTAGGTCCATATATATTTGGACAGAGACAACATTTTTCTAATTTTGGTTATAGACATTACCACAATGAATTTTAAACAAAACAATTCAGATGCAGTTGAAGTTCAGACTTTCAGCTTTCATTTGAGGGTATCCACAATAAAATTGGATGAAGGGTTTAGGAGTTTCAGCTCCTTAACATGTGCGACCCTGTTTTTAAAGGGACCAAAAGTAATTGGACAATTGACTCCAAGGCTATTTCATGAACAGGTGTGGGCAATCCCTTCGTTATGTCATTCTCAATTAAGCAGATAAAAGGCCTGGAGTTGATTTGAGGTGTGGTGCTTGCATTTGGAAGGTTTTGCTGTGAAGTAAACATGCGGTCAAAGGAGCTCTCCATGCAAGTGAAACAAGCCATCCTTAAGCTGCGAAAACAGAAAAAAACAAGCCGAGAAATTGCTACAATATTAGGAGTGGCAAAATCTACAGTTTGGTAGATCCTGAGAAAGAAAGAAAGCACTGGTGAACTCATCAATGCAAAAAGACCTGGGCGTCCACGGAAGACAACAGTGGTGGAGGATAGAAGAATAATCTCCATGGTGAAGAGAAACCCCTTCACAACAGCCAACCAAGTGAACAACACTCTCCAGGAGGTAGGCATATCAATATCCAAATCTACCATAAAGAGAAGACTGCATGAAAGTAAATACAGAGGGTTCACTGCACGGTGCAAGCCACTCATAAGCATCAAGAATAAAAAGGCTAGACTGGACTTTGCTATAAAACATCTAAAAAAGCCAGCACAGTTCTGGAAGAACATTCTTTGGACAGATGAAACCATGATCAACCTCTACCAGAATGATGGAAAGAGAAAAGTATGGCGAAGGCGTGGTACAGCTCATGATCCAAAGCATACCACATCATCTGTAAAACACGGCGGAGGCAGTGTGATGGCTTGGGCATGCATGGCTGCCAGTGGCACTGGGTCACTAGTGTTTATTGATGATGTGACACAGGACAGAAGCAGCCGAATGAATTCTGAGGTATTCAGAGCCATACTGTGTGCTCAGAGCCAGCCAAATGCAGCCAAACTGATTGGTCGTCGTTTCATACTACAGATGGACAATGACCCAAAACATAAAGCCAAAGCAACCCAGGAGTTAATTAAATCAAAGAAGTGGAATATTCTTGAATGGCCAAGTCAGTCACCTGATCTCAACCAAATTGAGCATGCATTTCACTTGTTAAAGACTAAACTTCAGATAGAAAGGCCCACAAACAAACAGCAACTGAAAACCACCGCAGTGAAGGCCTGACAGAGCATCAAAAAGGAGGAAACACAGCGTCTGGTGATGTCCATGAGTTCAAGACTTCAGGCAGTCATTGCCAGCCAAGGGTTTTCAACCAAGTACTAAAAATGAACATTTTATTTAAAATTATTGAATCTGTCCAATTACTTTTGGTCCTTTTAAAAACAGGGTGGCACATGTTAAGGAGCTGAAACTCTTAAACCCTTCATCCGATTTTAATGTGGATACCCTCAAATGAAAGCTGAAAGTCTGAACTTCAACTGCATCTGAATTGTTTTGTTTAAAATTCATTGTGGTATTGTCTATAACCAAAACTAGAAAAATGTTGTCTCTGTCCAAATATATATGGACCTAACTGTATATTCAGACCCAGGAGTCTGATCCAGACTTTAGTCTGATCCATGTATCTTTCAAATTCCATCTTTCAAATTACAGATTTCTAATTACAATACTTTGAATTAGACTTGAATTACAGATTTCTAATTACAATACTTTGAATTAGACTTGAATTGACTGTAAGGTAACGGAATATCAAACCACTACAATGTTTTGGTTTCTTTTCTCTCACACCTATACTACTCTACATAGTAACATAGTTAGTAAGGCCGAAAAAAGACATTTGTCCATCCAGTTCAGCCTATATTCCTATATTCCATCATAATAAATCCCCAGATCTACATCCTTCTACAGAACCTAATAATTGTATGATACAATATTGTTCTGCTCCAGGAAGACATCCAGGCCTCTCTTGAACCCCTCGACTGAGTTCGCCATCACCACCTCCTCAGGCAAGCAATTCCAGATTCTCACTGCCCTAACAGTAAAGAATCCTCTTCTATGTTGGTGGAAAAACCTTCTCTCCTCCAGACGCAAAGAATGCCCCCTTGTGCCCGTCACCTTCCTTGGTATAAACAGATCCTCAGCAAGATATTTGTATTGTCCCCTTATATACTTATACATGGTTATTAGATCGCCCCTCAGTCGTCTTTTTTCTAGACTAAATAATCCTAATTTCGCTAATCTATCTGGGTATTGTAGTTCTCCCATCCCCTTTATTAACTTTGTTGCCCTCCTTTGTACTCTCTCTAGTTCCATTATATCCTTCCTGAGCATCGGTGCCCAAAACTGGACACAGTACTCCATGTGCGGTCTAACTAGGGATTTGTACAGAGGCAGTATAATGCTCTCATCATGTGTATCCAGACCTCTTTTAATGCACCCCATGATCCTGTTTGCCTTGGCAGCTGCTGCCTGGCACTGGCTGCTCCAGGTAAGTTTATCATTAACTAGGATCCCCAAGTCCTTCTCCCTGTCAGATTTACCCAGTGGTTTCCCGTTCAGTGTGTAATGGTGATATTGATTCCTTCTTCCCATGTGTATAACCTTACATTTATCATTGTTAAACCTCATCTGCCACCTTTCAGCCCAAGTTTCCAACTTATCCAGATCCATCTGTAGCAGAATACTACAGGTCCTTCTCAAAAAATTAGCATATAGTGTTAAATTTCATTATTTACCATAATGTAATGATTACAATTAAACTTTCATATATTATAGATTCATTATCCACCAACTGAAATTTGTCAGGTCTTTTATTGTTTTAATACTGATGATTTTGGCATACAACTCCTGATAACCCAAAAAACCTGTCTCAATAAATTAGCATATTTCACCCGACCAATCAAATAAAAGTGTTTTTTAATACCAAACAAAAAAAACATCAAATAATAATGTTCAGTTATGCACTCAATACTTGGTCGGGAATCCTTTGGCAGAAATGACTGCTTCAATGCGGCGTGGCATGGAGGCAATCAGCCTGTGACACTGCTGAGATGTTATGGAGGCCCAGGATGCTTCAATAGCGGCCTTAAGCTCATCCAGAGTGTTGGGTCTTGCGTCTCTCAACTTTCTCTTCACAATATCCCACAGATTCTCTATGGGGTTCAGGTCAGGAGAGTTGGCAGGCCAATTGAGCACAGTAATACCATGGTCAGTAAACCATTTACCAGTGGTTTTGGCACTGTGAGGAGGCGAAACGCGCGTCGGGGTGAGGGGACGCCAGCAGCACGAGGTAATACCATCGATTCCATGTCTTATTATATCAGCGGTTTTCTGTGTATATATACTGGTTCCTATGTATATACCCTATTGGGTTTTGGGCTCCGTATATATTAAGTGATGTTACCACTGTGTACACCACCACTATAGATAGATGAGTTTATTTGACATCGCTATCTTTTCCCTTTTGGAGCCATTTCAACCATTAAGCTATTGAGTTATAAAATTAAAGGTACCTAACCACTGATACTATTATTATTATCATTTTTTCTATGAGTATGGTATGTTAATTTTTCCGAATCTTCTGGTGTCCCCTATGGTATTTATGCTTTTTTTAAAATTTGTGAATTTTTAAATTGATATCAATAAACATATGTTTTTAACATTGGGATCTCTTCTTCCTTCCCACTGGAATTATGTGGGATTAGTTGAGTATAGTGTTGTGAAGTGCCCTCTGGATTTGTTCGGACTTATATAGAGATTAATACTGTGAGCAGGTGCCAGGTCGTGCTGAAAAATGAAATCTTCATCTCCATAAAGCATTTCAGCCGATGGAAGCATGAAGTGCTCCAAAATCTCCTGATAGCTAGCTGCATTGACCCTGCCCTTGATGAAACACAGTGGACCAACACCAGCAGCTGACATGGCACCCCACACCATCACTGACTGTGGGTACTTGACACTGGACTTCAGGCATTTTGGCATTTCCTTCTCCCCAGTCTTCCTCCAGACTCTGGCACCTTGATTTCCGAATGACATGCAAAATTTGCTTTCATCAGAAAAAAGTACTTGGGACCACTTAGCAACAGTCCAGTGCTGCTTCTCTGTAGCCCAGGTCAGGCGCTTCTGCCGCTGTTTATGGTTCAAAAGTGGCTTTACCTGGGGAATGCGGCACCTGTAGCCCATTTCCTGCACACGCCTGTGCACGGTGGCTCTGGATGTTTCCACACCAGACTCAGTCCACTGCTTCCTCAGGTTCCCCAAGGTCTGGAATCGGTCCTTCTCCACAATCTTCCTCAGGGTCCGGTCACCTCTTCTCGTTGTACAGCGTTTTCTGCCACATTGTTTCCTTCCAACAGACTTACCATTGAGGTGCCTTGATACAGCACTCTGGGAACAGCCTATTTGTTGAGAAATTTCTTTCTGGGTCTTACCCTCTTGCTTGAGGGTGTCAATGTTGGCCTTCTTGACATCTGTCAGGTCGCTAGTCTTACCCATGATGGGGGTTTTGAGTAATGAACCAGGCAGGGAGTTTTTAAACGCCTCAGGTATCTTTTGCATGTGTTTAGAGTTAATTAGTTGATTCAGAAGATTAGGGTAATAGGTCATTTAGAGAACCTTTTCTTGATATGCTAATTTATTGAGACAGGTTTTTTGGGTTATCAGGAGTTGTATGCCAAAATCATCAGTATTTAAACAATAAAAGACCTGACAAATTTCAGTTGGTGGATAATGAATCTATAAGGCTACGTTCACATTTGCGTTGTGCGCCGCAGCGTCGGCGCCGCAGCGCACAACGCAAACAAAAACGCAGCAAAACGCATGCACAACGCTGCGTTTTGCGCCGCATGCGTCGTTTTTTTCATTGAATTTGGACGCAGCAAAAATGCAACTTGCTGCGTCCTCTGCGTCCCGACGCGGGCGACGCATGCGGCGCAAAACGCAAGTGCGCCGCATGTCCATGCGCCCCCATGTTAAATATAGGGGCGCATGACGCATGCGGCGCCGCTGCGGTGCCCGGCGCTGGCCGCAAATGTGAACGTAGCCTAATATATGAAAGTTTAATTGTAATCATTACATTATGGTAAATAATGAAATTTAACACTATATGCTAATTTTTTGAGAAGGACCTGTATCTTCTCTTGTATTAACTGCTTTACATAGTTTTGTATCATCTGCAAATATCAATATTTTACTGTGTAAACCTTCTACCAGATCATTAATGAATATGTTGAAGAGAACAGGTCCCAATACCGACCCCTGCGGTACCCCACTGGTCACAGTGACCCAGTTAGAGACTATACCATTTATAACCACCCTCTGCTTTCTATCACTAAGCCAGTTACTAACCCATTTACACACATTTTCCCCCAGACCAAGCATTCTCATTTTGTGTACCAACCTCTTGTGCGGCACGGTATCAAACGCTTTGGAAAAATCGAGATATACCACGTCCAATGACTCACCGTGGTCCAGCCTATAGCTTACCTCTTCATAAAAACTGATTAGATTGGTTTGACATGAGCGATTTCTCATAAACCCATGCTGATATGGAGTTAAACAGTTATTCTCATTGAGATAATCCAGAATAACATCCTTCAGAAACCCTTCAAATATTTTACCAACAATAGAGGTTAGACTTACTGGCCTATAATTTCCAGGTTCACTTTTAGAGCCCTTTTTGAATATTGGCACCACATTTGCTATACGCCAGTCCTGCGGAACAGACCCCGTCGCTATAGAGTCCCTAAAAATAAGAAATAATAGTTTATGTATTACATTACTTAGTTCTCTTAGTACTCGTGGGTGTATGCCATCCGGACCCGGAGATTTATCTATTTTAATCTTATTTAGCCGGTTTCGCACCTCTTCTTGGGTTAGATTGGTGACCCTTAATATAGGGTTTTCATTGTTTCTTGGGATTTCACCTAGCATTTCATTTTCCACCGTGAATACCGTGGAGAAGAAGGTGTTTAATATGTTAGCCTTTTCCTCGTCATCTACAACCATTCTTTCCTCACTATTTTTTAAGGGGCCTACATTTTCAGTTTTTATTCTTTTACTATTGATATAGTTGCAGAACAGTTTGGGATTAGTTTTACTCTCCTTAGCAATGTGCTTCTCTGTTTCCTTTTTGGCAGCTTTAATTAGTTTTTTAGATAAAGTATTTTTCTCCCTATAGTTTTTTAGAGCTTCAATGGTGCCATCCTGCTTTAGTAGTGCAAATGCTTTCTTTTTACTGTTAATTGCCTGTCTTACTTCTTTGTTTAGCCACATTGGGTTTTTCCTATTTCTAGTCCTTTTATTCCCACAAGGTATAAACCGCTTACAGTGCCTATTTAGGATGTTCTTAAACATTTTCCATTTATTATCTGTATTCTTATTTCTGAGGATATTGTCCCAGTCTACCAGATTAAGGGCATCTCTAAGCTGGTCAAACTTTGCCTTCCTAAAGTTCAGTGTTTTTGTGACTCCCTGACAAGTCCCCCTAGTGAAAGACAGGTGAAACTGTACAATATTGTGGTCGCTATTTCCTATTTTTTACTCTATATTTTTTACTCTATTTTTCCCTACCTCCTGTAAGCCCCCACATAGTAAGGAACTAGTAATTTCACCCTCCATTCTCCCCAGCCATCTCACCTCCTCCTCACAGCTGTTCCTCCACATAAAATCCTCTTTCTCCAGACCCACACGGCCGCGTCATGTCCTATCTTGCTCCCACCTTCTAACACTGTCTGCTACTCCTCATCGCTGTCGACGTATCCCCAAACCCTGGCCCTCCTCAACACATCCCCACGCTCATTCTAACCCCCTGCCACGATCCTCTATACGTTTTCCCAACCATGATAACCTCATACCCATTCATCCAGCCCCCACTCCCCTGGTCCTCCTACCTTGAGCACTATGGAGCGCACGCTCTGTCTGCCATTTATCCATGACCTCTTCACCAGCAAACTGGCATCACTGAAACCTGGCTCGCCCCCACTGACTCAGCCTCTCCAGCTGCACTTTCTTATGGCGGACTAAATCTCTCTCACACCCCTAGCCCCAACACCAAACGTGGTGGAGGAGCTGGCTTGCTCCTGTCAACCACCTGCTCCTTTACCCCAATTCCACTACCCCCCTCTGCTACTCTTCCCTCGTTTGAGGTGCACTCTGTCCTCCTCTATTCCCCCTCCAGCTGGCTGTCATCTACTGCCCCCCAGAACTAGCCATTTCCACTTTTCTCGACCACTTCACCACCTGGCTACTTCATTTCCTCTCTGCTGACATCCCCACTATCATCATGGGTGACTTAAGTATCCGCATTGACACTTCAACCTCAGCTGCCTCTAAACTTTTATCGCTCACTGCCTCCTTCGGCCTCACTCAATGGTCTTTTGTGGCCACTCACAAAGATGGTCACACACTAGACTTTATCTTTACCCGCTTCTGTTCCCTTACTAATCTCACTAACTTACCCCTCCCCCGTCTGTTCACAACCTACTGACATTCTCTGCCCTCTCCTCTCCTAGTGTGCAACCCCCACTCCACAAACACTCACCCTTGCAGAAATCTCAAACACCTCAATTTACAATCACTGAGTCCCTTCTCCCTCTTAAAGACATAGCTTCCTTTCATGACACAGATGCTGCTGCCACTTTTTATAACACCTTAATAACAGCGACACTCTATTTGGCCGCCCCCTCATGCATAGCAAAACTCGTACAATCAACAGACAGCCCTGACTGACCAGCCTGACCAAAGAACTGAGATGGGCTTCCAGGGTCGCTGAGCGGAGATGGAAGAGATCCCACTCTGCCAAGCACTTCATCGCATACAAGCAGTCCCTTTGCCAGCTTCAAGTCCACACTCACTGCTGCAAAACAAACTTCTCATCTCATATCCTCCCTGTCTCGCAACACTAAACAGCTTTTCAACACTTTCAATTTGCTACTCCATCCCCCAGCACCTCCTCCCTCCCCTCTCATTTCTGCTGAAAACTTTACCTCTTTCTTTAAACAGAAGATCGATACAATCAGAGAAAGCTTTGGCCCACAGTGCCCAATGCCCCTCTTAGCTGCTCAACCCTGTTTCTCCAAAACCAGCTTCTCCACCATGACAGAAGATCAGCTCTCCACCCTCCTGTCAAGATCACACCTCACCACTTGCACGCTTGATCCGCTCCCTTTCCCACCTCATCCTTAACTTCGCCACGGTCTTCATCCCAACCCTAACACACCTCTTCAACCTCTCACTCCCAACTGGTGTCTTCCCCTCATCCTTCAAACATGCCAAGATCACAGCCATCCTCACAAAGCCCTCCCTCGACCCATCCTCTGTTTCTAGCTATCGCCCGATATCTCTTATGCCTCAAAACTACCGGAACAGCATGTCCATCTTGAACTGTCCCACCTCTCCTCCTGCTCCCTCTTTGACCGGTTACATTCTGGCTTCCGACCCCATCACTTAACTGAAACTGCCCTAACTAATGTCACCAATGACCTACTAACCGCCAAGAGCAAGAGACACTACCCTGTCCTTCTCATGGACCTGTCTTCTGCCTTTGACACTGTGGACCACTCCCTCCTGCTACAGATTCTATCATCTCTTGGCATCACTGACTTGGCCTTATCCTGGATTTCGTCATATCTAACAGACCGAACTTTCAGTGTCTCCCTCTCCCACACCACCTCCTCACCTCGCCCCTTGTCTGTCAGTGGTCCTCAAGGCTCAGTTCTAGGACCCCTTCTCTTCTCCATCTACACCTTCGGCCTAGGACAGCTCATAGAATCCCACGGTTTGCAGTATCATTTCTACGCCGATGACATGCAGATCTACCTATCCGGACCTGACCTCACCTCCTTACCAAAATCCCACACTGTCTGCTATCTCGGCCTTCTTTTCTGCTCACTTTCTAAAACTGAACATGGACAAAATAGAATTCATCATCTTTCCTCCATCTCACTCTACCCCTCCACCAGACCTATCCATCAATGTCTGCTCTCTTTCCCCAATCCCGCAATGCTTGGTGCCTCAGGGTGATCCTCGACCCTGCCCTCTTTCAAGCCACATATCCAACCCTTGCCTCCTCCTGCTGTCTCAAACTCAAAAATATTTCCAGGATCCGCGCATTCCTTGACCACGAAACCACAAAAACACTAGTGCACGCCCTCCTACTCTCTGGCCTCCACTCTGGCACCACTCCACTCTAATCCATCCTACGCTCTGCTGCCCGACTAATCTACCTGTCTCCCTGCTATTCCCCAGCCTCTCCTCTCTGCCAAGCCCTTTACTGGCTTCTTATTGTCCAGAGGCTCTAGTTCAAAACCCTAACTATGACATACAAAGCCATCCACAACCTGTCTCCTCCATACATCTGTGACCTCGTCTCCTGGTACTTACCTACCCGCAACCTTCAATCCTCACAAGATCTCCTCCTCTACTCCCCTCTTATCTCTTCTCCTGTGCTTCCCCCATACTCTGGAACTCTTTGCCCCAACAAATCAGACTCTTGCCTACCATAGAAACCTTCAAAAAGAACCTGAAGACTCACCTCTTCCGACAAGCCTGCAGTGATCCTCAACCTACTGAACCTCCGCACAACCAGCTTTACCCTCTCGTAGTGTATCCTTACCCATCCCCTGCAGACTGTGAGCCCTCGTGGGCAGGGTCTTCCCTCCTTCTGTACCTGTTAGCGCCTTGTTTATTGCTCATGTTTATTGTATTTGCCCCCTTTTTCACATGTAAAGCGCCATGGAATAAATGGAGCTATAAATATGAATAATAGTAAAGTAATATATGGGCACACAGGTCTTTTTAAATGCAAAAAAAAAATCAACACCTTTTATATCTTCTATCTGTTGCTGCATTTCTGAGAGATTAGCATTTTTTATTTACATACAAACGAGCCGGTAAGTGCTCTAGTCATGATGGAACACTTAAACGAGGTATCCAGGACTTTTTTTTAAAAATGTATCAGCCCTAACAAGCAGTTAATTGCAACTTACAACCCCGTTGTGCTTGGCACTGTTCTTCGATATTGACCTGCCACAGACCGCTGCTGCTAGGGATTCAATTCCCTCTGCTGCCACGACAGGGCGGAACTTCTGAGAGTCTGATTGACAGCCGGCTCCCCCCAGTTAGGCAGCAGGGATCCAGCTGTTATTCGGAATGACCTCGTAAGATTCACCCCTTTTACAAAGCGGAAAAGAAGAATCCGCTCTGTAGATGTGACGTCAGCATAGGCTTCTGAATCCCTAGCAGGAGTGTCTGTGACCGCTCTGTGCTGGGGCAGAACGGCACCGTGTACCCCAGGTAAGCTGCAATTACCTGCTTGTTTGCTTAGATATATTTTTTTGTTTTTTGAAAAGTCCCGGATGCCTTTAAGGTGTTGCTGCCTCCTGAGGTTGTTTCCCTGCCAAACACCAGCCACTTTAGCATTATTGATCACTAACGGTCTGAGTGACGTCAGGCAACGGGCATCTGGCTAAAGAGGCTGGGCAGGGAAATGGCCTCAGAAGGCGGTGGTTCCTTATGTGCTCCGTCATGCCCAAAGCACTTAGAGCATCATGTGAAAATGCTAATTTTTCAGTAAGTATGGAAAATGTCTCTTCTGAAAGGAGAAGGACTTGAATTCTATAGCACCACCTGTTGGAAGCAGCAATCCTACACGTCATCGATCTTTTAACAAGTCTTGCAATATTACTTAGGATAAAAGCCAAATCAGAATCTCAATTTGCAGACACCGTGTTTTGGGGTATTGCCTCTCATCAGTACAAAGTATGAGAACTGATTTGGCCGAGAAGCTCTCTACTGAGGTCTAAGGGGTAACATTTCTCCTTGTGGAGAGTGACATACCGGCCCTGGCATGCCAAGGTAAGGAGACTTATTCACCATGCAATGCTCCTCTGGGGAGTTTAATATGCACATTGCCTCTTTCTCAGTAATACAGCCATAGAGTATAAAAGGGGGTCATTTGCTTTACTCTTTCAATTACCTGCATTCTCATATACAGCTTTGGCAAAAATTAAGAGACCACCACATGAAAACCCTGTCATGGGCCGCCCAATCTCCAGACCTGAACCCCGTTGAAAACCTCTGTAATGTAATCAAGAGGATGATGGATAGTCAAGCCATCAAACAAAGAAGGACTGCTTACATTTTTGCACCAGAAGCAGCGTGAAAGACTGGTGGAAAGCATGCCAAGACGCATGAAAGCTGTGATTAAAAATCATGGTTATTCCACAAAATATTGATTTCTGAACTCTTCCTGAGTTAAAACATTTATATGGTTGTTTCTAAATGATTATGAACTTGTTTTCTTTGCATTATTTGAGGTCTGAAAGCACTGGTTATTTTTTTAATTTTGACCATTTTTCTTTGTCAAAAAAAAAATACAAAAATGATTGCTTGGAAATTCGGAGGCATGTTGTCAGAAGCTTATAGAATAAAATTTACATTTTACTCAAAAACAGACCTATAAAGAAAAAATCAGATAAACTGAACATTTTGCAGTGGTCTCTTAATTTTTGCCAGAGGTGTATGTGGTTTGGGAGGGGTCATAATTGATTCTACTGTTTTTTTTCTTTAAAGGGGTTGTCCACTACAAGGACAAGCCCTTCTTAAACTAAATGTTCGGCTCAGATTAAAATAAACAAACCTATACTCACCTCATGTGCCAGCCTCACTTCAGCGGTTTCGTCATTCGCAGTCCTGGGGCTGTGATGCGGTGGAATGACGTGATGCCCGGCGCCCAGTCAGCACTATCGTCACTGTCCCCACCTTCATTCGAATTGAACATGAAGCGGAAGTCCGTGTTGCAGCTTATGTCGGACCTCCTCTTCGTATTCATTTCCACAGGAGGCGTGGACAGTCGCCAGCGCTGATTGGGCGCCGGGCACCATGTGTCATTCCACCGCATCACAGCCCCGGGACAGCGAGTGCTGACACCGCTGAAACGGCGCCAGCACGGGAGGTGAGTATAGGTTTTGTTTATTTTATCGGGGCTGAACATTCCGTTCAAGAAGGGGTTGTCCTAGTAGTGGATAACCTTTTTAAACCAAAAGTAGCTGTATAGTCATCAAATGGGAAATCTGTAATGATTCTATTTCTGTGTAATTTAAAAAAAAAATATTGTGGAAACAATCCGCGATCTCCAAAGCATATTAATTTGCGCATGGAGAATATCCACAACCTGTAGATGAGATTTGTTGGTTTGTTAATTCCAATTTACATTGCTGTTACTGTATTACACTGTGGATTCACTGCTGAGAAATCTCCCTGGCAGAACATGGTTGGGTTTGCACCAAAAAAGTGTAGGCTGCGGGATTGTTGTTCATGGTATTAGTCGGTCATACTGACCCAGGATTTTAGATGATGGGGACGGTTCACCTAATTGCACCATTTGACAGCAAAATAAAGAGTCCAAAGAATCCGTGTCCGCAACTCTAAGACCAGATTCACACATCTGTGCTTCAAAGTCCAGAGTACGGCTGTGTTGCAATGACCGACCGTTAGTCTCCAGACCTGAATTCTGCAGCTTCATAGGAGGCTATCAAGCTGTGAAACCAGTTCACCCCCCTGCTGAGATATGCTAGTGACCACGCAGAGCACCTTCAAGAAAAAGTTCTAGATCCCCTGCAGTACAGATTGGGGTCCCTCTTGCAGCCTTAGTCCACAAAGAGTGTCCATATACAGTACAGACCAAAAGTTTGGACACACCTCATTTAAAGATTTTTCTGTATTTTCATGACTATGAAAATTGTAAATTCACACTGAAGGCATCAAAACTATGAATTAACACATGTGGAATTATATACTTAATTTCAGTTGTTTCACACTTTTTTGTTATGTCTTATATTCTAGATTCTTCAAAGTAGCCACCTTTTGCTTTGATGACTGCTTTGCACACTCTTGGCATTGTCTTGATGAGCTTCAAGAGGTAGTCACCGGAAATGGTCTTCCAACAATCTTGAAGGAGTTCCCAGAGATGCTTAGCACTTGTTGGCCCTTTTGCCTTCACTCTGCGGTCCAGCTCACCCCAAACCATCTCAATTGGGTTCAGGTCTGGTGATTGTGGAGGCCAGGTCATCTGGCGTAGCACCCCATCACTCTCCTTCTTGGTCAAATAGCCCTTACACAGCCTGGAGGTGTGTTTGGGGTCATTGTCCTGTTGAAAAATAAATGATGGTCCAACTAAACGCAAATCGGATGGAATAGCATGCCTCTGCAAGATGTTGTGGTAGCCATGCTGGTTCAGTATGCCTTCAATTTTGAATAAATCCCCAACAGTGTCACCAGCAAAGCACCCCCACACAATCACACCTCCTCCATGCTTCACGGTGAGAACCAGGCATGTAGAGTCCATCTGTTCACCTTTTCTGCATCGCACAAAGACATGGTGGTCGGAACCAAAGATCTCAAATTTGGACTCATCAGACCAAAGCACAGATTTCCACTGGTCTAATGTCCATTCCTTGTGTTCTTTAGCCCAAACAAGTCTCTTCTGCTTGTTGCCTGTCCTTAGCAGTGGTTTCCTAGCAGCTATTTTACCATGAAGGCCTGTTGCACAAAATCTCCTCTTAACAGTTGTAGAGATGTGTCTGCTACTAGAACTCAGTGTGGCATTGACCTGGTCTCTAATCTGAGCTGCTGTTAACCTGCGATTTCTGAGGCTGGTGACTGGGATAAACTTATCCTCAGAAGCAGAGGTGACTCTTGGTCTTCCTTTCCTGGGGCGGTCCTCATGTGAGCCAGTTTCTTTGTAGCGCTTGATGGTTTTTGCAACTGTACTTGGGGACACTTTCAAAGTTTTCCCAATTTTTGGTACTGACTGACCTTCATTTCTTAACCCCTTCATGACCCAGCCTATTTTGACCTTAATGACCTGGCCGTTTTTTGCAATTCTGACCAGTGTCCCTTTATGAGGTAATAACTCAGGAACGCTTCAACGGATCCTAGCGGTTCTGAGATTGTTTTTTCGTGACATATTGGGCTTCATGTTAGTGGTAAATTTAGGTCGATAGTTTCTGAGTTTATTTGTGAAAAAAACGGAAATTTGGCGAAAATTTTGAAAATTTCGCAATTTTTACATTTCGAATTTTTATTCTGTTAAACCAGAGAGTTATGTGACACAAAATAGTTAATAAATAACATTTCCCACATGTCTACTTTACATCAGCACAATTTTGGAAACAAATTTTTTTTTTGCTAGGAAGTTATAAGGGTTAAAATTTGACCAGTGATTTCTCATTTTTACAACAAAATTTACAAAACTATTTTTTTTAGGGACCACCTCACATTTGAAGTCAGTTTGAGGGTTCTATATGGCTGAAAATACCCAAAAGTGACACCATTCTAAAAACTGCACCCCTCAAGGTGCTCAAAACCACATTCAAGAAGTTTATTAACCCTTCAGGTGTTTCACAGCAGCAGAAGCAACATGGAAGGAAAAAATGAACATTTAACTTTTTAGTCACAAAAATGATCTTTTAGCAACAATTTTTTTATTTTCCCAAGGGTAAAAGGAGAAACTGGACCACGGACGTTATTGTCCAATTTGTCCTGAGTACGCTGATACCTCATATGTGGGGGTAAACCACTGTTTGGGCGCACGGCAGGGCTCAGAAGAGAAGGAGCGCCATTTGACTTTTTGAATGAAAAATTGGCTCCAATCTTTAGCGGACACCATGTCGCGTTTGGAGAGCCCCCGTGTGCCTAAACATTGGAGCTCCCCCACAAGTGACCCCATTTTGGAAACTAGACCCCCCAAGAAACTTATCTAGAAGCATAGTGAGCACTTTAAACCCCCAGGTGCTTCACAAATTGATCCGTAAAAATGAAAAAGTACTTTTTTTTCACAAAAAAATTATTTTAGCCTCAATTTTTTCATTTTCACATGGGCAACAGGATAAAATGGATCATAAAATTTGTTGGGCAATTTCTCCTGAGTACACTGATACCTCACATGTGGGGGTAAACCACTGTTTGGGCACATGGTAAGGCTCGGAAGGGAAGGAGCGCCATTTGACTTTTTGAATGAAAAATTATCTCCATCGTTAGCGGACACCATGTCGCGTTTGGAAAGCCCCTGTGTGCCTAAACATTGGAGCTCCTCCACAAGTGACCCCATTTTGGAAACTAGACCCCCCAAGGAACTTATCTAGAAGCATAGTGAGCACTTTAAACCCTCAGGTGCTTCACAAATTGATCCGTAAAAATGAAAAAGTACTTTTTTTTCACACAAAATTTCTTTTAGCCTCAATTTTTTCATTTTCACATGGGCCACAGGATAAAATGGATCCTAAAATTTGTTGGGCAATTTCTCCTGAGTACGCCGATACCTCATATGTGGGGGTAAACCACTGTTTGGGTGCACTGCAAGGCTCGGAAGGGAAGGAGCGCCATTTGACTTTTTGAATGGAAAATTAGCTCCAATCGTTAGTGGACACCATGTCGCGTTTGGAGAGCCACTGTGTGCCTAAACATTGGAGCTCCCCCACAAGTGACCCCATTTTGGAAACTAGACCTCCCAAGGAACTAATCTAGATGTGTGGTGAGCACTTTGAACCCCCAAGTGCTTCACAGAAGTTTATACCACAGAGCCGTGAAAATAAAAAATAATTTTTCTTTCCTCAAAAATGATTTTTAGCCCGGAATTTTTTATTTTCCCAAGGGTAACAGGAGAAATTGGACCCCAAATGTTGTTGTCCAGTTTGTCCTGAGTACGATGATACCCCATATGTGGGGTTAAACCACTGTTTGGGCGCACAGCAGGGCTTGGAAGGGAAGGCACGCCATTTGGCTTTTTGAATGGAAAATTAGCTCCAATCATTAGCGGACACCATTTCGCGTTTGGAGAGCCCCTGTGTGCCTAAACATTGGAGCTCCCCCACAAGTGACCCCATTTTGGAAACTAGACCTCCCAAGGAACTAATCTAGATGTGTGGTGAGCACTTTGAACCCCCAAATGCTTCACAGAAGTTTATAACGCAGAGCCATGAAAATAAAAAATAATTTTTCTTTTCTCAAAAATGATTTTTTAGCCCACAATTTTTTATTTTCCCAAGGGTAACAGGAGAAATTGGACCCCAAAAGTTGTTGTCCAGTTTCTCCTGAGTACGCTGATACCCCATATGTGGGGGAAAACCATTGTTTGGGCACACGTCGGGTCTCGGAAGGGAAGTAGTGACGTTTTGGAATGCAGACTTTGATGGAATGGTCTGCGGGCATCATGTTACGTTTGCAGAGCCCCTGATGTGCCTAAACAGTAGAAACCCCCCACAAGTGACCCCATTTTGGAAACTAGACCCCCCAAGGAACTTATCTAGATATGTGGTGAGCACTTTGAACCCCCAAGTGCTTCACAGAAGTTTACAACGCAGAGCCGTGAAAATAAAAAATAATTTTTCTTTCCTCAAAAATGATGTTTAAGCAAGCAATTTTTTATTTTCACAAGGGTAACAGGAGAAATTGGACCCCAATAGTTGTTGCCCAGTTTGTCCTGAGTACACTGATACCCCATATGTGGGGGTAAACGACTGTTTGGGCACAAGTCGGGGCTCGGAAGGGAGGTAGTGACGTTTTTCATGCAGGCTTTGATGGAGTGGTCTGCGGGCGTCACATTCCATTTGCAGAGACCCTGATGTGCCTAAACAGTAGAAACCCCCCACAAGTGACCCCATTTTGGAAACTAGACCCCCAAAGGAACTTATCTAGATGTATAGTGAGCACTTAGAACCCTCAAGTGCTTCATAGAAGTTTACAACGCAGAGCCGTGAAAATAAAATAATTTTTCATTCCTCTAAAATTGTTTTAGCAAGCAATTTTTTATTTTCGCAAGGGTAACAGGAGAAATTGGACCCCAATAATTGTTGCCCAGTTTGTCCTGAGTATGCTGGTACCCCATATGTGGGGGTAAACCACTGTTTGGGCGCACGTCGGGGCTCGGAAGGGAGCACAATTTGACTTTTTGAACGCAAGATTGGCTGGAATCAATGGTGGCGCCATGTTGCGTTTGGAGACCCCTGATGTGCCTAAACAGTGGAAACCCCTCAATTCTAACTCCAACACTAACCCCAACACACCCCTAACCCTAATCCCAACTCTAGCCATACCCCTAATCACAACCCTAACCCCAACACACCCCTAACCACAACCCTAATCCCAACCCTAACCACATCTTTAACCCCAACACACCCCTAACCATAACCCTAACCACAAGCCTATTCTTAATCCTATTTCCAACCCTAGCCCTAATTCCAACCCTAACTCTAATTCCAACCCTAAGGCTATGTGCCCACATTGTGGATTCGTGTGAGATTTTTCCGCACCATTTTTGAAAATTCCGCAGGTAAAAGGCACTGCGTTTTACCTGCGGATTTACCGTGGATTTCCAGTGATTTTTATGCGGATTTCACCTGCGGATTCCTATTGAGGAACAGGTGTAAAACGCTGCGAAATCCGCACAAAGAATTGACATGCTGCGGAAAATACAGCGCATCATTTCCGCGCGGTATTTTCCGCACCATGGGCACAGCGGATTTGGTTTTCCATAGGTTTACATGGTACTGTAAACCTGATGGAACACTGCTACGAATCCGCAGCGGCCAATCCGCTGCGGATCCGCAGCCAAATCCGCACCGTGTGCACATAGCCTAATTCTAACGCTAACCCTAGTTCTAACCCTACCCCTAACCCTACCCCTAACCCTAGTTCTAACCCTAGTGGAAAAAAATATATATTTTCTTTATTTTATTATTGTCCCTACCTATGGGGGTGATAAAGGGGGGGTTCATTTACTATTTTTTTTTATTTTGATCACTGTGATAGGTTTTATCACAGTGATCAAAATGTACATGCACTGCGCATGCGCCCGCCATTTTGGAAGATGGCGGCGCCCAGGGAGAAGACGGACGGACTCCGGGAGGATCGGTAAGTATGAGGGGGGGTGGATCGGAGCACAGGGGGGGTGGATCGGAGCACGGGGGGAGCGGACAGGAGGACGGGGGAGCGGACAGGCGGACGGAGGGGAGTACCGGACAGAACGGAGGACTGGGGAGGAGATCGGTGGCGGTGGGGGGGGCAGATCAGGATTTCCTGCCATGGCCGATGATATTGCAGCATCGGCCATGGCTGGATTGCAATATTTCACCATTTTCATAGGTGAAATATTGCAAATTGCTCTGATTGGCTGTTGCACTTTCAACAGCCAATCAGAGCGATCGTAGCCATGTGGGGGCAAAGCCACCCCCCCTGGGCTAAAGTACAACTCCCCCTGTCCCTGCAGATCGGGTGAAATTGGAGTTAACCCTTTCACCCGATCTGCAGGGACGCGATCATTCCATGACGCCACATAGGCGTCATGGGTCGGATTGGCACCAACTTTCATGACGCCTACGTGGCGTCATGGGTCGGGAAGGGGTTAAAGTAATGATGGCCACTCGTTTTTCTTTACTTAGCTGCTTTTCTCTTGCCATAATACAAATTCCAACAGTCTATTCAGTAGGACTATCAGCTGTGTATCCACCAGACTTCTGCTCAACACAACTGATGGTCACAACCCCATTTATAAGGCAAGAAATACCACTTATTGTACCTGACAGGGCACACCTGTGAAGTGAAAACCATTTCTGGTTACTACCTCTTGAAGCTCATCAAGAGAATGCCAAGAGTGTGCAAAGCAGTCATCGAAGCAAAAGGTGGCTACTTTGAAGAACCTAGAATATAAGACATAATTTCAGTTGTTTCACACTTTTTTGTTAAGTATATAATTCCACATGTGTTAATTCATAGTTTTGATGCCTTCCGTGTGAATTTACAATTTTCATAGTCGTGAAAATACAGAAAAATCTTTAAATGAGAACTGGTGTCCAAACTTTTGGTCTGTACTGTACGTGTTGGTCCAGGGCAGAGATCAGACTAACCCCTTTCAGACTTGTCGATTTTACATTTTTGTGCAGTGAGAATGACTTGACAGCGGGTGAAGAGAAGTCACTATGGATTGGCCTTTCTGACTAGTCTCCCATGCAGCTTGGCAGTTCAGAATCAAACATGCTTGGCTGAAGTCACGTCGCCAGTACCTGATATGTGTTGCCAGTGGATCGGCAGTCGAGTTCCTTTTTAAAACCCACCTCACTCAGACAAGTGTGGTTACAGCATACTTGGGTGCAGTGCTGGACTGGGGCGACCAGGGACCACCGGTAATAGTGAGTCTGGTGGTCCACTGTTCAACTAAATGCAAATATCACATTACACTCACAAATTTGCCTATATTTTTATTTAATAATAACCGGGTTAGTTTGTTAAATGAACGTTGAGACGATGCCATTGTCTGTACATTGTGAAACGTATTGTGCCAAACTACTGCTCATATAAAAAAACCTACATGAAACAAAATGATCATATACCCTGCTGTAACTAAATGAGCAAAAAAGCAAAAGTGCATTTAAATAACATAGGATTCTTAGTAAACACTGCTTTTGATCAAAAAAAGCATAAAAGCCATGCCACCGTCAGCACGGTGACCCTGTTCGGGATGGTCCTACATTGTCTAACCTTACCACGTGTCGGAGTTGACCTCAATGTGTATAAATGCAGATAAAGGACCGGGTCCCAAACCGCAGGCAATAGCTTTCATGCTTTTTTTTTCAAATCAAAAACAGTGTTTACTAAGAACCCTATGTTATTTAAATGCACTTTTGTGGGCCTGCTGATGGCGGGATAAGGATGTTGTCGCAGGTCTCGACCTACTCTCTGATGAGTCCACTGTAGAGATGAAGTCACGGCACCGGAGAGACAAGACACAGTACGCCAGGGCTGTATCTGAAATATCTCTAGTTTTTAATGAGCTTACACACACTTTTATGCATTCTTGTGTTGGAGGCGGATTTCCCATGTATTGGCTAAGCATCGGAGTGTTTTACTCCCTAATCTCCCTACACTTTTGCAGACATATCTTACACAGTACATCATTCTTTATCTTACCAAGGACATTCATTCCTTTAGCTACATTTGTAGGGGGGTAGCCCAGCGCCAGTGTGTCTGTCTGTATTTTGCGCTCCTTCCATTAGTTCTTAGGAATTCACGATAACAGCACAATGAAGAATAGTGAATTGTATCTTACTTTTCTGACCTCTAATAACACTTATACAAAATGGAGGCGAGCAAGGTAAAATGGATTCTGCTCTAACATTCCCCCATTTTATTCACTATTCTGAATAAGCTGTACCCTTTTTTTTTTTTTTTTTTGTTAGTATATATCATCATCATCTATGTGAGTGCAGAATTTCCCAGTACATACAGAGATACACTTAAAAACTATTTTAAACACTATATATGCAATAAGGACAATCGCTACTATATGCAACAGGCTTTGCAAAACCCCAGCTACCCAGCCCCCGATCCCCTTAAACCAATTGGCTGGGTTTAGGAAAGAGAAAGTATCTGACCACCAGCTGTCCTTAGTGCGATCATTATCTTTGTCATATCGGTCTCTGAGTCTTTGAACATCTTCTAACTTTAGCTTCATCTTTAGAGTGCTATTTGGATCTATATAATGGCAGCAAGCAGGTCCAATAATCTGACACATACCACCTTGTGCTGCTGTTACATAGTCTAGTACTATAATATGAAGTCACATCAAAACTAATTTGCAAATCATAAGTTGGAACTCGCCCTAAATCTGTTAGTCCAGTCTTATTCCTAGGTACCCAGGCCCCACCCTCATAGGCCAAATATTGTAGATGTGTACTACTTCCTGAGAGATTACCTTGCCACCACGGGTATCCCACCCATCCTACAATCGGTATACCCACTGTAGTGTTCCATAACTTAACATTGTTTGTGGCATTGTTGGCGAGTGTGTCAGAACAATCAGTCCAGGCAAACAGTTCCTCAGGTGACACAGGGATAGCTAGGAAGGGGATACTTGTGGCTGACGTTGGTGAATGCGTACAGATCCAACAGTCTGATAAGGGCTGGGAATTTTTCAACAAGTCATCTATCAGTTTTCGGTGATGTTGCACAAACTTATAATTCAAGGATGTTGGAGAATTCAGACTGTCCCATGCGATTACGCATAATATCATGGAAATCGAAACCAGCCAAAACATTGTTTCCTTTATCGGCTGTCCGGTTCTTTAACTCGCTTGCAGTGTGATGCGTGGATCCAACTAGGTTTTCCTTCGAGCTTGACAGCTGTGGCTGTGGTCAGGAGCACTTGGTATGGTCCGTCAAATCTTGGATCCAGGCTCTTCCGGACGTGCCGCTTTATCACTACCCAGTCTCCTGGCTCCAAGGGATGGTATCCAGGAACCTTGTCTGGGTCTGGAAGAGAACTGAAGACAGTTAGATGCACTTTGGCAAGGTGTCCATGTAAGGCCTGCACATAGCTAGTCAAGTCCTGGTACTTGAGCTGCAACTGTTGTGGAAAGAAACATCCAAGATTGGGGCCCCTGCCAAACAGAATCTCATACGGTGACAGTCCTGTCTTCCTGTTTGGGGTATATCTTACTGAAAACAAAGCTAGAGGAAGGCATTCTGTCCATGGTTTACCAGTCTCTGCCATTGCCTTCTGGATTTTAAGCTTAAGAGTTCCATTTAGTCCCTCCACTCTTCCACTACTCTGTGGATGGAGTATGCAATGCTTGACTTACCCCCAGTGCTGCCATTACCTCTGACATGATCTCTCCAGTAAAATGGGAACCCCGATCGCTTTCAATAACTTCAGGAACTCCATACCTGCATATGATCTCAGCCATCAGTTTCTTCGCCGTTGTCTTAGCCGTAGCTTTGGCAACTGGGTAGGCTTCTGGCCAACCTGAAAATAAATCAATGCAGACCAACACATACTCATACGTCCCTACCCTAGGCAACTGAATATAATCAATCTGCAGTCTCTGGAATGGGAAAAGGGGCCGGGGAGTGTTTGGATGGGGTTTTCACTGTCCTACCCTGATTATGTGTGGCACATACCATGCAGCTCTGTACCTGCCTTTCTGCGCAGGTGGAAAACCCGGGGGCAATCCATTGTTTCTGTAGGGTGTCACACATGGCCGTCTTCGAGTGGTGCACATTCCCGTGCAGAACCTGTGCCATCATTGGGTACAGTACCTGTGGTAGGCAGACCTTTTCACCCCTCCCCCATAGTCCAGTGACGGTATCAGAGCAAGCCCCTATCCATTGCCACCTATCTTTCTCCTCCTTACTCGCCTGTTCTTGTAACCGGGCTAAGATGTCTTTCAACACAAGTGGAGATGGTGGGGTGTCTAGGTGATGTACTCTAGAGGCCACAGGAGTGCTTGCTGCTTTCTTGGCAGCCTGGTCTGCCAGTGCGTTACCCTTTGTCCGTCCATCAGTGCCTTTGGTATGTGCCTTTACCTTTATGATGCCTGCTTGGGTGGGAAAGTGTAGTGCATTCATAAGTTGCTGGACTGCCTCAGCATGTTTAATGGGGTGGCCATTTGCTGTCAGGAAAGCCCTGGCTCTCCAGAAAGGCCCATAACCGTGTGCAATGCCAAAAACATACCTGGAATCAGTGTAGATATTTACAGTCTTACCTTCTGCTAGTTTGCACGCTTCTGTAAGCGCCTTGAGCTCTGCTTCTTGTGCAGACATATGAGCTGGCATTGACTCTGCCTTGATTACCTCATGTTCTGAGACCACAGCATATCTGGTACAGAAGCGTCCTTGGTCATCTTGGTGACGGGATCCATCTACAAAAAGCTCAAAATCAGCATTAGGTACTGGCACACTAGAGACAGTAGGGAGACCAGCCGTCTCCTGAGACATCAATTCCAGACAATCATGTGGTTTAGATATCTGATCTTTTTCCTCTGGATCCATTCTGGAAAGAAAAAGAGTGTCCTTTTCCATGTCACCTACCCCTCCCCCATTTGGATCCATAGGAACTTGGAGAAGAGTAGCGGGGTTTAGGACAGTGCACCTTTTCAGAGTCACATTAGTAGGCATGAGAATAGCACACTGAAGTCGCAGCTGTCTGGCCATAGACAGGTGGCTAGGTTGTACTTGGTTAAGGATACTATGTACATCATGCGGGGTATGGACCGTCAGTGGGTGATCCAAAACAATCTCTGAAGACTTGTGTAGCAACAGCTGGACAGACAACAGGCTCGAACACAGGAAGGACTTCCTCTTGCCACCGTATCCAAGCGGCCGCTGTAATAAGCAACAGGTCTCTGTTTGTCTCCATGAAGCTGAGTCAGCACACCCGTAGCATGTCCTGCATTCTCATGAAGAAAAAGGTTAAAAGGAAGGGCATAATTGAGGATGCCCAAAGCTGGAGAAGAAACAATGCACAATTTCAGAGAGTAAAAACAGTCAAGTGCCTCTGGTGTAAGACAGAAGGGGACAGGTTGCATACGGTCATATAGAGGCTGCATTAAGATGGAGGCAGAACGAATCCATGGACGACAGTAGGAAGTTAGTCCTAGAAACACACGGAGGCCCTGCACATTCCGTGGGGGCTGCATGTCCATGATAGCCTGTTTTCGCTCAGGGGTGAGATGCTTTTTCCCTGGAGAGAGACAATGTCCTAGAAACACAACAGTACTTAAGCAAAACTGTAATTTTTGTTTGGATACCTTGCACCCCTGTTCATGGAGGAAAAAGAGTAAAGAGATCGTGGCCATTTTACACAGAGAATGAGAAGGAGCACACAGCAATAGGTCATCAACATACTGAATGAAAGCTACTCCTTTAACATGCCAGCCTTGTGATACTGACAAACTAGGTGCAATGGAACACTGAAAAAGGCATTTGCTAAGTCAATCACTGAAAAACAAATACTGTTAACCGGTATGTGTGCCAACAAGGTGTGTGGGTTAGGAACCAAGGGAGCAAGCAGTTCTGTTGCGGCATTGACTGCTCTGAGGTCATGGACCATTCTATAATTCACCGGCTCCCCAGGCCTAACCTTCTTCTTTACTGGATATAGGGGAGTGTTGCAAACGGACTGTGTAGGCACAACAACCCCTGATTCCAGCAATTTTTGTAACTGTGCGTCTATTGCAGCCTCCTGAGCAGCACTCAAGGGGTACTGACGCAATAGGGGTGGTGCTGCCCTTGGTTTCAATTTGACTATTATGGGAGGAACTTTGAGTTTTCCCACATCAGTTTTGCCTTTTGCCCACAGATCAGTGGGGAGTTGATCCAAGGCAGGTGCAGTGAATGGATCACTTTCTGCAGTACTTGCAGCCGCATCCAGGGCCATAATCTTGCAGAGGGTACTGGGTTTAAGTCGAGGGGTCATAGTCACTGTTCCGTCATCATGGTAATAATCGCCTGTAGTTTCCGTAACACATCAGCACCTAGCAAATTGCATTGCCCCTGGGGGCTACCATTAACTGTGTCAGAATGGTCTTCCCACAAATGGAGAGGGGAATGGGTTCTGTCATTCCCAAGGTCTGGGTCGGCGCTTTGCAAGGTGTGGCCATGACAAAGTCGGTGGTGTCACGGAAGGGTAATGGACAGTCTGAAAGCGTGATAACTGAGTTGTCAGCTCCTGTGTCAACCTGAAAGTCTGCTGTAGTTCCTCCTGGCAGGCTCACCTGTACTGTGCAGTCGGGGGTGGGAACCTTATCTGGGTATGGGTTTGTGCGACAATCTTTCCTAAAATATCCTGGTTTCTTACATCCGTAACACAATCTAGGACCCGTAGTGGGTCCTCCACCTCTCTGTGAGGGTCCACTCCTCTGAAAGTGAACCTTAGTCTTTTGCTTCTGTGAGTCCAAACTGACTCCATGTGCAATCTTAGCAAGATCGCCTGGGGGGCAGGATCTCCAATCTGGTCTACTTGCCATCACCTTCTCTCTCACATACTTATCAATCCCTTGCATATATGCATGACTTAACAAACGTGTCGCAGCTCTATCATCTTCACCATAACCCATATCAGACCACCGTTGTTGCAACCTGTAGAAATAATCAATGGGGAGCTCCTTCGGGTCCTGTATACAGTCTTCTATATGCACCGATACTTCCTCCTGTCTAATCTTACAGGCTTTTTCCAGTGCCTCAACAAAGTCAGACACTGACCTGGCATTGTTAGGTTCTCCGTCTTGGGGACCATTTCCCCCTGGGTACATTTTAAATGTCTCAGCTGTCAGTCGGGTGGAAGGTGCTTCCCCCAAGGCTGAACGCACTAACTGTTGCATGTCCTGTCTGGTTGCCTGGTAAGTGTGCTGTATCACCCCACACTGTCTGGCAAAGGTCACAGGTCGTTGGTTAATGTCTGGCAGCTGGGCAGTCAAAGACATCTGTTCTGTGGGAGACCATGGCTGATACCTACTAGCAACATGGTAAGTCGGAGGTCCACTATCAGTTGCACCGTGTGGGTTTTCAAGAAGTCATGCCATTTACCTGAATCTAATTCCCCTGAGGGGTGGAAGCCTCCTGCCTTCAAGAGCACACTAACCTGCTTCTGGGATTCCTTCCCTTCTGGACTATTCTCTGGACTAATTCTCTAGCACTATGGAACCCTGTACTTAGTTCCCAATTCTATTGCTAGTATACGTGCAGGCTGAAAACTATCAGACAGACCTTTCCTCCTCACCGAGAGAAGGCTATGTCATCCTGCGTTAGCCCTAAACATGCAGGCTGAAAACTTATCAGACGGACTTTTCCTCCTCACCTAGAGAAGGCTATGTCCTCCTGCCTTAGTCCTAAACCTAAACTATAGGTTTACTGTGCTTACAGGTTATTGTATAAGCTTGCTTCCAAGATTGATAACACAGGTATATGAACAGACAACCCACAAACACTCCACAAGCACACCATACAAAGATCATGGGGTCAATCATTTTAATCTAACAGTGGAGTCATCAGTAACCACACATTGAGGGTTAACATCTGGGTTCAAGGGTACCTGAGCCGGGCAAAACCCGTGATCTTACCTGGTCCTGGTCGACTAGAAGAAGGGGAAAACCCGTCCACAAGTGGAATGACGTAGGCAGAATATAATCAGTATTCTCACCCCAGCGCTGTGTGATGCCACTAGTCCCGGGAAGTCCCCTGGTCCATTACTGGAGTCGGCCGGGTCCCAGATGAAGCACTCAGGTCCCTGTTCGGGCAGCCAGAATTGTTGTCGCAGGTCTCGACCTACTCTCTGATGAGTCCACTGTAGAGATGAAGTCACGGCACCGGAGAGACAAGACACAGTACGCCAGGGCTGTATCTGAAATATCTCTAGTTTTTAATGAGCTTACACACACTTTTATGCATTCTTGTGTTGGAGGCGGATTTCCCATGTATTGGCTAAGCATCGGAGTGTTTTACTCCCTAATCTCCCTACACTTTTGCAGACATATCTTACACAGTACATCATTCTTTATCTTACCAAGGACATTCATTCCTTTAGCTACATTTGTAGGGGGGTAGCCCAGCGCCAGTGTGTCTGTCTGTATTTTGCGCTCCTTCCATTAGTTCTTAGGAATTCACGATAACAGCACAATGAAGAATAGTGAATTGTATCTTACTTTTCTGACCTCTAATAACACTTATACAAAATGGAGGCGAGCAAGGTAAAATGGATTCTGCTCTAACAAGGACGTGCTTGTGCCAAGCTCCTGCTGAAACCTCTGTGTTATCGGGTACCTGCCGCCTTTCCCTACCTTCCAAAGGATGACCACAGGCACAAGTCGGTCGTCTTCGGAGGCCTGTATTTTCCGCTATTTGCGGCACAGACTCTCTGTCATGGCAGGAGACGCCATCAAACATGGGCCCATGCAAGTAAACAGCAATAAGGAACTGATGCCGGACCCAGGCCCAGATATAGCAGCGATCTCGGGAACCCAGTATCCGGTCACTCGGGTGGCTCCGACATCAGCTGATTCCCTACCTCAGAACATAGGTGATGAGTGGGACTGCAGAAAACACCTACACTCCATAGCCACAAAACAGGACCTGGAGGCCATGTTTGGCATGCTAGAAGAAAACCAAGCCCACATTATTTTGTCTGAACATACCACACAGATTTCAGGCCTTCTAGCACATTTAAATGATATAGAAAACTGTCATAGACAAAACAACTTGCGCATTCTTGGCCTTACTGAAGAAATTCCCACTCAACAATTGGAAGAAACAGTTAATACTTTATTCTGTGGACTTTTTGAAACAGTCCAGCTGCCAAGGTGACAACCAACAGGACATGAGATCTTCTCCAGGTTGGCTGTAGGACATTGGTGTTTTTTTTTATATATCTAAATATCTCAATTGCTTGCCATTAGGGTTTGAAGACATTTGCAATGCGCATATACAACCCCTGGCAAAAATTATGGAATCACCGGCCTTGGAGGATGTTCATTCAGTTGTTTAATTTTGTAGAAAAAAAGCAGATCACAGACATGGCACAAAACTAAAGGCATTTCAAATGGCAACTTTCTGGCTTTAAGAAACACTAAAAGAAATCAAGAACAACAAATATGGTAGTCAGTAATAGTTACTTTTTTAAACCAAGCATAGGGGAAAAATTATGGAATCACTCAATTTTGAGTAAAAAATTATGGAATCACCCTGTAAATTTTCATACCCAAAAATAACACCTGCATCAAATTAGATCTGCTTGTTAGTCTGCATCTAAAAAGGAGTGATCACACCTTGGAGAGCTGTTGCACCAAGTGGACTGACATGAATCATGGCTCTAACTAGAGAGATGTCAATTGAAACAAAGGAGAGGATTATCAAACTCTTAAAAGAGGGTAAATCATCACGCAATGTTGCAAAAGATGTTGGTTGTTCACAGTCAGCTGTGTCTAAAATCTGGACCAAATACAAACAACATGGGAAGGTTGTTAAAGGCAAAGATACTGGTAGACCAAGGAAGACTTCAAAGCATCAAGACAAGAAACTTAAAGCAATATGTCTCCAAAACAGGAAATGCACAACAAAACAAATGAGGAACGAATGGGTGGAAACTGGAGTCAACATCTGTGACCGAACTGTAAGAAACCGCCTAAAGGAAATGGGATATAATAATGGAGTCATATTCAGTGATGAATCACAAATCTGCATTGGGCAAGGTGATGATTCTGGAACTTTTGTTTGGTGCCGTTCCAATGAGATTTATAAAGATGACTGCCTGAAGAGAACATGCAAATTTTCACAGTCATGGATGATATGGGGCCGCATGTCACGTAAAGGCACTGGGGAGATGGCTGTCATTACATCTTCAATAAATGCACAAATTTATGTTGATATTTTGGACACTTTTCTTATCCCATCAATTGAAAGGATGTTTGGGGATGGTAAAATCATTTTTCAAGATGATAATGCATCCTGCCGTAGAGCAAAAACTGTGAAAACATTCCTTGAAAAAAGACACATAAGGTCAATGTCATGGCCTGCAAATAGTCCGGATCTCAATCCAATTGAAAATCTTTGGTGGAAAATGAAGAAAATGGTCCATGACAAGGCTCCAACCTGCAAAGCTGATCTGGCAACAGCAATCGTTGGAGAAAGTTGGAGCCAGATTGATGAAGAGTACTGTTTGACACTCATTAAGTCCATTCCTCAGAAACTGCAAGCTGTTATAAAAGCCAGAGATGGTGCAACAAAATACTAGTGATGTTTTTGAGTGTTTTTTTGTTTGATTGTCTTTCATGATTCCATATTTTTTTCCTCAGAATTGAGTGATTCCATATTTTTTCCCCTATGTTTGGTTAAAAAAAGTAACCATTACTGACTACCACATTTTTTGTTCTTGATTTCTTTTAGTGTTTATTAAAGCCAGAAAGTTGCCATTTGAAATGACTTTAGTTTTGCGCCATGTCTGTGATCTGCTTTTTTTTCTACAAAATTAAACAACTGAATGAACATCCTCCAAGGCCGGTGATTCCATACTTTTTGCCAGGGGTTGTATGATGATGCAACACTTAGGGTGCGTTTAAGTGCTGATCTCACCTACCCGCTTCCCGGACACCACCCACAACCACCCATTTAGAGTGGTGAGTAAGAGGGATGCCATAAGCGTCACAGTGACGTCCCCGTAGATGTTGATAAGGTTCCAGAGAGTGTCACTCGGGGTGTGACTAAGTACCAATCGAATACACGTCCGGCAACGCAATCCATGCCATCCAAGGCATATCCGGACACCTCTTCCAGCTGCCCATTCAAGGCGGTGAGTCAAAGTGATGCAATGTGCATCATGGAGGCGTCTTCGGAGGTATGGCTAGAGTTCAACAAAATAATATTCCCAGAGAATGGTTAAGAAACCTATTAGGGGGATAGCATTAATCATTATTAATGAGATGCCAACCCTTTCTGCTGTGGCCATTCTAAGAAACCTTGATGTTTATGTAACCGAATAGTTCCATTAGGAATGAACCTCATCCCTGGAATTTAAGCTAAACTGTCAATATTTCTCCTTCACATATATTAAGGGGAGACTGTTAAATATGGTTCAATCAAATCACAACATCAAATGGAAAGGATTCTGTGTTTACTCCTCAATAGGAACAGGACCCCGAAAATTCCATAGATGTTGACAAGTCACTGTTTAATCAGTGCAGATAAATACCAGGTAACTCTGGGTAGCGACATTATGGGCAGTTTAAAAAGAATCGTGATGACCTGATTCTGACAATGAATTAGGGGGAAATTCCTATGTTGACCTGGCATCATGGGTGAAGAGCGGGGGTAAGCAGGAGACTAAACAAAACAGCCAAAATTAAGTTGTTCATTAAATCTATAAGGACTATATGCTTTCAATCTATAGATCCATTTCATCTCCCTCTGGAGCAACATTTTGTCAAAATTAACCCACAACCTCCTTTTGGGGGTCTCACCAGGTCAATCCCTGTAAATTTTAAAATGGTGTCTCCACCATCCTTCCCATTAACATGTTTAGCAATAGTTCTGTCTCGGTTGTTGTTAATGTCACTTAGATGTTCCCTCACTTTTCTCCTGAGCTCCTGCAGAGTTTTCCCACATAATGCTTGTCGTATGTTCAAGCCACTTTATATACGCCATTCTTCCTACAGTTGATGAAACCCCTCAAGGTGAAGTTTTCTTGTGTATCCCCGATTTGGAAGGTTTTCCCTTCCTTTATAAATGGACTTGCTACACATCCATGGCATTTGTAGCAGCCATTCGGTCTCATAGTTAGCCATTTGCACCCTGTGGATGAAATCGATAAATGACTGCAAACTATTCTATCTCCAATCAATTTGTTTTTGCTGTATGTAAAGGAGGGGACATTGCCTATTATTTGTCTAATATCATTATCCATACGTAGGATGTCCCAATGTGTGTATAGACCATTCTTGATTTGGCCTGCCCCATTGTCAAAAGTTGTAATCAATTATTCCCTGGTGCTGCATGGGTTCTTGGGGTGAGTAATTGTACCCTATCCTGTTTCAATGCATGACGGAAAGCTTGGCAAAGAACAAAGTCTGGGTACCCTCTTAATAAAATTCAAATTAATTAAAATCACTAGTTGGTACATATGACAGACCAATGTTTGGGACTGAGATTTCTGTGTTAGATAATTGTCTATCACGCAGGCTGATAACCTGTATTTGTTTATCATGGCCCTCCACCTTTTGTGTGTTATGTGTTCATGTTCCTCAGATTGTAATTTCGATCTAAAAAACCACCTCTATTGGAAGATGGGTTCTGATGATCTCCCCAGAAGTAATCCCTAGTTCTCCCACTTTGGCCTCCTCTTATTGGTTTCCCCCGTACTTCTGAGTCAGAAAATGTTGTTTCGGTTGAGGATAAGTCTGTATCCGGTGCACTGCGTTCCCTGCAGTCCCCCCAGACTTGGAAGATCTTGTTATCCCTAAAGTCTTGGAGTTCCCGCATGAACTGTTTATGTTTCCTCTCTTTTAAGAGATATTACAATTTCTCTATTGATATTTGTAATTGTCTTTCTTTTGTGGAAAAGTTTGGTTCTCCCTTGAATGTTTTGTAATTTCAATATGTTCTTTGAATTTATCATGCAAAAGTATGGTGTTGATTCTCTCCTCTTCTAAGAGAAATTGCATGAATCTAACACCTAAACGTCTCTGTGGTGCCCCATATAGTAGCTCATAGCTTTTTTTTTTTACTCTAGTAACACATCCTGAGACACTTCTATGACGCACATTGCGTCACTTTAACTCACCGCCTTGAATGGGCGGCAGGAAGAGGTGTCTGGATGCCATGTATGTTATATGTATTGTCTGCTTTTTACTTATCTGATACCCAATTGGGGGTTCCTCTATTGTACAGGGAGGAGATTTCAATATTCCCTTTGATCCCTTGATTGACTCTTCAACAGGTAGGTCCTCCATTTCTTCCTTAGCTGTGCATAGCATTAGGAAGCTACTTGTGAGGCTTCATTTGGCAGACCTGTGGCGCGTACTCCATCCAGACCAAAAAGCTTACAGCCACCATTCGGTTATTCATAGCACCTACAGCTGTATGGATTACATTTTTATATCTCAATCTTTTGGACTCTTGCCCTAATTGCTCTATAGATTCCTTTTTGTGGTCAGACCACACATTGGTTATGAGGTCAATCGATTTACCATTTCATAACTTTAAAAAATTTTCTTGGAGACTCAATGACCACCTGTTGCGTGACCGATATTGCATTGCGGAGGTTGAGGAGTCCGAGACGGCATAGGGATGACGGAACTAGCCCTACCAATGGTAGGCACTTAAGTGTGTCTTGAGAGGAATTTTTATTTCGCATGGCTCCAGAATCAAAAAAGCAAGATCTGAGGCGTTGGGTCTGCTTCTGTCTTCCCTGGCTCGGTTGGAAAGTACTAATAAATCCAGTCCGTTGGATATGATTAAAGCGGAGATATCGGATGTCCAGAGGCAAATCCTACAAATTCTAGACCGCAAGTCTTTATGCATTAGGGACAAAATCCATAAAGGATACTTGGAATATGGCAATAAATGTGGTAGACTACTCTCAAAAGCCCTTCATCCTAGACTAGCTCCCAGGCACATCATGAATCTTAATTATCACACAAAAGGACAGATTCACTCCCCTTTGGATACACTAGAGGAGTTTCAGTCTTAGGGTACTGTCACACAGTGCCATTTTGATCGCTACGACGGCACGATCCGTGACGTCGCAGCGATCGTATGATTATCGCTCCAGCGTCGTAGACTGCGGTCACACTTTGCAATCACGGCGCTGGAGCGATGCCGAAGTCCCCGGGTAACCAAGGTAAACATTGGGTTACTAAGCGCAGGGCCGCGCTTAGTAACCCGATGTTTACCCTGGTTACCAGCGTAAACGTAAAAAAAAACAAACAGTACATACTTACATTCCGGTGTCTGTCCCCGGCGTCTCAGCTTCTCTGCACTGTGTAAGCACAGCGGCCGGAAAGCAGAGCGGTGACGTCAGACGTCACCGCTGTGCTCGCTTTCTGGCTGGCCGGCGCTCACAGTGCAGAGAAGCTGAGACGCCGGAGGACAGACACCGGAATGTAAGTATGTACTGTTTGTTTTTTTTACGTTTACGCTGGTAACCACGGTAAACATCGGGTTACTAAGCGCGGCCCTGCGCTTAGTTACCCGATGTTTACCCTGGTTACAAGCGAACACATCGCTGGATCGCTGTCACACACAACGATCCAGCTATGTCAGCGGGTGATCAAGCGACGAAAGAAAGTTCCAAACGATCTGCTACGACGTACGATTCTCAGCAGGGTCCCTGATCGCTGCTGCGTGTCAGACACTGCGATATCGTAACGATATCGCTAGAACGTCACGAATCGTACCGTCGTAGCGATCAAAATGGCACTGTGTGACGGTACCCTAACTATTCCTCCCAATACAACATCAGAGACTTACAAAATGAGAGATTAGATAGATCAAAAGATACTGCAACCTGATCAGATAGCTTTCCCCCACCCCCATCCCTAGAGTCAAACCAGATGAAAAACCTGTAAAACGACTCTGGGTTAAATGAGATCTTTGGGGTGATTAAAGACCTGAAAGCAGGCAAGAGTCCGGGCCCAGATGGCTTTTCTCCAAGATTTTACAAATTATTTAAAGATCACTTGGCTCCTATTCTTTTACATTCCTACAATTCAATTGCTCAGGGGAAACATTCCCATCACAATCGCTGCTACCCCCCAATAAAAGTCATCCCCAAGGATGGTAAGGATCATGCACATTGTAATAATTTCCTACCAATCTCACTAATTAACATAAAAATGTACTAAATAATATAGGTACTTAGGTTGCAGCCTTTGATCCCGAAGATTATACACAAAGAGCTGGTGGGCTTTGTAATGGGCAGGGAGTGTAGAGATAATACGATTAAAACAATGTCCATCATTGATTGGGTGCAATCCCGGGGGATACCATCATTCTTATTGTCCTTTGATGCCGAGAAAGCTTTAGATAGAGTGGGGTGAGATTTCCTGGGAGCGACCTTAAGGCCATGTGCACACGTTCAGTATTTTTCGCGTTTTTTTCGCGTTTTTTCGCTATAAAACGTGATAAAAACGTGAAAAAACGCTTACATATGCCTCCCATTATTTTCCGTGTATTCCGCATATTTTGTGCACATGCTTCATTTTTTTCCGCGAAAAAAATCACATCTCGGGAAAAAAAATCAACATGTTCATTAAATTTGCAGAATTGCGGGGATTCCGCACACCTAGGAGTGCATTGATCTGCTTACTTTCCGCACGGGGCTGTGCCCACCATGCGGGAAGTAAGCAGATTATGTGCGGTTGGTACCCAGGGTGGAGGAGAGGAGACTCTCCTCCACGGACTGGGCACCATATAATTGGTCAAAAAAAAGAATTAAAATAAAAAATAGTCATATACTCACCTTCGATGGCCCCCGGAGTGTTCCCGCCTCTCACCGCTGCATGCTGCCGCTTCGGTTCCTATAGATGGTGTGGTGAAGGACCTGCGATGACGTCGCTGTCTTGTGATTGGTCGCGAGACCGGTCATGTGACCGCTCACGTGACCGCGACGTCATCGAAGGTCCTGAACCACACCATCTATAGGAACGGACGCCGCTGAGGATATTGGCTGTCTGCAGAGGGTGAGTATAACCATTTTTTTATTTTTTTTATTATTTTTAAACATTCTATCTTTTACTATAGATGCTGCATAAGCAGCATCTATAGTAAAAAGTTGGTCACACTTGTCAAACACTATGTTTGACAAGTGTGACCAACCTGTCAGTCAGTTTTCCAAGCGATGCTACAGATCGCTTGGAAAACTTTAGCATTCTGCAAGCTAATTACGCTTGCAAAATGCTAAAAAAAAACGGGAAAAAAACGCAAAAAAAAAATGCGGATTTCTTGCAGAAAATTTCCGGTTTTCTTCAGGAAATTTCTGCAAGAAATCCTGACGTGTGCACATACCCTTAAGAAGATTAACCTGGGTAATAACATGATTGCATGGATTATGGCCCTATATACAGTGGGTACGGAAAGTATTTATTCCCCTTTAAATTTTTCACTTTTTGTTTCATTGCAGCCATTTGGTAAATTCAAAAAAGTTAATTTGTTTTTATCATTAATGTACACTCTGCACCCCATCTTGGCTGAAAAAAAACAGAAATGTAGACATTTTTGCAAATGTATTAAAAAAGAAAACACAAAATATCACATGGTCATAAGTATTCAGACCCTTTGCTCAGACACTCATATGTCTCGTATACTCGTATACTAAACCAGGGATTCAAGCTTGAGGAGGATAATTTGCATATTCCAGGTTCCTTCTGGGAAAAGCGAAGAGTCTCCCTCAGCAAGAAGATCGTTGGGTACAGCCGGGACCAGCTGCTTGGAAAGCATCACCAAACCAGGGATTCAAGCCTGAGGAGGATAATTTGCATATTCCAGGTGCCTTCTGGGAAAAGCGAAGAGTCTCCCTCAGCAAGAAGATCGTTGGGTACAGCCGGGACCAGCTGCTTGGAAAGCATCACCAAACCAGGGATTCATGCCTGAGGAGGATAATTTGCATATTCCAGGTGCCTTCTGGGAAAAGCGAAGAGTCTCCCTCAGCAAGAAGATCGTTGGGTACAGCCGGGACCAGCTGCTTGGAAAGCATCACCAAACCAGGGATTCAAGCTTGAGGAGGATAATTTGCATATTCCAGGTTCCTTCTGGGAAAAGCGAAGAGTCTCCCTCAGCAAGAAGATCGTTGGGTACAGCCGGGACCAGCTGCTTGGAAAGCATCACCAAACCGCGTGCCTGTAGGACATTATTGCAAGAAAGCTTGGCTGAGTAGATTACACAAGAAGGAAAGCACACAGCAAGTCAGCAGGATCTGGGAGCAACATGGCAGATGTGACAACCTACATGGTGAGCTGCAGCATGTGCTACATGTTCGCAGATCGACCAGAAGAAGAATCCAATTTCACCTGTCAGAAGTGTAGACTAGTGGCCCTTTTAGAAGAAAAGGTGCGGGGTCTGGAAGAAAGAATAGCAACTTTGAAACTCATCAAAGAGAATGAAGACTTCCTAGACAGAACAGAAGCATCTCTACTGGTCACAGAAGGTGAAAAAAGTGTCAGAGAACCTCCAAAAGCAGATGAATGGAAGCATGTGACCAAAAGAAGCAAGAAGACCATGGAGAAATCACCAACCACACAACTGAAGAACCGATATCAAATCTTTGTAGAGGTTGAAGATGGCACACCTAAGGATGAAGCACTACCAGCAAGCAAAAAAGAAAAGGGTACGCAGCAACAAGTGACAGCAAAAAGTACAGCCAAGAAGCAACGAAGAGTGGTGGTGGTGGGAGACTCACTACTGAGAGGCACAGAAGCAGCCATCTGCAGACCGGACATAACCGCAAGAGAAGTATGCTGCCTTCCAGGTGCGATGATCAAGGATGTGACGGATAGGATACCAAAGCTCTTCAGCTCTAAGGACGTCCACCCATTTCTTCTGATACATGTTGGCACCAATGACACCGCAAGGAAGGACCTACCGACAATCTGCAAGGACTTTGAAGAGTTGGGGAAGAAAGTAAAGGAACTGGATGCACAGGTAGTTTTTTCTTCTATCCTTCCAGTAGACGGGCATGGCACCAGGAGATGGAACAGGATCCTTGATGCGAACAACTGGCTAAGACGATGGTGCAGACAACAAGGATTCGGATTTCTGGACCACGGTGTGAATTACTTGTACGATGGACTCCTCGCCAGAGACGGACTACACCTCAACAAACCTGGGAAACACACATTCGCCAGAAGACTCGCTACACTCATCAGGAGTTAAACTAGAAGAAGAGGGGACGGGAAGAAAAACATTAGACTCGAACAAAGAAGACCCAGGAAAACATACTCAGAAGGGAGGTAAGAACATTTCTAAAACAATCCACAGCGAGGAGATTGGAACAAAACAAAATCCTCTAAACTGCATGCTCGCAAATGCCAGAAGCCTGACAAACAAGATGGAAGAACTAGAAGCAGAAATATCTACAGGTAACTTTGACATAGTGGGAATAACTGAGAAATGGTTAGATGAAAGCTATGACTGGGCAGTTAACTTACAGGGTTACAGTCTGTTTAGAAAGGATCGTAAAAATCGGAGAGGAGGAGGGGTTTGTCTCTATGTAAAGTCTTGTCTAAAGTCCACTTTAAGGGAGGATATTAGCGAAGGGAATGAGGATGTCGAGTCCATATGGGTCGAAATTCATGGAGGGAAAAATGGTAACAAAATTCTCATTGGGGTCTGTTGCAAACCCCCAAATATAACAGAAATCATGGAAAGTCTACTTCTAAAGCAGATAGATGAAGCTGCAACCCATAATGAGGTCCTGGTTATAGGGGACTTTAACTACCCGGATATTAACTGGGAAACAGAAACCTGTGAAACCCATAAAGGCAACAGGTTTCTGCTAATAACCAAGAAAAATTATCTTTCACAATTGGTGCAGAATCCAACCAGAGGAGCAGCACTTTTAGACCTAATACTATCTAATAGACCTGACAGAATAACGAATCTGCAGGTGGTCGGGCATCTAGGAAATAGCGACCACAATATTGTACAGTTTCACCTGTCTTTCACTAGGGGGACTTGTCAGGGAGTCACAAAAACACTGAACTTTAGGAAGGCAAAGTTTGACCAGCTTAGAGATGCCCTTAATCTGGTAGACTGGGACAATATCCTCAGAAATAAGAATACAGATAATAAATGGAAAATGTTTAAGAACATCCTAAATAGGCACTGTAAGCGGTTTATACCTTGTGGGAATAAAAGGACTAGAAATAGGAAAAACCCAATGTGGCTAAACAAAGAAGTAAGACAGGCAATTAACAGTAAAAAGAAAGCATTTGCACTACTAAAGCAGGATGGCACCATCGAAGCTCTAAAAAACTATAGGGAGAAAAATACTTTATCTAAAAAACTAATTAAAGCTGCCAAAAAGCAAACAGAGAAGCACATTGCTAAGGAGAGTAAAACTAATCCCAAACTGTTCTTCAACTATATCAATAGTAAAAGAATAAAAACTGAAAATGTAGGCCCCTTAAAAAATAGTGAGGAAAGAATGGTTGTAGATGACGAGGAAAAGGCTAACATATTAAACACCTTCTTCTCCACGGTATTCACGGTGGAAAATGAAATGCTAGGTGAAATCCCAAGAAACAATGAAAACCCTATATTAAGGGTCACCAATCTAACCCAAGAAGAGGTGCGCAACCGGCTAAATAAGATTAAAATAGATAAATCTCCGGGTCCGGATGGCATACACCCACGAGTACTAAGAGAACTAAGTAATGTAATAGATAAACCATTATTTCTTATTTTTAGGGACTCTATAGCGACGGGGTCTGTTCCGCAGGACTGGCGCATAGCAAATGTGGTGCCAATATTCAAAAAGGGCTCTAAAAGTGAACCTGGAAATTATAGGCCAGTAAGTCTAACCTCTACTGTTGGTAAAATATTTGAACGGTTTCTGAAGGATGTTATTCTGGATTATCTCAATGAGAATAACTGTTTAACTCCATATCAGCATGGGTTTATGAGAAATCGCTCATGTCAAACCAATCTAATCAGTTTTTATGAAGAGGTAAGCTATAGGCTAGACCACGGTGAGTCATTGGACGTGGTATATCTCGATTTTTCCAAAGCGTTTGATACCGTGCCGCACAAGAGGTTGGTACACAAAATGAGAATGCTTGGTCTGGGGGAAAATGTGTGTAAATGGGTTAGTAATTGGCTTAGTGATAGAAAGCAGAGGGTGGTTATAAATGGTATAGTCTCTAACTGGGTCACTGTGACCAGTGGGGTACCGCAGGGGTCGGTATTGGGACCTGTTCTCTTCAACATATTCATTAATGATCTGGTAGAAGGTTTACACAGTAAAATATTGATATTTGCAGATGATACAAAACTATGTAAAGCAGTTAATACAAGAGAAGATAGTATTCTGCTACAGATGGATCTGGATAAGTTGGAAACTTGGGCTGAAAGGTGGCAGATGAGGTTTAACAATGATAAATGTAAGGTTATACACATGGGAAGAAGGAATCAATGTCACCATTACACACTGAATGGGAAACCACTGGGTAAATCTGACAGGGAGAAGGACTTGGGGATCCTAGTTAATGATAAACTTACCTGGAGCAGCCAGTGCCAGGCAGCAGCTGCCAAGGCAAACAGGATCATGGGGTGCATTAAAAGAGGTCTGGATACACATGATGAGAGCATTATACTGCCTCTGTACAAATCCCTAGTTAGACCGCACATGGAGTACTGTGTCCAGTTTTGGGCACCGGTGCTCAGGAAGGATATAATGGAACTAGAGAGAGTACAAAGGAGGGCAACAAAGTTAATAAAGGGGATGGGAGAACTACAATACCCAGATAGATTAGCGAAATTAGGATTATTTAGTCTAGAAAAAAGACGACTGAGGGGCGATCTAATAACCATGTATAAGTATATAAGGGGACAATACAAATATCTTGCTGAGGATCTGTTTATACCAAGGAAGGTGACGGGCACAAGGGGGCATTCTTTGCGTCTGGAGGAGAGAAGGTTTTTCCACCAACATAGAAGAGGATTCTTTACTGTTAGGGCAGTGAGAATCTGGAATTGCTTGCCTGAGGAGGTGGTGATGGCGAACTCAGTCGAGGGGTTCAAGAGAGGCCTGGATGTCTTCCTGGAGCAGAACAATATTGTATCATACAATTATTAGGTTCTGTAGAAGGATGTAGATCTGGGGATTTATTATGATGGAATATAGGCTGAACTGGATGGACAAATGTCTTTTTTCGGCCTTACTAACTATGTTACTATGTAAGTCACATGTTGTCCATTTCCTTGTGATCCTCCTTGAGATGGTTCTACTCTTTCATTGGAGTCCAGCTGTGTTTAATTAAACTGATAGGACTTGATTTGGAAAGGCACACACCTTCTGTATAAGACCTCACAGCTCACAGTGCATGTCAGACCAAATGAGAATCATGAGATCAAAGGAACTGGCCAAGGAGCTCAGAGACAGAATTGTGGCAAGGCACAGATCTGTCCAAAATTACAAAATAATTTCTGCAGTACTCAAGGTCCCTAAGAGCACAGTGGCCTCCATAATCCTTAAATGGAAGAAGTTTGGGACCACCAGAAGTCTTCCTAGACCTGGCCATGCAGCCATACTGAGCAATCGTGGGAGAAGAGCCTTGGTGAGAGAGGTAAAGAAGAATCCCAAGATCACTGTGGCTGAGCTCCAGAGATGCTGTAGGGAGATGGGAGATAGTTCCACAAAGTCAACTATCACTGCAGCCCTCCACCAGTCGGGCCTTTATGGCAGAGTGTCCCGATGGAAGCCTCTCCACAGTGCAAGACAAATGAAAGCTCGCACAGAGTTTGTTAAAAAACACATGAAGGACTCCCAGACCATGAGAAATAAGATTCTCTTGTCTGATGAGACGAAGATAGACCTTTTTGATGATAATTCTAAGTGGTATGTGTGGAGAAAAACAGGCACTGCTCATCACCTGCCCAATACAATCCCAACAGTGAAACATGGTGGTGGCAGCATCATGCTATGGGGGAGGGGGGTTTCAGCTGCAGGGACAGGACGATGGGTTGCCATTGAAGGAAACATGAAAGCGGCCAAGTACAGAGATATCCTGGATGAAAACCTCTTCCAGGGTGTTGTGGACCTCAGACTTGGTTCACCTTCCAACAAGACAATGACCCTAAGAACACAGCTAAAATAACAAAGGAGTGGCTTCAGAACAACTCTGTGACCATTCTCGACTGGTGCAGCCAGAGCCCCGACCTAAACCCAATTGAGCATCTCTGGAGAGACCTGATAATGGCTGTCCACCAACGTTCACCATCTACCTGACGGAACTGGAGAGGATCTGCAAGGAAGAATGGCAGAGGATTCCCAAATCCAAATGTGAAAAACTTGTTGCATCATTCCCAAGAAGACTCATGGCTGTACTAGCTCAAAATACTGCCTCTACTCAATACTGAGCAAAGGGTCTGAATAGTTAGACCATGTGATATTTCAGTTTTGCTTTTTTAATAAATTTGCAAAAATGAAAAATGCCTACATTTGTTTTTTTTCAGTCAAGATGGGGTGCAGAGTGTACATGAATGAGAAAAAATAAACTTTTGTGAATTTACCAAATGGCTGCAATGAAACAGAGTGAAAAATTTAAAGGAGTCTGAACACTTTCCATACCCACTGTGTATATATATATATATATATATATATATATATATATATATATATATATATATATATATATATACACATATATACATATATATATATATATATATATATATATATATATATATATATATATATATATACAGTACAGACCAAAAGTTTGGACACACCTTCTCATTTAAAGATTTCTCTTTATTTTCATGACTGTGAAAATTGTACATTCACACTGAAGGCATCAAAACTATGAATTAACACATGTTTAATTATATACTTAACAAAAAAGTGTGAAACAACTGAAAATATGTCTTATATTCTAGGTTTTTCATAGTAGCCACCTTTTGCTTTGATGACTGCTTTGCACACTCTTGGCATTCTCTTGATGAGCTTCAAGAGGTAGTCACCGGGAATGGTCTTCCAACAATCTTGAAGGAGTTCCCAGAGATGCTTAGCACTTATTGGCCCTTTTGCCTTCACTCTGCGGTCCAGTTCACCCCAAACCATCTCGATTGGGTTCAGGTCTGGTGACTGAGGAGGCAGGTCATCTGGCGTAGCACCCCATCACTCTCCTACTTGGTCAAATAGCCCTTACACAGCCTGGAGGTGTGTTTGGGGTCATTGTCCTGTTGAAAAATAAATGATGGTCCAACTCAACGCAAACTGGATGAAATAGCATGCCGCTGCAAGATGCTGTGGTAGCCATGCTGGTTCAGTATGCCTTCAATTTTGAATAAATCCCCAACAGTGTCACCAGTAAAGCACCCCCACACCAATCCACCTCTTCCTCCATGCTTCTTGGTGGGAACCAGGCATGTAGAGTACATCCATTCACCTTTTCTGCTTCGCACAAAGACACGGTGGTTGGAACCAAAGATCTCAAATTTGGACTTATCAGACCAAAGCACAGATTTCCACTGGTCTAATGTCCAGTCCTTGTGTTCTTTAGCCCAAACAAGTCTCCTCTGCTTGTTGCCTGTCCTTAGCAGTGGTTTCCTAGCAGCTATTTTACCATGAAGGCCTGCTGCACAAAGTCTCCTCTTAACAGTTGTTGTAGAGATGTGTCTGCTGCTAGAACTCTGTGTGGCATTGACCTGGTCTCTAATCTGAGCTGCTGTTAACCTACGATTTCTGAGTCTGGTGACTCGGATAATCTTATCCTCAGAAGCAGAGGTGACTCTTGGTCTTCCTTTCCTGGGGCGGTCCTCATGTGAGCCAGTTTCTTTGCAGCGCTTGATAGTTTTTGCCACTGCACTTGGGGACACTTTCAAAGTTTTCCCTATTTTTCGGACTGACTGACCTTCATTTCTTAAAGTAATGATGGCCACTCGTTTTTCTTTACTTAGCTGCTTTTTTCTTGCCATAAAACAAATTCTAACAGTCTATTCAGTAGGACTATCAGCTGTGTATCCACCAGACTTCTGTACAACACAACTGATGGTCCAACCCCATTTATAAGGCAAGAAATTCCACTTATTAAACCTGACAGGGCACACCTGTGAAGTGAAAACCATTCCCGGTGACTACCTCTTGAAGCTCATCAAGAGAATACCAAGAGTGTGCAAAGCAGTCATCAAAGCAAAAGGTGGCTACTTTGAAGAACCTAGAATATAAGACATAATTTCAGTTGTTTCACACTTTTTTGTTAAGTATATAATTCCACATGTGTTAATTCATAGTTTTGATGCCTTCAGTGTGAATGTACAATTTTCTTAGTCATGAAAATACAGAAAAATCTTTAAATGAGAAGGTGTGTCCAAACTTTTGGTCTGTACTGTATATATATATATATATATATATATATATATATATATATATATATATATACATATATACATATATATATATATATACATATATATATATATATACATATATATATATATATATACATATATATATATATATATATATATATATATATATATATATATACATATACACACTACGCTGACAGACACAGCAGACCTTCTTGCCACAGTTCGCATTGATGTGTCATCCTGGATGTGCTGCAGTATCTGAGCCACTTGTGTGGGTTGTAGAGTCCGTCTCATGCTACCACGAGTGTGAAGGCAGAACCAACAATCAAAAGTGACCAAAACATCAAAAAAACACAACATGAAGAGCAGACTCACCAGTGCCTTATTTAACCACCAATGTCCATATCCTAAAACTGGCACTTCCTAATACATACTCACTACTTTCGGTCTAACATAACTGACAGCCGAAACGAAGAGATCCAGGATGAGATTAAAAATAAGGCTTTATTATAGAACAAAAAATAATATCCAGTGCCATAGTGCACAAGCACCTTAACGAGAAATGGGAGGCCAAGCAGTATATATTGCTACTAGATGGCAGCCCGATTCTAAAGAATCGGGAGTCTAGAATCCATATATACTTTATTTATTCAAATGTAAGAATAATTTGGTGGGCGGGGACCCTCGGCCTCCGATTTGGTTGGCGGGGCCCCACGGCCTCCGATTTGGTGGGCGGGGTCCCTCTGCCTCCGCTTTGGTGGGCGGGGCCGCTCGGCCTTCGATTTGGTGGGCGGGGCTCCTCGGCCTCCGATTTGGTTGGTGGGGCCCCTCGGCCTCCGATTTGGTAGGCGGGGCCCCTTATCCTCCGATTTGGTGGGTGGGGACCCTCGGCCTCCGATTTGGTGGGTGGGGCCCCTCGGCCTCCGATTTGGTGGGCGGGGCCCTTCGGCCTCCGAATTGGTTGGCGGGGCCCCTCGGCCTCCGATTTGGTGGGCAGGGACCCTCGGCCTCCGATTTGGTGGGCGGGGCCCCTCGGCCTCCGATTTGGTGGGCGGGGACTCTCGGCCTCCGATTTGGTGGGCGGGGACCCTCGGCCTCCGATTTGGTGGGCGGGGACCCTCGGCCTCCGATTTGGTGGGCGGGGACCCTCGGCCTCCGATTTGGTGGGTGGGGACCCTCGGCCTCCGATTTGGTGGGCGGGGCCCCTCGGCCTCCGATGTGGTGGGCGGGGCCCCTCGGCCTCCACTTTGGTGGGCGGGGCCGGGCCCCTCGGCCTCCGCTTTGGTGGGCGGGGCCGCTCGGCCTTCGATTTGGTGGGCGGGGCTCCTCGGCCTCCGATTTGGTTGGCGGGGCCCCTCGGCCTCCGATTTGGTTGGCAGGGCCCCTCGGCCTCCGATTTGGTGGGCGGGGACTCTCGGCCTCCGATTTGGTGGGCGGGGACCCTCGGCCTCCGATTTGGTGGGCGGGGACCCTCGGCCTCCGATTTGGTGGGCGGGGACCCTCGGCCTCCGATTTGGTGGTCGGGGACCCTCGGCCTCCGCTTTGGTGGGCGGGGCCCCTCGGCCTCCGATTTGGTGGGCGGGGTCCCTCTGTCTCCGATTTGGTGTGCGGGGACCCTCGGCCTCCGCTTTGGTGGGCGGGGCCCCTCGGCCTTCGATTTGGTGGGTGGGGCCCCTCGGCCTCCGATTTGGTTGGTGTGGACCCTCGGCCTCCGATTTGGTGGGCGGGGACCCTCGGCCTCCGATTTGGTAAGCGGGGACCCTCGGGCTCCGATTTGGTGGGCGAGGACCCTCGGCCTCCGATTTGGTGGGCGGGGCCCATCGGCCTCCGATTTGGTGGGTGGGGCCCATCGGCCTCCGATGTGGTGGGCGGGGCCCCTCGGCCTCCGATTTGGTGGGCGGGGACCCCCGGCCTCCGATTTGGTGGGCGGAGCCCCTCGGCCTCCGATTTGGTGGGCGGGGACCCTCGGCCTCCGATTTGGTGGGCGGGGACCCTCGGCCTCCGATTTGGTGGGCGGGGACCCTCGGCCTCCGATTTGGTAGGCGGGGCCCCTCGGCCTCCGATTTGGTGGGCGGGGACCCTCGGCCTCCGATTTGGTGGGCGGGGACCCTCGGCCTCCGATTTGGTGGGCGGGGCCAGGCCCCTCGGCCTCCGCTTTGGTGGGCGGGGCCGCTCGGCCTTCGATTTGGTGGGCAGGGCTCCTCGGCCTCCGATTTGGTTGGCGGGGCCTGATATGGTTCTCAATGGCAAGAGAACATAGCCCAGCAAACATAAGTACTAGCTCTTGGAAGGATGGAAACTAAACTGACCATGAACTAAACCTGCCGCACAACTAACAGTAGCCGGGTAGCGTTGCCTACGTTTTTATCCCTAGACGCCCAGCGCCGGCCGGAGGACTAACTAATCCTGGCAGAGGAAAATATAGTCCTGGCTCACCTCTAGAGAAATTTCCCCGATAGGCAGACAGAGGCCCCCACATATATTGGCGGTGATTTTAGATGAAATGACAAACGTAGTATGAAAATAGGTTTAGCAAAATTGAGGTCCGCTTACTAGATAGCAGGAAGACAGAAAGGGCACTTTCATGGTCAGCTGAAAACCCTATCAAAATACCATCTTGAAATTACTTTAAGACTCTAGTATTAACTCATAACATCAGAGTGGCAATTTCAGATCACAAGAGCTTTCCAGACACAGAAACGAAACTACAGCTGTGAACTGGAACAAAATGCAAAAACAAACGAGGACTAAAGTCCAACTTAGCTGGGAGTTGTCTAGCAGCAGGAACATGCACAGAAAGGCTTCTGATTACAATGTTGACCGGCATGGAAGTGACAGAGGAGCAAGGTTAAATAGCGACTCCCACATCCTGATGGAAACAGGTGAACAGAGGGGATGATGCACACCAGTTCAATTCCACCAGTGGCCACCGGGGGAGCCCAAAATCCAATTTCACAACAGTACCCCCCCCTCAAGGAGGGGGCACCGAACCCTCACCAGAACCACCAGGGCGATCAGGATGAGCCCTATGAAAGGCACGGACCAGATCGGAGGCATGAACATCAGAGGCAGTCACCCAAGAATTATCCTCCTGACCGTATCCCTTCCATTTGACCAGATACTGGAGTTTCCGTCTGGAAACACGGGAGTCCAAGATTTTTTCCACAACGTACTCCAACTCGCCCTGAACCAACACCGGAGCAGGAGGCTCAACGGAAGGCACAACCGGTACCTCATACCTGCGCAACAATGACCGATGAAAAACATTATGAATAGAAAAAGATGCAGGGAGGTCCAAACGGAAGGACACAGGGTTAAGAATCTCCAATATCTTGTACGGGCCGATGAACCGAGGCTTAAACTTAGGAGAAGAAACCCTCATAGGGACAAAACGAGAAGACAACCACACCAAGTCCCCAACACAAAGCCGAGGACCAACCCGACGCCGGCGGTTGGCAAAAAGCTGAGTCTTCTCCTGGGACAACTTCAAATTGTCCACTACCTGCCCCCAAATCTGATGCAACCTCTCCACCACAGCATCCACTCCAGGACAATCCGAAGATTCCACCTGACCAGAAGAAAATCGAGGATGAAACCCCGAATTACAGAAAAAAGGAGACACCAAGGTGGCAGAGCTGGCCCGATTATTGAGGGCAAACTCCGCTAAAGGCAAAAAAGCAACCCAATCATCCTGATCTGCAGACACAAAACACCTCAAATATGTCTCCAAGGTCTGATTCGTCCGCTCGGTCTGGCCATTTGTCTGAGGATGGAAAGCAGACGAGAAAGACAAATCTATGCCCATCCTAGCACAGAATGCCCGCCAAAATCTAGACACGAATTGGGTTCCTCTGTCAGAAACGATATTCTCCGGAATACCATGCAAACGGACCACATTTTGAAAAAACAGAGGAACCAACTCGGAAGAAGAAGGCAACTTAGGCAGGGGAACCAAATGGACCATCTTAGAGAAACGGTCACACACCACCCAGATGACAGACATCTTCTGAGAAACAGGAAGATTCGAAATAAAATCCATCGAGATGTGCGTCCAGGGCCTCTTCGGGATAGGCAAGGGCAACAACAATCCACTAGCCCGAGAACAACAAGGCTTGGCCCGAGCACAAACGTCACAAGACTGCACAAAGCCTCGCACATCTCGAGACAGGGAAGGCCACCAGAAGGACCTTGCCACCAAATCCCTGGTACCAAAGATTCCAGGATGACCTGTCAACGCAGAAGAATGAACCTCAGAAATGACTTTACTGGTCCAATCATCAGGAACAAACAGTCTACCAGGTGGGCAACGATCAGGTCTATCCGCCTGAAACTCCTGCAAGGCCCGCCGCAGGTCTGGAGAAACGGCAGACAATATCACTCCATCCTTAAGGATACCTGTAGGTTCAGAGTTACCAGGGGAGTCAGGCTCAAAACTCCTAGAAAGGGCATCCGCCTTAACATTCTTAGAACCCGGCAGGTAGGACACCACAAAATTAAACCGAGAGAAAAACAACGACCAGCGCGCCTGTCTAGGATTCAGGCGTCTGGCGGACTCAAGATAAATTAGATTTTTGTGGTCAGTCAATACCACCACCTGATGTCTAGCCCCCTCAAGCCAATGACGCCACTCCTCAAAAGCCCACTTCATGGCCAAAAGCTCCCGATTCCCAACATCATAATTCCGCTCGGCGGGCGAAAATTTACGCGAGAAAAAGGCACAAGGTCTCATCACGGAACAATCGGAACTTCTCTGCGACAAAACTGCCCCAGCTCTGATTTCAGAAGCGTCGACCTCAACCTGAAAAGGAAGAGCAACATCAGGCTGACGCAACACAGGGGCGGAAGAAAAGCGGCGCTTAAGCTCCCGAAAGGCCTCCACAGCAGCAGGGGACCAATCAGCAACATCAGCACCCTTCTTAGTCAAATCAGTCAATGGTTTAACAACATCAGAAAAACCAGCAATAAATCGACGATAAAAGTTAGCAAAGCCCAAAAATTTCTGAAGACTCTTAAGAGAAGAGGGTTGCGTCCAATCACAAATAGCCTGAACCTTGACAGGATCCATCTCGATGGAAGAGGGGGAAAAAATATATCCCAAAAAGGAAATCTTTTGAACCCCAAAAACGCACTTAGAACCCTTCACACACAAGGAATTAGACCGCAAAACCTGAAAAACCCTCCTGACCTGCTGGACATGAGAGTCCCAGTCATCCGAAAAAATCAAAATATCATCCAGATACACAATCATAAATTTATCCAAATAATCACGGAAAATGTCATGCATAAAGGACTGAAAGACTGAAGGGGCATTTGAAAGACCAAAAGGCATCACCAAATACTCAAAGTGGCCCTCGGGCGTATTAAATGCGGTCTTCCACTCATCCCCCTGCTTAATTCGCACCAAATTATATGCCCCACGGAGATCTATCTTAGAGAACCACTTGGCCCCCTTTATGCGAGCAAACAAATCAGTCAGCAGTGGCAACGGATATTGATATTTAACCGTGATTTTATTCAAAAGCCGATAATCAATACACGGTCTCAAAGAGCCATCTTTCTTAGCCACAAAGAAAAAACCGGCTCCTAAGGGAGATGACGAAGGACGAATGTGTCCCTTTTCCAAGGACTTCTTTATATATTCTCGCATAGCAGCATGTTCAGGCACAGACAGATTAAATAAACGACCCTTAGGGTATTTACTACCCGGAATCAAATCTATGGCACAATCGCACTCCCGGTGCGGAGGTAATGAACCAAGCTTAGGTTCTTCAAAAACGTCACGATATTCAGTCAAGAATTCAGGAATCTCAGAGGGAATAGATGATGAAATGGAAACCACAGGTACGTCCCCATGCGTCCCCTTACATCCCCAGCTTAACACAGACATAGCTTTCCAGTCAAGGACTGGGTTATGAGATTGCAGCCATGGCAATCCAAGCACCAACACATCATGTAGGTTATACAGCACAAGAAAGCGAATAATCTCCTGATGATCCGGATTAATCCGCATAGTTACTTGTGTCCAGTATTGTGGTTTATTACTAGCCAATGGGGTGGAGTCAATCCCCTTCAGGGGTATAGGAGTTTCAAGAGGCTCCAAATCATACCCACAGCGTTTGGCAAGGACCAATCCATAAGACTCAAAGCGGCGCCAGAGTCGACATAGGCATCCGCGGTAATAGATGATAAAGAACAAATCAGGGTCACAGATAGAATAAACTTAGACTGTAAAGTGCCAATTGAAACAGACTTATCAAGCTTCTTAGTACGCTTAGAGCATGCTGATATAACATGAGTTGAATCACCGCAATAGAAGCACAACCCATTTTTTCGTCTTAAATTCTGCCGTTCACTTCTGGACAGAATTCTATCACATTGCATATTCTCTGGCGTCTTCTCAGTAGACACCGCCAAATGGTGCACAGGTTTGCGCTCCCGCAGACGCCTATCGATCTGGATAGCCATTGTCATGGACTCATTCAGACCCGCAGGCACAGGGAACCCCACCATAACATCCTTAATGGCATCAGAGAGACCCTCTCTGAAATTCGCCGCCAGGGCGCACTCGTTCCACTGAGTAAGCACAGCCCATTTACGGAATTTCTGGCAGTATATTTCAGCTTCGTCTTGCCCCTGAGATAGGGACATCAAGGCCTTTTCCGCCTGAAGCTCTAACTGAGGTTCCTCATAAAGCAACCCCAAGGCCAGAAAAAACGCATCCACATTGAGCAACGCAGGATCCCCTGGAGCCAATGCAAAAGCCCAATCCTGAGGGTCGCCCCGGAGCAAGGAAATCACAATCCTGACCTGCTGAGCAGGATCTCCAGCAGAGCGAGATTTCAGGGACAAAAACAACTTGCAATTATTTTTGAAATTTTGAAAGCAAGATCTATTCCCCGAGAAAAATTCAGGCAAAGGAATTCTAGGTTCAGATATAGGAACATGAACAACAAAATCTTGTAAATTTTGAACTTTCGTGGTGAGATTATTCAAACCTGCAGCTAAACTCTGAATATCCATTTTAAACAGGTGAACACAGAGCCATTCCAGGATTAGAAGGAGAGAGAGAGAGAGAAAGGCTGCAATATAGGCAGACTTGCAAGAGATTCAATTACAAGCACACTCAGAACTGAAGGGAAGGGGAAAAAAAAAAAAAAATCTTCAGCAGACTTCTCTTTTCTCTCCTTTCTCTGTCAATTAATTTAACCCTTTTTGGCCGGTCAAACTGATATGGTTCTCAATGGCAAGAGAACATAGCCCAGCAAACATAAGTACTAGCTCTTGGAAGGATGGAAACTAAACTGACCATGAACTAAACCTGCCGCACAACTAACAGTAGCCGGGTAGCGTTGCCTACGTTTTTATCCCTAGACGCCCAGCGCCGGCCGGAGGACTAACTAATCCTGGCAGAGGAAAATATAGTCCTGGCTCACCTCTAGAGAAATTTCCCCGATAGGCAGACAGAGGCCCCCACATATATTGGCGGTGATTTTAGATGAAATGACAAACGTAGTATGAAAATAGGTTTAGCAAAATTGAGGTCCGCTTACTAGATAGCAGGAAGACAGAAAGGGCACTTTCATGGTCAGCTGAAAACCCTATCAAAATACCATCCTGAAATTACTTTAAGACTCTAGTATTAACTCATAACATCAGAGTGGCAATTTCAGATCACAAGAGCTTTCCAGACACAGAAACGAAACTACAGCTGTGAACTGGAACAAAATGCAAAAACAAACGAGGACTAAAGTCCAACTTAGCTGGGAGTTGTCTAGCAGCAGGAACATGCACAGAAAGGCTTCTGATTACAATGTTGACCGGCATGGAAGTGACAGAGGAGCAAGGTTAAATAGCGACTCCCACATCCTGATGGAAACAGGTGAACAGAGGGGATGATGCACACCAGTTCAATTCCACCAGTGGCCACCGGGGGAGCCCAAAATCCAATTTCACAACAGGGGCCCCTCGGCCTCCGATTTGGTTGGCGGGGCCCCTCGGCCTCCGATTTGGTGTGTGCTCTGCCTGGGGCCACTGTGCTCTGCCTGGGGCCCCATATGCTGCCTGGGGCCCCTGTGCTCTGCCTGGGGCCCCATATGCTGCCTGGGGCCCCTGTGCTCTGCCTGGGGCCCCATATGCTGCCTGGGGCCCCTGTGCTCTGCCTGGGGCCCCTGTGCTCTGCCTGGGGCCCCATGTTCTGCCTGGGGCCCCTGTGCTCTGCCTGGGGCCACTGTGCTCTGCCTGGGGCCCCATGTTCTGCCTGGGGCCACTGTGCTCTGCCTGGGGCCCCATAAGCTGCCTGGGGCCCCTGTGCTCTGCCTGGGGCCCCATATGCTGCCTGGGGCCCCTGTGCTCTGCCCGGGGCCACTGTGCTCTGCCTGGGGCCCCATATGCTGCCTGGGGCCACTGTGCTCTGCCTGGGGCCCCATATGCTGCCTGGGGCCCCTGTGCTCTGCCTGGGGCCCCATATGCTGCCTGGGGCCCCTGTGCTCTGCCTGGGGCCCCTGTGCTCTGCCTGGGGCCCCATGTTCTGCCTGGGGCCCCTGTGCTCTGCCTGGGGCCACTGTGCTCTGCCTGGGGCCCCATATGCTGCCTGGGGCCCCTGTGCTCTGCCTGGGGCCCAATATGCTGCCTGGGGCCCCTGTGCTCTGCCTGGGGCCCCTGTGCTCTGCCTGGGGCCCCATATGCTGCCTGGGTCCCCTGTGCTCTGCCTGGGGCCCCTGTGCTCTGCCTGGGGCCCCATGTTCTGCCTGGGGCCCCTGTGCTCTGCCTGGGGCCACTGTGCTCTGCCTGGGGCCCCATATGCTGCCTGGGGCCCCTGTGCTCTGCCTGGGGCCCAATATGCTGCCTGGGGCCCCTGTGCTCTGCCTGGGGCCCCTGTGCTCTGCCTGGGGCCCCATATGCTGCCTGGGGCCCCTGTGCTCTGCCTGGGGCCCAATATGCTGCCTGGGGCCCCTGTGCTCTGCCTGGGGCCCCTGTGCTCTGCCTGGGGCCCCATATGCTGCCTGGGGCCCCTGTGCTGTGCCTGGGGCCCAATATGCTGCCTGGGGCCCCTGTGCTCTGCCTGGGGCCCCATATGCTGCCTGGGGCCCCTGTGTTCTGCCTGGGGCCCCTGTGTTCTGCCTGGGGCCCCTGTGCTCTGCCTGGGGCCCCATATGCTGCCTGGGGCCCCTATGCTCTGCCTGGGGCCCCATATGCTGCCTGGGGCCCCTGTGCTCTGCCTGGGGCCCCTGTGCTCTGCCTGGGTGTAGGACACTGGTGACGTCACTTATCTCCGGACATTAGCTCCGGACAAAGCCACGGAAGTTGGCACAAATTGCAGGAAGTAGTATTCTAGGCAATTATATATTAGAAAAGCATATAGTGCAAAGTAGTAAATACAGAATCACACATTAATCCAGTATTAATCCCCTTCAGCTGCCTAAGCATACATATAGTGTAATCATTACAAGTATATATCAAACTAAAAAACAGTGCAATATCTACCTGCAGCTAACCCAGCGTCCCACCTCACCCCTCACCCAACGCGCGTTTCGCAGCAGGCTTCTTCCCGGGGCGTGTCACCAGAGCCTTGTCAGATGACAAATGCACTCGCAGGGTGCAGCAGGCCCCCGATAATAAATGCTAAAGCAGCACAGGTGCAAGCTACTGATGAGAGCAACCACCCACTTGCCCAAACATTAGAGGGGTTGGCTGCCTAGTAGCAAAAATGTACTCAGGTATGGCGTGCATAAGACACTATTCACACAGATAAATGTGATGCACAGTGTCTGGACAACCTATTGATCACGCCCATAGTATTAGCAGGTGGGCTGTCCAGCACTATATATATATACATGCAACACACAAGAAATAGCATAAAGGGGCCCTGCCGCACCCTGCAAAATGATAAAAAGTGCAAAAAAGATGAAAAATTAAATCATGTATATAATACATTAGATGAGGTATTAGTTACAATTTTGGCCAAAATGGATAAGCCTGCAACTCAACTTCAAGGGTCCTCATCAACTTGCAAGTCCTACTCTAATATCAACCTAATATCTAATATGACCAAAACATCAGCCAGAAAGCATTGGCACTGAAATGTGGTCTGTGCTCCCCACCTGCAGAACCACTCCTTTATGGAGGGTGTCTTGATAATTGCCAATAACTTCCATCTGTCGTCTATTCCATTTGCACAACAGCATGTGAAATACAAACAGTATTGCTTCCTAAGTGGACAGTTTGATTTCACAGAAGTTTGATTTACTTGGAGTTATATTTTGTTGTTTAAGTGTTCCCTTTATTTTTTTTTAGCAATATATATATATATATAAATATATATATATATATATATATATATATATATATATATATATATATATATACAGGGGTTCTTCGATGATGTGATAAACATGCAAACCGTTACATATGGTAATGTTTTGTAGTTGATTATTTGTGTTATGTGATATATGTATGTAAATTAACTGTTTGTTTTGCATATTTGTAAGAACATTGATGAGAACCTGATACCAATGGCAGACCTCTTGGATTTTCAAAGAGGCCAAATTGTTGGTGCTCGTATGGCAGGCGCTAGTGTAACAGAAAGTGCCCGAATACTTGGCGTGTCAAGAGGTACTGTCTCCAAAGTAATGACTGCGTTTGAAAGAGATGAAAAATCGTCCGCAGCAAAGCACAGGTCCGGCCGAAAGTCAAAGTTGACAGAGAGACCGTCGGACTCTAAAGCAAATTGTGAGAGAGGATCGCAAGACCATGGCTCCGAAAATCACTGCTGAGCTCAATGAACACCTACGGAACCCAGTTTCCATGAAAACTGTTCGTCGGGTGCTGCACAAATCTGGATTCCACAGAAGAACTGCAATTAGAAAACCGCTGCTCTCAATGACAAATGTTTCCAAGCGTTTAGAGTGGTGTAGAAACCTCCAGAATTGGTCCCTCGAGCAGTGGAAACATGTGATATTCTCAGACGAATCATCGTTTACCCTATTTCCGACCTCCGGCTGAGTGTACGTTTGGAGACAGCTGAAAGAAGCATTCCATCCAGACTGCCTTTTCCCAACCGTAAAACATGGCGGAGGTTCTGTGATGATCTGCGGTGCTATTTCGTGGAGATCCGCCGGGCCAATGATATCCCTTCATGGAAGAATTAACAGCCGAGATTATTTAGGCACTTTGGGCAAACAAGTGCATCCAATGGTTCAGGCACTGTTCCCGGAAGGGAACGCCATCTTTCAGGATGATAATGCACCAATTCATACAGCTAGAATCGTTAAAGCATGGCACGAGGAGCATTCTAATGAAGTTGAGCATCTCATCTGGCCCCCACAATCCCCAGACCTCAACATTATTGAGCATTTATGGTCGATTTTAGAGATTCAAGTTAGACGTCGATTTCCGCCGCCATCGTCGCTCAAAGAACTGGAGGGTGTTTTAACTGCAGAATGGGCTAAAATTCCTTTGGAAACAATTCACACCTTGTATGAATCCATACCTTGGAGAATTGAGGCTGTAATCGCCGCAAAAGGTGGACCTACACCATATTAAACTAACTTTTGTTGATGTTTCCAGGTGTTTCCATTATTTTGTCCAACCCCTGCATATACACTCACCGGCCACTTTATTAGGTACACCATGCTAGTAACGGGTTGGACCCCCTTTTGCCTTCAGAACTGCCTCAATTCTTCGTGGCATAGATTCAACAAGGTGCTGGAAGCATTCCTCAGAGATTTTGGTCCATATTGACATGATGGCATCACACAGTTGCCGCAGATTTGTCGGCTGCACATCCCAAAGATGCTCCATACAAGGCAGGATGGATCCATGCTTTCATGTTGTTTACGCCAAATTCTGACCCTACCATCCGAATGTCGCAGCAGAAATCGAGACTCATCAGACCAAGCAACGTTTTTCCAATCTTCTACTGTCCAATTTCGATGAGCTTGTACAAATTGTAGCCTCAGTTTCCTGTTCTTAGCTGAAAGGAGTGGTACCCGGTGTGGTCTTCTGCTGCTGTAGCCCATCTGCCTCAAAGTTCGACGCACTGTGCGTTCAGAGATGCTCTTAGGCCTACCTTGGTTGTAACGGGTGGCGATTTGAGTCACTGTTGCCTTTCTATCAGCTCGAACCAGTTTGCCCATTCTCCTCTGACCTCTGGCATCAACAAGGCATTTCCGCCCACAGAACTGCCGCTCACTGGATTTTTTTTCTTTTTCGGACCATTCTCTGTAAACCCTAGAGATGGTTGTGCGTGAAAATCCCAGTAGATCAGCAGTTTCTGAAATACTCAGACCAGCCCTTCTGGCACCAACAACCATGCCACGTTCAAAGGCACTCAAATCACCTTTCTTCCCCATACTGATGCTCGGTTTGAACTGCAGGAGATTGTCTTGACCATGTCTACATGCCTAAATGCACTGAGTTGCCGCCATGTGATTGGCTGATTAGAAATTAAGTGTTAACAAGAAGTTGGACAGGTGTACCTAATAAAGTGGCCAGTGAGTGTATATATATATATATATATATGTGTGTGTGTATATACACATTGTGTATTAAAAAAGAAGCAGCACACGTTTATTTTGGTGGAAAAAAAACTATTTTTATAGCCCATTTGAGCGCGACGTTTCGGCTCTGTGTGTGAGCCTTTTTCAAGCAGTGTACAAGTGCACATTCAGATTATTTAAAGTATGCAATGAGGTGAATGCAACTTGCATCAATTAGTGTCAAAACAGTACAATTTCATATCTGTTATTCCATATTTATATGTAAAGTGCAGAAGGATTTTGTTTGCAACACTATAAAGTGAAATACAAAAGTGCCTATAATGCAATATAATATAAAAATTCATAAACAAGTCAATTGATTGTAATCTGAACAGCTGAAAAGGATTATAATGCCACATGACTCACCCCATTTCTAATAACGCTGTTACCAGCGTCCTATGAAATCAATTGCGCATGTCAGGAAGAAACCACAATCCCATCTGTGCCATTCTCGGTGTCTCAAAACATCAACTGCACATGTCAGAAAATAAATATATCATCAAAAGCAAAACAAAAGTTTGTGCCATCTTTATTATTAGAGATCCTACTTGCGTATGTGCAATTGTGTCTTTTAATTGCGATCGCAGACATGTATTTCTGCTGTTATAAGCACCCAGGTCCATCTTATTTAAGGGCAGACAAGCACGGCCATATTTCCTATACCGCCCCCGTAAGCCAATAGAGTCATTCTGCCCCTCAGTTGTCCCTCCGGACCAAAGCGTTGCAGCCATGACATCTATATGATACCAGCATGATACACTAATGTAAATATATAATGCTCTAGTGTATCTTGACTCCACGGATGACCATATCTCCTATATAGCCCCCGTGAGTCAATAGAGTCATTCTGCCCCTCAGTTGTCCCTCCGGACCAAAGAGTTGCAGCCATGACAGCTATATGATACCAGCATAACATGATTTTTTTTCATGTATAGGTAATAGTAGGGGCATTATATTATGTTTAAAGGTATCCACCAAAGTTGTAATACTGTCCCTCAATAGTCCCTCCGGACCAATGGGTTACTTTTATTTAAGGGCACATATTTTCCCCACTTAAACTGTGTTTCAACAGTGCAGTTACAAAAGATCCACTGACCATCCACTGACTAAAAAGACCATAGAAAAGGGCAACGGATTATTCCTTAAAGGAACACACACACACATATTATATATATATATATATATATATATATATATATATATATATATATATGTGTGTATACACTCTGTATACACTCTGTACATATGTTTTGCAACATATTTTTGAGTGCTGAGCTGTATGCGCTACATATACTCTGTATATATATGTATGTGTGTGTGTGTATATATATATATATATATATATATATATATATATATATATATATATATATATATATATATATATATAATACAGAGCATAGCATACATAGGCACACACAGTCTATTTATATTTTTTTATTTTAGGAAGGTAGGTAGACCTTACCCAGGTAGATTAATTTTTCTTTTGGGCAGTTATCAAAGATTAGGGAATATCCAGGAAAACCATCCACAATTGATAACATGATTATAATTCAACTATTATTTAAACTCTATAATTTAAGCTCTATAATTTTAATTTAATAAATGCACCGCACTGTCTATAGCCACTTCTACACTCGGGCCTTCAGCTCTCTCAGGTGTAACCATGGTGACAGAGGATGGAGTGGCAGCCATTTTAGGAGCAGAGACCTGAAGTGGATGAACAGTGCCTGGTCCAACAGTGAGAAAAACAGAGTACATATTATTATTAATTATAGATATGAGATAGATAGATAGATAGATAGATAGATAGACAGACAGATAGATAGATAGATAGATGTGGAGATAGATGACAGCTGCCGTCCTCTATACACAGAGTTGTGACTGAACCGGCGCTGCCCCCGTGACTGAAACCTTAACGCTGCCTGGAGGAATAAAGGTTATTTCCTCGGGTTAGCAGATGTCTAATTGCAGGCGCTGGGCAGGTTCACAATGTTATTAACCTGCAGATTAACCCCATATCTGCAGGTTAATAGAGTTTTTTTCACGGGACAGGTTCCCTTTAACAAAGGTTCACACTATAAGTCGCCACAATGGGCTATTAAAATTCAGACTTTTTGTTAATTTATATTTGAAGGATTTGATTTTTGCCTGGGAGGCTTAGCACCCCTGATATTTGCCGTTGCCGATTTTATGTTTTGGTTTTTTCCCCTAGATAGATAGAAACAAGTCATAGAGTGACATTAGTGTGTGCACAGCCGTACACAAAACATACAGGAAACATCTCAGGTGAGCACACTGGCAAAGGCACCCCAAAGTAAGTGCTCAGCGTAGAGCGCCAGATAAATGTGACCCTAAATGTTCCCAATAAAATGTTTTCCTAAATGTAAAATGTTCCCAAAAAAGCGTCAACTCAATATACAAAAAAATCAAGTCCTTACTCAGGTCCGTCATCTGTTAATGGAAATTTAGGGGGCTTACCTTACTGGTAGTACAAAGGCTCTGGGAAAGCGATATGGCTCCTCGCCTCTCAAAAGAAATCCAGTGAATTCTGCGCACCCAAATCCTAACACCCCCCTCCATTCTGAGCCCCAATGTGTCTAAACCACATTTATCGCACACATGTTTGGCATTTCTGTAACGATGAGAACCCGCCTAATTTACGGATGCGTGTCTCCAGGAGCTTGAGCTGGGCATAATGTACTGGTCACTACAACGTACTAGGCACTACAATATACGGGCACTACAATAGCAGATTAGCAATTTACACTCAGCAACATCCACTCCTGCTTGTTTCTAGAAAACACCCAAGAAGTCAAAATTGTCACTATACCTGTAGATAAATTCCCAAAGGGGGTATAATTTACAAAATGTGGTCACTTGAGAGGGGATTCTGCTTTTCTAGCACTTAAGGGCTCCGTGTATGGAGTCCGCAAACTATTCTAGGAAAATCTGTGCTCGAAGAGGTAAATAACGCTCCGTCACGCCCGAGTTTCGCTAAGTAGTAAGTGGCTAAGTAGTACTGTACAGCCACATATGGGGTATTTCTAGATTCAGCTGAAATTTTGGGACAAATTTTGGAGCCATTTTTACCCATTTCCCAGTATGAAAATGTAAAAACTGGGGCTAACACACAATCTTGGTGGTAAAAATGTACAGTAATTATTTTTCTTCACTTCCCAATAGTTAAAAAAAAATCTGGACACACTTGTGGTGTCCATATGATCACTGCAGCCCTAGATTAATTCGGTGTAGTTTTTAATATGGGGTCACTTTTGGGGGTTCTGCTGGTCTGGCACCTCAGGGGCTCTACCAATGTGACATGGCACCGTCAAACCAGTCCAGCAAAATGTGAACTCGAATATGATACTTCTTACCTTCTGAGCTTTTGCACTGTGCCTCAAAAGTAGTTTTCAACCACATATGGGGTATCTGTGTACTGAGGAGAAATTGCACAACAAATTTTGTGGTCTATTTTCTTCTGTTACCCTTGGGAAAATGCAAAATTTGAGGCTAAAACATATTTTTGTGGGGGAAGAAAAGTAATTTTTTTTCACAGCTCAACGTTATAAACTTCTATGAAGCAACTAGGGGTTTAAGGTTCTCACCACACATCTAGATAAGTTCTCTGAGTGGTCTAGTTTCCAAAATGGTGTCACTTGTGGGGCGGTTTCCACTGTTTAGGCACATCAGGGGCTCTGCAATTATTCCAGCAAATTTTATTAATATTATAATTATAGTTATGTATTAACTATTTTATGTGACATGACTCTCTGATTTAAGGGCATAACAATTAAAAGTTTGAAAATGGCAAATTTTTTCTCCAAATTTCCAATTTTTTCACAAATAAACTTGTCATATCAAATAAATTTTACCACTATCATGATGTCCAATATGTCATGAAAAAGCATTCTCAGGATCAGTGTGATCAACTGAAGTGTTCCAGAGTTATTACTGTTACAGTGGTCAGAATTGAAAAAAATGTCCTGGTCAGGAAGGTGAAAACAGCTTTTGGGGTGAATTTGTTAAAGATTAAACATTTCCTTTGTATTTTAGACAAAGAAAGGAAAATGGGCCAATGCAAAAGTTTGGCCACCCTTGGAGATTTGTGTGCTCAGATAACTTTGACTAAGGTTTCTGACCTTAATTAGCCTGTTAGGGTTATGGGTTGTTCAATATCATCTTATTAAAGGCTAGGTGATGCAAATTTCTCAGCTTTATAAAAATAAAGCCTCCTCTAACCTTGTACGAAAAAGTGTTTTTCGAGGCTTAGAGCTGGATCATCAGGGCAGAAAGAAAAGATGATTATAGTTGCTTTAGTTGTGTGTTTTTTTTTAATATCCACAGCTGAATGCCCCTGTGACTGCCATCTTGTTCCTCCTGTGAAGCTCAACAAGACTGATCTTAATACGTGAACCTTCATTTTTCATTACATACTACAATACTAAGTTAATGCAGTACATAGTATAAGCAATCAGACGATTGCAGGTTCAAGTCTCCTGAAGAGAGTAAAAAATATATAAAAAAAAAAATTCTAATCAATCCTCTTATTCCGTATTCAAAATAAAATATATATATACCGTATATACTCGAGTATGAGACGAGGCAGCTAATTTTACCACAAAAAACTGGGAACACTTGTTGACTCATGTATAAGCCTATTTTGCATGGCACCCTCATCCGTATACTGGTATGCCTGGCCTCCTCATCCCTATCCTGGTATGCATGTCCCCATCATCCCTATCCTGTTATGCATGTGGAGCGCCCCCACGTAAGGGCAATGGGATACTCGGCACCGGGTCCTTCTCGGTTCTGGGGATGTCACGGTGGCCAGACCCGGTCCGTGGCCCTTTGAGGGGCGTCCAAAGGTGTAGTTTGTACGGTGTTCGTGACGCCACCTGTGGTATTCGGTCAGGGTGACCGACGCTGCTTAGGGGTCCGCTGGGGTGATGTTATGGCAGCTGGATGGTATACCTTCCTACAGGTGAAGTGTATCCCCAGGGCTTCCCAGAAGTGTAGATGGTGATGGTGTAAGGCGCGGTGAATAACGAGGACACGAGGTTGCAATCTCTTTACCTTTTACTGAAGGCTTCAGTGTCCACAGTCCTGGGCACCGGATCACGGGGTAGGCAAAGTCCGGCTGGTCTGAAGGCAAATCCAGAGTCTCCTTATCCAGGTGGAATGCAATAGCCTTCCTATGCGCACAGTAACACAGTAGGTCCTCACTTGATTAAGCTCTAATGAAGTCCTCACTGTTATTACTCTTCTCTCTCTGTTCCCCGTGGTCGGATAGAACAAAACTCGTATGACTGATGGCCTGATGCTTGTTTATAGGGACCCTAGAGACGCCCCGACCCTCACAAGTTGCCACCTGTCTTCTTAGGTATTTTAGGTCGGGCAGACAACTTGGAATTGACTGTCCTGCCAGTCTCTGAAGCAATGGCGTAGAGCACTTTACTCCCTCGGTATTCTGGCTACCGGATCGCGCACCAGAAGGATGCAGCTCCTCACGTCTACTATACTCTCTGGTATCCACTTGTTGCTATGCCTTCGTTTCTCACTCACTAGAACACGCTTCCTTTTAATGTCTCTTCCTTTGGATGCTGCCGCATGGGGTGCAGGCGCAGCTCCGTGTACCCTCGTCCTCCTCAGACCGAAGTCTGGATCTGCTGAAGATCACTCCAGACAGCTCGGCCTGGAGACCTTTCTCTCGCAGTCTCCAGTCAGCAACCTTCTGACTAACTTTCCCTCCAACTCCCAGTTTTACCTAACTGTGAGGAGTGGCCTAATAGATAGAACTTTTGCTCCCCCTGGTGGCTGGAGTGTGAAGTGTGTGGTGTGTCTGTGATACCTGGACAGGAGATCTCCTTTATTGCCTCCAGACGTAATATTGCTCCCCCTGGTGGGAGAACAACATTACTGCAGCAACCAGGACTCTGGGGCGCTGCACATGGTCCCCTGATCCTTATACTGGTATGCATGGCCACCTCATCCCCATCCTGGTATGAATGGCCCCTTCATCCCTATCCTGGTATGCATGGTCCCCTGATCCTTATACTGGTATGCATTGCCACCTCATCCCCATCCTGGTATGAATGACCCCTTCATCCCTATCCTGCTATGCATGCCACTCTCATCTCCATCGTGGTATGCATGGCACCCTCATCCCCATCCTGGTATGCATTGTCCCCTCATCCCTATACTGGTATGCATGGTCTCCTGATCCCAATCCTGGTATACATGACCTCTTCATCCCAATCCTGGTATGCATGGCCCCCCATCAGAAAAACACTAAAGCATAAACCATCCTACTTACCATCCTACCCTCATCCCTATCATGGTACGCATGGCAAACTCATCCCCATCCTGGTATGCATGGCCCCTTATCAGAAAAACATTAAAAAAACATAAACCACTTGCCTCCCCTGCGCCCCCTCGCAGCATCCTGTTCTGATGTCAGTAGCTGATTTATTCTTGTAAGCAGAGCATGGCAGTGACATCATGCACTGCTTACAAGCAGAGGACAGCTAACTGAATACTCACTGATCTTTAATAGCTGGCACAGTAACCTCAGCCACTGGCATGTTGCTAATGGTAAAGAATATTCCCTGCTCTCCATGCCCATGGGTGTGGAGAGCAGTGAATATTCTTTCCCTTAGGCCTGTCTCACACGTTCAGATAATTCAGGTACCGGAAAAATCGGTACCGGAGTTATCCGTGTCCGTGTGCTCACGTGGCACATCAGTGTGGCACATGTGCGGCAGCTGTGTGCTGCCTTTGTGCTGACTGAGGACCACACGGACCGTGACTTCCTAGAGTTAAGCGCTGTCCCCTAGTTTTGGTGCTGAAGTCGGCATTCATTCCTTCTCCCCAGCAGCGTTCGCTGGAGAGAAGGAATTAAAAATCAAGGTTTTTTAATTTTTTTAGTGTTTAAAATAAAGTTCGTGGTCACCTCCCACCCCCTGTGCGCCCGCCCGCTTGCATTAAAATACTCACCCAGCTCCCGCGATGCCTCCTCTCAGTGCCGGCAGCTTGTCCTGTGTGAGCGGACACGTGGTAACGCTCATTACAGTGATGAATATGCGGCTCCACCCCTATGGGTTAGGGCTAGCGGAACGCACCGAGTAAATATAGATGTTATTATCGGTGCGTTCGCAGCCCGGGGTCCACCGTGCAGGAGGAACCTGCTGATAGCAAATGACGGCACTATATGGCGGTATAAGCGAACTCTGTTACTTCACAGAGTCGAACAGAAAGAAGACGCTGTGCCCTGTTAACGTCACAGGGGAACACAGGTAACTGCTGAGCTGATGGCAGTCAGTGGTCGCGCACTCAGAGAAGCACACAAAACACTCCTCTCCTGTGGAACCGGAAATTCTAGAGGCTATGAGCCAGCCCTGAATACATTCATACAAAACTCCTCACCAGAGGTGCCGGTATTCTAGGGGCTTATTTCAGCCAAACCCTGTCCACATACAGCCGTGACCACAATAGCAAAGCTCATACACATATTGATACTAGCGCATGGCCATGCGGCTATGCGAACCTTTTATATCTGCCGCAACTTCAGGACCTTCCTAGAGGACCAATGGGAGCTGCCACAGTACCTGAGCAATTTCAGGACCTTCCTAGAGGACCAAAGGGAGCTGCTGCAGTACCTGAGCATGTGACCCCTGACCTCCAATGAGAGGTCTTACCTTGGGCATGCTCAGAAGGGGAAAAGCAGGACTTAGTTTCAGAGACGTCTGCTCGCCCCTAACCAGTACTGGCTATTATGGCAGAACCTGGAAGAACAGCCGTAACCAGGTGCAGAGTATCTGCCTGAGCCAGACGCTGGGACCGACATCTCTGCTGAGCAGGCTCCACTGTGGCTAGAGAAGGATGGGAGACTGCAGCAGAGATGGCTCGAGATTCCCCCTGCGCTGAGCCAGGAACTCAACACCTAACATTACCCCCCTCCTTGGACCTTGCTACGTTCGAAGGCAGCAAAGAGCTGCGGAGCTCGAATATGCTCAGCAGGCTCCCAGGACCTGTCCTCTTGGCCATGACCCTTCCAATCCACCAAATAATTTTTTTTGCCACATACCACCTTGCACCCCAAGATAGCGTTCACCTCGTAATCGTCCGAAGATTAACCCGATGTCCCGGCAGATAACTCAGAAAACCGGGACATGTATACGGGCTTTAAGAGGGACACATGAAAGGTGTCGGTGATACCTAGGCGTGGATGAAGGGCCAGACGGTAGACCACAGGGTTAACCTGTTCGAGGACCTTGAAGGGACCCAAGTAGTGAGGTGCAAACTTAGTGGACTCAACTCGCAACCTGATGTTACGGGCGGAGAGCCACACTAAGTCGCCAGGAGCAAAGGTCGGAGCTGGGCGCCGATGTGCATCAGCGGAGGACCTCATTATCTCCTTGGAGGCCCGGATGGCATCCTGAGTGCGGTCCCAAATGTCCTGTGCCTCCACAGCCCAGTCTGCCACCCTGGAGTCGGCGGAAGACACGGGCACAGGAACCCGCGGATGCTGACCATAATTAAGGAGGAATGGAGCCTGACCAGTGGAGTCAGCTACGGTGTTGTTAAGCGCAAACTCCGCCCACAGTAGCAAGGATGCCCAGTCATCCTGCCTGGCAGAAACAAAATGTTGCAGATATGTGACCAGAGTGGTTGGCCCTCTCTACCAACCCATTCGTCTCTGGATGATATGCTGAAGAGAGATTCAACTCAATGCTGAGTAGATGACAAAGCTCTCTCCAGAACCGAGACGCAAACTGGGGACCCCGGTCACTGACAATTTTGTCCAGCATACCGTGTAGGCGAAAGACATGTTTAATAAACAACGCTGCCAGAGCCCGTGCAGATGGTTGCCGTGGAAGAGGCACCAAATGCACCATTTTGTAAAAATGGTCGGTGATCACCCATATAATGATGCAGCCACGGGACTTGGGTAAGCCCACCACAAAGTCCATCCCGACCATCTCCCAGGACCTGTCTGCCACCGGCAGGGGATAAAGTAACCCAGCTGGCCGTTGTTGAAGAGACTTATTTTTGGCGCAGGAGACACACGCCCGAATATAGTCTGCGATGTCACGGCCATATGCGGCCACCAGTACGTCCTCGCCAGAAGCTCAGATGTCCTTTTGGACCCAAAGTGTCCACCCACCCTGGACGAGTGAGCCCAAGAGAGTACCTCCGGTCGCAAATTTGCTGGCACGAAAGTCTTACCCGTGGGCACAGACTCTAGCGAAACCAGAGCCACGGTCCTCAGGCTCTCAGAAGGGACAATAAGCCGAGGTTCCTCCTCCTCCGCTGATTACACTATGGAGCGGGAGAGAGCGTCGGCACGAATGTTCTTCTCCCCGGAGAGAAAATGGAGGGTGAAATGGAACCGGGAGAAGAACAGGGACCATCTTGCCTGGCGAGAATTTAGCCGCTGGGCAGTCTGAATATAGACCAAGTTCTTGTGGTCGGTGAAAACTTGGAAGGGAAAACGAGCCCCCTCCAAGAGGTGTCTCTACTCCGAGAAGGCCAACTTCATAGCTAGCAACTCCCTGTCCCCGATGGAATAATTCCTCTCCGCCGGTGTGAAGGTCTTAGAGAAAAAGAAGCAGGGATGCTTCTGACCTTGAGCATCCTTTTGGAATAGGACTGCTCCAGCACCAACAGATGAGGCATCCACCTCCATTATGAAAGTTTTATCTACATCGGGGCGATGTAGAAAGGGAGCGCTAGCAAAGTGGGACTTAATAGAGAGGAAAGCCTTGGATAACTCCTCCGACAACAATTTGGGATTTGCTTCCTTTTTGGTGAGGGCAACCAAAGGAGCTACCAACGTTGATAAGTGGGGAATGAACTGGCGATAGTAGTTAATGAACCCCATAAAGCGCTGCATCGCTTTGAGAGAATAAGGTTCCTTCCAGTCCATCACAGCCTGTAGCTTGGCCGGATCCATAGCCAATCCTTGGGCCGAGATGATATATCCCAGGAAAGGCAAAGACTCCTGCTCAAACACACACTTCTCCAACTTGGCATAGAGGGAATTTGCCCATAGGAGGTCGAAGACTTTGCAAACATCTCTCCAGTGGGAGTCTATATCTGGAGAGTAGATGAGAATATCATCCAGGTAGACTACAACCGAAGTGGAGAATATATCCCGTAAGATACAGTTTACAAAGTCTTGGAAAACGGTGGGGGCATTACAGAGCCCAAAGGGCATCACCAGATATTCATAGTGCCCATCCCTGGTGTTAAAAGCCGTCTTCCATTCGTCCCCCTCACGGATGCGAATCAGGTTGTAAGCACCCCGCAGATTTAGTTTAGTAAACACTCTTGCTCCCCGAAGCCTGTCAAAAAGCTCAGATATCAGGGGCAGAGGATACTTGTTCTTAACGGTGATGGCATTAAGACCCCTGTAATCTATGCATGGACGTAATTCTCCGTTCTTCTGCATCAAGAAGAACCCAGCCCCTGCAGGTGACACAGACTTCCTAATGAATCCCCTTGCCAGATTCTCCTGGATGTACTGAGACATTGCCTCCATCTCTGGGAGAGACAATGGGTAGACTCGACCCCAGGGAGGCTCAGCACCAGGCAAGAGGTCAATAGGACAGTCATACGGGTGGTGAGGCGGAAAGGTCTCCGCAGCCCTTTTGGAGAACACGTCCACATGGGGCCAATATTGCTTGGGGAGAGAGGAGAGATCTGTGGGTACCTCTGTAGTAGCAACCTGAACGCATTCCCTCTGACATCTTCCCCCACAAGATTCACTCCATCCCAAAATCCTGCCTGTGGACCACTCAATATGAGGAAAGTGGTACCATAGACAAGGTATCCCTAACATGACCTCATCAATTCCCTCAGGAATGACGAGCAGAGATATAATCTCCTGATGAGATGGCAACATGGATAGAGTAAATGGGATGGTTTGGTGTGTAATCTGTGAGGGCAGTGTCAACCCATTCACCACTCGTACGGTCACTGGTTTGGCGAGCATCACCAGAGGTATTGCATGTTGTTGGGCGAAGGCAGAAGACATAAAATTGCCCTCTGCCCCGGAATCCACGCAAAGCTCTACCGAATGAGTGGATGGGCCAATGGTAATTGTCCCCTTAAAGAACAATTTGGAGGCAAACATCTAGTGAACCTCCACCTACTAGCACTAGACGCTGATGTTTCCCCGACCGCTGATGACATCTGGTGGCAAACTTTACAGACCCTAAGTGCACGAGCGGTCCGGGACTTAGATCCCGCTCGTGACACCTCCATGGCCTCATGTGACTCGGGCGCCTGGCCCGGAGATTCCACAGGTTTGGCGAAGGTGGGAGCCAACTGAAACCTCTGCCTACACTGGGCATGCTCTAACCTCCGCTCGTTAAAACGGAGGTCAATACGAGTAGATACAGCTATTAGCTCCTCCAGTGTGGCGGGAATCTCCCTAGTGGCCAGAGCATCCTTAACATGGTCAGACAGCCCCCTCCAAAATATAGGGATGGGGCTTTATCCGACCACTCTAGCTCAGATGCTAAGGTGCGGAAGTGGACGGCAAAGTGGCTGACCAAAGTTGAGCCGTGAGTCAATGCCAACAGTTGGAGCGCAGTATCATGGGTGACTCAAGGTTCTTAAAAGACCTGTTTCAGAGTGCTCAGGAACAGCGGATCACTCTGTACCACATGATCGCCACGCTCCCACAGCGGCGTAGCGCACTCCAACGCCCTGTCCGACAGGAGAGACATAATGAATCCCACCTTTGCCCGCTCTGTAGGGAAATGTGCAGCCAGGAGCTCAAGGTGTATAGAGCACTGGCTCACGAAACCCCTACAAGATTTGCCATCACCAGAAATTTTTTCTGGCAGCGGGAGGCGAGATAGGGTCGGAATAGTGGTGGCAGTGGACAAAGTTGCTGCAGCCACGCTAGCAGCCTGAACAGCTATTGCGGTAACATCCACAGCTGAGGTTGTGCACTCGAGCCGCCAACCTGCCCTCCAGCTGCTGGATGTACCGCAAAGATTGCTGTTTGTCCGCTATTGCTAGCCAGACGCTGGCGCTAGTATTATGTTAGGGCTAGCGGAACGCACCAAGTACTGTAAATATAGATGTTAATATCGGTGCATTCGCAGCCTGGGGTCCACCGTGCAGGAGGAACCTGCTGATAGCAAATGTCGGCACTATATGGCGGTATAAGCAAACTCTGTTACTTCACAGAGTCACACAGAAAGAAGACGCGGTGCCCTGTTAACGTCACAGGGGAACACAGGTAACTGCTAAGCTGATGGCAGTCAGTGGACACGCACTCAGAGAAGCACACAAAACACTCCTCTCCGGTGGAACCAGAATTCTAGAGGCTATGAGCCAGCCCTGAATACATTCATACAAAACTCCTCACCGGAGGGGCTTATTTCAGCCAAACCCTGTCCACATACTGCCGTGACCACAATAGCAAAGCTCATACACATATTGATACTAGCGCATGGCCATGCGGCCATACGAATCTTTTATATCTGCAGCAACTTCAGGACCTTCCTAGAGGACCAGTGCGAGCTGCCACAGTACCTGAGCAATTTCAGGACCTTCCTAGAGGACCAATGGGAGCTGCTGCAGTACCTGAGCATGTGACCACTGACCTCCAATGAGAGGTCTTACCTTGGGCATGCTCAGAAGGGGAAAAGCGGGACTTAGTCTCAGAGACGTCTGCTCGCCGCTGACCAGTACTGGCTATAATGGCAGAACCTAGAAGAACAGCAGTAACCAGGCGCAGAGTATCTGCCTGAGCCAGATGCTGGGACTGACGTCTCCACTGAGCAGGATCCACTGCGGCTGGAGATGGATGGGAGACCACAGCGGAGATGGCTTGAGATTCCCCCTGTGCAGAGGCGGGAACTCGACACCTAACACACACATCCCTCAGCTTTCTATTGAATCCAAATGTGATCTAACTATCCCACACGGTTCAGGAGAAATCCGTTTCTCTGGTTCTCTTGGGGCCAGACTCCCGCAAGAGGACCAGTTGTTAAACTCTATTAAATCACATTCCGAATATGTATCCAGAATATTCCTATCATACACTGGCGGCGCAGTAAGGCTTATTGAATATCTCTCCCATACACAGCAACCACATGGAGTTAAACAAACAAATTCCTACGGGAGGGGGGAAGGAGCAGAGAGGAGTTTCACTGTCTCATGCTTCTTGTGGACAGAGCCAGCTCTGGGTTAATTAAAGGGAACCTGTCACCTGAATTTGGCGGGACAGGTTTACGGTCATATGGGTGGGGTTTCGGGTGTTTGATTCACCCTTTCCTTGCATGCTGGCCGCAATATTGGATTGAAGTTCATGCTGTGTCCTCCGTAGTACATGCCTGCGCAAGGAAAGATTGTCTTGCGCAGGCGTGTACTACGGAGGACACAGCATGAACCTCAATCCAATATTGCAGCCAGCGGGAAAGGAAAGGGTGAATCAAACTCCTGATAACCCCGCCCATATGACCGCAAACCTGTGCCGCCAAATTCAGGTGACAGGTTCCCTTTAACATTCCGATGGGAGGGGGAAAGAGCAGAGAGGAGTTTCAAGGCTCCCCGCTGGGTTTCAGTTACACAGGGATTGGGCCTAGGCAAACGAAGGCCGTAGGAAAAGGAAGGGGGGTTGGAGCCCACAGCGTGTGTGTTATCAGGGGAACATGAAAAATCATACGCCATGTCATACATTAACGTGACACATATATATATATTAGATAGATAGTTAGCTTAAAAGCCGGCAAATGATCTGCCGCTACAGTATAGAATAGGATAGGTTTTAATAGAATATATATATATCTATTCTATATATCCCAATTCATTACCAGTGACACTGTCATCCTCAATGCCCCCCACTCTGTACCTCCCGCTTCATTATATTTACATGCACTCCTCTGCCCCAATTCAATATGTCATGTCCTCTCTCTCTCTCTCCCATCCCCATCCTCTATTCATCATTTACTCTCCCCATACCCAATTCATCATTGTTTGTTGTCCTCTACCCTCATTTCATCATTTGCTCCCCCACCCTTAAATCATTATCATTTGCTCTTCCCCTTCTCACTCAAGTCATCATTTGCTCTCCCACCCCCACCTTCAATTCATCGTTTGCTCTCCTTACCCTCAGTTCATCATTTGCTCTCCCCAACACCCAATTTGCCATTCGCTCTCCCCCCACCACCCACTCCCAATTTATCTTTTTCTCTCCCCACCCCCAACGCCCAATTCATAATTTTCACTCCCAATTCATTACTTGCTCTCCCCACTCCCAGTTCATCATTTGCTCTCCTTACTGTATATCCCAATTGGCAATTTGCTCTCCTTACCCAGTTCATAATTTGTTCTCCCCCCACTCCCAATTCATCACTTGCTGTCCCCAAGACCATTTAATTAATTCTATTTAAAAAATAAAAAAAAAGATTTCTATACTTACCTCTCTTACGATCCCGTGCAGCTCCACTTCTGGACTGATATCCTGCTGCTCTTACATGACGACATGCCTCTCTTGCATGACATGATCGCATATGCGCCGTCAGCAGTGCGTCACAGAGGAAGCAAAGGTACTGACTCCCTTGGAGCTGCACAGCTGAGAGCTCCAAACCTCCCTGCGCCGAGATGTATGCCACCAGTGGCGGCGGGTTGGCACACTGTACCCTGGGGCCTGATGAGCAGAACTCTTTACTTCTGTTCACCAGGCCCCATACAGCAGTAAGGGCAGTAATGCCCTTAAGGCAGCCCAGCCTTTATGTAACAGAGGCAATCGGATCATCTCAGCTTCAAGTCAGCTGAGGAGACTATTGAAGCAAGTAAGATGTAGAAAAAAGTTTTAAAAAATACTAAAAAAATAAACGTTCAAATTACCCCCTTTTGCCCCATTCAAAATAAAATACTAAAAAAATAGAAGAAAAAAGGAAGTAAATCCCCAGTGTGAAACTTGGATAAAAGTTCAATTTATTTAGACAAATCCATTAAAATCCTTGTGTCAGTGGTACAGAAAATAATGGAGTGCATGATGCGACCAACACATTTCGACCTGTTAAGGTCTTAATCATGGTACCATGATCATGATAAAATGAACTTTTATCCAAGTTTCACGCTGGGGGTTTACTTCCTTTTTTCTTCTGTTGTAGACAACACCTCTGATCCAGGCACCTCCGTGCGTGAATTTCATTCTGAGTCAATCAAGACTTTTGATCCTGTGCAAGCTTGCACAAAAGGACTTCTGCTTCAATCTGGTGAGCTAAATATTTCCCTTTCCTTTTTCCCTTGCATATATTAAAAGAATACACATATTTGATATCGCTGGGTTCAGAAACGCCTGATCTATCAAAATATAACAACAATTAATCAGATGGGTAAACGGTGTAACGCAAAAAAAATCAAAACCCCAGAATTACAGCTTTTTGGTCGCTACAACAACAGGCAATAAAAACATTCTATCTACCCCAAAATGGTATAAATAAAAACGTTAGCACGGGGCCCAAAAAAAAGCCCTCACCCAACCGCAGATCCTGAAAAATGTAAACGCTGAGAGTGTCTCGGAAACTAGCACCACTTTTTTTTCTTACAAACTTTGGATTTTTTCTCACCACTTCAATAAAAAAGAACCTATACTCCCTGACAGAAGTTATGTCGCTTATCCATTTTATGTAAATAAAATCTTTTAGCCTGACGTTAAATTCATCCATTGGTTGTTGTATAAATTATTCTTTTGAAAGCTGAAACCCTCCGAAATGTAGGTTAGGTTAAGAAAATAAATTGGCATCAATGCAGAAATATTGATCAGTTAATGGACACAGAATGGTCAGATTTTGGCAAGACAAAATTTTTGTCGCCTGGTCATATAATGCACCCAATCCTAGTTTACATCCTCACCTGTGATCAGTAAATGATCGGTTAATTAGTGTGTGTGTATAAAAAGAAACCCAGCACCCCAGACCTTCACTTGAACTGCAACTTGAGCTCTGACAACATGCCAAAAATCCACCCTGCAACCAAAGCCTGGATTATCAAGAGGCTGAAGACCAGATCCACTGCAGAGGTGGCTGGCACCTTTAATGTGTCTCAGCGTCAAGTACAAAGAATTAAAAACAGATTTGAAGAGACTGGAGATGTGTTTGACAAGCCCAGGTCCGGCAGACCCCGCAGACAACTGCTCAGGAAGAACGTTTGTTGGTTAGAAAATCCAAAGCAAGCCCCTCTTCCACTGCAGTAGAGCTCCAACAGACCTGGTCACCTCAAGTCCCTGTGTTAACTAGAACAGTTTGTAGGATTCTGTCTCGAAATGGCCTCCATGGTCGAATCAGTGCCCAGAAGCCAGAACTAAACAAAAGGCAAATAAAAAACTGTGTGGCATTTGCAAAGTCCCACTGCCTGCTAAACAGATGGACCGTGGAAAAGTAGCAGAAGGTGGATTTCTCTGATGAATCTTCAGTAGAATTACACCACAGCCGCCGCAAATACTGCAGGAGACCTACTGGAGCCTGTATGGATCCAAAATACACCCAGAAAACAGTTAAATTTGGTGGTGGAAAGATCATGGTCTGGGGTTACATTCAGTATGGGGGTGTGCGAAACATTTGCAAGGTGGAAGGCAATATCAATAGCCTAAAATATCAAGAAGTATTATCTACCTCATCCAAATCATAAAAGGGGTCAAATTCTGCAGCTGGATGGTGCTCCATCTCATACATCCATCTCTACAACAAAGTTCCTCCAGGCAAAAAAGATCAAGGTGTTCAAGGACTGGCCTGCCCAGTCACCAGACATGAACATCATTGAGCATGCTTGGGGTAGGATGAAAGAGGAAGCTTGGAAGACAAAACCAAAAAATCTAGATGAACTCTGGGAGGCATGTAAGACTGCATTCTTTGCTATTCCTGATGACTTCATGACTTCATTAATAAATTGTATGAATCATTGTTGAACCGCATGGATGCAGTCCTTCAAGCTCATGGATGTCACACAAAATATTAAATATGACTCTAATAGCACCACAACTTCATTCACCAATGTTATGCAACATATAGTTGTATTTTAAGTTAATTATTTGTTTGAATATCACATTACTTTCTGTGGGCGACAAAACTTTTGTCTTGCCAAAATCTAACCATTCTGTGTCCATTAACTGATCAATATTTCTGCATTGATACCAATATATTTTCTTAACCTAAACCACATTTTGGAGAGTTTCAGCTTTCAAAAGAATAATTTATACAACCAATGGATGAATTTAACTTCAGGTTATAAGCTTTTATTTACATAACATGGATAAGTGACATAACTTCTGTCAGGGAGTGTATACATGTTTGGTACCTACAAATTCATACTGACCTAGAGAATCATAATGGCAGGTCAGTTTCAGCATTTGATGAACTTGGTAAAAAAATATATAGATTTGCACTTTTTTTTAACAATTTCACAGCACTTACATTTTGTTCCCATTGTCCAGTACACTATATGGTAAAATCAATGGTGCCATTCAAAAGTACAACTCGTCCAGCAAAAATTAAGCCCCCTATTTCTCTATTATTGCCGCACCTGTGCCACATCATTATTAGTCAGTGCCATTCCTCCTCTGGCAGCTGAAAATGTGGTTCGCAGTCAGTCTCCTTCCCATTAGGCTAGGACTACTTTTGCACGCAACATTAGGATAATATCTCCACTAATGATGGTAAATGTGGTCCACAAATTAATACAACCACAATATGATTGCTCGATTTCACACAACTACATTCACTGTCAATTTTACTAGTGCAACAATTAGTGGCTGCCACTTAGGCCGGCGTCACACTAGCGAGTTTTACGGACGTATGAGCGCAGAAAATACGTCCAGAAAATACGCATTGCACACGGCCCAATGATTCTCTATGGGGCAGCTCCTATCTGCCGTATATTACGCATCCGTAATATACGGTATGTTACGGGCGTAGAAAATCGCAGCATGCTGCGTTTGTCAGGCTATTGCGCAAAAAATCTGCCAATGAAAGTCTATGGGGGCGAGAAAATTACGGGTTACACACGGACCATGCATGTGACTTGTGAGAAATACGCACCGGTGTTCTATAGCAAAGCCGGTAATTCAGTGCAGTGTACAGTAAAATCACACTGACAGAATAGAATAGAATAGGTAGAATAAATGTGTACACATAGAATAGGTATATATATATACATATGTCAGTGATACACCTATATGCATATATTTATATTTAATTCAGCGCTAAATATCATAAAAGCCGGTAATTCAATTGCCGGCTTTTCCTATCTCCTTCACAAACCCGATAGGATATGAGACATGGTTTACATACAGTAAACCATCTCATATCCCTTCTTTTATTACATATTCCTCTTTACTAATGTAACAAGTGTCTCTGTGTAAAATTTGGGGTCTCTAGCTATTAAATTAAAGGGTTAAATCCCAGAAAAAATTGGCGTGGGCTCCCACGCAATTTTCTCCGCCAGAGTGGGAAAGCCAGTGACTGAGGGTAGATATTAAAAGCCTAGAGAGGGACCATGGTTATTGCCCCCCTGGCTAAAAACATCTGCCCCCAGCCACCCCAGAAAAGGCACATCTGGAAGATGCGCCTATTCTGGCAGTTGGCCACTCTCTTCCCACTCCCCTGTAGCGGTGGGATATGGGGTAATGAAGGGTTAATGTCACCTTGCTATTGTAAGGTGACATTAAGCCAGGTTAATAATGGAGAGGCGTCAATTATGACACCTATCCATTATTAATCCAATAGTACTAAATGGTTAATAAAACACACACATTATTAAAAAGTATTTTAATGAAATAAAGACACATGGTGTTTTAATATTTTATTATACTCTTAATCCACCTGAAGTCACCTGAAATAAAGTTAAAAAAACAAACAACAATATTCCATACGTTCCATCGTTCAGTCTTGTCCCACGCTGTAAATCCATCTGAAGGGGTTAAATCATTTTACACCCAGGAGTTCTGCTAATCCAGCTGTGCTCCTGACTGTAAAACTTGGTGAATGAATGGAATGCAGGGGAATGTTCTGTAGTTACCTCGAGTCACGGTGATGCACCCCCTGCTGGATGAACTCATATGAACTCGAGCGTGGGAACTTTTCAGAATATTTTCTCACGCTCGAGTTCATATGAGTTCCTCCAGCAGGGGGCACATCACCGCGACTTGCTGTATGTAAACCATGTCTCATATCCTGTCGGGTTTGTGAAGGAGATAGGAAAATCCGGCAATTGAATTACCGGCTTTTCTGCTGTCTAGCGCTGAATTAAATATAAATAAATATATATATATATGTGTGTCTCACTGACATATATATATATATATATATATATATATATATACATATAGACTGTATATATGTTTTTAAGAATATTTGAGCCGATGGATCCATGATATGTCCATTTTGCAAGCCTGCGAGAAAAAAACGCCGTACGGAAGCCATACGGATGCCATACGGATGACACACGGATAAATTTGTGCGTAAAAATCACATCCTCCCATTGAATACGGAACAGTGTTTTTGGACAATTTCTGTGTATTACGGCCGTAAAAAACGGACCGTATTTTCATACGCCTAGCGTGACGCCGGCCTTAGAGTCGAGCAAACAGATATGCGCTGCCCTCCTGGTTTGGTCTGGGGCACTCTATATTTCTGCCCCCGGCATCCTGGGTGCCTGTTGAGTTTACCAAGCCCTGCGACACCCAGCACCCCTGCCGATCAGCTACTCTCGGTACAAGCGGCCAGAAGTACTCAGTTGCAAAGCTGCAAAGTTTTGGCAACTGCATAGTGGCCGGGACGGGTACTGCATATCCGCCCCCTATTTGAATTAATACAGTTGACAGGGCTCTGCACTTCTAGCAACTGAGCACTTCCGTCCACCGCCGGCACCAGCAACAGCTGATTGGGGGAGTTGCTGAGTGTCACTACCCTACCAATTAGATATTGATGACCTATCCTAAGGACAACCTCTTTAACCCCTTCTCGACCTCCGCCGTACTATTACTGCAGAGGTCGGGTCCCCTGCTTTGATGTGGGCTCCGGCGCTGAGCCCACCTCAAAGTCGGGACATGCCAGCTGTTTTGAACAGCTGACATGTGCCCGCAATAGCGGCGGGTGAAATCGCGATTCACCCACCACTATTAACCAGTTAAATGCCGCTGTCAAACGCTGACAGCGGCATTTAACCGGCGCTTCCGGCCGCGCGGCCGGAAATGATCGCATCGCTGACCCCCGTCACATGATCGGGGGTCGGCGATGCATCAGTATGGTAACCATAGAGGTCCTTGAGACCTCTATGGTTACTGATGCCGGCCTGCTGTGAGCACCCCCCTGTGGTCAGCCCTCATAGCTAGTCTGCATTTCATAGTAACATAGTTATTAAGGTTGAAGGAAGACTTTAAGTCCATCTGAAGATCGTTGCTATGTAGCAGAGCTGATCGAGTGGTGCCAGCTTCTAGCCTCCCATAGAGGCTATTGAAGCATGGCAAAAGTTAAAAAAAATGTTTTAAAAAATATGAAAAAAATAAAAAAAATATAAAAGTTTAAATCACCCCCTTTCACCCCATCCAAAATAAAACAATAAAAAAAAATCAAACCTACACATAATTGGTATCGCCGCATTCAGAATCGCCCGACCTATCAATAAAAAAAAAAGCATTAACCTGATCGCTAAACGTCGTAGCGAGAAAAAAAATTGAAACGCCAGAATTGCGTTTTTTTGGTAGCCGCAACATTGCATTAAAATGTAATTATGGGCGACCAAAAGAACATATCTGCACCAAAATGGTATCATTAAAATCGCCAGCTCAGCACGCAAAAAATAAGCCCTTACCTGACCCCAGATCACGAAAAATGGAGACGCTACGGGTAACGGAAAATTGCACAATTTTTTTTTTTTACCAAAGTTTGGAATTTTTTTTACCACTTAGATAAAACGTAACCTAGTCATGTTTGGTGTCTATGAACTCGTAATGACCTGGAGAATCAAAATGGCAGGTCCGTTTTAGCATTTAGTGAACCTAGCAAAAAAGCCAAACAAAAAACCAGTGTGGGATTGCACTTTTTTGCAATTTCACCGCACTTGGAATTTTTTTCCCGTTTTCTAGTACACGACATGCTAAAACCAATGATGTCGTTGAAAAGTCCAACCTGTCCCACAAAAAACAAGCCTTCACATGGCCATATTGACAGAAAAATAAAAAAGTTATGGCTCTGGGAAGGAGGGGAGCGAAAAACGAGAACGCAAAAATGGAAAAGGGCAAGGTCGTGAAGGGGTTAAATATTAGAGACTAACGTCATGGCATCAAAGAGCTTAGTAAGCACAAGAAGGGCTGCCACCACTATAGTCTGGAATTTGATCTAATTGCTATTGAGAATGTCTTGTCCATGTTTCTTTTAGGCCATTACTCAGTAGAAAATGTTTCTTGTAGCCGAACTCATGCAATTCACTGCACAGGACCCTTCTCTACGGATCGTAAAACCCTGGTGGGATGTCATGTGTGATTATCTCAATCTCCTTATGCTTCTCGTGTCTGTATTCTTCGCCACTTTGCAGGTGAGCAAAGAAATCAGCTGGACATTGCCCAATATAGAAAAACCAAAGAAATGAGCCAGACTATAAGCCTGTTAACGTTCAAAGTGTAAGAGCATGTTCACACTGTGTCCATTTCACAGACAAAACCCCAGAAAAAACAAAGCTACCATATACCCTACAGCAGGGCCGGACTGGGACTAAAATTCAGCCCTGGCATTTGAAGTTACACAGGCCCACTTGTCACATGGTGACTGTATAATATCTTTGTACACTTGTAGGCAGGGCCGGTTTTAGGCAAAGTGGGGCCCTAGGCAAAGTTTAAAATGGGTCCCCAAATGCTAACATATTGCACATCACACAGAAGCCTTTCTGTTGTATTTACGTGCGCTGAGTTCAGGCCGCTAAACGAGTTTGATCGACAATACTGAAGTTGTTCAACGCTTGTTTCCCGGCCTCTTTCCACCAGCTGAGGAATAATGATGAGACAGAACGATCACTAATAGATCACCATACAGTATCATGTTTTCAGCAGCACATCTACAGTTTACACTGGCAATGTGCTGCTGACAACAAGGCTTTTTGTTCCAGCAAAAACAATCCGAATATGCAGCATTTTACTTGTTTAGTAAAATACACCCCATAGTCCTCCATATATTATAATGTGCTCCATAGTCCTCCATATAGTATAATACACTCCCTATAGTCCTCCATATATTAAAATACACTGCTCAGTCCTCCACATAGTATAATACACTCCTCATAGTCCTCCATATAGCATAATACAATCCTCATAGTCCTCCATATAGCATAATACAATCCTCATAGTGCTCCATATAGTATAATGCACCGCCACAGTCATCCATGTAGTACAATTCACTTCCCATAGTATAATGCACCCCATAGTTCTTCATATAGTTTAACGTATTCCCCATAGTCCTCGATACAGTATAATGCAGCCCACATATAGTATAATGCAGCCACCCCAGAGTATAATGCAGCCACCCCAGAGTATAATGCAGCCACCCCAGAGTATAATGCAGCCACCCCACAGAGTATAATGCAGCCACCCCAGAGTATGTAACCCCCATAGAATATAATACAGCCCACCTCCCCATAATATATAATGTAGCCCCCCATAGAATATAATGCAGCCCCCCATAGTATATAACGCAGCCTCCCCCATAGAATATAATATACCCCCACAATAGTATATAACACAGCCACATAGTACATAACATGGCCTCCCCCATAGAATATAATATACTCCCCATAGTATATAGCAAAGCCCGCATATTATATAGCACAAACCGCATAGTATACAGCACAGCCTGCATACTATAGCACAGCTCGCGTAGTAGATAACACAGCCCACACAGCAGTATTCAGCACAGACCACACAGTAGTATACAGCACAGACCACACAGTAGTATACAGCACAGCCCACAGAGTAATATATACAGCACAGCCCACAAAGTAATATATACAGCACAGCCCACAAAGTAATATATACAGCACAGCCCACAGAGAACTATATACAGCACAGCCCGCAGAGAACTATATACAGCACAGCCCACAGAGAACTATATAAAGCACAGCCCAGAGTACTATATACAGCACAGCCCAGAGTACTATATAAAGCACAGCCCAGAGAGTACTATATACAGCACAGCCCAGAGAGTACTATATACAGCACAGCCCAGAGAGTACTATATACAGCACAGCCCACAGAGTACTATATACAGCACAGCCCACAGAGTACTATATACAGCACAGCCCACAGAGTACTATATACAGCACAGCCCACAGAGTACTATATACAGCACAGCCCACAGAGTACTATATACAGCACAGCCCACAGAGAACTATATACAGCACACAGTAGTATACAGCACAGAGCACAGCCCACAGAGAACTATATACAGCACACAGTAGTATACAGCACAGAGCACAGCCCACAGAGTACTATATACAGCACAGCCCACAGAGAACTATATACAGCACACAGTAGTATACAGCACAGAGCACAGCCCACAGAGAACTATATACAGCCCACAGTAGTATACAGCACAGAGCACAGCCCACAGAGAACTATATGCAGCACAGAGCACAGCCCACAGAGAACTATATACAGCCCACAGTAGCATACAGCACAGAGCACAGCCCACAGATAACTATATACAGCCCACAGTAGTATACAGCACAGAGCACAGCCCACAGAGAACTATATACAGCACAGAGCACAGCCCACAGAGAACTATATACAGCCCACAGTAGCATACAGCACAGAGCACAGCCCACAGATAACTATATACAGCCCACAGTAGTATACAGCACAGAGCACAGCCCACAGAGAACTATATACAGCACAGAGCACAGCCCACAGAGAACTATATACAGCCCACAGTAGCATACAGCAGAGCACAGCCCACAGATAACTATATACAGCCCACAGTAGTATACAGCACAGAGCACAGCCCACAGAGAGCTATATACAGCCCACAGTAGTATACAGCACAGAGCACAGCCCACAGAGAACTATATACAGCCCACAGCAGTATACAGCACAGAGCACAGCCCACAGAGAACTATATACAGCCCACAGCAGTATACAGCACAGAGCACAGCCCACAGAGAACTATATATAGCACAGAGCACACAGTAGTATACAGCACAGAGCACAGCCCACAGAGAGCTATATACAGCCCACAGCAGTATACAGCACAGAGCACAGCCCACAGAGAACTATATACAGCCCACAGCAGTATACAGCACAGAGCACAGCCCACAGAGAACTATATATAGCACAGAGCACACAGTAGTATACAGCACAGAGCACAGCCCACAGAGAGCTATATACAGCCCACAGCAGTATACAGCACAGAGCACAGCCCACAGAGAACTATATAAAGCACAGAGCACACAGTAGTATACAGCACAGAGCACAGCCCACAGAGAGCTATATACAGCCCACAGCAGTATACAGCACAGAGCACAGCCCACAGATAACTATATACAGCCCACAGTAGCATACAGCACAGAGCACAGCCCACAGATAACTATATACAGCCCACAGTAGTATACAGCACAGAGCACAGCCCACAGAGAACTATATACAGCACAGAGCACAGCCCACAGAGAACTATATACAGCCCACAGTAGCATACAGCACAGAGCACAGCCCACAGATAACTATATACAGCCCACAGTAGTATACAGCACAGAGCACAGCCCACAGAGAACTATATACAGCACAGAGTACAGCCCACAGAGAACTATATACAGCCCACAGTAGCATACAGCAGAGCACAGCCCACAGATAACTATATACAGCCCACAGTAGTATACAGCACAGAGCACAGCCCACAGAGAGCTATATACAGCCCACAGTAGTATACAGCACAGAGCACAGCCCACAGAGAACTATATACAGCCCACAGCAGTATACAGCACAGAGCACAGCCCACAGAGAACTATATACAGCCCACAGCAGTATACAGCACAGAGCACAGCCCACAGAGAACTATATACAGCCCACAGCAGTATACAGCACAGAGCACAGCCCACAGAGAACTATATACAGCCCACAGCAGTATACAGCACAGAGCACAGCCCACAGAGAACTATATACAGCCCACAGCAGTATACAGCACAGAGCACAGCCCACAGAGAACTATATATAGCACAGAGCACACAGTAGTATACAGCACAGAGCACAGCTCACAGAGAGCTATATACAGCCCACAGCAGTATACAGCACAGAGCACAGCCCACAGAGAACTATATACAGCCCACAGCAGTATACAGCACAGAGCACAGCCCACAGAGAACTATATATAGCACAGAGCACACAGTAGTATACAGCACAGAGCACAGCCCACAGAGAGCTATATACAGCCCACAGCAGTATACAGCACAGAGCACAGCCCACAGAGAACTATATACAGCCCACAGCAGTATACAGCACAGAGCACAGCCCACAGAGAGCTATATACAGCCCACAGCAGTATACAGCACAGAGCACAGCCCACAGAGAACTATATACAGCCCACAGTAGTATACAGCACAGAGCACAGCCCACAGAGAGCTATATACAGCCCACAGTAGTATACAGCACAGAGCACAGCCCACAGAGAACTATATACAGCCCACAGCAGTATACAGCACAGAGCACAGCCCACAGAGAACTATATACAGCCCACAGCAGTATACAGCACAGAGCACAGCCCACAGAGAACTATATATAGCACAGAGCACACAGTAGTATACAGCACAGAGCACAGCCCACAGAGAGCTATATACAGCCCACAGCAGTATACAGCACATAGCACAGCCCACAGAGAACTATATACAGCCCACAGTAGTATACAGCACAGAGCACAGCCCACAGAGAACTATATACAGCCCACAGCAGTATACAGCACAGAGCACAGCCCACAGAGAACTATATACAGCCCACAGCAGTATACAGCACAGAGCACAGCCCACAGAGAACTATATACAGCCCACATCTCTTCTCTTCCTCCCCTCCCCTCCTCCGAGAATGGCCCCACAGTCCAGAAAAAAAAAAAACTCTCCTCACCTCTCCTCGTGCCCAGCGTTGCTTCCTGGTTCCTGCTCCTGTCTCAGCAGCTGCAGTCTGCCCGGGACACAGCAGGTGCGCGATGATATGACATCATCGCGCACCCGCAGTGTCAGAGGCAGAGCGAGGAATGATGGGAGAGGAGCGTCTGTAGACGCTCTCTCCTCCATCATTGCATTCAACTGTACCGGCGTCTATACGCCGGTATAGTTGAATGCGACGGCGGGGGCGGCGGATTGAGCGGCCCACCACTGGCACCGGCCCTTCTGGCATTTGCCAGAAGTGCCCTATGGCCAGTCCGGCCCTGCCCTACAGCAAGTACATGGTAATAGTACATGTAAATAGTGTACTTAGTTAATGCTATATTGATTAAAAAAAAATGCATAAAAGCCATCCCACCGCGACAAGGTATACCCAACGGGATGGTCCTAACCTGTCTCTAGTATTAAAACCTATTGTACAATATGGAATCTCCTTCAAAAGGAAGCATTAGGTAAAAGAGCATCAGCTGGTTTGTTTGGGGATGTACACAGTTTACTGCTTTGTTGTAGACCAAACAAACTAATTTGTACCTCCATCATCTAACATTGTTGTCTAGATAATTCCAAAACAAGGAGTGTTTTACTTTATTGTATGAGATGAACCAAAAATGCGCATGGACAATGGTAAATCCATGTCAGCACCTGAATTACTTTTTTACCAAAAGAATATTTTAAACAAGTCTTATGAGATGGTATTTGATCATCTACTACAGGTTTAACTAAAGGCGTGTTTGGACCATTGAGACTCAGTTGGTCCCCTTTCCACTCTGACTTGGGCAAGCCAAGCATAGAACATATTTACCCATATCTTTTAGGGCATCCAATCTTTATGGACCCTGGCATTTGCCCAGATTTTCCTTGCACTACCTTCAGTGACTGATCAAATGCGCCCAAAATCTGATCATATATATAATTATCAGAACAAGTTGCATTGTTAAGTGATGATATTATTCTTTTTATATTAACAGGCCTATAGTGAGAACGTGCTTTGTGTGCCTGTACCCCCAAAACCTTTATTAGAAAATGTCATCAATCTTACCTCAATCCATGGATTTCCAAGTTACTATTTCACATCGGGACACATGACTATAATGGAGTCACAATACTATTTAATAATCAACCAATGGTGCTATGAACACGTGGTCCCAAATTATGCAAGGTTCTTTCCTTACCTTATCTTAGTGAACTCAACAGTTTTTATGGTTACCAGCAATTTTTGGTTTAAGTTTCCAGTGACACTTTCAAGGATCAAGCATTTTATTACTGTTCTTGGAATGTGCCTAGATTCGTCTTGGACCACCAAAGCCCTTGCAAAGACAATGTATGAGGAGAGCAGGATTCATGTGGTTCCATCAAAAACTAGGTCTGAAGCACCAGAACCCATTAGTCCATCTGTCTCTCACATAAAAAATATAGAACAACCATTAATCACAGAACAGTCAGAACATTCACTAACACCACCACAAAAACAAGTTAGTTTCAGCTTGGAAGAAGCTGGGAGACCTAGTGTGACAAATAGGATGTCTAAGAGATTAACTAAAGCGGTAACAGACAAAAGAACCAACGTGTCAATTGTTGACAAGAAAGAAGGAGAGCAGGCAAAGGCTCTTTTTGAAAGAGTAAAAAATTTCCGTCTTCACACAGAGGGGAAGAGCTTACTTTATTATACGTATAAGGCGCAAGCTATATTAAGAGTGCTGCTGGCAACAGCCTTGTTCTCATATGTTACTTATCATACACATGACATTAAATTTGAATTCTACTGTGTGGAGCCACAAAACATTTCAGGGTACACCGAGTTCAACTGTATTTACGTGCCTTGGAGAATGTTTAACTTGTTGTCCATCATCTTCCTGCTACTACTTTTCGTGTACATCTTGATGTGCCTCTACACCATGTACTGGATCTTCTGTTACAAATTACGAGAATACTCTTTTGAAATAATCCGAAATGGATCAAGTATAGATGGCATCCCTGTTGCGATGAACGATTTTGCTTTCCTCCTTCATTTGATCGATCAGTACAATCCACTTTATGTGTGCGATTTTGCAGTCTTCCTATCAGATGTTAGTGAAACCAAGCTAAACCAAATTAACATGAACATCAACTGCACCCAAGAGAAACTTAAGCAGTGTTTAAGCATCAACTCAGAAGGCAAGACTGAGATGCGATTACCAATAGTCCCAGGCTTCCCAGAACAGCTCTTCCATTTGAAAGAAATTGAGGTACTAAAAGTAGAGAAGATAAAAAGTGCAACGTTAACAGGTGATGTCTCCAACTTGTGGCTGCTGAAAGAACTTTGGATCACTAATTGTAACATAAAAGTCAGAACAAGAGCACTAAACTTTTTGAAGAAGAACCTACGCATCTTAAGAGTGAATTTCAGCAATCCAGATGAGATTCCATCTTGGATGTACAACCTATCCTCTCTACGAGAGCTATACATCAGTGGCCAAGTTCAGTCAGAAAGAAGAACCATTGTCGCATTACAATCCTTTAAGGAACTTACAAAGCTCAAGTTTCTTTTCCTCAAACTTCACACATCTTCTATTCCTTCAGCCATAATATGTTTGGCCCAAACTTTGGAAAGCCTTACCATTCACAATGATTATGTTAAACTGTCTTCTGTCTCCATCTTCAAAAAGTTCACAAATCTTAAACAGCTGACACTCAACTTTTGCCAGTTGGATCACATACCCAGTTCTATATTTAACCTTGCAAAACTCCAAGAGGTGGACTTCACCAATAACAACCTGAGCTTTCTGGACGAACTGGCCAGCCTACAGCAATTGGAGAATCTAGTTTCTTTGCATCTTTCTAGAAATAACATCTCCTCTATTCCACCGCATATTGCTAAAGTATCGAGTCTTAAGAAGCTGTACATAAACAATAATCATCTAAAATCCATCTCCTCAGCAATCTTCAAACTGACAAGATTGACCTATTTGAATTTCTCAAATAATCATATCCACGTGCTTCCTGCCGAAATTGGGAATCTCGTTGACCTGCAGTACCTCTCGATTTCTCATAACAAGCTGGCTGTTTTGCCTAGTCAACTTTTCTCCTGCAAAAAGCTTCAGACTCTGGTGCTTTCTCATAACAAAATATCTATTATTTCATCATATATTGGAGAATTAACACAGTTAACCTACCTAGATCTCATGGAGAATAATTTGGAGAAGCTACCTCCAGAACTGGAGAACTGTACCTACCTAAAAAGGAACCAATTGTTGGTTGAGGAGGAAGTATTTGACACCCTGCCCTATGAAATAAGAGAGAGGATGAATATCAAGAATTATTTTGTGAGTAATTACACTTTTTTGGATACAGGGTAACCCTAAACTGTATTCAAATGTGGGCTTCTTGTGGGGTGGACTTATCACAGATGATGGCCTGTATGCATAATATATGGTGGAGATAAAAATCACTAGTCAGGCCACACTTAAGCTGGTCATACGCTTTAGATGACTGTTGGCCGAACGACGCTTCAGCTGATCGTTCGGCCAACAGTCATCTCATTCGACTTTCCCATACTCTCCAGGCCAAGCGCTCCTGTGTTCTTAATGAAAAAGCTGCTAAGTGACACATCGGCCGGTCTCTTATCTCCGGGATAACGAATGCAATTGGCAGTCCAAAATCACATATGTCTTATCAACATCTCTCCAGATGATAAGTCGGCCAGCTCCCCCATACACATTAGACAGTGAGCTGAACCCATTGATATTGGCGGGTTCCACAGACATTAGTCTAATGTCTATGGAGGCCTTTAGTTTGCATTTACACAGAAATATTATCATAAACGTTTCACGATAATCTGACAGTGTACACAGCAAAATGCTTGTTCATCAGGTGAAATGATCTTTTGTGCAGCACAAAAGATAATCGTTTTCAATGCTGCATCGTCCTGTGTAAACAGGCTATTAAATGATAGCCCATTAGTTCCATCAGTCTGTTCGTGTAAACGGATCTTCAGAGTACTGTAAGCAATTTTGATCTCCAGTATATAAGAAGGAGGTAGCTGAAATAGAGCAGAGAAGAGAAACCAAGGTTAGTAAGGGAGTGGGTGATCTGCAGTGCCAAGACAGGTTATCAAATTTGGGCTTGATTCAATCTTATTACAACATACGGATATGAATGGACAGTTTGCAGATATTTCTAATGATCTTTTTATATCTAGACCTGTAACTATGACAAGGGATCATCCTTTACCTCTAGAGCAGGGGTGGGCAATTACATTTCCCGAGTAGCCACATGAGAGACCTTGACTGTTGTAGAGGGCTGAACCAATAGGCCGAAATTAATTCTACTCAATATTAACCTCTTAACCCCCGAAGCTTTTTCCGGTATTGCATTTTTGTTTTTCGCTCCCCTCTTTCCGAGAGCCATAACTTTTTTATTTTTCTGTCAATATGGCCATGTGAGGGCTTATTTTTTGCTGGACGAGTTGTACTTTTGAACGACATCATTGGTTTTACCATGTCTTATACTAGAAAACGGGAAAAAAAATTTCAAGTGCGGTGAAATTGCAAAAAAAGTGCAATCCTACTCTTGTTTTTTGTTTGGCTTTTTTGCTAGGTTCACTAAATGCTAAAATTGACCTGCCATTATGATTCTCCTGGTCATTACGAATTCATAGACACCTAACATGTCTAGGTTCTTTTCTATCTAAGTGGTGAAAAAAAATTCCAAACTTTGCTAAAAAAAAAAAAAAAAAGAAAAAAAAAAAAAGCGCAATTTTCTGATACCCGTAGCGTCTCTAGTTTTCGTGATCTCAGATTGGGTGGGGCTTGATTTTTGTGTCCTGAGCTGACGTTTTTAATGATACCAATTTGGTGCAGATACGTTCTTTTGATCACCCGTTATTGCATTTTAATGCAATTTTGCGGCGACCAAAAAAAACATAATTCTGGTGTTTTGACTTTTTTATTGCTACGCCATTTAGCGATCAGGTAAATATATGTAGGTTTGATTTTTTTTAATTGTTTTATTTTGAATGGTGCAAAACAAGGGTGATTTGACTTTTATATTTTTTCTTTTTTTCACATTTTTAAAAACTTTTTTTTACTTTTGACATGCTTCAATAACCTCCATGGGAGGCTAGAAGCTGGCACAACTTGATCAGCTCAGCTACATAGAGGCGATGTTCAGATCACCTCTATGTAGCTGAATTGCTGAGTTGCTATGAGTGCCGACCACAGGGTGGCGCTCACAGCAATCCGGCATCAACAACCATAGAAGTCTCAAGGAGACCTCTGGTTGTCATGCCGACATACAGATGACCCCGGCATGACAGCGGAATTTAACTAGTTAAAAGGTGCGGGTGGATCGCAATCCGCCTGCGCCTATTGCAGTCACATGTTAGCTGTTTAAAACAGCTAACATGTCCTGGCTTTGAGGTGGGCTCACTGCCAGAGCCCACATCAAAGCGGGGGATACTGCCATCGGCGTAATAGTACGTCCGATGGCACTAAGGGGTTAATATCGATATATTATAATAAATATATTATTGATAATTATATTAATATTAATTGTATCACTTAATATTGAGCAGAATTAATTATGCTGACATCCCCCTATATATCGTTTGAACCATAGTACAGCTCCTTCTGTATATCGTATGAGCCCCCCAACAGCACCTTATACGCTGCATGAGCCCCACACAGCCTCCCCCATATGCGGCATGAGCCCCACACACCCTCCCCCATATGCGGCATGAGCCCCACACAGCCTCCCCCATATGCGGCATGAGCCCTACACTTTCCTCCTCCATATGTGGCATGCGCTCTAAACAGCCTCTGCTATATTCACCATGAGCTCTAACTAGCCTCCCTATACTCGGCATGAGCCCCACACAGCCTCCCTTTACACTGCATGAGCCCCTCACAGCCTCCCCTATATGCAGCATGAGCCCCACACAGCCTCCCTATAAACTGCCTGAGCCCCACACAGCCTCCCTATATACAGCATGAGCCCCACATAGCTTCCCTATATACACTGCATGAGCCTCACACATCCTCCCTGTTTTGGAGCGCCCCGTCAGGGCAGTGGGGTACTCGGTACCAGGTCTGGTGTTCACAGGGGGATGTCACGGTGGCTGACCCGGTCCGTGGCCCTGGGACGTCCGTATAAAAGGGAAAGGTCTTTAAAGGGATAAAGTTTATGTTCGTGACGCCACCTGTGGTATTCGGTCAGTGGGGACCGACGCTGCTTTAAGGGGTCCGCTGGGGTGATGTTATGGCAGCTAGATGGTATACCTTCCCACAGGTGAAGTGTATCCCCAGGGTTCCCGGTTTGTAGATGGTAGGATGGTGAGAGGCGAAGTGATGAACGAGGACACAAGGTTGCAGTCTCTTTACCTTTACTGAAGACTCCAGCATCCACAGTCCAGGGCACCAGACCACAGGGCAGGTAGGGTCCGGCCGGTTTGGAGGCAAGTCCAGAGTCCCCTTGTCCAGGTGGAGAATAAAAGCCTTCCTTTGCACTGTAGTGGTGTAGTCCCTTACTGCTAAGCTTCAGGTGCTCACAGATGTTATCTCTCTCTCTGTCCCCCGGATAGGATAGGACAAAACTCATATGACTGGTGACTTGAGCCTGTTTATGGGATCTCTTAGATGACCCGGCTCTGTGGGGTGTCACCGTGCCTCCTGGGTGTAGGTGCGGACAGGTAGCGTGCAATTAGCTGTCCTGCCGGTCTCTGATGTAAGGCGTAGAGGTCCTCACAACCTCGGTGTTCCAGCTACCGGCGTTTCTGCGCCTCAGAAGGAGGCAGCCTGCTCGGGGCTGGTCCCCTTCTGGTATCCTCTCCTGTGCTTCCTCTCCTGCATGCTCGCTGCAAAAAATTCGGCCTTCAATGTCTCTTTATGGGAGCTGCAGCTCTGTGGGCATGCACAGCTCCGTAGACCCTCTGTCCTCCTCAGACGGCTGTCTGGAACTAACTGAGCTGAGCTCAGCCAGCAACTGGCTACCAGTTATATATATATATATATATACTGTATATATATATATATATATATATATATATATATATATATATATATATATATATATATATATATGGGGAGTGACCTAATAAATAGGAGCAGAAGCTCCCCTGGTGGCCTGGAGTGTGAATGTGTTGCATGTTTGTGATACCTGGATGCAGTTATCCTTCCTTGCCTCCAAACACAGCATCACTCTCCCTGGGAGGAAAGCAATACCACTGTGACGACCAGGACCCTGGGGCGCCACATATACACTGAATGAGCCCCACACAGCCTCCCTATATACACTGCATGAGCCCCACACAGCCTCCATATATGCAGCATGAGCACCATACAGCCTCCCTAAACACTGCATGAGCCCCACACAGCCTCCCCTATATGCAGCATGAGCCCCATACAGCCTCCCTATATGCACTGCATGAGACCCACACAGCCTCCCCTATATGTAGCATGAGCCCCACACAGCCTCCCTATATACACTGCAACAGCCCCACACAGCCTCCCCTATATGCAGCATGAGCCTACACAGCCTCCTAATATACAGCATGAGCCACACAGAGCCTCCCTATACACTGCATGAGCCCTGCACAGCCTCCCTATATACACTGAATGAGCCCCACACAGACTCCCTACATACAATGAATGAGCCCCACACAGCCTCCCTATATACACTGAATGAGCCCCACACAGACTCCCTACATACAATGAATGAGCCCCACACAGCCTCCCTATATACACTGAATGAGCCCCACACAGCCTCCCTATATACACTGAATGAGCCCTACACAGCCTCCCTATATACACTGAATGAGCCCCACACAGCCTCCCTATATGCATTGAATGAGCCCCACACAGCCTCCCTATATACACTGCAAGAGCCCTACACAGCCTCCCCATTCACTGCATGAGCCCCACACAGCCTCCTTACATATACTGCATGATGCCTTCATAGCCTCCCCAAGTGCAGCATGACGCCCCCATAGCCTCCTCATGTGCAGCATGTCACCCCCTTAGCCACACCATATGCAGAATGTTACCCCCATATGCAGCACCATGTGCAGCATGTCACCCCCACGTGCAGAACCATGTGCAGCATGTCACCCCCATGTGCAGCATGTCACTCCCATATGCAGCACCATGTGCAGCATGTCACCTCCATAGTCTCCCTATGCCCACCCAAACATCCCATACACATAAAAAAAAAAAGAATACGACATACTTGCATGGGTCCTGTTCCCCGGCGTTTTGCTTCTCTCTCTGCCTCCAGTGCGCTGACACTCCGCAGTACACAGCTGTTGCGATGAAATAACATCATCGCATCAGCCGTTTCACACACTGATTGGTGGAGGAAGTGGCCGGAGGCCCCTCCTCCACCAAAAAAGTCAGCGCAGATGGAGACAGCGATCGGGCGGGCACGGTGCGGCCCGTGGACCTCTGGGTTCCAGCCCCACAGCTGTCTTGGTCCGTGGGCCGGACTGAGACAGCCAGAGGGCCGGATGTGGCCCGCAGGTCGCACTTTGCCCAGGTCTGCTCTAGAGGAAAGAAGGTTTCATAGTCACAGACTGTGATTCTTGAGGGTATGTGCACACGTAGATGAAATCTCTGCGGATTTTTCCGCACCTGTTTTGAGAAATCCGCAGGTAAAAAGCACTGCGTTTTACCTGCGGATTTACCGCGGATTTTATGTGGTTTTTGTGCGGATTCCACCTGCGATTTTACACCTGCGGATTCCTATAATGGAGCAGGTGTAAACCACTGCGGAATCCGCACAAAGAATGAACATGCTGCGGAATAAACAACGCAGCATTTCCGCACATTTTTTTCCGCAGCATGTGCACTGCGGATTTTGGTTTACATGGTACTGTAAAATCATGGAAAACTGCGAATCCGCAGCGTCAAAACCGCTGCGGATCCGCAGGAAAATCTGCAACGTGTGCACATAGCCTTACTGTAAGAGCAGTGAAACTTTGGAACTGTCTGCCTCTTGATGTTGTAATGGTCAACTCACAAAACAAGTTCAAAGAGGCCTAGATTCCTTTCTTGAAAAAATATATTACAGGTTATGGGTACTAGATTCTGTAATGGGGCGTTGATCTAAGGAATTAATCTGATTCCCATATGTGGAGTCAGGAAGGATTTTTTACCCCTAAGGGTATGTGTCCACGTTCAGGCTTGCTTCAGGCTTTGGTCAGGATTTTATGCAAGTAAAATCCTGACCAAAACTGCACCTGAGGTCACTGGCAGGTCACCTGCGGTGTTCCTGCGTGTTTTGCTCATTGTAGCAACATGCTGCGTTTTGAAAAACGCATAGTGGAGTCGGGATTTCATTAAATCCCCTCCACTATGCTGTAACATCTGGACGCTGCGTTTTTGACGCTGCAGAAAAACGCAGCGTCAAAAACGCAGCGTTTCCTGAACGTGGACACATACCCTAATATGGGGCAATTAGCATCTGCCTCATGGGTTTTTTCCCCTCTGGATTAGTATGTTAGGTTGCAGGTTGAACTTTGTGTCTTTTTTTCAATCTGAATTGGATAAGGCAGTGGTCTTCTGAAAGAGGTGGTCTTTTGGAGCGGTTTCCCTTAATCTACACACTTCATGTAAGGACATATCCATATAACATAATAAATATTTGGAGTATGGTGATTTTAAAACAATTTTGGAACAAAATTGAAAGTAATACAATTTATATTGAAGAACCTGTCATTTGGTACTGCTGAAAATAAAGGCAAGAAAGTAGACAATCATTTGCAGTTTTTGTCTGTTAACTGTTTAAATTTAAAGGGGACCGGTCACCTGCAGAAAAACATTTTAAAAATCCACAAGCACCTCTGATTCTTCCACTCTTTTCTGTTTTATGCTGCATTGCTCAATTGTAGAGATATTCACATTTCTTTCTTCTGGACAGCAGGATGTGAAATCTCTGTTTATAGACCAACTGAGCGTTTCTTCAGAGTCTTCTCTCCTAGATGCTGCCAATCACAGCTCAGCAGCTGATTTAGCAGTCTATCAGTCAGACGCTGCCGAGCTATGATTGGCAACGATTGGTAGGGTGGGTTAAAAGCACTCTCCCACAGAAAAGACTGAAGAAATGCTGAGTTGGACTGCAAAGCAGAGATTTCACATACTGCGCTTCAGAAGCAACAAACTTGAATATCAGTGCAGCTCAATGCAGATAAAAAGGAGCAGAACAAGGAGAGCTCAAAGATTTTTTCAAGGTATTAAACTAAAAAAATGTTTAAGCAAGTTAAAGGTCCTCTTTAAAGAGAACCTTTTAAGATAAACAAGCAGTCTCATCTGCGAACATCAGCCTGTACCAGAGCAAAAGGAAAGGAGCAGATTGGTATATAGATTTGAGAACAAAATAAGTATACCGGTTAGGCCGGGGTCACACTAGACCGTAATACGGACGAGTGCTATGCGATAAAAAATCGCATAGCACTCGGCCCAATGTTAATCTATGGTGCAGCTCCCATCATCCGATATTTTCTCCACCGTATTTCGGATCCGAGGGAACTCGCAGCAGGCTGCGATTGTCAGCGTATCTCGGCCGAGACTCGCCAATGCAAGTCTATGGGTGCGCGAAAAAATCGGATTACACACGGAGCATGCGTGTGCATTGCGAGAAATACGCAGCGGTGTTCTATAGAAAAGCCGGTAATTCAATTGCCGGCTTCTCATTTCTCCTTCACAAACCCGACAGGATATGAGACATGGATTACATACAGTAAACCATCTCATATCCCCCTTTTTTTTGCATATTCCACACTACTAATGTTAGTAGTGTTTCTATAAGGCACCAGAAACTACTACGGACCCATGTAGGTATAATAACTCATAAATATATCATTTATCCGGAGGAAAATGAGTAAATACCAAAAACAAATAATTCAAATATAACAATTATTTTTATTTGTACTGACATAAACTTGTTTACATCCAAAATAAATACATAGGTCTTAATAAAATTATGTGAATCACACCAAAGTGTTTAGATGTGACACAGGATGGAGCATATCAGACTATGGTTACTAAATAAATAAACAATGAGGGATCCTTGATGCTTTTAACTGGGTGCCAATGAGTCCACTGGAAACAGTGCATCACTAATTGTGATTGCACTCCCTCCTACTCATACCAAAGTATTCACACCATATGTTATAGACAACAAGGATAGATGAATCACCGGTTGCCAATGCAGCCCCTCCTATTAATACACATATGCTACGATTAGCTAATCCCTCATCAGTGTACAAAAGTAACAACTGTATTTACCCATGATAAGGTCCAATGTCCAGCTCCAAACTGTGTCAGGAACCCCAATGCGCGTTTCGCGTATAAAATATGTCGCTTCCTCAGGGGGCGTGAGGAAGTGTGAATACTTTGGTATGAGTAGGAGGGAGTGCAATCACAATTAGTGATGCACTGTTTCCAGTGGACTCATTGGCACCTAGTAGTTAAAAGCATTAAGGATCCCTCATTGTTTATTTATTTAGTAACCATAGTCTGATATGTGTCATGATTCCAATGGCAGGGAATCACCAAAAGGGCAAGCACAAAAATAGGACAAGCTCTAGGGTGATGGAACCTGAGCTGACCGCGATCCTGAACTTAACACAAACACTATCAGCAGCCGGGGAACGTACCTACGGGGACTCTAGACGTCTCGCGCCAGCCGGAGAACTAACTTCCCCTAGAAGATGAAAAGCAGACCTCTCTTGCCTCCTAGAGAAATACTCCAAAGGGATAGCAGCCCCCCACATATAATGACGGTGAATTAAGAGGAAGGCACATACGCAGGTATGAAAACAGTTTTAGCAAAATGAGGCCCTCTACAGATAGATAGCAGAAGGATACCAAAGAGATCTAGGCGGTCAGCGAAAAACCCTTTCTTCAAAAAAACCATCCTGAAATTACTGGGACCCATGTGCCAACTCATGGTACATGGGGAGTAATTTCAGCCCACTAGAGCAACCAGCAGCAAAGATTCATATGTATGCAAGCTGGACTAAAAACATAATAAGGCAGAACACAAAAAACAGGAAAATCAGAACTTAGCTTGTCCAGCAGATTATAGGAGCAGGTAGCAGAGGCAAACAGAGACACTCTGATTACATTGACAGCCGGCAAGGGAATGACAGGAAAGCCAGGTTAAATAGGAAACACCCAGCTTATGATGGACAGGTGGAAACCAGAGACCGCAACCCACCAAAGTCACCCAGTACCACTTGTAACCACCAGAGGGAGCCCAAAAACAGAATCCACAACAGATATGCTCCATCCTGTGTCACATCTAAATACTTTGGTGTGATTCACATAATTTTATTAAGACCTATGTATTTATTTTGGATGTAAACAAGTTTATGTCAGTAAAAATAAAAATAATTGTTATATTTGAATTATTTGTTTTTGGTATTTACTCATTTTCCTCCGGATAAATAATGTTAGTAGTGTGTATGTGCAAAATTTGGCCGCTGTAGCTGCTCAAATAAAGGGTTAAATGGCGGAAAAAATTGGCGTGGGCTCCCGCGCAATTTTCTCCGCCAGAGTAGTAAAGCCAGTGACTGAGGGCAGATATTAATAGCCTAGAGAGGGTCCATGGTTATTGCCCCCCCCCCCCTGGCTACAAACATCTGCCCCCAGCCACCCCAGAAAAGGCACATCTGGAAGATGCGCCTATTCTGGCACTTGGCCACTCTCTTCCCACTCCCGTGTAGCGGTGGGATATGGGGTAATGAAGGGTTAATGCCACCTTGCTATTGTAAGGTGACATTAAGCCAGATTAATAATGGAGAGGCGTCAATTATGACACCTATCCATTATTAATCCAATTGTCTGAAAGGGTTAAAAAAGACACACACACATTATTAAAAATGATTTTAATGAAATAAACACACAGGTTGTTTTAGTATTTTATTGTTCTCTCAATCCATCAGAACACCCTCGCTTGGCAAAATAATTAACCCACAAGATACATACCTTCCGATGATCTTTCACGTCCAACGAGGTAATCCATCTGAAGGGGTTAATTATTTTACAGCCATGAGCTGCGCTAAAGCACTCGCTCGTGGTTGTAATCCCCGGGTAATGAAAGGAAATCTGAGTGATCTGTACTTACATTGAGTTGCGGTGATGCGCCCTCTGGTGGATGTTCTCATGAACTGCAGCCTTGGAAAAGTTCCCACGCTCGAGTTCATATGAGTTCATCCACCAGAGGGCGCATCACCGCAACTCAATGTAAGTACAGATCACTCAGATTTCCTTCATTCCCCGGGGATTACAACCACGAGCGAGTGCTTTAGCGCAGCTCATGGCTGTAAAATAATTAACCCCTTCAGATGGATTACCTCGTGGGACGTGACGGGTCATCTGAGGGTATGTATCTTGTGCGTTTATTATTTTGCCAAGCGAGGGTCTGCAGCTGGATTGAGAGAACAATAAAATACTAAAACAACCTGTGTGTTTATTTCATTAAAATCATTTATAATAATGTGTGTGTGTGTTTTTTAACCCTTTCAGACAATTGGATTAATGATGGATAGGTGACATAACTGACGCCTCTCCATTATTAATCTGGCTTAATGTCACCTTACAATAGCAAGGTGGCATTAACCCTTCATTACCCCATAGCCCACCGCTACAGGGAGTGGGAAGAGAGTGGCCAAGTGCCAGAATAGGCGCATCTTCCAGATGTGCCTTTTCTGGGGTGGCTGGGGGCAGATGTTTCTAGCCACGGGGGGGGGGCCAATAACCATGGACCCTCTCCTGGCTATTAATATCTGCCCTCAGTCACTGGCTTTACCATTCTGGCGGAGAAAATTGCGCGGGAGCCCACGCCAATTTTTTCCGCCATTTAACCCTTTATTTGAGCAGCTAGAGCCCCCAAATTTTGCACATACACACTACTAACATTAGTAGTGTGGAATATGCAAAAAAAAGGGATATGAGATGGTTTACTGTATGTAAACCATGTCTCATATCATGTCGGGTTTGGGAAGGAGAAATGAAAAGCCGGCAATTGAATTACCGGCTTTTCACATATATCGCGCTGAATGAAATATAAATACAGAATATATATATATATATGTGTCTCAATGACATATATATATATATATATATATATATATACACTCACCGGCCACTTTATTAGGTACACCATGCTAGTAACGGGTTGGACCCCCTTTTGCCTTCAGAACTGCCTCAATTCTTCGTGGCATAGATTCAACAAGGTGCTGGAAGCATTCCTCAGAGATTTTGGTCCATATTGACATGATGGCATCACACAGTTGCCGCAGATTTGTCGGCTGCACATCCCAAAGATGCTCCATACAAGGCAGGATGGATCCATGCTTTCATGTTGTTTACGCCAAATTCTGACCCTACCATCCGAATGTCGCAGCAGAAATCGAGACTCATCAGACCAAGCAACGTTTTTCCAATCTTCTACTGTCCAATTTCGATGAGCTTGTACAAATTGTAGCCTCAGTTTCCTGTTCTTAGCTGAAAGGAGTGGTACCCGGTGTGGTCTTCTGCTGCTGTAGCCCATCTGCCTCAAAGTTCGACGCACTGTGCATTCAGAGATGCTCTTAGGCCTACCTTGGTTGTAACGGGTGGCGATTTGAGTCACTGTTGCCTTTCTATCAGCTCGAACCAGTCTGCCCATTCTCCTCTGACCTCTGGCATCAACAAGGCATTTCCGCCCACAGAACTGCCGCTCACTGGATTTTTTTTCTTTTTCGGACCATTCTCTGTAAACCCTAGAGATGGTTGTGCGTGAAAATCCCAGTAGATCAGCAGTTTCTGAAATACTCAGACCAGCCCTTCTGGCACCAACAACCATGCCACGTTCAAAGGCACTCAAATCACCTTTCTTCCCCATACTGATGCTCGGTTTGAACTGCAGGAGATTGTCTTGACCATGTCTACATGCCTAAATGCACTGAGTTGCCGCCATGTGATTGGCTGATTAGAAATTAAGTGTTAACAAGAAGTTGGACAGGTGTACCTAATAAAGTGGCCGGTGAGTGTATATATACTGTATATATGTTTTCCCGAACATTTGAGCACATAAATCCATTAGATGTCGGTTTTGCAAGCTTGCGAGAAAATCTCGGCATACGGATGCCATACGGATGTCACACGGATGTCACACGGATCATTTGATGCGAGGAAATCGCATCCTCGCACTGCATACGGATCACTGTTTTTGAAACATTTGTGCGATTCTCGGCCGTGAAAAACGGACCGTTTTTTTGTACGTTAAGTGTGTCCCCGGCCTAACTTGTATTCTCAGAGAACTGCCCACTGGAGTCCTAACTAGAATGAGCAGAGATTTCAATCTATAAGTTAGAAGCAATAATATTTCTACTATTTCTATGCAAAACTATATGTTAATGTGTTCTACTGCTCCTACTCTATACTATGATACCAGAATGGATTGCATTTTCAAGGTGACAGGTTCCATTTAAAGGATTTTTTTTCTGCTATTAGGACATATTAATGTAATAGAGGCCCCCTCTTTATAAACCAGAGCTCATAGCCACTAGTTTGTGTTAATAATTTAAAAGAGTGCCATTAATGCTTGACAACTCCTTTAAAGGTATGCTTTTAAACAGGGGTTATTGTGCAGTACCAGGCATAGGCTGCTACACATTAAATGGAGCGGAGCTTTACAGCTCTGATCACAGTGTTTTCATCTGTGCAAATAACAGTTGATCAGTGGGAGTGCAAGGTGGTGGACCCCCACCGATCCGCTTCTGTGAATAGATCATCAATTTGCTGTGACCAGACAAAGCCTTAAATAATAAAATCTCGTTTAGAGTGCAAAAGAATTAGCAGCTGTAGCGGGCTGGGTTGTGGAACTACTGTGCCGGGGCTCAAGGAAAGCCTGGAGGGGCGTAACTAGGAACCTCACCTGATCCGACCTCGGATACACAGTGTCATACGATACCATGATCAGAGGAGAGACAAAGGAGGTGGACCAGGAGTTATACCAGGACTGACCTTGGGTAGATGGCAGTTGACCCCCTAGGGTTTGGGTATCTGTGACTGCCCGAAGGAAGGTACAGTAGATGCAGGCAAGCAATGTAAGTATATGGGAACCATGAATGCAGGGTGGACCGGCTGATGTAAAAATAAGCACTGGCAGATGTGGCTGGACCGCCTCACGTAGAGATAAACACTGGCCGGTGCAGTTAGACTGGCTGACGTAGAGATGAGAACTGGCAGATGCAGCTGAATCAGCTGATGTAGAGATGAGTGTGGCAGGTGCAGCTGGATTGGCTGAGGGACAGACAGGTGGGCACGACTGACAGACAGGCAGGTATACAGGAATACGAGCACTGGGACCTGAGAACTAACAAGAGTGTTATGGAACAAAGTTACAATGTTGCATAGGCACCTCCCTTCAGATGGAGATGCCTTATATAATGAGTGTTATGGCTAAACAACAAAGGGCAGGGTGACCTACAGTATATATTTCAAATGCAATTATAATAATCACAGGGTGCTACTAACGCATAGGAAGGGGGAACAATAACTAGAGGAAAGACTAATGCGTATGTAGTAAGTGTACACCCGAGGTACAAAAAAATATCAAAAACTACTTTATTATCACCAAAGCACAAACATGATTAAAAACATTTAGAAACAACAATGATAACACCCCCATCCATGTACAATAATACATCTATGTGACCCTAGGACATGATACCATAGTAACATAGGCACTCATAATGAAAGTGCAATATGCATGAATAATGTAAACAAACACCAAAAAGTTGTCATAAGGTCATAACAATCCAGCCATAAATAATGAAATAACAATCAAGTCAATATAGTTGGCTGAGTGCACATACCATGGACCCTGGAATGTGGGCGTCCCCACAGGTGTAAGCTCGGTGTCTGAGAAAGATAAAGCTATTGTCCAAAGAAGGGGGGTCACATAATGTGACAGGAAGCCATACTAAATCCCTCATGCGTGCAAAATAGCACTATACAAATTGGAACAAGAGTGCAGAAAAAACGTATCATAGTGGACAAAGTTATTTCCAATATTAAATACCTGCAATGTCAAATAGATATGCTGCGCTGCAAAAGAACCAGGTGGTAATCAAAGGAGAGAGCCCATGTAAATAGCTAGAGAGACCCTATGACAATAGAGAAAATGGCAGCAGGGAGCCCCTGGATGAAGGGAGGGAGATGGATGGCGTGGAAAGATGGGAGTGTGGGAGAGCCCCACGTGTATCGCTGCGGTGCAGCTTCGTCAGGTGAAGTCTCTCATATAATGAGTGTCTCCCAGCCGTTGGCTGGGGACACTTTAGGATGGCATGTGCTGTCCCTTTAAGAGGACGAGACCAAGGGCTCAGATATCTGCGTGCTGTGCATGCACCCCGGGCATCAGCATCCGAAGCAGGAGGTGAAGAATAGTGACTGCGGTGGTAAGTCGGTAATTCTGCTGGGAAAGAGGGGCAAAGGGCAGAGACGTCAGCGATACAGAACTCCCCCTTTACGCCACCTATTTTTCAAGCCCACAAGAAATCTCTCCAGGAGTAGAGAGGCATGGATATTCTTCTTGGGCTCCCGGGACCCCCTCCTTAGGACTGAAACCCTTCCAATACACAAGAAAAAAGGTCTTTCCTCTTACCCTCTTGGTGGCCAGAATGTTCTCTACCTCGAAAACGTTGTCCGTGTTGACAAGCAATCAGGGAGCCAGCGGATTCCTTAGCCTGTGCAATCTATAATGGGCTTGGGCCCAAGGAAAGCCTAGAGGGGCGTAACTAGGAGCCAACTCTGATCCGACCTCGGATACACAGCACCATACGATATCGTGATCCAAGCAGAGACAAAGGAGGTGGAGTAGGTGCTACACCAGGACTGACCATGAGTAGATGGCAGCTGACCCCTAGGGACGAGTAGCTGGAACGGTCTGAAGGAAGGTCCAGTAGATGCAGGCAAGCGCTGTAAGATTACAGGAACCACAGATGCAGATGGGACCAGCTGATGTACAGATGAGCACTGGCGGGTGTGGTTGGTCCGGCTGACGTAGAGATGAGCACTGGCAGGTGCTGGTATACAGGAATCCAAGCACTGGGACCTGAGAACTAACAAGAGTGTTAAGGAGAAAACTTACACAGGCACCTCCCTTCAGGTGGAGGTGTCTTAAATAATGAGTGCCTCTCATCCATTGGCTGGGGACACTTTACGCCCTAAGCACAGTGCCTGTGGATCTGCGTGCACCCCTGGCATCAGCAGACAATGCAGGAAGTGAGGAACGGAGACTGCGGTGGTGAGTAAGTTGGCGACTCTGGGGGGGAAGAGGGGCAGAGGTCAGAGACGCCGGCGCTACAGCAGCATCGGGGAGTTCAGTCCCTGGAAGTAATTTTGATTTCTTATCTTCTGTTCATGCTGTGTCTTCCTGCTATGAGAGGGGATAAAGTATTAGTTCATGCATTCAGGCGCAGGTGGAGCACAGAACTGTTACCATTGGCTGCTCCAGAGATTACATACAATATTATATATTTTCACATACAAAATATAGGCCAGCAGCTGTCAGGGAATACTGAAAGTGATACTTGTTCAGATACATGGCCACAAGTTAATGGACATTGTGCTCATAGCTCTTCTACACTTTCCTCTCGGTTTTGCAGACTTCAGAATTAATAACGAGCAGTGAAGACTGAACCGACCCTCCAGAAAAGGCTCCCAGATATGAAGATGCTCATCTCAACAGACTTGCCTTTACAGTTTTTTTAGTGCATTCAATACTTAGAGAAAGTTTCAAGTTCGTACAAGATAAGAGACAAACATGGCTGCTATCTTCCAGAAACTGCGCCACTCCTGTCCATGTCCTGTGAATGGCAGCACACCGCAGCTATGTTCCACTCAATGGAGCTGAACTGCAATACGATACACTGATAGGTTGCGAACCTGTTCCTGGAAGAAAGCAGTCATGTTTTCCTATTCTGTAAAACCCTGTTTTTTAATGGTTTATAAAAGTAAAGAAGGATTAAAGTAAGTCAATGTTTACAACCCCCTGTCTGTAGATACAGCACTAAGTTGTCCCAGAGGTCCTCAAATTTGTGTTAAAAAATTGATAGATTTTTAGCTGAAAATATAGAAATGTGCTATTTATTCACAGGGCATCCCCTTTAATACAGGAAATATATTAGTGAGTGATAAAATCTAGTAAGATATAGTTCCACAGAATCTCTTTAGTTAAAGGGGTTTTCTCAAATTTGAAAATGATCCCCTATCTGAAGAGCCTGGAGTGAATGGAGCGGTCATTGATCGTGCTTATTGCTGCTCCATTCATTCTTATGGTTTGTTCTGAAGACCAGCTGAGTGTAGCGCTAGCCCATCTCCGGCAGTCCAATTAAGAAAGAATTAAGCGGCAATGCGCATGATTGACCTCCACTCCATTCATTCTTATGGGAGTTCTGAAGACCAGCTGACTGCAGCACTCACCCATCTATGATGGTTCCAATAAGAAAGAATGAAGCTGCAATGCACATGATTGGCCTCCACTCCATTCATTTTTATGGGAGTTCTGAAGTCTAGCTGAGTGCAGCACTCGCCCATCTCTGGTGGTTCCAATTAAGAAAGAATGAAGAATGAAGCGGCAGTGCGCATGATTGACCTCCACTCTATTCATTCTTATGGGAGTTCTGAAGACCAGCTGAGTGCAGCACTCGCCCATCTATGGTGGTTCCATTAAGAAAGTATGAAGCGGCAATGCACATGATTGACCTCCACTCCATTCATTCTTATGGGAGTTCTGAAGACCAGCTGAGTGCAGCACTCACCCATCTATGGTGGTTCCATTAAGAAAGTATGAAGCGGCAATGCACATGATTGACCTCCACTCCATTCATTTTTATGGGAGTTCTGAAGACCAGCTGAGTGCAGCGCTCGCCCGTCACTGGTGGTTCCATTAAGAAAGAATGAAGCATCAATGCGCATGATTGATCTCCACTCCATTCATTCTTATGGGAGTTCTGAAGATCAGCTGAGTGCAGCGCTCGCCCATCTCTGGTGTTTCCATTAAAAAAGAATGAAGCAGCAATGCGCATGATTGACCTCCACTCCATTCATTCTTATGGGAGTTCTGAAGACTAGCTGAGTGCAGCGCTCGCCCGTCACTCGTGGTTCCATTAAGAAAGAATGAAGCATCAATGCGCATGATTGACCTCCACTCCATTCATTCTTATGGGAGTTCTGAAGACCAGCTGAGTGCAGCGCTCGCCCATCTCTGGTGTTTCCATTAAGAAAGAATGAAGCATCAATGCGCATGATTGACCTCTACTCCATTCATTCTTATGGGAGTTCTGAAGACCAGCTAAGTGCAGCGCTCGCCCATCTCTGGTGGTTCCATTAAGAAAGAATGAAGCAGCAATGCGCATGATTGACCTCTACTCCATTCATTCTTATGGGAGTTCTGAAGACCAGCTGAGTGCAGCGCTCGCCTGTCACTGGTGGTTCCATTAAGAAAGAATGAAGCGGCAATGCGCACGATTGACCTCCACTCCATTCATTCTCATGGGAGTTCTGAATACCAGCTGACTGCAGCGCTCGCCCGTCACTGGTGGTTCCATTAAGAAAGAATGAAGCGGCAATGCGCATGATTGACCTCCACTCCATTCATTCTCATGGGAGTTCTGAAGAGTAGCTGAGTGCAGCGCTCACCCATCTCTGGTGGTTCTAATTAAGAAAGAATGAAGTGGCAATGCGCATGATTGAGCTCCACTCCATTCTTATGGGAGTTCTGAAGACTAGCTGAGTGCAGCACTCGCCCATCTCTGGTGGTTCTAATTAAGAAAGAATGAAGCGGCAATGCGCATGATTGACCTCCACTCTATTCATTCTTATGGGAGTTCTGAAGACCAGCTGAGTGCAGCGCTCGCCCGTCACTGGTGGTTCTATTAAGAAAGAATGAAGCAGCAATGCGCATGATTGAGCTCCACTCCATTCACCGGGGCTCTTCCCAGTTCTTGACTCAGGATCAGTGGTGGTCCCAGAGGCAGACACTTAGCTATTGGGTAGTTATTCGCTATCCAATAGATAAAGGATATTTCCAAACTTAAGAATACCTCTTTTAGATATGCCGAAAACAAAATTTGAACAGGTTTTAATTAAAAATATCTTGCCATTGTGTATACGGCTCCCATGCAGACCCCAGTTTTGTCTGTTCCTGCAGTCTTACATTACTCTACTGCAATTGCCCCCCTCTGCTGCAGAGAATAAACGTATACAAAGGGAGAAGAATAAATGGAGTATCAGACTACAAATGACTTGTTTGCTATCTGTAACCATGGAGACACATAGATCTGCATAAGAGCTGAAGACGCAGTAAGATATTTGTAATCAAGACAATTTGCAAAGTTGCTTCAGTTTTTATTTTAGGAGCATTGGATGAAAAATATGGCTAAGAAATAGGAAATACCCTTGATTGCATACCCTTCCCTTTTGTTTAGGTGGTATACTGTTGTATTAATATAGGAAGCTTTCTATAAGCATTGTATATAAAAAAAAAAAAAAAAAAAACAATTGCCAAAGTGGCACAAATTATTAGTTATGTTTCATATTTGTTAGGATGTTAATTATTCTAATGTTTTTCTGGTTAAAATTTAAAATTAAAAATGTAAAAAAAATAATGTCATTGGGCTATTTCTTACAGTACATCCACAGGTTGAATGACCCTTTTATGGCTTTTTGGACCATACTATCTTCTTCTTGCTATTACAGATAAGAAAATATTTCATGAATTAGTGTCTTTGGAGTAAAATTTGGCAAATTGGCAATGCAGGTAAAATTCACATGGCACAGATAGGTTGTCACGAGGAATTAAAGGGGTTGTCCAGGCTTGGGGCTGAAGTCTGCTGTCACACTGTGTGATTGCAGACTTGTGAATCCTGACAGATCGCACAGTCAGGATTCTCTGGTGCCAGTGGCGGGCAAGTATGCAGACATGTGGTCACATGCTAACTAGAAGTGTGCAGTCTCACTGGATACAGTGAACATGTCTAGTCGAAATGTGTCAGGAAGTATGTAAATTACTTACTAGCGATCACTGGCCCACCCGATCCCGGCACCGGAGAATCCTGTCAGCGTGAATTGTGCACACTGTGAGGAGTCAAAAATCTGCAGTTACATAAAGTGACTGCAGATGTGAGTCCCAACTCTTTAAAAGGAATTACCAAATTGGGTTTAGAAGACACATGTGTCACCATGCAAAGGAAAAATAACCACTCCCAACTGAGATTGGAGCGCCCCAAGGGCTGTGGGTTACTCGGTACCGGGTCCTTCGGTTCTCAAGGGGGATGTCACGGTTGCTGACCCGGTCCGTGGCCCTCGGGAGGTCCGTTGTAAATGGGGGAAAGGTCTTTAAAGGGATAATGTTCGTGACACCACCTGTGGTATTCGGTCAGGGTGACCGACGCTGCTTTAAGAGGTCCGCTGGGGTGATGTTATGGCAGCTAGATGCTATACCTTCCCACAGGTGAAGTGTATCCCCAGGGCTTCCCAGTGTGTAGATGGTGGATGGTGAAAGACGCAGTGAAGAACGAGGACACAAGGTTGCAGTCTCTTTACCTTTTTACTGTAGGCTTCAGCATCCACAGTCCAGAGCACCAGATCACAGGGCAGGCAGATTCCGGCCGGTCTGAAGGCAAATCCAGAGTCCCCTTATCCAGGTGGAAATCAGTAGCCTTCCTCTAGCGCCTGGGTGTTGTAGTACCTTACTTGTTATGGACCTGGTGGTTAGGAGCACCCGGAATGACCTGATGAGTAAACTCAAAATCGGAACTAGCTCTGGGAAGTGGGAACTCTGCTGACCGCAAACTCTACTCTTATCACACACACTAGAAATAGCCGTGGAGCGTACCTAACTCTCCCTAGACGCCTCTTCACAGCCTAAGAGCTAACTACCCCTAAAGATAGAAATAGAAGCCTAACCTTGCCTCAGAGAAATTCCCCAAAGGTAAAGGCAGCCCCCCACATATATTGACTGTGAGTTAAGAGGAAAGTCACAAACACAGGAATGAAACAGGTTTAAGCAAAGGAGGCCAGACTCACTAAATAGTCAGAGGATAGAAAAGGAAACTATGCGGTCAGCACAAAAAAACTACAAAAACCACGCAGAGTATGCAAAAAGACCCCCACACCGACTCACGGTGTGGAGGTGCAACACTGCACCCCAGAGCTTCCAGCTAGCAAGGAAATATCATGATAGCAAGCTGGACAAGAATTTAGCAGTACTAAGAAATATATTCAGGCAGCAGTAACAACAAATGAACTAGCAGGGACTTAGCTTCTGCTGGAGTAGACAGGTCCTCAGAGAAGTCCAAGAGAGATCTGAACCAATACTGATACATTGACAGCTGGCATGAAGTAACGATCTGAGTGGAGTTAAATTGGGAAGCCAGCATAGCAATAAACGAGAGCAGGTGATAATGTCGGGGTCGTAAAATGACAATATACCCTTCCTTCACCAGTCATTCCAAATTAATATGTGTGCAGGGCATCTGGTACCGGATAAGAATAAATCAGACAGGTAGCTGGTTCAAACTTAGTTAATGCCCCGTGCATCCACACATGTCTGCAGCGGTCACACCAACTGGCTTTATTCTAAAATACACAATACTATATTGAGTGTTAGGGGAAGGCGTGCATTAGGCGGGGTTTAAGCTAGCATCCAGTCTTTCTGATTTGTTCTGACGTCTTCTGGTGGATTCCTCCTCTTCTTCACATTCCTTAAGTTTCGATTTCCAAAGAAATTACTTAACCCTTCGGTCACTAACCTGAAACGAAACTGAACACTGGCAACCATCTTTAAATACAATTACATATGCATTAGCTAGCAGATAGGAAAAACTTATTGTTTCACAGTATAAGAGTATAAAAGTACAGAAAAATATATAAGAAATATATTTTCACCTTGACAATCCCCCCTAAACACTAAGTTTTTCCCTTAAAGAAAGATCCTTCGAGACTGTCCATGTGATGGGAAAAGGGGAGGTGGATTTCTTCATCCAGACACCTCAGAAACTCTCCCCTAGTGAGAGGCCTCCAGGCAGCTGAACCCTTCACTAACCTCACATGGAGTTCTCCCACTGTCCCTAAACTAAGTCTCTTAGCATCATCTGAGAATGGGGGGTTCTGTCTACTCTCTTGAGGGGGAATGTACTTCGGGATCTCCCCTGGATCAGTACCATTGTACTCTGGTGGATCTACTTCTTGATTGAGGAAGGTGTCAGTCGGAGTTGCTTTGGCAATAACCTTTTTATACAAAGAATAACACAACAGAAAATTATCGATCCAATTATAAGGAGGGCAATTAGTACTAAACAAACTTATTGAAGGAATCTCTTGATCCCACCTAACCAACTGGAGAAGAAAGATGTGTCTACTCCAGCATACATGACACGTCGTCTTATTGTCCTAATTTGTTCAACTTCTTTAGAAACCTTCAGGTCTTTCGGATCTACATTTCGCCATTCAGGTCTGGCTGTCTATATTTCGTCTCGTATGTCTTTGGTCATACCGTCAATGAATGTATTTAACAATACTCTAACATCAAGTGGGTTTATGGGACTGTACTCCATGTCTTCCCATTTCAGCTGTAACCGTCCAAAGTATAGCTCTACACTCTCTCCTTTGTCACATTTGTAGAAAATCTTAATTTGCGTCCTAGCACGTCACCTGTTTTTGTGCACACTAACTACCTAGGCCTGCCCAGGTGCACTTATACGTCCATCATATGATCATTATTTGTCTGTAGAATGAGAAAGGTTGGTTCTCAGGGTCAGCCAAATGTTTTTGCGTAGCTAGCTAGTCAGAGGGCCTCCAGGGATAATACTCCTGTATCTGTCTTACCCTACCTGATGTGGTTGGTTCTCTGGTGGTGGGGAGTGACATGACATGCTGGTCTACAGCTCCTTCCCAAAAGGATTACTGTCAGCCTACTCCTAAAAGTTAATGTCCCCACTATCCGCCAGCCACAATCCTGTGTCAGCTTCTTATATCACTGCATGTGATCTTGTCTGGACAGGATTCAGTGTAATTCTCTTAGGTCCGGTTGCAGCACGGGTCATACAAGTGTTAGGGCCCAAGTCCTCAACTATATCCTGAAAGGCATCACAGCTATAATTAACAAATCTTTGTTCACTGTAATATATATATTTGATCCATTCAACATTTTTATTAATCTGCACCTGTGGGATTATAGAAGCAAAGCCGGCATAAATCTGGTTCTGGGCTTTTTATTACAATGGGAATCCCAGATCTTTAAACACTACCATAAGACGCCCATAGAACTTCTCGGCAATCCAGGATATATATTGCTGTAAGGGGCACAGGGTTTACAGTCGGGAGTAGAGGCTTAATTTCCTGGGGAGGGACCATATTATCCAGCAGGGAGACCCCCCCCCTATCCCAAATTTTTAATTGCTTGCTTTACTCAACTCTTTTACCAATCTTTCAATTACACTGATACAAATCTCCTTATAAAACCAGGCACTATATTTCACTTTCAAATTCCAGATTATAATATTTCTTCATACTTAAAAACAATGTTGTCGCTTTAAACCGGACACAGATCTACCAGAGAAAATACAGAGAACACCGTTACAGTATGTGCTCTCTCCATTCCAAGGACACAGAGATAAGAGATCACAGCATTCCTCTACACAGAGAAAAAAGACTACTAGAAACAGCACAGAATTCCTCAGCGTACAAGGGAGAATATTGAGCCCAGCTCTTTGCCCCCCTTTCTTCTCCGGCACATAGCGTAGATAAGGAGAAAGAAGAAGAACTGACAAAGAAATCTTGCAGTGGTCTGCCTCGCCCCTCCCCTACAGTACACAGCACTGATACAAAGCTCCGTATCCTCTACAAAGTCACAAATTACAGCAGTTTTCAGACCTAATTTCTACAAAACTTTCCTATAATCCTCCGTGGTCTGGGCGGAGCCCCAAAGACGGTCCGTACACACACACGCGGCAGGTCTCCACCCAGGTTGGATTCTGCACAACACAAACAGGACACTCCTACGCTTCTGGAGATCTCTTTCCGCCGCCATTACAGGGCGGTGGCTGGGACTACATTTTCATCATCAGTGGCACGGCGGCCATTTTACAATCTGTAAGATCACAGTTCACAGGCATTTTATAACCAAACACGGGCTCTACATTATCTGATCCTCCCCTCCATCAACCTATTCTCATCCTTTGTTCTTTAAGCCTCGCGCAACTCGCAGATAAGCTTCTTGACTGTCTCTTGCCCTCCCGTGACCATTGTCTTGACTTCCACGGCATCCTCATCTAACTTGTGGGGCACGGACTTCTACTTTAAGATACGCAGCTTGGCTCCCAGGATACTATGGCCTCCTGCAGTAGGCCACTGGCAGCGATCTTCAACACTGGGTTCCACAATACGGAATCTCGCTCAACGTATTAGAAAAAGAAGAGCCTCGCGCTCAATATTTTCTGTCCCTAACCTGAACACCAGTGATTAACAGACTATCCTGCCACGATATCCCAAACAGTCGGGAGGCAGCCTCCTAATGAGACCCCTCCACAAAAATTCTGGTGGTCCCATATGGAGCGTCTTAATTACCTGTTTCTGGTGTTCCCGTTCCGGGACGTCTTAATTACCTATTTCTGGTGGCTCCATACGGGGCGTCTTAATTACCTATTTGTACTCAAAATTCTGGTGGTCCCTGACTTGGGACGTCTTAATTACCGGTTAGTACAATATCACAGAGGCTGCGTCTCCTATCCCTTTCTCTAAGCTGCCCCACAATCTACAACTAGCTCAATCTTTCACTCCACTTCACTACTGGACAATAGTCACGGGTAAGGTGGTTGAACGGAGTACAATGACCGGTGGAGGAGGTATGGTGTACAGAGGTCGCACAGGATGCGACGTCTCTCAGTTGCTGGTTCAGAGCGTGGCACAGGATCACGTTTGATCTCACCACTCGATCATTCACCTCCCGGACCCAAGGAGACTACAGACAAACCAATAACGGCTGAGACACTAGCAAGTGTGACATACAGTGGGGCAAAAAAGTATTTAGTCAGTCAGCAATAGTGCAAGTTCCACCACTTAAAAAGATGAGAAGCGTCTGTAATTTACATCATAGGTAGACCTCAACTATGGGAGACAAACTGAGAAAAAAAAATCCAGAAAATCACATTGTCTGTTTTTTTTATCATTTTATTTGCATATTATGGTGGAAAATAAGTATTTGGTCAGAAACAAACAATCAAGATTTCTGGCTCTCACAGACCTGTAACTTCTTCTTTAAGAGTCTCCTCTTTCCTCCACTCATTACCTGTAGTAATGGCACCTGTTTAAACTTGTTATCAGCATAAAAAGACACCTGTGCACACCCTCAAACAGTCTGACTCCAAACTCCACTATGGTGAAGACCAAAGAGCTGTCAAAGGACACCAGAAACAAAATTGTAGCCCTGCACCAGGCTGGGAAGACTGAATCTGCAATAGCCAACCAGCTTGGAGTGAAGAAATCAACAGTGGGAGCAATAATTAGAAAATGGAAGACATTCAAGACCACTGATAATCTCCCTCGATCTGGGGCTCCACGCAAAATCCCACCCCGTGGGGTCAGAATGATCACAAGAACGGTGAGCAAAAATCCCAGAACCACGCGGGGGGACCTAGTGAATGAACTGTAGAGAGCTGGGACCAATGTAACAAGGCCTACCATAAGTAACACACTACGCCACCATGGACTCAGATCCTGCAGTGCCAGACGTGTCCCACTGCTTAAGCCAGTACATGTCCGGGCCCGTCTGAAGTTTGCTAGAGAGCATTTGGATGATCCAGAGGAGTTTTGGGAGAATGTCCTATGGTCTGATGAAGCCAAACTGGAACTGTTTGGTAGAAACACAACTTGTCGTGTTTGGAGGAAAAAGAATACTGAGTTGCATCCATCAAACACCATACCTACTGTAAAGCATGGTGGTGGAAACATCATGCTTTTGGGCTGTTTCTCTGCAAAGGGGCCAGGACGACTGATCCGGGTACATGAAAGAATGAATGGGGCCATGTATCGTGAGATTTTGAGTGCAAACCTCCTTCCATCAGCAAGGGCATTGAAGATGAAACGTGGCTGGGTCTTTCAACATGACAATGATCCAAAGCACACCGCCAGGGCAACGAAGGAGTGGCTTCGTAAGAAGCATTTCAAGGTCCTGGAGTGGCCTAGCCAGTCTCCAGATCTCAACCCTATAGAAAACCTTTGGAGGGAGTTGAAAGTCCGTGTTGCCAAGCGAAAAGCCAAAAACATCACTGCTCTAGAGGAGATCTGCATGGAGGAATGGGCCAACATACCAACAACAGTGTGTGGCAACCTTGTGAAGACTTACAGAAAACGTTTGACCTCTGTCATTGCCAACAAAGGATGTATTACAAAGTATTGAGATGAAATTTTGTTTCTGACCAAATACTTATTTTCCACCATAATATGCAAATAAAATGATAAAAAAACAGACAATGTGATTTTCTGGATTTTTTTTTCTCAGTTTGTCTCCCATAGTTGAGGTCTACCTATGATGTAAATTACAGACGCCTCTCATCTTTTTAAGTGGTGGAACTTGCACTATTGCTGACTGACTAAATACTTTTTTGCCCCACTGTATACAATGTACATGATCGCCACTTACCGTGTACGGAGGGTGATCAGTCCTCGAGGTCAGCCACTACGGGTATCATCCACAGACATCCAGGCATGGGTCCAGAGGGTCTCGGATCGCTGGCCACGCCTCACGTTGGTCGCGCCAAATTGTCGGGGTCGTAAAACGACAATATACCCTTCCTTCACCAGTCATTCCAAATTAATATGTGTGCAGGGCATCTGGTACCGGATAAGAATAAATCAGACAGGTAGCTGGTTCAAACTTAGTTAATGCCCCGTGCATCCACACATGTCTGCAGCGGTCACACCAACTGGCTTTATTCTAAAATACACAATACTATATTGAGTGTTAGGGGAAGGCGTGCATTAGGCGGGGTTTAAGCTAGCATCCAGTCTTTCTGATTTGTTCTGACGTCTTCTGGTGGATTCCTCCTCTTCTTCACATTCCTTAAGTTTCGATTTCCAAAGAAATTACTTAACCCTTCGGTCACTAACCTGAAACGAAACTGAACACTGGCAACCGTCTTTAAATACAATTACATATGCATTAGCTAGCAGATAGGAAAAACTTATTGTTTCACAGTATAAGAGTATAAAAGTACAGAAAAATATATAAGAAATATATTTTCACCTTGACAATAAAGCCAACCTCAGTGACCAGCAGTTCCGCTCGAAGCCACCAGAGGGAGTCCAAGAGCAGAACTAACCAAAGTACCATTCATGACCACAGGAGGGAGTCCGAGAACGGAATTCACAACAGTACCCCCCCCCCCTTGAGGAGGGGTCACCGAACTCTCACCAGGGCCCCCAGGCCGATCAGGACGAGCCAAATGAAAGGCACGAACTAAATCGGCAGCATGGACATTGGAGGCAACAACCCAGGAATTATCCTCCTGACCATAGCCCTTCCACTTAACCAGGTACTGAAGCTTCCGTCTCGAAACACGAGAATCCAAAATTTTTTCCCCCACATACTCCAACTCCCCCTCAACCAACACCGGAGCAGGAGGATCAACGGAGGGAACCATAGGCACCACGTACCTCCGCAACAACGACCTATGGAACACATTATGGATGGCAAAAGAAGCTGGAAGGACCAAACGAAATGACACAGGGTTGAGAATTTCAGAAATCTTATAAGGACCAATGAAACGAGGCTTAAACTTAGGAGAAGAAACCTTCATAGGAACATAACGAGAAGACAACCAAACCAAATCCCCAACACGAAGTCGGGGACCAACACAACGACGGCGGTTAGCGAAACGTTGAGCCTTCTCCTGGGACAACGTCAGATTGTCCACTACGTGAGTCCAAATTTGCTGCAACCTGTCCACCACAGAATCCACACCAGGACAGTCAGAAGGCTCAACCTGCCCCGAAGAAAAAAGAGGATGAAAACCAGAATTGCAAAAAAAAGGCGAAACCAAAGTAGCCGAACTAGCCCGATTATTAAGGGCGAACTCAGCCAATGGCAAGAAGGTCACCCAATCATCCTGATCAGCAGAAACAAAGCATCTCAGATAGGCTTCCAAAGTCTGGTTGGTTCGTTCGGTTTGGCCATTTGTTTGAGGATGGAAAGCCGAAGAAAAAGACAAATCAATGCCCATCTTAGCACAAAAGGACCGCCAAAACCTAGAGACAAACTGGGAACCTCTGTCCGACACAATGTTCTCCGGAATGCCATGCAAATGAACCACATGTTGAAAAAATAATGGCACCAAATCAGAGGAGGAAGGCAATTTAGGCAAGGGTACCAAATGGACCATCTTAGAAAAGCGATCACAAACCACCCAGATGACAGACATCCTTTGAGAGATAGGAAGATCTGAAATAAAATCCATTGAAACATGCGTCCAAGGCCTTTTCGGGACTGGCAAGGGCAAAAGCAACCCACTGGCACGAGAACAGCAGGGCTTAGCCCGAGCACAAGTCCCACAGGACTGCACAAAAGAACGTACATCCCGTGACAAGGAAGGCCACCAAAAGGACCTAGCCACCAAATCTCTGGTACCAAAAATCCCAGGATGACCAGCCAACACCGAGCAATGAACCTCAGAAATAACTCTGCTAGTCCATCTATCAGGGACAAACAGTTTCTCCGCTGGACAACGGTCAGGTCTATCAGCCTGAAACTCCTGCAGCACCCGCCGCAAATCAGGGGAGATGCCAGACAGAATTACCCCCTCTTTGAGAATACCAGCCGGCTCAGGGACTCCCGGAGAATCAGGCACAAAACTCCTAGAAAGGGCATCCGCCTTCACATTCTTAGAACCTGGAAGGTATGAGACCACAAAATCGAAACGGGAGAAAAACAGCGACCATCGAGCCTGTCTAGGATTCAACCGCTTGGCAGACTCGAGATAAGTCAGATTTTTGTGATCCGTCAAGACCACCACGCGGTGCTTGGCTCCCTCAAGCCAATGTCGCCACTCCTCGAATGCCCACTTCATAGCCAGCAGCTCCCGATTGCCAACATCATAATTACGCTCAGCAGGCGAAAATTTTCTAGAAAAGAAGGCACATGGCTTCATCACAGAGCCATCAGAACTTCTTTGAGACAAAACAGCCCCTGCTCCAATCTCAGAAGCATCAACCTCGACCTGAAAAGGGAGCGAAACATCTGGCTGACGCAACACAGGGGCCGAAGAAAAACGACGTTTCAGCTCCTGAAAAGCCTCAACGGCCGCAGAGGACCAATTCACCACATCAGCACCTTTCTTTGTCAAATCAGTCAAAGGTTTTACCACACTAGAAAAATTAGCGATGAAGCGACGGTAAAATTTAGCAAAGCCCAGGAATTTCTGGAGGCTCTTCACAGATGTAGGTTGAGTCCAATCATAAATGGCCTGAACTTTAACAGGATCCATCTCGATAGTAGAAGGGGAAAAAATGAAGCCCAAAAAGGAAACCTTCTGAACTCCGAAGAGACATTTAGACCCCTTCACAAACAAGGAATTAGCACGAAGGACCTGGAATACCATTCTGACCTGTTTCACATGAGACTCCCAATCATCCGAAAAGACCAAAATATCATCCAAATATACAATCATGAATCTATCCAGATACTTTCGGAAGATGTCATGCATAAAGGACTGAAACACAGATGGAGCATTTGAAAGCCCGAATGGCATTACCAGGTACTCAAAATGGCCCTCGGGCGTATTAAATGCTGTTTTCCATTCATCGCCCTGTTTAATACGCACAAGGTTATACGCCCCTCGAAGATCTATCTTGGTGAACCAACTAGCCCACTTAATCCGAGCAAACAAATCAGACAGCAGAGGCAAAGGGTACTGAAATTTGACCGTGATTTTATTGAGAAGGTGGTAATCTATACAGGGTCTCAGAGAACCATCCTTCTTGGCCACAAAAAAGAACCCTGCTCCCAACGGTGATGAAGACGGGCGAATATGCCCTTTCTCCAAGGACTCCTTTATATAACTCCGCATAGCGGCGTGCTCTGGCACGGATAAATTGAAAAGTCGGCCCTTAGGAAACTTACTACCAGGAATCAAATTTATAGCACAATCACAATCCCTATGAGGGAGTAGGACACTGGATTTGGGCTCATCAAATACATCCTGGTAATCCGACAGAAACTCAGGGACTTCAGAAGGAGTGGAAGCAGAAATTGACACCAACGGAACATCGCCATGTACCCCTTGACAACCCCAACTAGACACAGACATTGATTTCCAATCCAATACTGGATTATGAACCTGTAGCCATGGCAAACCCAACACGACCACATTATGCAAATTATGCAACACCAAAAAGCGAATATCTTCCTGATGTGCAGGAGCCATGCACATGGTCAACTGAGTCCAGTACTGAGGTTTTTTCTTGGCCAACGGCGTGGCATCAATTCCCCTTAATGGAATAGGATACTGCAAAGGCTCCAAGAAAAAACCACAGCGCCTGGCAAACTCCAAGTCCATCAAATTCAGGGCAGCGCCTGAATCCACGAATGCCATAACAGAGTAGGATGACAAAGAGCAAATCAGAGTAATAGACAAAAGAAATTTAGGCTGTACAGTACCAATGGTGACAGACCTAGCGAACCGCTTAGTGCGCTTAGAACAATCAGAGATAGCATGAGAGGGGTCACCACAGTAAAAACACAGCCTATTCTGACGTCTGTGTTCTTGCCGTTCAGTTCTGGTCAAAGTTCTATCACATTGCATAAGCTCAGGCCTCTGCTCAGAGGACACCGCCAAATTGTGCACAATTTTGCGCTCGCGCAAACGCCGATCAATTTGGATGGCCAAGGACATTGATTCATTCAGACCAGCAGGCGTGGGAAATCCCACCATAACATCCTTAAGGGCTTCAGAAAGACCCTTTCTAAAAATTGCTGCCAGGGCACACTCATTCCATTGAGTAAGCACAGACCATTTTCTGAACTTCTGACAATATATCTCCGCTTCATCCTGACCCTGACACAAAGCTAGCAAAATTTTCTCTGCCTGATCCACTGAATTCGGTTCGTCATAAAGCAATCCAAGCGCCAGAAAAAACGCATCTACATTAAGCAATGCAGGATCTCCTGGCGCAAGGGAGAATGCCCAGTCTTGAGGGTCGCCACGCAACAAAGAAATAATAATTTTTACTTGCTGAATGGGGTCACCAGAGGAGCGGGGTTTCAAAGCAAGAAACAGTTTACAATTATTTTTGAAATTTAGAAACTTAGATCTATCCCCAGAAAACAAATCAGGAATTGGAATTCTAGGCTCTAACATCGGATTCTGAACTACATAATCTTGAATGCTTTGCACCCTTGCAGTGAGATGATCCACACAAGAGGACAGACCTTGAATATCCATATCTACACCTGTGTCCTGAACCACCCAGAGGTTAAGGGGAAAAGAGAGACAAAACACACTGCAAAGAAAAAAAAAATGGGTTCAGAACTTCTCTTATCCCTCTTTTGAGATGCATTAACACTTTATGGGCCAGCTGTACTGTTATGGACCTGGTGGTTAGGAGCACCCGGAATGACCTGATGAGTAAACTCAAAATCGGAACTAGCTCTGGGAAGTGGGAACTCTGCTGACCGCAAACTCTACTCTTATCACACACAGAAGAGCACATTTAGTTGATACGTTTTTTTGCAAAAAAATGTATACTAAGCTGCTCCACCTTATAGAGCAGTCCTAACTAATGTATAAAATCCCTATCTGATATATTTAAAACCTGATCATCTGTATAGTACCTGTATAAGCAGGGTTCAGAGAAGTCCTTCTCTGAACCCTGCTTATACAGGTACTATACAGATGATCAGGTTTTAAATATATCGGATAGGGATTTTATACATTAGTTAGGACTGCTCTATAAGGGTATACCTTGACGATTTGGTGGAGCAGCTTAGTATACATTTTTTTGCAAAAAAAGTATCAACTAAATACCCTGTTTTCTTTACATCTTTTGACTAGCACTTGCTGATTACTGTGATTTTTTTTACAACAGCGTATTTTTGACCTCACTGTGCTCTTTTGTCTTCAAGTTTTCTGGTGGTGTGAACAGGTTCCTATAGACTTGTTCAATGTGCAAGTGGCCCATGTGTTTCTGGTTCTCTAATTCTCTTGTTTCTACAAGACTGGGGAGTCCACCACTCCTCTGTGAGTCATTTGCATTTAAGCTGTTCCATCCTGCATGTCCACATGGATAGTCCTTCTCTGAACCCTGCTTATACAGGTACTATACAGATGATCAGGTTTTAAATATATCAGATAGGGATTTTATACATTAGTTAGGACTGCTCTATAAGGGTATACCTTGACGATTTGGTGGAGCAGCTTAGTATACATTTTTTTGCAAAAAAACGTATCAACTAAATACCGTTTTCTTTACATCTTTTGACTAGCACTTGCTGATTACTGTGATTTTTTTTACAACAGCGTATTTTTGACCTCACTGTGCTCTTTTGTCTTCAAGTTTTCTGGTGGTGTGAACAGGTTCCTATAGACTTGTTCAATGTGCAAGTGGCCCATGTGTTTCTGGTTCTCTTATCACACACACTAGAAATAGCCGTGGAGCATACCTGACTCTCCCTAGACGCCTCTTCACAGCCTAAGAGCTAACTACCCCTAAAGATAGAAATAGAAGCCTAACCTTGCCTCAGAGAAATTCCCCAAAGGTAAAGGCAGTCCCCCACATATATTGACTGTGAGTTAAGAGGAAAGTCACAAACACAGGAATGAAACAGGTTTAAGCAAAGGAGGCCAGACTCACTAAATAGTCAGAGGATAGAAAAGGAAACTATGCGGTCAGCACAAAAAAACTACAAAAACCACGCAGAGTATGTAAAAAGACCCCCACACCGACTCACGGTGTGGAGGTGCAACACTGCACCCCAGAGCTTCCAGCTAGCAAGAAAATATCATGATAGCAAGCTGGACAAGAATTTAGCAGTACTAAGAAATATATTCAGGCAGCAGTAACAACAAATGAACTAGCAGGGACTTAGCTTCTGCTGGAGTAGACAGGTCCTCAGAGAAGTCCAAGAGAGATCTGAACCAATACTGATACATTGACAGCTGGCATGAAGTAACGATCTGAGTGGAGTTAAATAGGGAAGCCAGCATAGCAATAAACGAGAGCAGGTGATAAAGCCAACCTCAGTGACCAGCAGTTCCGCTCGAAGCCACCAGAGGAAGTCCAAGAGCAGAACTAACCAAAGTACCATTCATGACCACAGGAGGGAGTCCGAGAACGGAATTCACAACACTTACTGCTGAGCCTCTCATAAGGTCCTCACAACTGTTGTAGATGTTCTTGATGTTATGTCTCTTTCTCTGTCCCCCTGATGGTAAGGATAGGACAAACCCGTATGACTGATGGCCTGAGGCTTTTTACAGGGACTCTAGCACACCCCAGCCCCCACTAGTTGCCACCGTGCCTCCTGGGTATAGAGCTGATCAGTAACTTGAAATTAGCTGTCCTGCCGGTCTCTGGAGCAAGGGATTGTGCTCCTGCCCTACGCCCAACTGGAATACGTTCCAGTTAGAGAAGGACCTACAACGGTTTTATCGTTCGGTCAGATTGAAGACTCATTGACACCTCGGGGTATTAGCTCGTCCATTGGAGGAAATATCACTCCTGAGCTTTCCATTCTAGCCTTGGGCCTTCGCAACCCAAACACCTTCTCTCGTCCTCACACTTATCACGCCACCGAGACTTTCATTTCTTTGGTAGATTGCGAGATCAAATCACTTTCGCATGAACAACTAGGGTTTTTCCCCATGCAGAAAAACCTCTCTCTGGTAGAAAAACAGGCTCTCAACACCCTCCGAGCAAACAAAGACATTATAATAAAACCCGCGGACAAGGGGGGGTGCCATCGTTGTGATGGACTGCGTACAATATTGCAGCGAGATCTCCACACAACTCTCGGATACTGCTACGTACCAAATCATTCCCGGTGATCCCACCTTCAGGATTAGTAGGAAAATACAAGACCTCATTGACCTTTACCTTCATGACAATACTATTGATCAGAAAACAGCCACTTTTCTCCAGAACCAACATCCTATCACGCCAGTTTTTTACGTGTTACCAAAAATACACAAATCACTCAATAATCCCCCCGGTAGGCCCATTGTGGCCTCTACCAATTCCATCCTCTCACCGCTCTCGATATTTCTAGAAAAGATTTTAACTCCATTAACCAGAACAACTAAGTCCTTTCTCCTGGACACAGGACAATTTCTTGAAATCATTAAGGGTCTCCTGTTGTGAATTCCGTTCTCAGGCTCCCTCCTGTGGTCATGAGTGGTACTGTGTGAGTTTGTTCTTGGGCTCCCTCTGGTGGCCTTTAGCGATATGGCTGGGCTCAGCTGCTTCATTTCCTTCTATGCTGGGCCTATTTAACTCACCTGGACCTTCATTTGTTGCCTGCTGTCGGTGTATTCAGTCCTGACTCTGAGCTCTCCTGAATATTCCTTGTGACCAGTCTCCTGCTGGAGAAGCTAAGTTTGCTTGTTCATTTTGCTCATAATTTCCTTGAAAACGTTTCTCAGTATATGATGAGTTCAGTCCAGCTCGCTTTTATGTGATTTTTTGCTTGCTGGTTAGTTCTGGGGTGCAGAGGGCACCCCTCACATCGTGAGTCAGTGTGGGGGTTCTTGTATTCTCTGCGTGGTTAATTTTTGATAGTTTTTGTACTGACCGCACAGACTCCTATCTATTTTCTGTCTATCTAGTGTTAGCGGGCCTCATTTGCTAAACCTGTTTCATTTCTACGTTTGTATTTTCCCCTTAACTCACCGTTATTATTTGTGGGGGCTGTCTATAACTTTGGGGTTATTTCTCTGAGGCAAGTGAGGTCTTTGCTTTCTCTCTAGGGGCAGTCAGTTTCTCAGGCTGTGAAGAGGCGTCTAGGTTTTTAGGTAACGCTCCACGGCTGCCTTTAGTGTGTTGGATAGGTTCAGGATTGCGGTCAGTATAGCTTCCACATCCCCAGAACTTGTCCTATCATTCTGATTATATGTGTCAGGTCAGTTTTGAGATCCTACCACCGGATCATAACAGTACAGCAGGCCACAAAGTGTTAATGCAGCAGAAGAGGGAGAAGAGAAATCCTGAAGTCATTTTTTTTATTTTCTCTGCACTGTGTTTAGTCTCTCTCCTCCCCTTAATCTCTGGGTGGTTCTGAACTCAGCTGCAGATATGGACATTCAGAGTCTGTCTTCTAGTGTGGATCATCTCACTGCAAGGGTACAGGGCATTCAGGATTATGTAGTCCGCAGTCCTATGTGTCATGGTTCCCAATGGCAAGGGAACGTAAGAAACATATAAATAACGAACGAGCTCTCGGGTGATGGAAACTCGAGTAGACCGTGAGCTAAATCTACCACACAACTAATAGTAGCCAGGGAGCATACCTACGGCTTCCTATATGCCACGCGCCAGCCGGAGGACTAACTACGCCTGGTAGAGGAAGAAACAGACCTGACTTACCTCTAGGGAAATACCCCAAAAGATGATAGCAGCCCCCCACATGTAATAACGGTGAATTAAGAGGAAAAGACATACACAGTATGAAAGTAGATTTAGCAAAGAGAGGTCCACTTACTAGATAGCAGAAAGATACAAAAGAGGACTTCACGGTCAACTGAAAACCCTTTCAAAAACCATCCTGAAATTACTTTAAGACTCCTGTGTCAACTCATGACACAGGAGTGGCAATTTCAGCCCGCAAGAGCTTCCAGCTACAGAGAATTACAAAAACTGCAAACTGGACAAAAGATACAAAACAAAAGGACAAAGTCCACTTAGCTGATCAGCAGACTAGTAGCAGGAACATGCAACCGAAGGCTCTGGTTACAATGATGACCGGCAAGGAAATGACTGGAGAGCAAGGCTAAATAGGAAACTCCCAAACGCTGATGGAAGCAGGTGAACAGAAGCAGCAAAGTGCAAACAAGTCACCAATACCACCAGCAACCACCAGGGGAGCCCAAAAAGCGGATACACAACAGTACCCTCCCCTTAAGGAGGGGGCACCGAACCCTCACAAGAACCGCCAGGGCGATCTGGATGAGCCCTATGAAAGGCACGAACCAAATCCGAGGCATGAACATCAGAGGCAGTTACCCAAGAATTATCTTCCTGACCATAGCCCTTCCATTTAACCAGATATTGAAGTCTCCGTCTGGAAATACGGGAGTCCAAGATCTTTTCTACCACATACTCCAATTCACCCTCCACCAGCACAGGAGCAGGAGGTTCAGTAGAAGGAACCACCGGTACCTCATATCTCCGCAACAGCGACCGATGGAACACATTACGGATAGCGAAAGATGCCGGGAGGTCCAAACGAAAGGAGACAGGGTTAAGAATCTCCAAAATCCTATAAGGACCGATGAACCGAGGCTTAAATTTAGGAGAAGAAACCCTCATAGGGACAAAACGGGAAGACAACCACACCAAGTCCCCAACACGAAGGTGGGGGCCAACACGACGACGGCGGTTAGCAAACTGCTGAGTCCTCTCCTGGGACAATTCCAAATTATCCACCACTTGTCCCCAAATCTGATGCAACCGATCCACTACCGCATCCACTCCAGGACAATCCGAAGATTCAACCTGACCAGATGAAAAACGCGGATGAAACCCTGAATTGCAAAAGAAAGGAGAAACCAAAGTGGCAGAACTAGCCCGATTATTAAGAGCAAACTCCGCCAACGGCAAAAAGGCAACCCAGTCATCCTGATCCGCAGACACAAAACACCTCAAATAAGTCTCCAAAGTTTGATTAGTTCGCTCCGTCTGGCCATTAGTCTGAGGATGGAATGCAGACGAAAAAGACAAATCAATGCCCAACCTGGCACAGAATGCCCGCCAAAATCTAGACACGAACTGGGTACCCCTGTCAGAAACGATGTTTTCCGGAATACCATGCAAGCGAACCACATTTTGAAAAAACAGAGGGACCAACTCAGATGAGGAAGGCAACTTAGGCAATGGCACCAAATGAACCATTTTAGAAAAACGGTCACACACCACCCAGATGACAGACATCTTCTGAGAAACAGGGAGGTCCGAGATAAAGTCCATAGAGATGTGCGTCCAAGGCCTCTTCGGAATAGGCAAGGGCAACAACAACCCACTAGCCCTAGAACAACAAGGCTTGGCCCGAGCACACACATCGCAAGACTGCACAAAAACACGCACATCTCGAGACAGGGAAGGCCACCAGAAGGATCTAGCCACCAAATCTCTGGTGCCAAAAATTCCCGGATGACCTGCCAGAGTAGAAGAATGAACTTCCGAGATGACTCTAGTGGTCCACTCGTCAGGAACAAACAGTCTACCAGACGGACAACGATCAGGTCTATCCGCCTGTAATTCTTGCAAAGCACGTCGCAAATCTGGAGAGACAGCAGACAAAACCACTCCATCCTTAAGGACACCAGCAGGTTCAGAATTCCCAGGAGAGTCAGGCTCAAAACTCCTAGAAAGAGCATCTGCCTTCACATTCCTAGAACCCGGTAAGTACGAGACCACAAAATTAAACCGGGAAAAGAACAACGACCAACGTGCCTGTCTAGGATTCAGGCGCCTGGCAGACTCCAAATAAATTAAATTCTTGTGATCAGTCAAAACTACCACCTGATGTTTGGCACCCTCAAGCCAATGACGCCACTCCTCAAATGCCCACTTCATGGCCAAAAGCTCCCGATTACCAACATCATAGTTTCGCTCGGCGGCCGAAAATTTCCGAGAAAAGAACGCACAAGGTCTCATCACTGAGCAGTCGGAACTTTTCTGCGACAAAACCGCCCCCGCTCCGATCTCGGAAGCATCGACCTCAACCTGAAAGGGAAGAGAAACATCAGGCTGGCGCAACACAGGTGCAGACAAAAAGCGGCGCTTAAGCTCCCGAAAGGCCTCCACGGCAGCAGGGGACCAATTGGCAACATCAGCACCCTTTTTAGTCAAATCCGTCAGAGGTTTAGCAACGCCAGAAAAACCAGCTATAAATCGATGATAAAAATTAGCAAAGCCCAAGAATTTCTGGAGACTCTTCAGAGAAGTAGGCTGCGTCCAGTCGTAAATAGCCCGAACCTTGACAGGGTCCATCTCAATAGAAGAAGGGGAAAAAATGTACCCCAAAAAGGAAATCTTTTGAACCCCAAAAACACACTTTGAACCCTTTACACACAAAGAATTCTCCCGCAAAACCTGAAAAACCCTCCTGACCTGTTGAACATGAGACTCCCAGTCATCAGAAAAAATCAAAATATCATCCAAATACACAATCATAAATTTATCCAGATATTCACGGAAAATATCATGCATTAAGGACTGAAAGACTGAAGGTGCATTAGAAAGGCCGAAAGGCATTACTAAATACTCAAAATGGCCCTCAGGCGTATTAAATGCGGTTTTCCACTCATCCCCCTGCTTAATTCGCACCAAATTATACGCCCCACGAAGATCAATCTTAGAGAACCACTTAGCCCCCCTTATGCGAGCAAACAAATCAGTCAGCAAAGGCAACGGATACTGATATTTGACTGTAATTTTATTCAGGAGTCGATAATCAATACAAGGCCTCAGAGAGCCATCCTTTTTAGAGACAAAGAAAAAAACGGCTCCTAAAGGTGATGAAGAAGGCCGAATATGTCCCTTTTCCAGGGACTCCTTAATATACTCTCGCATAGCAGCATGTTCAGGTACAGATAAGTTAAACAAACGACCCTTTGGAAATTTACTGCCAGGAATCAGATCTATGGCGCAATCACAATCTCTGTGAGGAGGGAGTGAACCAATTTTAGGCTCTTCAAAAATATCACGATAATCAGACAAAAATGCCGGAATCTCAGATGGAATAGATGACGAAATGGAAACCAAAGGTATGTCCCCATGAACCCCCCCGACATCCCCAGCTTAACACAGACATAGCTTTCCAGTCAAGGACTGGGTTATGAGACTGTAACCATGGTAATCCAAGCACCAAAACATCATGTAAATTGTACAACACAAGGAAGCGAATCACCTCCTGATGGTCTGGAGTCATACGCATAGTCACTTGCGTCCAGAACTGTGGTTTATTACAAGCCAAAGGCGTAGAATCAATACCCTTCAGAGGTATAGGGACTTCCAGAGGCTCTAAATCAAACCCACAGCGCCTGGCAAAGGACCAGTCCATAAGACTCAGAGCGGCGCCAGAGTCCACATAGGTATCCACGGTAATAACTGTAAATGAACAAATCAAGGTTACAGACAAAATAAATTTGGACTGTAAAGTGCCAATTGAAATAGACTTGTCAACCTTCCTAGTACGTTTAGAGCATGCTGATATAACATGAGCAGAATCACCACAATAGAAGCATAACCCATTTTTACGCCTATAATTCTGCCGCTCGCTTCTGGACAGAATTCTGTCACATTGCATTTTCTCTGGCGTCTCTTCAGAAGATACCGCCAAATGGTGCACGAGTTTGCGCTCCCGCAAACGCCGATCAATCTGAATAGCCATTGTCATGGACTCATTCAGACCTGTGGGCGCAGGGAACCCGACCATAACATCTTTAACGGCATCAGAAAGGCCCTCTCTGAAATTTGCCGCTAGGGCGCACTCATTCCACTGAGTAAGCACAGACCATTTACGAAATTTTTGGCAGTATATCTCAGCTTCATCTTGCCCTTGAGATAGGGCTATCAAAGCTTTTTCAGCTTGAATCTCCAAATTAGGTTCCTCATAAAGCAACCCTAAAGCCAGGAAAAACGCATCCACATTGAGCAACGCAGGATCCCCTGGTGCCAATGAAAATGCCCAATTTTGAGGGTCACCTCGCAGCAAAGAGATTACAATCTTAACCTGCTGGACAGGATCTCCAGAGGAGTGAGGTCTGAGAGAAAGGAACAATTTACAATTATATTTGAAATTCAGGGACCGAGATCTATCTCCGGAAAACACCTCTGGTGTAGGAATTTTAGGTTCAGACATCGGAGTATGTATAACAAAATCTTGTAAATTTTGAACCTTCGTAGCAAGATTATTTAAACCTGCAGCCAAACTCTGAGGATCCATCTTTAAACAGGTGAGCTCAGAGACATTCAAGGATTATAAGGAGAGAAAGGCAAAGGCAGTAATTAGAGCTGAAATACAACTGATCCAACTATGGAGCAAGCATAGGGAAAAAGAAGAAAAAAAAAAAAAAATTTTACAGACTTCTTTTTTCTCTCCTTTCTTCTGCCAATAAGTTTTAACTCGGGCCGGTCATACTGTCATGGTTCCCAATGGCAAGGGAACGTAAGAAACATATAAATAACGAACGAGCTCTCGGGTGATGGAAACTCGAGTAGACCGTGAGCTAAATCTACCACACAACTAATAGTAGCCAGGGAGCATACCTACGGCTTCCTATATGCCACGCGCCAGCCGGAGGACTAACTACGCCTGGTAGAGGAAGAAACAGACCTGACTTACCTCTAGGGAAATACCCCAAAAGATGATAGCAGCCCCCCACATGTAATAACGGTGAATTAAGAGGAAAAGACATACACAGTATGAAAGTAGATTTAGCAAAGAGAGGTCCACTTACTAGATAGCAGAAAGATACAAAAGAGGACTTCACGGTCAACTGAAAACCCTTTCAAAAACCATCCTGAAATTACTTTAAGACTCCTGTGTCAACTCATGACACAGGAGTGGCAATTTCAGCCCGCAAGAGCTTCCAGCTACAGAGAATTACAAAAACTGCAAACTGGACAAAAGATACAAAACAAAAGGACAAAGTCCACTTAGCTGATCAGCAGACTAGTAGCAGGAACATGCAACCAAAGGCTCTGGTTACAATGATGACCGGCAAGGAAATGACTGGAGAGCAAGGCTAAATAGGAAACTCCCAAACGCTGATGGAAGCAGGTGAACAGAAGCAGCAAAGTGCAAACAAGTCACCAATACCACCAGCAACCACCAGGGGAGCCCAAAAAGCGGATACACAACACCTATGTCAGAGCCTAAAATACCAATTCCTGAGCTGTTCTCCGGAGATAGATCTAGGTTTTTGAACTTTAAGAATAATTGTAAGTTATTCCTTTCTCTGAGACCTCGCTCCTCTGGTGATTCTGTTCAGCAAGTTAAAATTGTTATTTCTTTGTTGCGTGGTGACCCTCAAGATTGGGCATTCTCTCTGGCGCCAGGAGATCCTGCATTGCTAAATGTGGATGCGTTTTTTCTGGCGCTTGGAGTGCTTTATGAGGAACCTAATCTGGTAGACCAAGCAGAGAAGGTTTTGCTGGCTCTCTCTCAGGGTCAAGATGAAGCAGAGGTTTACTGTCAGAAGTTTAGGAAGTGGTCTGTGCTCACTCAATGGAATGAGTGCGCCCTGGCGGCGATTTTCAGAAAGGGTCTTTCTGAAGCCCTTAAAGATGTTATGGTGGGGTTCCCCACGCCTGTGGGTCTGAATGAGTCTATGTCTTTGGCCATTCAGATAGATCGGCGTCTGCGGGAGCGCAAACCTGTGCACCATCTGGCGGTATTTTCTGAGCAGAAACCTGAGCCTATGCAATGCGACAGGATTCTGACCAGAGTTGAACGGCAAAACCACAGACGTCAGAATGGGTTGTGCTTTTACTGTGGTGATTCTACTCATGTTATCTCAGAGTGTTCTAAGTGCACAAAAAGGTTCGCCAAGTCTGTCACCATTGGTACTGTACAACCTAAATTCATTTTGTCTGTTACTTTGATTTGCACTCTGTCATCCTACTCAGGTATGGCTTTTGTGGATTCAGGTGCCGCCCTGAATTTGATGGATTTGTCATTTGCCAGGCGCTGTGGTTTTATCTTGGAGCCTTTACAGTTCCCTATCCCACTAAAGGGAATTGATGCTACGCCATTGGCCAAGAATAAACCTCAGTACTGGACCCAAGTGACCATGTGCATGGCTCCTGCACATCAGGAGGTGATTCGCTTTCTTGTGCTACATAATTTGCATGATGTTGTCGTGTTGGGTCTGCCATGGCTGCAGGCTCATAATCCAGTCCTGGATTGGAAAGCAATGTCTGTGTCAAGTTGGGGTTGCCAGGGAATTCATGGCGATGCTCCTTTGGTGTCAATTGCTTCTTCTACTCCTTCTGAAGTCCCTGAATTTTTGTCGGACTACCAGGATGTATTTGATGAGCCCAAATCTAGTGCTCTACCTCCTCATAGGGATTGTGATTGTGCTATAAATCTGATTCCTGGTAGTAAGTTCCCTAAGGGACGACTTTTTAATTTATCTGTACCAGAACATGCCGCTATGCGGAGTTATATAAAGGAGTCCTTGGAGAAGGGGCATATTCGCCCGTCCTCGTCCCCTTTACGTGCGGGGTTCTTTTTTGTGGCCAAGAAGGATGGTTCTCTGAGACCCTGTATAGATTATCGCCTTCTAAATAACATCACGGTCAAATTTCAGTACCCCTTGCCACTGTTGTCCGATCTGTTTGCCCAGATTAGGGGGGCCAGTTGGTTCACCAAGATAGATCTTCGAGGAGCGTATAATCTTGTGCGCATAAAGCAGGGCGATGAATGGAAAACAGCATTTAATACGCCCGAAGGCCATTTTGAGTACTTGGTGATGCCTTTTGGGCTTTCTAATGCCCCCTCTGTGTTTCAGTCCTTCATGCATGACATCTTCCGAGAGTATCTGGATAGATTTATGATTGTGTACCTGGATGATATTTTGGTCTTTTCTGATGATTGGGAGTCTCATGTGAAGCAGGTCAGGATGGTATTTCAGGTCCTGCGTGCCAATGCCTTGTTTGTGAAGGGCTCTAAATGTCTCTTCGGAGTCCAGAAGGTTTCCTTTTTGGGCTTTATTTTTTCTCCTTCTACTATTGAGATGGATCCAGTCAAGGTCCAGGCTATTTATGACTGGACTCAACCTACATCTGTGAAGAGTCTTCAGAAGTTCTTGGGTTTTGCTAATTTTTACCGTCGCTTCATCACTAATTTTTCTAGTGTGGTTAAGCCTTTGACGGATTTGACCAAGAAGGGTTCTGATGTGACGAATTGGTCTCCTGCGGCCGTGGAGGCCTTTCAGGAGCCGAAACGTCGATTTTCTTCGGCTCCTGTCTTGCGCCAGCCCGATGTCTCTCTTCCCTTTCAGGTCGAGGTTGATGCTTCTGAGATTGGAGCAGGGGCTGTCTTGTCGCAGAGAAGCTCTGATGGCTCTGTGATGAGACCATGTGCTTTCTTTTCAAGAAAGTTTTCGCCTGCCGAGCGGAATTATGATGTTGGTAATCGTGAGTTGTTGGCAATGAAGTGGGCATTTGAGGAGTGGCGACATTGGCTTGAGGGAGCCAAGCATCGTGTGGTGGTCTTGACGGATCACAAGAATTTGACTTATCTCGAGTCTGCCAAACGGTTGAATCCGAGACAGGCTCGATGGTCGCTGTTTTTCTCTCGTTTCAATTTCGTGGTTTCATATCTTCCGGGTTCAAAAAACGTGAAGGCTGATGCCCTTTCTAGGAGTTTTGTACCTGACTCCCCGGAAGTTTCTGAACCGACTGGTGTCCTCAAAGAGGGGGTGATTTTGTCTGCCATGTCTCCTGATCTGCGACGGGTGTTGCAGGAGTTTCAGGCCAATAGACCTTGTCCACCGGAGAGACTGTTTGTCCCGGACAGATGGACCAGTAGAGTTATTTCCGAGGTTCATTCTTCGGTGTTGGCAGGTCATCCTGGGATTTTTGGTACCAGGGATTTGGTGGCGAGGTCCTTTTGGTGGCCTTCCTTGTCGCGGGATGTGCGTTCCTTTGTGCAGTCCTGTGGGATTTGTGCTCGGGCCAAGCCTTGCTGTTCTCGTGCCAGTGGATTGCTTTTGCCTTTGCCTGTCCCGAAGAGGCCTTGGACGCATATTTCCATGGATTTTATTTCGGATCTTCCTGTCTCTCAGAGGATGTCTGTCATCTGGGTGGTTTGTGATCATTTTTCTAAAATGGTCCATTTGGTACCTTTGCCTAAGCTGCCTTCCTCCTCCGATTTGGTGCCACTGTTTTTTCAGAATGTGGTTCGTTTACATGATATTCCGGAGAACATTGTGTCTGACAGAGGATCCCAGTTTGTGTCCAGATTTTGGCGGTCCTTTTGTGCTAAGATGGGCATTGAATTGTCTTTTTCGTCGGCCTTCCATCCTCAGACGAATGGCCAAACCGAACGAACTAATCAGACCTTGGAAACTTATTTGAGATGTTTTGTTTCTGCTGATCAGGATGATTGGGTGACTTTTTTGCCATTGGCTGAGTTCGCCCTCAATAATCGGGCTAGTTCTGCTACTTTGGTTTCACCTTTCTTTTGCAATTCTGGTTTTCATCCTCGTTTTTCCTCGGGTCAGGTTGAACCCTCTGACTGTCCTGGGGTGGATTCTGTGGTGGATAAGTTGCAGCAGATTTGGAACCATGTGGTGGACAATTTGACGTTGTCCAAAGAGAAGGCTCAGCGCTTTGCTAACCGCCGTCGCTGTGTGGGTCCCCGACTTCGTGTGGGGGATTTGGTGTGGTTGTCTTCTCGTTATGTCCCGATGAAGGTTTCCTCTCCTAAGTTCAAGCCTTGTTTCATCGGTCCTTATAAGATTTTGTAAATCCTCAACCCTGTGTCATTTCGTTTGGACCTCCCAACATCGTTTGCCATTCATAATGTGTTCCATAGTTCATTGTTGCGGAGATATGTGGTGCCTGTGGTCCCTTCTGTTGATCCTCCTGCTCCTGTCTTGGTCGAGGGGGAGTTGGAGTATGTGGTGGAGAAGATCTTGGATTCTCGTATTTCGAGACGGAAGCTTCAGTACTTAGTTAAATGGAAGGGCTATGGTCAGGAGGATAATTCCTGGGTTGTCGCCTCCGATGTCCATGCGGCCGATTTGGTTCGTGCCTTTCATTCGGCTCGTCCTGATCGGCCTGGGAGCTCTGGTGAGGGTTCGGTGACCCCTCCTCAAGGGGGGGGTACTGTTGTGAATTCCGTTCTCGGGCTCCCTCCTGTGGTCATGAGTGGTACTGTGTGAGTTTGTTCTTGGGCTCCCTCTGGTGGCCTTTAGCGATATGGCTGGGCTCAGCTGCTTCATTTCCTTCTATGCTGGGCCTATTTAACTCACCTGGACCTTCATTTGTTGCCTGCTGTCGGTGTATTCAGTCCTGACTCTGAGCTCTCCTGAATATTCCTTGTGACCAGTCTCCTGCTGGAGAAGCTAAGTTTGCTTGTTCATTTTGCTCATAATTTCCTTGAAAACGTTTCTCAGTATATGATGAGTTCAGTCCAGCTCGCTTTTTTGTGATTTTTTGCTTGCTGGTTAGTTCTGGGGTGCAGAGGGCACCCCTAACATCGTGAGTCGGTGTGGGGGTTCTTGTATTCTCTGCGTGGTTAATTTTTGATAGTTTTTGTACTGACCGCACAGACTCCTATCTATTTTCTGTCTATCTAGTGTTAGCGGGCCTCATTTGCTAAACCTGTTTCATTTCTACGTTTGTATTTTCCCCTTAACTCACCGTTATTATTTGTGGGGGGCTGTCTATAACTTTGGGGTTATTTCTCTGAGGCAAGTGAGGTCTTTGCTTTCTCTCTAGGGGCAGTCAGTTTCTCAGGCTGTGAAGAGGCGTCTAGGTTTTTAGGTAACGCTCCACGGCTGCCTTTAGTGTGTTGGATAGGTTCAGGATTGCGGTCAGTATAGCTTCCACATCCCCAGAACTTGTCCTATCATTCTGGTTATATGTGTCAGGTCAGTTTTGAGATCCTACCACCGGATCATAACAGTCTCCACTGTATACCTACCCATAGTCTACTGGTAACACTTGATGTCAATAGCTTGTACACCTCTATTGAACATGAAAAGGGTATCCTAGCCACTAAATTTCTACTTGAATAGTCCAACATGCCTACAAAGACCACCCAATTTTGTCTAGAGCTCCTCAGGCTTGTCCTCTACGAGAACTTTTTCCTGTACAGGGACACGTCTTATGTTCAAACGCGTGGGACCGCAATGGGCTGAAACGTAGCCCCGGCCTACGTAAACACGTTTATGAATCAGTTTGAGATTGAGCACATCTATGAGAATGATTTTTTTACTACACATGTCAGCAATTATGTACGTTACATAGATTACATCTTCTTCATATGGACAGGGACAGTTGATACCTTGGACCAGTTCTTTGTGTATCTTAACTCCATCTCTCCAGAGTTACAGTTTACCATTCACTATGATGCCCATGCCATTTCATTCCTCGACACCCTAGTAATCAAAGATGACATTGGTAATCTCACAACCGATATATTCACAAAACCCACGGATTGTAATAACCTTCTGCACTATTCGAGTTGTCATCCGAAGACTACAAGAAATAGTCTCCCAAGATCACAATTTAAGAGGGTCTCTCGTATTGTAACCGATCCTACTTTACGCCAAGATAGGCTGGACACCATGGCCCTTAAATTCCAAGAAAGACAATACCCTCTTAAACTCTTACATCAAGAGAAGTCACGGATCAACTCCCCAAATTTGCACCACCCCGCCTACAAGCCAAGGAGAGATTACCTTTTGTACACACACATCATCCCTTTATGCCCAAAATGCACGCAGTGATCAGGAAACACTGGTTTCTGTTACACAAAGTCTACCCCTCTATAGAACCATTTCAGTCACCACCTCTGATGAGTACAAGGAGACCCAAGAACATCAAGGATCACTTAGTACGGGCCGACATCGGCAGCACACAACCTCAGTCCACACAAAGATTTCTTGCCAGCCGTCGACAAGGCACTTTTCCATGTCTGAATTGCACAGCATGCTCGAATGTCATAATCGGATAAGGTTACCCACCCGAGGACAGGGAAATCGTATCCCATACAGGGCTTTTTCACCTGCGACACCAACTTCGCCATTTATGTCATTAAGTGCCCTTGTGGCCTGTTGTATGTGGGTGAGACCACACAACATGTCAAAGACCGCATAGCGAGCCACAAGTCAACGATTCAGTGTAGCAAAACATGGCTCCCCATTCCTGAACACCTTATTACTCACAAACATACTGTGGCCCAACTAAAGTTTCAGATTCTCGAACAGGTCCCCCGTCCCAGAAGAGGTGGCAACCACATCAAACTACTTAAAAGTAGAGAAACGTTCTGGATACACACGTTAGACACCCTGGCGCCCCGGGGTCTGAATAGGGAGATAGACTGGCATGTATGTTAAAACTCCAGCACTAACCATTTGTTTTAGTTTCTAGACTAGTTGAATACTCATCAGACAGGTGAGTTATCGCAATAGTCGCCCTTCCCCTTTTTTAATTTTTTAATTTTTCTTTTTCTTATTTATATTTTTTTATCTTGATTTTTTTTTTGTCCTTATTCATTTTTTAATTTTTTCATTATTTTTCTATTATTTCTTTACTATTTTTTCCATTTGCTTCGATTTTTTCTATTTTTGTCAGTTTTATTTTGCCATATTTATTTTGCCTCCTTATCTCATTTGGCCCCAATCTTTATCCTTACTATTTTTATTTCTTTGATTTTTTTATCTTTTACCACTTTCCATTTTTTTAGTTATTCACCGTTTTCTTTCACCAATTTTGTTATGCATACTGATCATCAGCAATTTTTTGTCACCAGCCAGCATCTATTTTCCAAAGTTGCCCCTCTTATATTCACATGCCTCTATTTAGGATAGTCCCAGGCACCCTGGCTGATACAGAGTCCACTTAACATGGCCGCCGCTACTGCATATATAGTGAGCTGGTCACCATGGCTACATGTACACAAGCGCCTTTACACTTTGCGCATGTGCAAGCGGGATTTCCGGTCCAGGTGATGCACTTCTGGTCCGGCGGTCACCGCTCGCCTATAACAGCCCCATCCTGCCTCCTCTCACCACGCCGGCATCTGCAAGGCGCGAGAGCACCGCCATTCAAGACACACAAGACAGGTAATGTAGGAGTTTTAGTGGGACCGCTCACCAGTGCTCTCCATGCTGTCAGCACTTGAGACCAACGTCCCTCCTGTTAGAGCCAGCCTGCGGAGGCACCTCTGAATCTGATTTCAATACAACCCCTGACTAAGGGCTTCCATCATTCACTATTCCTCATTCAATTCTAGGTCCTACGCACAGGGCAGCATACAGCCATTGGCATTTGACTACCTTATCAGCAATTAGGTATTTAACTAATGACTTCCCCTTCCTTTTTTTTTTTTGATTATCATAATCCAGTCTCACTGTTAATTCCAGGATACTTATCTATATACCCCATTAACCCCTTTCGATAAACGGACAGTGTATTATGCATGTACTTTGCAGACTTGTATATATGTACATACTATGTATATTTACCTATGTTTTTTTTTTGTCTTTTAGCGATGGTATGATTAAGACTCGGGAGAGTTGAAACGTCATGTTGTGTTATTATATTAGGTCGCTTATCTAATCTTTGTAGATGTGCTCCCATGTGTTACTTATACTGAGTTATGTCTAATAAACTCACACTATTTTGCATAAATTACCACTAGAGTGTGCAGTGTCTTCCAAATAATATTGATTACTAGGACTCTCCAGTCCGTGACACTAGCACCTCGTTCCAAATTGACTGAGTGCACACCATTGTACCCCATTATATGGTCTCTGGAGCAAGGCATAAAGGACTGTTGCTCCCTCGGTGTTCCGGCTACCAGATTCTGTGCCTCAGAAGGAGGCAGCCTGTACAGGGCAGAAATCCTTTAGGTTTCCACTCCTTTTGCTATGACACATGACTCTTCTGTTCCCTTTTGTTGGGTACGCTGACATCACACGTCTTGTCTACATGGCATCACTGGAGCCAGGTAAAAAGGGAAAAGTCGGTGTGGGAGCAGCAAGGCATTGGAGGCATTGTTGGTAATCAAACTTTTAATATTAGGCAAAAAATAACCAAAGTGACCACAAAATTCTGTTATTAGTGATGATTTCATTTAGTGAAGGAAAAATGCTGTTCAGCCCTCCTGGCACCCAGCCACGATTATTGCCAGTCCTGTCCACTGTAATCATCACTTACAGTTGTAATCAAAATGATTGCACCTCTATTGCAAATTAGGTTTCTTATTAAGATGCAGAGCCATATTTGTCACTTGGCACTGGAAGGCGGGAGCCATGACGGCTGGTTGCAGGAGGCAGTTCCAAAGAAAGAGATTTTTTTTATATACAGCTCTGGCAAAAATTAAGAGACCACTGCAAAATGTTCAGTTTGTCTGATTTTTATTAATACAATTGTTAAAAATAAGACGGGGGTACAAAATATAAAAAAGACAAGAAATGGGACCTCCAAATGGTAAAAGGAGAGAGGAGCCAGCAAGTACAATGATTAAATACTTGATATAATATTACATAATATTACATAAAGAGACTGCATGAGAAAACATTCCCCTCCAGTGCAAAAAGCAAATATAATATACTAGATTTAGAAATTCTTAGAGTAAGATATTTTCACCCTACATAGTATATCACAAACAGGTTGGTTTTTAGCAGCCAAGAAAATGTACCAAAAAAGGATATTCCTGTATCCAGGCCAGCTGGTGCTTGTAATTAAAGCTACTACAAAGCTGATAAGGGAATTCCTATTTATTACTGCCTAGGCTGCTTGTGGGAAATATAGATAGAGATGTAGGGTCAGTAAAATTACCTGTATAGCACTGTGGGAAGAATATAGGCAAGTGCCTTAAGATCATGCAGACAGCTGGCTACGCTCTCCTGACGCCCGACGAGCGCCGTTTCGCAAAGATGCTTCTTATTTCTAATTATTTATTATTACTATTTCTTTCTAATTTTAATTCAAATATATTGTTTATTCACTTCTTATCCTCTTTTCGGTATATTCCTTTGAGGATTATGTTTGATATATGTCAACATGTCTCCGAAGTTCCAAGTTATACATTTTGTATTTATTTTCTGAAAAAGAAAAATGGTCAGAATAAAAAAAACAGTGCTTTCAGACCTCAAATAATGCAAAGAAAACAAGTTCATAATCACTTAGAAGCAACAATACTAATGTTTTAACTCAGGAAGAGTTCAAAAATCAATATTTTGTGGAATAACCATGATTTTTAATCACAGCTTTCATGCGTCTTGGCATGCTTTCCACCAGTCTTTCACACTGCTCCTGGCGCAAAAATTTAAGCAGTTCTTCTTTGTTTGATGGCCTGCGACTATTCATCATCCTCTTGATTACTTTCCAGAGGTTTTCAATGGGGTTCAGGTCTGGAGATTGGGCTGCCCATGACAGGGTTTTGATGTGGTGGTCTCTTAATTTTTGCCAGAGCTGCATATCAACCTTCCACTCTGCCAGACCACATAACAAAAATGGAATCTCTGCGGAGGGGCAAGTGCATTTATCTGTATTCAGAAATGCAAATGAATCTTTCGGGGTCAGAGGTGCACCAGTCAACTCTCTGCTCTGATGTACAGCAATGTGATCACTCTACTGACATTATTGTATCATGATGATGTCACCTCATAATACTACTGGCGTCAAGACAGCGCCACAGAGGAGAAGACACAGGAGCCAGGAGAAGGTAAGAACTGATAGAACCGAAGGTTCAAGGAACTTTTACTTTAGACAGTGAGGGAATATCATGAGGGGGAGGTAGTAGAGAAAGTGAGAGCACAGTATGGGGACTCAGTATAATAAGTGAGGGCACAGAATGGAGCCTCAGTATAGAAAGTGAGGGCACAGAATGGGGGCTAATAGAAAGCGAGGATCCAGAATGGGCACTCAGAATGGAAAGTGAGGGTCCAGAATGTGAACTCAGAATAGAAAGTGAGGGCACAGAATGGGGACTTAGAATAGAAAGTGAGGGCCCAGAATAGGGACACAGTGTAGAAAGTGAGGGCCCAGAATGGGGACTAAGTGCAGAAAGTGAGGGCACATAATAGGGACTTGGTAGAGAAAGGGAGGGTCCAGAATCTGGACTCAGAATAGAAAGTGAGGGCACAGAAAGGGGACTCAGAATAGAAAATGAGGGCACAGAATGGTGTATAATAGATAGTGAGGGCGCAGTATATAAAGTGAGGGCACAGTATCAGGGGCAGTATAGGGAGTAAAAGCACAGTATGGGAGCAGAATAGAAAGTGAGGGCACAGTATGGGGGGGCATCTAGAGCAGGTGTGGGAACCTTTTCTCCAACCATTGGACAAATTCCTGGGGACCATGTTATGCTGGCATCCAGCCCTTCAATAGCTCCTTACACTGCGAGCATGCACACACAGCATTCACTATGTCTCAGCCTCAGCATCTACTGTGATGTATATGCTGCAACCCCAGCATCTCCTATGCTGTATATGCCCCAGTGTCACCTGTGCCGTATATGCATCAGCATCTGTTGGGCTGTATATGTAGCGCCCCCACTGCCGCAGGGCCGAGGGGTACCCGGTACCGGGCCTCTGAGTCTCTGCTCTGGGGTTGTCACGGTGGCTAGGCCCGGCCCGTGACCCTGCTGAGGGGCGTACAGTGATAGATATGATGGATGATGGTGGTGGTGGTGCTGTAGTGGTAAATAATGAGGACACCAGGTTGCAGTCTCTTTACCTCTTTACTGAAGGTTTTAGAGTCCTCAGTCCAGAGCGCTGTCAACAGGGCTGCCTGAGACCGGCCGGTCCAAAGGCACATCAGGAGTTCTCTTTACAGGTGGGAATCAGTGTCTACCTTCTAGCGCTGTGTGTTGTAGTCCTTCCCTGCTGAGCTCCCGGCGTAGTCCTCACAACTGCTTCTGTCTGTCCCTGATGTTCGTTCTCTCCGTCCCCCAGATGATATGGTAGGACGCACCCGTATGACGGGGTAGGCCTGGAGTTCTTCCGGGACCCTAGAGTCGCCCCTCTCCCACAGCTGCCTCCGTTGTCTGCTTAGGTGTTAAGTGAGACAGCCAACCTTTAATTGGCTGTCCTGCCGTGGTTTGCAGTAGTACTTAAAGTCTCTTACTTGCTCGGCGTTCCGGCCACCGACTGTTTGCGCCTCAGAAGGATGTTGCCTCGGTCTAACAGCACGACTCCTTCTGGTCCTAATTCCTCTTTACTGTATTCCCGTTGTGCACTGGTTAGTTCTGCTCTGAGGAGTCTGCCAGGATCCCATCCCTGACAGGTCCTCTCACTAGCTCTTCCCAGCTACTTCTCCCCGTCTTCCTGTCCAACCCCCAGTTTTACCAGAGTGTGAGGAGTGGCCTACTAGATAGGACCACCCCCCCTGGTGGCCGGAGTGTGAAGTGTAGTGAGGTGTTACCTGGTCAGAGAAACTCCTTTAGTGCAATCAGACGTACCATAGCTCCCCATAGTGGCGGAGCCACAGTACTGCAACGACCAGGACTCTGGGGCGCTGCACTCCCCCCCGGTTAAATCCAGTACTCCCGGACTGGGAAAACAAGAACAACAATACATGTTAACAGGAAACACACAAAATTTTTGAAATAGCATAACAATTAAACATAACAGTGCTTCCCTTTATGGGAGGTGAGAACTCTTGAACGTTGCGAAAGTTAGGTCATGCACAGTTTATGACTCTCAGTCCAGTGGTTGAAACAGCGGGGACCCCGGGTAAACAAAGGGGTCCCACCTTTAGAAAGTTTTTGAGCAATTCACCGTCCATTACTCTATTGTCCATTTTACAACCTGTAACAAAAGATATGTACACAAACATTTTCAACTAGATAGCAGCCCTTATCAATACCTCCAAGTTTTGTAGCGGAGGGGAGTTTGGTTCTGAGTGCTGCGTGTGGACCTTCGCAGCGCAGGGGTTGCTATTGGCCTAATAGGGCCCGCTATGCTTGCTACCGCTGGTGTAGTGCACTGTCTTCTAGCTACACTTCTAGTGAGTCTGGGTAGCACTGGCAGGTTGGGGCTCTCTGAGCTGCTGCTATCAACAGTGGGTACAGCAGATTCACCGATAGCAGAGCGAGGATTTGCCGGTTCAACGGTTGGCATGGCATCTTCAGGTAGGGCTTGTTGAGGTTGCGGGACCGGATGATCTGGTACCACCATCGCTTCTGGTGGGTCCGGCTGTTCAAACGTTAGAACAGGTACCACGATGGCCTGATTTATCTGAGTCCAGGACTGGGGAAAGTTACCAAGGACGGTATGGATCACCTTCTCCTTTTCCACCGGCGGGGAGATTCTTGGGGCCGTGTCCCTCTCTCTCAACTTATCGGGGCAGACCTTAAGGTGATCCCTGGATACCGCTGTCGAGGTCTCCCCTCTGTCCTTGCTGATGAGACAGACCTTCGTGTTGTCGAAGTCGGATGGCAGGATGGTATACGGTTCCGCTTCCCATTGGTCATCGAGCTTGTGTAATCTCCTCTTTCGTTTAAGTACTTGCTCACCAGGTGACAGGGGAATCGCAGGAGCGTGTTGGTTGTAGTCCCTTTCTTGTTTCTGCCTAGCCTGGGCGAGACTTCTTTCTACACACTCCTGTACTTCGCGGTACCTTCGCTGCCTTTCTGCATCCCAATCTGCATCCGGCGAGGTATCTTCAGGTACTAGGACCCCCATGTCCAGATCAACGGGTAACCGACTAGATCTTCCTCTCATCAGGTACGCTGGAGTACAGTTGGTGGAATTTACTGGGATGTGATTGTACATATCCACCAAGTCAGGCAACTTTATCGGCCACAGGTTCCGTTCCTCCACAGGCAAGGTCTTCAATAAATCGATTACCACTTGGTTCATCTTCTCGCACATTCCGTTGGTTTGAGGATGGTACGGTGTGGTTCTGATCTTCTTACACCCGTACAATTGGCAGAATTCTTGGAACACTTCTGCTTCAAATGCAGGTCCCTGGTCGGTCAGTACCTTCTCCGGGTAGCCATGGGGCCTACAAAAGTGCTGCTGGAAGGCCCTGGCGGCAGTCCTGGCCATTAGATCCTTGACAGGTACAACCACCAAAAACCTGGAGTAGTGGTCCACGATGGTAAGGGCATAGATATAGCCCGACCGGCTAGGTGTCAGCTTCACATGATCCAGCGCGACCAGTTCGAGCGGCCGTTTGGTGAAAGGCCGCAGGGGAGCCCGTTGACTGTCACGGTCCTTCCTGCGCAGACTACATGGACCACACTCCCGACACCACTTCTCAATGGTTCTCTTCATGCCAATCCAATAGAACCTCCCTCGGAGTAGCCTTTCTAACTTCCTCCATCCGAAGTGTCCGGCTCCATCATGGTATGCTCCCAGAACCATGGGCGCATCTCGCCTTGGCACCACTATCTGCCACACCAATTCATGAGTACGTGGGTCGATGCTCCTCCTGCACAGCTTGCCATTATGGATAAACAGTTTGCTTCTCCCCTTCCACAGCTGTTGGGTTTCTTGTGGATCATCTGGGCCGGGATGCAACCCTGCCTGCGTCAAGAGCTCTTTCACCCGACGGACCGCGGGGTCACCATCCTGGGTTTCTGCCCGGTACTTGATGGTGAAATCGTAGTTGGACAGCCGGGCCATCCATCGCTGTTCCAAGGCCCCGAGTTTGTCAGTATCCAGATGCGTTAGTGGATTGTTATCCGTAAAGACGGTGAATTTCGCGGAGGCCAGGTAGTGTTTGAACCTCTCTGTCACTGCCCAGACTATGGCAAGGAATTCCAGCTTAAAGGAACTGTAGTTGTCAGGGTTCCTTTCCGTGGGACGGAGTTTCCTGCTGGCGTAAGCGATCACCCTTTCTTTGCCTTTCTGGACCTGGGACAGCACGGCTCCTAATCCCACATTGCTGGCATCTGTGTACAGCACAAACGGTTGATCGTATTCGGGGTAAGCCAGTACCTCTTCTCCCGTCAGTGCCGACTTCAAACAGGTGAAGGATTCCTCCAGCTCCTTGTTCCAATCAAAGGGGGTGTTCCTCCCCTTGGTCTTCTTTGGTTGGCCCACCAACAGGTTTTGCAAGGGTGCGGCCTTCTTGGTGAAGTCCTTAATGAACCTCCGGTAGTAGCCTACCAACCCGAGGAACTGCCAGACTTCGTGGAGGTCACTAGGCTTTGGCCAGTCCTTGATCACTGTGACCTTGTCGGGGTCTGGGGCCACTCCTTCAGCGCTCACCACATGGCCCAGGTACTGCACTTTAGGTTTCAGCAGATGACACTTGGACGGTTTCACCTTTAAGCCGAAGTTGGACAGGGCTTCAAACACCTCAGCCAGGTGCTTCAAATGGTCTTCGTAGGTCTTAGAGAAGATAATGACATCATCCAAATACAGCAGCACGGTTTCAAAGTTCATGTGTCCCAGGCAGCACTCCATCATCCTCTGGAACGTCCCGGGAGCATTGCACAATCCGAAGGGCATGTAGTTGAATTCGCAGAGACCCATTGGGGTCGTGAAGGCTGTCTTCTCTTTGTCCGCCTCTGCCACAGGAACCTGCCAGTACCCACTGGTGAGATCTAAGGTAGAGAAGTAGTTAGCAGATTTTAAGGCAGCCAGAGACTCCTCTATCCTGGGCAGTGGGTATGCGTCTTTATGTGTAATGCGATTCAACTGCCTATAATCAACACACATCCTCATTGTACCATCTTTCTTTTTAACAAGGACTAACAGAGCTGCCCAGGGTCTACAGCTGTCTCTCACCACCCCAGCCTCCTTCATTTCCCGCAACATGTCCTTGGCACACTGATAATGAGCTGGGGGTACAGGGCGATATCTCTCATTTATGGGTCGGTGATCTCCCGTGGGGATATGATGTTGGATCCCTTTCACCTGCCCAAAATCTAAGGAGTGTTTGCTGAATACCTGCTCGTACTCGTGCACCACCCTGTAGGCCCCCTGTTTTTGATGGGATGGGGTAGAGTCAGTGCCCACATGCAATTCCCGACACCAGTCTTTCGAGTGCTCTGCAGAACCTTTGTTCTCCGCCACGTTTGACGGGACCAAGGGTTCAGGTGTCTGTATCACACTATTATTGACAGTGAACAGTTTGGCGAGCGTGGTATACTTGGTGAGGTGAACCTCTTCCTCCCCACAATTGAGGACACGTACGGGCACTCTCCCCTGGCGGACGTCGACCACCCCCCGGGCTGTCAGAACAGTAGGCCTATTGTCTGAATATACGGGTTCTACCAAGGCCTGGTAGTCCTTACCCCTGAGGCCTATGGCTGCCCGACACCATATTAACATTTCACTCCTGGGGGGTATCGCGATGGGGTTTGAATCACTCACAGTGACACGACCAATCTCACCACCAGTCAGCTCTACCTGCTGTCTCTGCATCAGAGCTCTGATTTCCTTCTGCAGGGCACGTTGCTCACTGTGGCCAGCGGTTTCTGCCACCTGTTGCAACAAAACAATAACTTCTGCAAGACAATTTTCTATAACATTAGTACCAAGAGTCATCATGGGATTACATTCTCGACGATCAATATCAACAATCACAATCCCTTGGGCTTTCAATTCCACCCGCCCCACCTTGATGGTGACTTCCTTATACCCCACTTGTGGCAACGGCTGACCATTACTGGCTATTATGGTGAAATCATCGTCAGGGCCACGAGTAATATCAGTGTCCTCCCAATACCGTTTATAAAGCACGTAAGGTATAGTCGTCACCTGAGAACCGGTGTCCAGCAAAGCGTTCAAGGGGATTCCATCAACCACTACAGGGAGAACTGGTCGTCCTCCAATATACTTGGTTCTCCAATGCTGCGGGCCTGACCGTCCTACTCCTGGGGGTTGGCCCTTTGCCCCAGGGGTTGCTCGTTTAAAGGACAGTACCTTGCAAGGTGGCCCACCTGGTGACAGCGGCGACAGATGGGTCGTCCGTCCTGATGGAAGCGATCGCTGTCCCGGCCTCTGGTCGGTGGGGTCCTCTTCTGTCGCGTCCAGGGGACATCTTCTGGTCTGGAGGCTAGCCGGATCTTTTCCTTGGGGGCCTCCTGTAGGGACTGCACCGTCTGGGCTAGGGCAGCAACGCTCTTGGTCAGCTCCTGCATCTGAAGACGGAGTCCTGCAGGGGAGTCGTCCTCGAAGCTCTGGGTGTCGGCCTCCGCGGCAACTGGGGTATCCGATGCCACCTCCTGGTGGTATGTGAGAGCGGGGCGCCTGGGTGGTATTGCGCGGCTGGGCTGTCGCTCCTGCAATGCCTGGATAGCTTTATCTTTGAATTGCGCAAAAGTCAAGTCTGGATTTTGCATGGCCAGGAAGTGCAATTGGCCCCGCTGGTGACTGCACAGGAGCCCCTCAATGAACCGCTCCTTCAGGAGTTTATCCTCATCCTGCATGCTGCCGGGGTCACTCTGCTTAATGGCCCGCATCACCTCCTGGAGATTGAGGGCATAGTCCCGTAAGCTATCCTGCGGTCGCTGTTTGCATCCATAGAAAGTCAGTTTAATTTCTGTAGCAGTGCGAGTATCAAAGGTGGCTTTAAGCTTTGCGAAAATCTGCTGTGCAGTTCCCTTATCCTCGGCGGGCCAGGACTTTAATTCTCTCAGAGCCGCCCCAAAGAGTTGGCCGGTTATCATATGAACCTTCTGAGGCTCTGTCAGGGGATAGAACTCGAGCAGGCTGCAGAGCCCTTCCTTAAAGTCAGTGAATGTATGCGACTCCCCAGAGTATCGTGGGAGCCAGGCCGCTCCGGGCAGGTACGGCATAGAGAAGGGCATTATGGCTTTTGTGTTAGCGGCAGTGTCCGAGTGGCTGAGGGGAACAGCGGGTTCTGCGGCAACCGGTGGTGGTATTAGGGCCGCGGCTTCGCCCGCTGCGGGGACCGGAGCTGCCCCTGTGTCCGCGGCTGCGGCCGCCACCTCCTCTCCTCCCGACTCGGACATGGCTATCCCTTCCCTCCCACTAACCTGCTGGAGGTCGGAGTTCCTCTTCCGGGATTGGCGCCTTACCGCGCTTTCCGTTCCGGGCTTCTTTTGGCCGGTTCCGCCCACGAAGCTGAGGCTCCTCCCTCCGTGCGCGGCAATGGTGAATTTTGGCGGTAAATGGCAGTACACAGTCCAAGCACAATAAATCACAGTTCCAAGGCACACATGACCTGATTCTTCAGGCTTAAGTAGATCCTGGTCGTGACGCCAAGTTGTAGCGCCCCCACTGCCGCAGGGCCGAGGGGTACCCGGTACCGGGCCTCTGAGTCTCTGCTCTGGGGTTGTCACGGTGGCTAGGCCCGGCCAGTGACCCTGCTGAGGGGCGTACAGTGATAGATATGATGGATGATGGTGGTGGTGGTGCTGTAGTGGTAAATAATGAGGACACTAGGTTGCAGTCTCTTTACCTCTTTACTGAAGGTTTTAGAGTCCTCAGTCCAGAGCGCTGTCAACAGGGCTGCCTGAGACCGGCCGGTCCAAAGGCACATCAGGAGTTCTCTTTACAGGTGGGAATCAGTGTCTACTGTTGTGAAATTGGATTCTGGGCTCCCCCGGTGGCCACTTGTGGAATTTAACTTGTGTGCATCATCCCCTCTGTTCACCTGCTCCTATCAGGATGTGGGAGTCGCTATATAACCTTGCTCCTCTGTCAGTTTCATGCCGGTCAACAATGTAATCAGTAGCCTTTCTGTGCATGTTCCTGCTACTAGACAACTCCCAGCTAAGTTGGACTTTTGTCCTTGTGTGTTTTTGCATTTTGTTCCTGTTCACAGCTGCTGTTTCGTTACTGTGTCTGGAAAGCTCTTGTGAGCGGAAATTGCCACTCTGGTGTTATGAGTTAATGCTAGAGTCTTAAAGTAATTTCTGGATGGTGTTTTGATAGGGTTTTCTGCTGACCATGAAAGTGCCCTTTCTGTCTTCATGCTATCTAGTAAGCGGACCTCGATTTTGCTAAACCTATTTTCATACTACGTTTGTCATTTCATCTTAAATCACCGCCAATATATGTGGGGGCCTCTGTCTGCCTTTTGGGAAAATTTCTCTGGAGGTGAGCCAGGACTGTCTTTTCCTCTGCTAGGATTAGGTAGTTCTCCGGCTGGCGCTGGGCATCTAGGGATAAAAAACGTAGGCATGCTACCCGGCCACTTCTAGTTGTGCGGCAGGTTTAGTTCATGGTCAGTATAGTTTCCATCTTCCAAAAGCTAGTTCTCATATATGCTGGGCTATGTTCTCTCGCCATTGAGAATCATGACAGTCTACCTTCTAGCGCTGTGTGTTGTAGTCCTTCCCTGCTGAGCTCCCGGGGTAGTCCTCACAACTGCTTCTGTCTGTCCCTGATGTTCGTTCTCTCCGTCCCCCAGATGATATGGTAGGACGCACCCGTATGACGGGGTAGGCCTGGAGTTCTTCCGGGACCCTAGAGTCGCCCCTCTCCCACAGCTGCCTCCGTTGTCTGCTTAGGTGTTAAGTGAGACAGCCAACCTTTAATTGGCTGTCCTGCCGTGGTTTGCAGTAGTACTTAAAGTCTCTTACTTGCTCGGCGTTCCGGCCACCGACTGTTTGCGCCTCAGAAGGATGTTGCCTCGGTCTAACAGCACGACTCCTTCTGGTCCTAATTCCTCTTTACTGTATTCCCGTTGTGCACTGGTTAGTTCTGCTCTGAGGAGTCTGCCAGGATCCCATCCCTGACAGGTCCTCTCACTAGCTCTTCCCAGCTACTTCTCCCCATCTTCCTGTCCAACCCCCAGTTTTACCAGAGTGTGAGGAGTGGCCTACTAGATAGGACCACCCCCCCTGGTGGCCGGAGTGTGAAGTGTAGTGAGGTGTTACCTGGTCAGAGAAACTCCTTTAGTGCAATCAGACGTACCATAGCTCCCCATAGTGGCGGAGCCACAGTACTGCAACGACCAGGACTCTGGGGCGCTGCATATATGCCCCTGCGTCTCTGGTGTCGTATATTTCCCAGTGTCTTCTATAAGATGTATATACAGCAGTCTCCTTGTCTGATATGTGATATATAAACTGTAGAGTAGTCTCTATGTCTCCTATGTGATGTATGTAAAGCAGTCTCAGTGTCTCCTATGTGATGCAGTCTCAGTACCTCAATTTGGCCCCATTGAACTTTTCAACCTTTTCCCACATATCATGCTTCAAACATAAAGATACCAAATGTAAATTTTGGGTGAAGAATAAACAACAAGTGGAACACAATTGTGAAGTTGCATGACATTTATTGGTTATTTTAAATTTTTGTGGAAATTCAAAAACTGATAAGAGGGCGTGCAATATTATTTGGCCCCTTTAACCTAATACTTTGTTGCGCCACCTTTTGCTGCGCTTACAGCTGCAAGTCACTTGGGGTATGTCTCTATCAGTTTTGCACATCGAGAGACAGAAATTCTTACCCATTCTTCCTTGGCAAACAGCTCGAGCTCAGTGAGGTTTGATGGAGATAGTTTATGAACAGCAGTTTTCAGCTCTTTCCACAGGTTCTCCATTGGATTGAGGTCTGGATTTTGACTTGGCCATTCTAACCCCTGGATATGTTTATTTGTTAACCATTCCATTGTAGATTTTGCTTTATGTTTGGGATCATTGTCTTGTTGGAAGACAAATCTCCTTCCCAGTCTCAGGTCTTTTGCAGACTCCTACAGGTTTTCTTCAAGAATGGTCCTGTATTTGGCTCCATCCATCTTACCATCAATTTTAACCATCTTCCCTGTCCCTGCTGAAGAAAAGCAGGCTCAAACCATGATGCTGCCACCACCATGTTTGACAGTGGGGATGGTGCGTACAGGGTGAAGAGCTGTGTTGCCTTTACGCCAAACATACCGTTTGGCATTATTGCCAAAAAGTTTGATTTTGGTTTCATCTGACCAGAGCACCTTCTTCCACATGTTTTGTGTGTCTCCCAGGTGGCTTGTTGCAAACTTCAAACAACACTTTTTATGGATATCTTTGAGAAATGGTTTTTTTCTTGCGACTCTTCCATAAAGGCCAAATTTGTACAGTGTACAACTGATTGTTGTCCTATGGACAGACTGTCCCACGTTAGCTGTAAATCTCTGCAGTTCATCCAGAGTGATCATGGGCCTCTTGGCTGCATCTCTGATCAGTCTTCTCCTTGTTTGAGATGAAAGTTTAGAGGGACGGCCGGGTCTTTGTAGATTTGCAGTGGTATGATACTCCTTCCATTTCAATATGATCGCTTGCACAGTGCTCCTTGGGATGTTTAGAGTTTTGGAAATCATTTTGTATCCAAATCAGGCTTTAAACTTCTCCACAACAGTATCACAGACCTGCCTGTTATGTTCCTTGGTCTTCATGATGCTCTCTGTGCTCCAAACAGAACCCTGAGATTATCACAGAGCAGGCGCATTTATAGGGAGACTTGATTACACACAGGTGGATTATATTTATCATCATTAGGCATTTAGGACAACATTAGATCATTCAGAGATCCACAATGAACTTGAGTGAGTTTGCTGCACTGAACGTAAAGGGGCCAAATAATATTGCGCGCCCCACTTTTCAGCTTTTGAATTTCCACAAAAATTTTAAATAACCATTAAATTTCGTTCAACTTCACAATTGTGTTCCACTTGCTGTTGATTCTTCACCAAAAATTTACATTTGGTATCTTTATGTTTGAAGCATGATATGTGGGAAAAGCTTGAAAAGTTCCAGGGGTCCGAATACTTTCGCAAGGCACTTTATAGACAGCAGCTTTTGTTTTGGCCAAAAGAATTTTTAACCCGCCATCCCGACAAAGTAGACTCTTTTGGCTGGGCTCTACTCTACTATAACCTATTAAACATTTCTTAAAATATCCCAAACTCTTTTTAGGTATTTTTTTTATTTTTCATTAAGGGAATGAGTCACATATATTTTTTTGGAATGACCATTAATATCACATATTACCACCACATAGTGACCGAATACTACCACATACAAGGGAGAAATACCTCCTCACTGTCACCAGACCACATATTACCATGGCATAGTGACCAAATAATACCACATACAGGGAATAAATACCGCAACACCATGACCAGATCATATATTACCACCACATAGTGACCAAATACTACAATACTGATCATTAATAAACAAAATACAATACTAATGCCATTATACACAGGAGCTCTGTATATAGTGTCAGTGTACACATAATACAGTGATCACTAGTGACATTATACATAGGAGCTCTGTGTATAGTGTCAGTGTACAGATAATACAGTGATTACCAGAGACATTATACAGAGGAGCTCTGAATATAGTGTCAGTGTACAGGTAATACAGTGATCACCAGTGACATTATCCACAGCAGCTCTGTATTTGGTGTATAGTGTACAGGTAATACTGTTAGAATATGTTTTGTTTTTTGACCATCCGCCATCTTGTTGTGGTTTTCTGGCTGCTGGTCTTTTCCCCCTGGTGCTGGAATGTCTTAGGTCAGGTGATTGTATCACCCTTTATTACCCAGCACCTGCCTCCCATTCCTTGCTGGACAACAGTGTTAATCCGCTAGAGTTCTGGCTAGGTGTTTGGTTAGCTTTCTGTGTTTGTTATTGTGCAGTACTGGGATCTCTGGTTCTGCTATCCTTAGTTTCTGTTTTCAGTTGGGTTCTGCAACCATCTCTGTGTTTTCTATTAGGAGGTGACCTGTTTTTATACCCAGTCCTTAGCTCTTTCAGGGACCTCCTTCCCCCTGTCTATAGGTCTTCGTTTGAGTTTAACCTAGGATCGTTGGTGGGTCTATTCACAAGGAATGGGTCGCTTACTATATCATATGGTATCGGCCTAGTCTTAGTGCAGGGTCAGTTTTCCCCCCTTCTATCCTAGCTCTGTGTTGCAGTTCTATAACAGTTTGTCCAGCCACACATATTAAAAAAAATCCTTTCTTGGATTCCTTCAATATGTGTAGCATCCAAGAACTTGCTCAACGCTTGCAAGAGTTAACTTTGGAAATAGCCGACCTGTAACAGCACGTGAGTAATTACTCTGGAGCACGCTCTGAAGAACCTAAGGTAGGATTACCTGAGTTTTTTCCTGGTAAACGGCAGGAATTTTTTACTTTTAAAAATGCATGTTTACTATATTTTCGGCTTAGACCCAGATCCTCTGGGAGTGAATTAAAGCGTGTGGGGATTATTATGTCTTTATTGCAATATGAACCCCAAATCTGGGCATTTTCATTACATCCTGATGATCCTTGTTTGACATCAGTAGAAGCATTTTTTTCTGCTATGGGGTTGTTATATGATGATCCTGATCGGGTCACATCAGCTGAGGCAGAGCTTAGACGGCTTAAACAGGGTTCTGTTGATGCTGACAGTTATTCCACCCAGTTCAGACGATGGTCCGCAGAGGTCAGGTGGAATGACCCAGCGCTCAAGAGTCAGTTTTTAGCAGGTTTGAGTGAAAGAATTAAAGATTTGCTCATTGCATATCCTGCACCTGATACTTTGGAAACTGCTATGCAGTTAGCTATCCGTGTGGATAGAAGATTGAGAGACAGACAGAATGAAGAGAAGGCTCTTATAATGCTGGAACCAGTCTCTCAGGATAGCCCCGTCGACTGCGGGGAACCAATGCAACTTGGGGTGATGTCCTCTCGTTCCCAGGAGAGGGAGAAAAGGTTTTCTGAAGGGCTGTGCTTGTATTGTGGTAAGGCTGACCATTTTATTAAGCAATGTGAGGTTCGCATGAGGAAAGAAAAAAAAAAGGTCAGTAAGAGTAACACTCCAGTTCGTATTGCCTTTTTCCGGTCTGCAGGAGTTATTTTTCTGGTAATACCACATATCACGGTCATTCCATTGATTTTCAGGTAATGGTGGATTGTGGTTCTGCACTTAATTTGATTGATCAACAATTCCTAGACAAATATAAGTTTGATTCTGAACCATTGTCATCTCCTATTCCTGTTGTGGCTATTGATAACACTCCTCTGGAACATGGGTGTATTTCTCGAAAGGTTACCACGTTCCCACTTATTAAGAATATGGAACATCAGGAGTGTATAGACTTGTTTGTCCTTGCTAATTTACCTTGCCCAGTCGTCCTGGGTTTACCCTGGTTAAAAATGCACAATCTTTTGCTGGACTGGTCATCTAGTACTATAAGGTCCTGGGGTCAGGGGTGTTATGGTAATTGTTGTAATGTTCACATTGCTACTGTTGTGAAGAAGGAGCTACCTGAATCCATTCAGGATTTCTGGAGGGTATTTTCGGAGGTTGATTCGCAAGCTCTACCACCCCATAGAGATTACGACTGCGTTATTGAGTTCGTCCCAGGTGCCACACTTCCTAAGAGTCGTTTATTTAATCTGATGATTCCCGAGAGGGAGGCCTTAAAGGAATACCTACAGACTAGTTTAGCTGCAGGTCATATAAGACCCTCTAAGTCCCCTGTGGCTGTAGGATTCTTTTTTGCCAAAAAGAAGGATGGGGGCCTTAGGCCGTGTCTGGATTTTCGGGAGATTCATAAGATCACTGTGCGCAATCCTTACCCGTTGCCGCTGATTCTAGATTTGTTCAACCAACTAACCGGAGCGAAGTGGTTCTCTAAGATTGACCTTCGTGGGGTATATAATTTGCTGCGGGTGAAGGAGGGTGATGAATGGAAGACAGCCTTTAATACCCCGCAAGGTCCTTTTGAGTGTCTGGTGATGCCTTTTGGCCTTACTAATGTGCCTGAGTTTTTTCAAAATTTCATTAATGACATTCTGAGGTCGTTGATCGGTAGGAGTGTTATTGTTTATTTGGATGATATTTTGATCTATTCACCTGATCTGGAGCCGCATTGGCAGAGAGTCCGCGAAGTTCTACAGATTTTGAGCGAAAACTCACTCTTTGCTAAATTGGAGAAGTGCGAGTTTGCGGTACAGAAAATGAGTTTTTTTGGGTACCTTGTCTCCAGTGATGGGTTTGGGATGGACCCGGTGAAGGTTCAGGCAGTGCTGGAGTGGCCTAGGCCTGAATGTTTGAAGTCGGTTCAGAGATTTTTAGGGTTTGCTAATTATTGCAGAACATTCATAAAGAATTTTTCTGTGATCGCTAAACCTATAACTGATCTCACCATGAAGGGTTCCAATACTGTCCAATGGTCCTCTGATGCTGTTAAGGCTTTTGAGCATCTCAAGAAGAGGTTTAGCTCTGCTCCTGTTTTGATCCAGACAGATGAGACCAAGCAATTTCTGGTAGAGATTGATGCCTCTTCAGTAGGGGTGGGAGCAGTTCTGTCCCAAGAGGGAGAGGATGGGGTGCTATCCCTGTGCTTTCTTTTATAAAAAATTTTTGGAGACTGAGCTCAACTATAATGTTGGGAACAGAGAGTTGCTGGCTATTAAACTTGCGTTTGAGCATTGGCTAAATTTTTTGGAGGGAGCTAGACATCCGATACAGGTTTTTACTGATCATAAGAATCTGATATATCTGAATGCTGCAAAATGTTTGAATGCCCGACAAGCTAGGTGGGCACTGTTTTTTGCCCAGTTTCATTTCTCCGTAACATATATCCCTGAGACGAAGAATCTTAAAGCGGATGCTTTGTCTCGTAGTTTCTCTCCAGCAGTTAATACTGAGAAAGAGGAATATATTTTGCAGAGAGGGGTGGTGGTGGCAGCATTGGGTTCTGAGTTGGAGAGTAGCATCCTAGAGGCCCAAAATGCTGCACCAAATAACACTCCGTATGCTAAATTATTTGTGTCTAGAGCCTTGCGGAGAGCTTTGTTTGCTGAATGTCATGAGTCTCGGTTGGCGGGTCATCCAGGCATTTCGGAAACTAGAAAGTTGATCGGTCGAAGTTTCTGGTGGCCAGGGTGGCAAAGAGAAATCATCAAGTGGGTGCGTCAATGTACTGTGTGCGCTAGGTCGTAGGCCTGATATTCCCCGGCTGCAGGGTTGCTGTGCCCTTTGGAGGTTCCTAGTTCGCCATGGTCACATCTTGCTATGGATTTTACCACCGATCTGACGGTCTCTGAGGGTTTTTCTGTCATCTGGGTTATTGTGGACTGGTTTAGTAAGATGTGTCATCTGGTCCCGTTCAATAAATTACTCTGCGCCAAGACTCTAGCTAAGGCATTTGTGAAAGAGATTGTCAGGCTCCATGGGGTTCCCACAGACATTGTCTCCGATAGAGGACCAGTTTGTGGCTCGCTTTGGCGTGCTTTTTGTGACAGATTAAAAGTTCATTTGTAATTTTCATCAGGTTATCATCCGGAGTCCAATGGACAGACCAAAAGGAAGAACCAGGACGTCGAGCAGTTTCTGAGATGTTTTGTAGCAGACAATCAGGAGATGTGGTCGGAATATCTACCACTAGCTGAGTTTGCTCTTAATAATCATATGTCTTCCTCGGCTGGGTGTTCTCCTTTTTTTACTGTACAGGGAGGCATCCATCTTTCGGTCCATTTTCAAAGATAGGGGCAGCGGTGCCTGAGGAGGAGAGTTTTTCTGGAAATTTGGACAGTGTTTGGACCAATGTACGCCATAATCTGAAAGAGGCAAATAGGAGGTCAAACAAATATTTTGACAAGAAAAGAAGGGAGCGTTGTTTGCAGTTCGGGGCATGGTCTGGTTGTCCTCTAGGAATCTGTGTTTGAAGATCCCTTCTAAAAAACTAGGGCCTAATTTTGTGGGACCCTTCAAAGTGGTTCAGGTTATCAACTCGGCAGCTATAAGACTAGACATCCCCTCGTCCTGGAGAATTAATTCAGTTTTTCATGTATCTTTTCTGAAGAAAGTTGACACACTAGATAAGGCGGCGATGCCAACTGTTCCTCCAGTTGATGAGGACAGCGAGTTTGAGATTTCAGGCATTTTAGATTCCAGGTGGCACAGAGGAAGGTTGCAGTATCTCGTGTCCTGGAAGGGTTTCGGTCCCGAGGATAATTCCTGGGTAAAAGCTGAGGATGTCTCGGCCTCAAGGCTGATTTAGGCTTTTCACAGGAGTTTTCCCAATAAGGCTCGGCCAAGAAGATCCAGAGGATCCTCGTAAAAGGGGGGAATGTTAGAATCTGTTTTGTTTTTTGACCATCCGCCATCTTGTTGTGGTTTTCTGGCTGCTGGTCTTTTTCCCCTGGTGCTGGGTTGTCTTAGGTCAGGTGATTGTATCACCCTTTATTACCCAGCACCTGCCTCCCATTCCTTGCTGGACAACTGTGTTAATCTGTTGGTTGGGTCTATTCGCAAGGAATGGGTCACCCACTCCATCGTAGGGTATCAGCCTAGTCTCAGTGCAGGGTCAGTTTTCCCCCTTCTATCCTAGTTCTGTGTTGCAGTTCTATAACAAATACAGTGATCACTAGTGACAGTACTGTATACACCGGAGCTCTTTATATAGTGTCAGTGTACAGCTAATTCAGTGATCACCGGTGACATTATACACAGGATCTCTGTATATAGTGTCAGTGTACAGGTAATACAGGGATCACCAGTGCCATTATACACAGGAGCTCTTTATATAGTGTTAGTGTACAGATAATACAGTGATCACTGGTGATATTATACACAGGAGCTCTGTGTATAGTGTCAGTGTACAGGTAATACAGTGTAACCAGTGACATCATACATAGGATCTCTGAATATAGTGGCAGTGTACAGGTAATTCAGGGATCACCAGTGATATTATACACAGGAGCTATTTATATAGTGTTAGTGTACAGATAATAGTGATCACTGGTAATATTATACACAGGAGCTTTGTATATGGTGTCAGTGTACAGGTAATACAGTGATCACCGGTGACATACACAGGAGCTCTGAATATAGTGTCAGTGTACAGATAATACAGTGATCACTGGTGATATTATACACAGGAGCTCTGTATATAGTGTCAGTGTACAGGTAATGCAGTGATCACCAGTGACATCATACACAGGATCTCTGTATATAGTGTCAGTGTACAGGCAATACATGGATCACCAGTGCCATTATACACAGGAGCTCTTTATATAGTGTTAGTGTACAAATAATAGTGATCACTGGTGATATTATACACAGGAGCTTTGTATATGGTATCAGTGTACAGGTAATACAGCGATCACCGGTGACATTATACACAGGAGCTCTGTATATATTGTCAGTGTACAGGTAATACTGTGATCACCAGTGACATCATACACAAGATCTCTGTATATAGTGTCAGTGTACAGGTAATACATTGATCACCAGTGCCATTATACACAGGAGCTCTGTATATAATGTACAGGTAATACAGTGATCACCAGTGACATTATATACAGCAGCTCTGTATATACAGGGAGGGCCATGTATATGTATACACCTAAATAAAATGGGAATGGTTGGTAATATCAACTTCCTGTCTGTGGTACATTAGTATATGGGAGGGGGAAAACTTTTCAAGATAGGTGGTGACCATGGCGGCCATTTTGAAGTCGGCCATTTTGGATCCAACTTTATTTTCTCCAATAGGAAGAGGATCATGTGACACATCAAACTTATTGAGAATTTCACAAGAAAAACAATGGTGTGCTTGCTTTTAACGTAACTTTATTCTTTCATGAGTTATTTACAAGTTTCTCTTTGTTTACAGCCATTGACATGTCGCAGAGGTTAACACGTGAGGAGCGGATAGAAATTTTCGAAATAGAAATCCATAGAATGTAAGTCCGCAAGGACAGGGTGCTCTCCCCTCTGTACCAGTCTGTCACTGTAAACTTGTTTACTGTAAACGATATTTATAACCCTGTATGTAACCCCTTTCTCATGTACAGCACCATGGAATTAATGGTGCTATATAAATAATAATAATAAATTGTGTTGATGTCTGGTGAACGCAGTACCCGGGTCATTGCAGCAGATTTCAATGCAAGACACCCTACACAAGGAAACTGTCACCATTCCCATGTTACTTAGATGTATCCATATAAATGGCCGACCCAAAAAAGTTTGCCTCATCACTGAACATAATGTTCTGTGTAAACTGAGAGTCCTGTTCCAATTTTTGTTTTGCCCATTCTGCAAATTCAGTGCACCAATCTGGGTCATTCTAGTTGAGATGCTGCAGCAGCTGGATTTTGTAAGGGTGCCATTTGTGAGTAGCTAATATCCGCTGAACGGATGTTCGACTGATGCCAGATCGGCACGCTGAATTTGCAGAATGGGCAAAACAATAATTATAACAGGACCCTCAGTTTACCCAGAACATTATGTTCAGTGATGAGGCAAACTTTTTTGGGTGGGCCACCAGTGACGTCTCTAGCTGAGGTCCTTCATCTTTGCTTTTCTTTTTCATGCAGCACAGACCGCCATCATTTCTTCCAGCCAGGACTCCTCTCTGCATAAAATAACACAGTTACCTAGAGCACAGCTTCCAGAGCATATCCCGCCACTTTTTCCTTTTCTTCTACACTACATGGCTGAATAAAGACATGTACCCACCATTAATATATAATTAGTTATGCAGTGCACCATTCCAAATAGAAATTATAATCCACCACTGCGCCCCATCAACTATAAATAGGCATTTTCCCCACCTAATAAAAATATACATTAAAAAGCCCCTGTACTCTTTCCCCCAAATCATTACCAGTCACTGCATCCTCAATGCCCCCCACTGTGTGCCTCCCGTTCCAATTATATTTACATTCCCCTTCCGTCCCAATTCATTGTCATATCTTCTCTCTCTCCCACCCCCACCCTCTATTCATTATCAACTGCTCTCCCCCCACATTCAGTACATCATTTACTTCCACCACCCTCAAAATTCATCATTATTTGCTCTCCCCAGGTCCTCATTTGCTCTCCCCATCCCCCACCTTCAATTCAATTGCTGTCCCCAGTCTCTCACCCTCAATTCATCATTTGCAGTCCCCCATCTGCCCCTCACTTCATCATTTGCTGTCCTCCTCCCCCCCTCACTTCATCATTTGCAGTTCCCCTTCCACCCTCACTTTATCATTCGCTGTCCCTGTCCCCCTCACTTCATCATTTTCAGTCCCCGTTCTCCCCCCACTTCATCATGTGCAGTCGCCCTCCGTACATCATGTGCAGTTCCCTTCCATTCATGTGCAGTCCACCTTCCCCCACTTCACCATGTGCAGTCCCCCATCTGCCCCTCACTTCATTATTGCTGTCCTCCTCCCCCTCACTTCATCATATGCAGTTCCCCTTCCACCCTCGCTTCATCATTCACTGTCCCTGTCCCCCTCACTTCATTATTTGCAGTCTCCCATTCTCCCCCATTTCATCATGTGCAGTCCCCCTCCGTACATCATGTGCAGTTCCCTTCCGTTAATATGCAGTCCCCCTCCCCCCCACTTCATCATGTGCAGTCCCCGGTCCGCAGCCTCCCTCCATCATTTGCTGCCCCACTCCATCATTTGCAGCCCCCTCCATCATTTGCAGCCCCTTCATCATTTGCAGCCTTCTTTCACCATTTGCAACCTTTTCACCATTTGCAGCCCCCTCCATCATGTGCAGCCCCCTTTCACCATTCACAGCCCCCTTCACCATTTGCACTCCCTTCTTCATTTGCAGCCCCCTCCATCATTTGCTGCTCACCTGGCCTCATACAGTAGTAAGGACAGTAATGCCCTGATGGCACCCCTGTAAAGGAGCAGTAAAGAAGGTGAGGGCACAGCATGGGGAGTCACTATAGTGAGTAAAGGTACCGTCACACTCAGCGACGCTGCGGCGATATAGACAACGAGCCGACCTAAACTAGATCACTGGAGTGTCGCTGTTTAGGTCGCTGTAGAGACGTCAAACACAGCAACTCTAGAACGATGCAGGAGCGATCCTGTGACGTAACGGCGACTCACTTCTCGTTCAGAGAGAGAGGGCATATTATGGGGCAGTACAGAGAGTGAGGGCATAATATGGGGGCAGTGTAGGTAGTGAAGGCAAGCCATATTTAGTAAAAAATGGACTTTAGGATATAGAACTGTGGAGCTATTATAGGCAAATTCTGATGTTGGTAACTAGTCCACCCAGTCATCCTGTAGGTAAAAAATAAAACAGCGCCGGTATTGTTCAAGGTTTTGGTTAGTTCTTTAAGTTTGGCCATTGGATTCTGGTTAGAAGGCAATAGACAAATTGACAGTAACTGCTAAAGCTATGCAGAAGCTTTTCCAAAATCTTGATGTAAACTGATCACTTCTATCAGAAATTACATTGTCAGGAATTCCATGCAGCCTGAATATCTCTTTGACTATCAATTCTGTGGTTTATTCAGCGGTAGGAATCCCTTTAGTTGAAATAAAATGGGCCATCTTTATGAGCTGATCCACCACAACAAGGATAACAGTCATTTCTTTAGATGTAAGTTGGTCCACTATAAAATCCATTGAGATTGATCCCCAAGGCCTGGATGGAATTGAAGAGCTTGAAGGAGTCCTAGACGACAAGATCATGGCGTCTTGTTCTGTGCACATGTTAAACAGGAGGAAACATTTTCTCACATCCTTCCTACAATTAGGCCACCAAAAAGAACGAAACAGTCGTTTTTGCGTTTTCATGATTCCAAAGTGTTCTACAAATTTAGAATCATGGACAAGTTTGAGGACTTCAAGTCTAGCAGTCTCAGGGACATGTATTTGATGGTTCTGCATCTAAAAACCCCTCCATAAAGGGAGTCTGTCACCCCCAAAATCGTATATGAGCTGCGGCCAACAGCCCCTTTTGTCTCCCTCCCCTAAAACATTTTGACGCCCCATGGCTACTTCTACAGGAAGAACATTTGTGCTTAAATTTGCATTTGGCCCCGAATCTACATGCCCTTTCATTAAATGAGAAGCACAGTCCTTTCTGCAAAGCCACCAAGTGCCCTGACTGTCCTGGACCCCTAGTGCCGTCACTCTCATCCATAAAGCTATATCTTTATGATCCCAACGGATGCTGGGCCGTACTGCTTTCCGTTGGCCATCCTTGCCCCCCATAGACTGTATAAGCTTCCTCAATCACAGCCATGTAACAAAAGAGGGCCGAACAATTCTCTGGAAACTTTTCTGCAATGGCGCTGGCCAATATAGCAATAGCCTGCAACCAATTAGCGAACGTGCGGGGAATTAACCGAAACCTCCTCTTATCCTCATCCTCTTTCTTAGACTCATCTCTTCTTACCCTATCCAAATTAAAACGTTTTAGGGGAAGCAAAGAAAATATGTCCACGTGTTCCCCTTTCCATATCCTTTCTCTCACGTCCTGTTTCAAATATGCCCCCAATGGCCCCTCAAAGCAGACGTAAACCTCACCCTTAGCTGAATCGCCAAGTCGCACTGTCTTATCCTTATTTTTTTCCCTGCCGTCCCCCAAAGAAGACCCCTGCCCCATCAGCTCACCTTCAACCGCAGGTACCACCCCGACATTCGCCAAACCCCCTGCCATTGCACCTGATGTCAAGCTAGATGGACCCCCCACCCTGCTACTACCCGGAAACCCTTCCCTCACAGTACCTATCCATGCTGACAATGGCAAAGACTCACCCTTACCCATCCCAGATTCCCACTGCCTAACTAACTCCCTTAGACCTTGCAATACAACACCCATGTCGACACTAGCCCCCCGTAAACATACCCCCCCTCATATGCACAATAGAAGCTAGTGACGGTTGAACAGAAACCAGTGTATCTCTCCCACCTGGAAGCCTGGGTGCTGTGTTCCCAGCAGCCGCCAACCCAGAATCCCGAAGCATCCTATCCGTACTTGGCTCCATAATGTTCTGCTGACTCGCCGCTCCTGCAGCCCCATACAGCAGGCCTCCATGGTCCGCTGCATCATCTGTAGGTGTGCTGCTCCTCTGTGATGCACTCTGTGTGCCTGTAATGTCTGGACCCGCTGGCCACTGCCCATGGTAACCATACCTCCCATCTTCCTCCCCCACAATGAAGAACTATTCCCAGCTCCTATCCCTGGGAGATCCCAGTGTAGCTGTCTCCCTCTGCCTCCCCTCCCCTCTGCTGTTACAGCACAGCATTGCCCAGAATTATTTTGAATTCCGGCTGCAGCCGACAAGTGGGCGGAGCCATTGTGCCGCCACTCACCGGCCACTCCATATCTTGTGGCCTGTACTGCCTGCCCCCGTCGGGTTCCAGCACGTCAGCAAGCAGAGGCCTGTTCATGGGGAGCCCCTGCCGCACCTGAGCCCCGATCCTGCTCCAACGTCGCTAACGGTGAGTGGGCGGAGCCACCTCGCTGGGTCCCCAATGAAGGCGCCTGTACTGCAGGCCCCCGTACTGACCTCCGAGCCTCCTGCTGCTGCCAAACGGGGGCCCGTTCCCGGCTGAGCTCCCGCCGTACCCAGTCCTGGATCCTCGCCCGCCACCGCCGTACTTGTCGACTTGCTGCAGGTCCCGCCATGTTGCGGGATTCCTCCTGGAACCTCGTGCCCTCGGCCTGTGGCATGCGGCCCCCACCAGAGAGTCCCTTACACGGTGCCGGATTCGGGGGGTAGCCTCAGGACTAAGGCGCTCCTGAGGCCTGGTTCTTCGAGGCCGTTGTACTTCACGTTGGGCCTGAGTGTGCCCGGCCCTCTCTCCTTGCAGCAGGCCTTGGATGGATGCCTGCAGCCAGCCTGCACCCCTGGAATCCGCAGATTCCCTCAATTGCTGAAGGATCGTCTCGACCTCCATCGCCAAGGTACAGTGCTTGTAGCTTGTTTTAGCTGTACTGGTGGCCCCTAAAATAGTTGCCCAACTAAAATGGCCACCCCTTTTCTATTAATCCCCTTAACTCCACCTCCCAACCCCTATCCCAGCCCTATTATTATTCAAATCCCTTAACACACTGCCCATATCACCATAACCAGCTCCATATAGGCCCCCTCAACCCTGTCATATCGTCCTCCCTTCAAAGGCCTGCGGCCCAGTACGGCCTCACTGTACTAATATACAGGCTATACTTATAAAATGAATGTACTTAGCGCACAAATAGGCCAATACATGAGAGCCCACCAGCCATGACAATGCAACCTCTCTCTGGTAGGAGTCTAAACCTAATATTTATGAAACATGGCTCTACTGGGCTTGAAAACATACAAATTTAATGGACAGGTAGGATTTAGTATTAATAAAAAAATCCTTAGGATGATAGGAAGAGGAACTCAGCCAAACATGGAGGCAGTCAACACCTCCAATAGTTCACTACACAAGAAACTGACCAGCACCTAAGAGAATAAAGCACGTAAGAACAGGTGCAAGCTGCTATAACTGAATATAGAGAGAAAAAAACAATACAGCAACCTCTGTAAGTGTCAAGAGGTGGGCAGACATTGAATGTATGAAATATTAACTGCATTACTGTCATTTAGAAAATACATATAATATGAAGGTACCGTATATACTCGAGTATAAGCTGACCCCAGGCCGAGACCTCTAATTTTGGCACAAAAAACTGGGAAAACTTAATGACTCGAGTATAAGCCTAGGGTGGAAAATGCAGCAGCTACTGGTAAATTTCAAAAATAAAAGTAGGTACCAATAAAAGTAAAATTAATTGAGACATCAGTAAATTAAGTGTTTTTTTCCGACCATAAGACGCACTTTTTCCCCTCCAAATTTGGGAGGAAAGTGTGAGTGCATTTTATGGTCGGAATGTAGCATGTGTGGAGGGGGGGCTGTGGCTAGTGGGATCGCACTTTGATCCCACTTGCAGGAGGCAGAAAAATGTCCCAGCTGCCCAGAATCCAGCCCTGGGGAAACCACTGGTCCCCATGATTAAAGTGCAGTGAATATTCATTAGCCGCTTCCTCGCTCACCTGTCAGCGCTGAGCAGTGAGCAGCAAATGAATAGTCCTTCACTGAAACACACATGGTTTCCCCAGCGCTGGATTCCTGCAGCAGCTGGGGAGATCTGTGTGTCTGGTGGAGGAGGGGGCAGCAGGGGCCAGAGACAAGATTGCCGCATACCTGCCTGGGCTGTGCCGAGTGCTGCGGCATAAGGACCTGTGTGATGTCATGAAGTGGGCGGGCTGGAGCATCACATGGCATCACAGAGCCCTCCCTCTTCTGATGTCATCACAGGTCCCTCAGACTCCCCACTAGAATCTGCTGGCTTCCTCTTATGACCCGTGCTGTGGAAAGGCAACAAGAGGGAGGGCTATGTGCAGTCATGGGATGCTCCAGCTTTTTATCTCACCACATTGTGGCTGGCTGGCACAATTAAAAGCTTAGCCTTTACAGCACACAATAAAGCACTCTGCCATTCCTGTGGTGAACTATAACTCCCAGCATGCCATAGGATCTGCAGGACATGCTGGGAGTTATAGTTCTCCCAATGGGATCTTAAAGCAGCACTCCAGTGTTATTTTTCAGTTCTGGAGTGGTGCTTTAAATATAAGCCCTGTGCCCCCATTCTTATACTCACCCTCCAGCGTTTTCATATAGTACTTTACAGACACCACACTGGTCCTGCAGCAACATCTTCTACCCGCAGCTTCCAACATAATAATGTACTATTATATAATAACACCACATATAATAGTATGTTTTTCAATTTTACCACATTTTTTTTTTTTTGCTTCAAATATCTTTTTCCCTATTTTCCACCTCTAAAACCTGGGTGCGTCTTATAGTCCGCTGCGTCTTATAGTCCGAAAAATACAGTGTTTTTGAATATCCATATTGAATCAGGAGCCCCATATAATGCTCCATACAGTTCATGATGGGCCCCTTATAATGCTCCATACAAAATACGCCCTATATAATGCTCCATACAGTTTATGATGGGCCCCATAAGATGCTCCATATTAAAATATGCCCCATATGGGGCGTGTCCTGGCCATAATGGAGGAAGGCTGCTAATCCCTGAGCTCCTGCTTCCCCAGCCGAATAAAGCCCTGCAACAGCCCAGAAACTGACTTTACCGGAGTCTATGCCTGCTAAACGGAAGCCTGCATGCCCCAACACCCCTTCTGGACCCCCTGTGGAGTTCTCTGCAAGTATATCTCGCTTTTTAAGAAGCTCTGGGAAGGGGCCTTGGAGCTGCACTGATCCTAAGATGGCTGATCCCTCCCCCAAGCCCTGCAGCACTACATATGAGGCAAAAAACAAACAGAGAGAGAAGGAGACACTGCAGGCCTGCACTGAGGTTTCCAGAGCATCTGTCACCAGACTGTTTACTCAGGAGAGGCCCCTGGAGGCCCCCCTGCAGGGGGTCTCAGATGAAGGTACCGCAGGGGAGAGGGAGGATGGTGGGGGCTCGGATCATGAGACTGTACAAACAGAGGGAGAAGCGGTGAGGTCCTGGACACAGAGAGCTGATCTCTACCCCTCCCAAACTGAGTGGCCTGTGCTGCAGGAGACTCGGCTGCCTCCTAGCCTGTCACCTCGGCCACTTACACCTGCAGAGGGGGTGCTTCAACAACTCTCTATTCAGAAACCGGGCTGTGGAGCAGGTTATCTCCCCCCTCTACTAAATCACCCCACAGAAGCCACAGGGGGTGAGCGACGAGTGGAGCCGACCATCAGTGGAGGCCCCAATGGTTCCCCTATTTTACCAAATATGCGGCCACAAGATAGCCCTGACCCAGACATGTGGGAAGCTTTTAAGGCCCGTATTAGCAACGTTCCAACTAAAGAGGAACTTGAGGGCTTTATCTCCAGGGTGGAGAACTCCTTTAAAGCTGAAACAATGGCCCTGAGAGAGGACGTCTCAGCTCTAGCGGGCAGAGTCACACTTACTGACACTACTGTGGAAAATCTCTCCAGCAAGATCCTAGCCCTTGAGGATAAACTGTCAACCTAGACGTCCACCTTTGAGAGCTTTCTAGACCATATGGAGGACTTGGAGAATCGGGAGAGAAGGCAAAATCTGAGAGTGAGGGGTCTACCGGAATCAGTCGAAGCCAGTGACCTAACTGCGACTCTTCAAGCTTTGTTCAACTCCGTTAGGAACACTGCCCCAGAGTTGGGTATTGAATTTGACAGAGCTCATAGGTTGCTGGGTCCTCCCCCTGAGGATGGAGGTCTGCCTAGAGACGTGATTTGTCGTTTTCATAGGTACCAAGTGAAGGAAGAAATCCTCAACTGTTCCAGAAAGACCCAGGAGATCCATTTCCAAGATTGCCAATTACATTTCCTCTCGGATCTGTCACGGAGAACCCTCCAAAAGAGGAGAGCTCTGCGACCTCTACTTAACCTCCTTCGCCAGAGCCAGATCCCCTATTCTTGGGGATATCCGTTCCGCCTTCAGGTTCGGCGGGGAACCCAGATGGTGTCCTTATCTCACCCCAGGGAGCATCGTTCATTTCTCTCCCTTCTGAACCTCGAGGATCCGGGCCTACAATTCCCTGACTGGCCTTATCCCGTTGGTCAGGATATGGGCCCTATGCCACAGTGCCGAAAGAGGGCGCGTCGCAACCGTGGAAGAGGCCGCACTAGATCTCGTGGTAGAGGACAGAACTGTAATGATGTATCTGAAGACGGCTGATATGCAAGCGTCCAGTATTTTTGGTTCAGTCGGTTGCAGACCCTTAGGTCTTTGGTCTAGCTTTAGGCAGTAATGGCCGTGTTGATGATATATGCTTTGCTCTTTTCCCTTGGTCATTTTCCCTTCCCTCTCCACTATTCCATTCTCTTCCTTCCCCCTCTTATTCTTCCCCCTCCCTCTCCTCTCCTTTGATTACCCCTCCCCCCCCTTTTTTTCTTCTCCCTTTCCCTCCCCCTCTGGTGGTTCGGTTGTACTGGGTAATTTTGTGTATTTTTTTTGTCTCAGGGAAGTTCGCCGGGGAACATGGTGGGTTATACAGTTATATTGTTTATCGAATCCGTCGGTATATGATTTATTTTGTTATATATTGTTTTGACTTTCTTCCTTTCTTCAGTGGAAAGGACACGACCCATTAAGGGGTTATACGGTTGGTCCAAACCGTGATATTCGGGAAACGACTATACCCCATATCTTAAGTAAGAGTTTTTAATTTTCAGCTCCCTCAGGGGTACAATTTACTGCTACATTCCTTTTTTCTTCTATATTTGCCTACTCTTTTTCTCTTCTTTTTCTTCTAATTTGCTGCGTCTTGTTTTCTGCTCTCATCTCTCAGGTGGCAGGATAACCCCTTTTTGGGGCCTAACGGTTGGGTACTCGACGTTCTATTGAAAAATGGGTTCCTTAAAATTTGGTTCCCTAAATGTACGGGGATTCAATACTCCCCAAAAACGAAGCCACGTACTTTCAGATATGCACAAGCTAGGGGTTCAGATACTTTTTTTTCAAGAAACTCATTTTAGAGCTGACCGGATACCAGTTGTCGGGGGTAAACTTTATGATAGATGGTTCCATAGTTCCAACCCCGAATCGAGGACAAAAGGTGTCTCAATAGCCTTTTGTAAGAATTTAAATATCATATTGATAGACAAGGTCATAGATGAAGGGGGACGCTATATTTTTATGAAAGTTAAAGTTGCTGAACGGATCCTGACCCTAGTTAACTGGTATCTCCCGAACCGGGAACAGCCTAAGGTCTGCAAGTCTCTATTGTTGAAACTGTCTTCATTTGCGGAGGGCCAGGTTGTGATAGGTGGTGATTTTAACTTTGTCTTTGATCCCAAACTAGATACCTCCTCTGGTCGGGGGGTGGTCCCATCGAGAAAGGTGAGAGACCTACAAAAATTCTTACTTAAACTACATCTGATAGATGTTTGGAGAATCCTCAATCCTAGAGGTAAGGATTATACTTTCTATTCTACTCCACATAACTCCTACAGCAGAATTGACCTTTTTCTGGTCAGCAGGGGGGTCTTATCTTGAAGGCCTGATGCCAAGATTGGTAATATGGTTCAATCGGATCATTGCCCTATTTTTCTATCCTTGGAGATACCCGGGCTGGCTATGAAAAAATTCTCATGGAAATTGAATGGCAACCTTTTACGAGACACCACCTGTTTGAGTGATTTGAAATCTGACATTGCAGCGTTCGCCCATACTCATGCGTCAGATCCCACACCTCAGGCAATTAAATGGGAAGCACTGAAGTGCATCATGAGAGGCACCTTAATCAAACATGGGGCTAGAATCAAAAAACTTCAGACTGAGGAAATAGACGCTTTGCTGTCACAAATTCAGACCCTGGAAAGCAGGCATAAGAATTTGAGGTCCTCTGAGACTTTGGTCGAGCTCACTACAAAAAGGCTTGAACTTAAAGGCCTGCTGGATAGACGGTTTATGGGTGACAAGGAAAGAGCTAAAGGGTTTTTCTACAAAAGAGCTAATGTTTGTGGGCACCCTCTAGCACGACTGCTTCATCCCAGATCGGGTCCCACCCTTATCTCATCACTCAAAAATGATAAGGGCCAACTGGTCCATAGTAATGAGGAGATCCTAGAGGTCTTTCAAAAGTTCTATAAATCCCTGTACAACATTAGGGGCAGGTACGCTGACTTGGATCCCACCACGTTGAAAAATAAAATTAAATCTTATATGAATAGGATCAAGGTCCCGTCCCTCCCTGAGGCGGATTTGGCGGTCCTGGAAAAGGACGTAACCCCTGAGGAGCTGTCAGAAGCTGTTAAATCCACGTCCACCTCTAAATGTCCTGGGCCGGATGGGTTCACTCCCTTAATCTATAAATCCCTTCTATCTGACTTGCTTCCCCAAATGGTCCTCACCTTTAATGCGATTTCTGAGGAGAATAGCTTTACCCCCCAGCCCCTAGAGGCTCATATTTCTGTTCTGCCAAAGCCTAATAAAGATCCCCTGGTGGCCGGGAGTTATAGGCCAATCTCCCTGATCAACGTCGATGTAAAATTATTTGCCAAGGTATTGGCTGACAGATTGTCGGGACTTCTCCCATCTATTATCGACCTTGATCAGGTGGGCTTTGTCAAGGGCCAGGAGGCGCGGGACAGCATTATCAGGTCTCTTCTCCTTATTGAGAGGACCAAGATGCAAAAGTCCCCTCTTTGTCTTCTGTCGATTGACACGGAAAAGGCCTTTGATAGAGTCCATTGGGACTTTCTACGGGAGACCCTGACCCATATTGGCTTACAATCCAATTTCCTGGGGAAAATTATGTCATTGTATTCAAAACCCTCAGCTCGTGTTAGAGTCAATGGATCTTTGTCCGATCGTTTTTATATTCAGAACGGTACTAGACAAGGCTGCCCGTTGTCGCCCCTATTATATGTTTTAGTTATTGAGCATTTGCTAAGGCTATCCGAGTTAATGACAGTATCTCAGGGATTCAGGTTGGAAACTCTAACCATAAAACGGCCCTATTTGCCGACGACATCCTCCTCTTCGTCTCTAACCCAGTCGACTCTTTTCCAGTGCTTATGAAGGAGTTCGAATCCTTCGGGGATTTAAGTAACTTCAAGATTAATTACTCCAAAACTGAGGTCCTAAACATTTCTCTATCTTCTTCCGTGGTGGCTTCCTTGAAGCGGGCCTTCCCCTTTAGATGGCAACAGGATCAGATTTCATATCTCGGGGTGAACCTCACCTCGGATCCTCTTCAATTATTTTCTTTGAACCATCAGGTCATTTTGAACAGGGTGGGATCCCTTCTGGAGTCTTATGGCCCATTGAGGCTGTCGTGGCTCGGTAGGATTCAGGTGGTTAAGATGGATATCCTGCCGAGATTTCTTTATATCTTTCAGGCGATTCCCATTTGGCCACATAAATCGTTTTTTATTAAAATACAGTCCTTGATTTCCCGTTTTATCTGGAAGGGGAAAACACCGAGGGTGAGTTACAAGGTTTTATCTAGGCCACGCCAGTTTGGTGGGGTGGGTCTACCCAACCTCCAAAACTATTGCAGGGCGGCCATATTAGTTCGCCTCTTGGACTGGAAATATAAAATTAAATTTAAAAAATGGGTAGAGTTGGAACAAGAATGGTCCGATTTGCCTCTTCATTATCTTCAGTGGATCCCAAAGCAATATGCTCTTCAACGGGGGAGATTTTCCTTCCTAACCTCAGAGGCTATGAGGGCATGGCACTGCAGTGGTGTGAAGGGGTCCGCTCCTCTTGGGGCCAGCCTTCTTACACCTATTTTTTGCAACCCGGCATTTCCTCCGGGCATTCACAGGAAAGCCTTCATGGGATGGAAATACGAGGATGACATACGGGTTGGTGATATCTTACAGCGTGGCGAGATTCCCACCCTCTGTTCCCTCCAAACCCAATCTCCCTCCACTAAACTTCTTTGGTGGGAGTACTTGCAGGTCCGGTCCTTCTTGGCCTCTTTGAATTTGCCAAGGGGTTCGAACTGTAGACTCTCTCCCTTGGAACTGTTGTTTGCCGGTGGAGACGCCCCGAGCAGGGGAATCTCTTCCCTCTACTCAATTTTTTCAACACCAGACTCTGACGCAAGGCTCTATTTTCAGTCTGCTTGGGAGAATGATTTAGGGCGGACTTTGTCGGATGAGGAATGGGAGCATTGCTTCCTGATGAACCATAGACTCCCGAGTTCCAGTGAGGCCTCGGAGAAGGGGTATAAACTGCAATATAGGTGGTACCTCACACCTGACAGGTTACACAAATTTTCTCCCTCAATTTCTAACTGCTGCTGGAGGTGTGGAAATGGCATTGGCTCCCTTTTGCATATCTGGTGGGGCTGCCCCTTGATTAGAACATTCTGGGACCAAGTGTTCCGAAATTATGGTTTGATCACAGGCAAGCACATCACCGGTACTCCGGAGATGGCATTGCTCTCCATGATTCCCGGTTCGGTGGGATCCCAAAAAAAGGACATCCTTAAATTTTGCCTAGCGACTGCTAGGACGGTGATCCCCCGCCGATGGCGAGACCCGGTTCCCCCCGATGTTGTGGAGTGGTTTTTAGAATTTGAAACCATCTTTAGGATGGAGGAAATTGATGCAGACCTTTCACAGACAAGGGTCTCCTTTTTAGGTATCTGGACTGAATGGATTCTATTTAAAGATTCTGCTCGTTTCCCTGACCTGTTTACCTGAATACACCTGTCTATTCTACAGTCGATTACTAAGCTACTCTTCTTTTCTTTTCGTGTTCTCATTTTATATTTCTTTTCTTGAGCCCCACCTACGTGGGCTCCCCCCTCTATTTCCTCCTCTTTCTATCTCCCCCCTGGGTGAGCTGTTCACCTTCCACCAGCTCGGTGTGATAGGTCTGTACCAAGATTTACCAGTTACTTTTATAATGTTACTATTTGCGTGCATGTCTCGCTCTAGGGGACATGGGCGAACTGATTTTAGATATGCTTTCTTTTATTCATGGTAATGAAAGTCCTCGCCTGTTGCGGGGGCAAGGAGTTATTGCTTATATGTTAAAGTTACCGGTTTTTTTTTCTTTCTTTTATGTAAGATTTATGCAAGGTTTGTGAACGAGTGTTTTTTGTGTTACTCTTCTCGAATTGTATATTATAAGAACAAGTACTTTGATCATTGTCGTAGTTTTCAACTACTGTTTTTCTTGTAAAATTCTCTTCTCTTTAATAAAAATATATTTACCTAAAAAAAAAAAAATATGCCCCATATAATGCTGCACAAATGCTGATTATGGCCCCATAAGATGCTCCAAAGACATTTGCCCCATATAGTGCTGCACAAATGCTGATTATGGCCTCAAAACATGCTCCATAGAGATATTTGCCTCCATATAATGCTGCACAAATGCCGATTATGGACCCATAAAATGCTCCATAGACACATTTGCACCGTATAATGCTGCACAAATGCCGATTATGGCCCCATAAGATGTTCCATAGACACATTTGCCTCGTATAATGCTGCACAAATGCAGATTATGGCCCCATGAGATGCTCCATAGACATATTTGCCCCGTATAATGCTGCACAAATGCCGATTAAGGCCCCATAAGATGCTTTATAGATGTTTGCCCCATATAACGCTGCACATGGCCCCATAAGATGCTCCATAGAGATATTTGCCCCATATGCTGTTGCTGTGATAAAAAAAAATATCACATACTCACCTCGTCGCTCAGGCCCCCAGCACGTGCTATAGCCACCTGTCCCACGTTCCACCGCCGAGCGCCGCTGTCTTCCGCGTCCTCTGCACTGACTGTTCAGGCAGAGGGCGGCATGCACACTAATTGCATCATCGCGCCCTCTGACCTGAGCGTCACTACAGAGGACGCGGAAGACGGAGCGGCGCCGACGGTGGAACAGGTGAATATGCCCCCGTTATACTCATCTGCTCCTGGCGCGGTCCCTGGTTCTCCGGACGCTGACAGCTTCTTCCTGTATTGAGCGGTCACATGGTACCGCTCATTACAGTAATGAATATGCGGCTCCACCCCTATGGGAGTGGAGTCGGGTCCATATTCATCACTGTAATGAGCAGTACCATGTGACCGCTCAATACAGGAAGAAGCTGTCAGCTCCCGGAGAACCAGGGACCGCGCCAGGAGCAGGTGAGTATTATTAGACAGCTGCAGCTCCCCCTTCCCGGCCGACCCCTGGGAATAACTCGAGTATAAGCTGAGAGGGGCAATTTCAGCCTAAAAAAAAAAAGGGGCTGAAATTCTCGGCTTATACTCGAGTACATACGGTATTAAGGACACAAGTTCACCATTTCCTGAGTGCCCACCAGCCACAACAAGGCAACCTACCTCTCTCTGGTAGAACGCTAAACGATACTATTTATCAAACATGTGACAAGACCTGTCCATCGGCCGCTATCAGATTTTATGGATAGAAATGCCAGTTTCTAATGAAAACTGCACCAACAAGAGAAAGTGGCCCAGCTCTTTCAATGTCCATTATTTAACGACTTTCCGACATTGGGTGTAATAGTACGCTGATGTTGTACTCCCCCCGTTTGGTGCGGGATCCGATGCTGAGCCTGCACCTTTCTGGACACATGTCAGATGATATACACAACTGACATGTGCCCTCAACAGCCGTGGGTGGATTTACTGCAAATTATGTCCTCATTCTTGGATAAAAATCCTCTTCAAACTTAAGGGGAGTATTTTTACCCCTCTGTAAAATATGTAGTGTGACCTCTGCCAGAGCTTATTCTTTGGAGCAGAGGGGGCACCCGCAGTCAGACCCTCAGCAACCGATGGCAAAAATCCCTAAAAAAAAAAAAAAAAAGTTGTCCTATATGACTTCTACAACTTACCAGGCTGTATGGGTCACAGTGAATGGTAAGTGGCCACAGTAGGAAACCAGCGGCGGTGGGGTGATGCTGTGGCACTGGGTGGGAGGGCGGTGTCCCAGCGGTGAGGCAGAGCGGAGTGCATCGATTTTGCGGTGGTGGGCTTCAGGAAGATGGCCGCTGGAGGCGGCACATGTGTAGATTGGGATCTCGGCTGATGTCCCGCAGCCTCGCCCCACTTCTGCAGCAAGGACCCTGCTTTCTGCGACCCCGCTCCACAACTGCCGCCACATCCCCTCCCCTATGTTCGGAATATAAGACACAATTCAATTTACCTCCCAAATTTTGGAGGAAAAAAATCCCTTCTCTAGTCTGAAAAATATGCTAATCTAGATGGAGGCCCAATGCTATTGCATCGGGAGGGGTCCTTGTGGTGTGGGGTTCTTGCGCTGGGGGAGTCCCAGCAGCAGGGGGTCATGCGTGGAGGCCCGATTCGAGGGTGGCGGTGGGGAGGGGGACCGGCGATGGCCCGCTGGTGGTACTGCGCAAGGGCCTGGTACCACCAGCGGGTGCCATATTGGTATACCCATCACTTGGGTATTCCAATATGGCGGTTGGTGTACTTCCGGTGCGGCGGAGTGGATCGTGGAATTCGAGGACGTCCAGACGGAAGTGGATGACAATTTAAGGTAATTATATAAATAGATGCTGCTGAGAACAGGAAATAAATAGTCAGCGAGATCTGAACAATTTAGTGCGGGTCTACTGGTGAGGATTTTGCTGCAGATCGTTTCACCAACAAATTGCAATGTATGAACATACCCCGGGCTTTAGAAATATAGAAATGAACATTCAACCCATAGTTCTCAAACAGTTTTATTAAAAACAAATAAATCTAACAAAAATGAGAAAAATCTAAATATATTTATACATGCAAAGTCTATAACAATGAAATTTACAAACCAATATATAGAACTAAGCCACATTAGAGATAAGTAACAAGAACAAAAAGCACAGGAGAGACAGCACCCTCTTCCCCCCACAGCCCCCAACATGCAGCCTCACGAGAGTGACATTACCCACTTCCTGACACAGCCACAAGGGAGTTACAAATGTGCAGAAAATACAGCTTCTTGGAAATTGCAAAATTTATTGAAAAATAGATAAAAAATAAATTGCATAGAAACGCGTTTCAGATGCACATGGATTCATCTGCGTTTTAAACGCGTTTATATGCTGTCTTTGCAATTTAGCACGTTTTGATTTTTTTTTTATCTATTTTTCAATAAATTTTGCAATTTCCACGAAGCTGGATTTTCTTCACATTTTATTTACATATGGTCCCAGAGATTCTGTGCTTCTGTGAACCTAGAGCTTGGATAAGATGTATTTTTTTTTTCTATTTTATCTACAAGTTGCATCCCTTCTCTGCACAGCCTCTCATCATCATCATCCCCCCTCTCCACACAGCCTCACATCATCATTCCCTTCTCCGCACAGCCCCTCATCATCATCATCCCTTCTCTGCCAGCCCATCCTCATCCTTCTCTGCACAGCCCCTCATCATCATACCCTTCTTTGCACAACCCCTCATCATCATCCCTCTTCTCTGCACGGGCAGCACAGTGGCTCAGTGGTTAGCACTGCAGCCTTGCAGCGCTGGAGTCCTGGGTTCAAATCCCAGCCTGGACAACATCTGCAAGGAGTTTGTATGTTCTCCCCATGTTTGTGTGGATTTCATTCCAAAGACATACTGATAAGGAATTTAGATTGAGCCCCATCGGGGACAGCGGACTATCAAAACAAAGACACACCTCTGTGTGGCATTCCTTGATTCAGAATGGGGTTATCCTAGTCCCGGGCTCCTGGGCAGTGCTATACTATGCATTGTAAGCACTGATAAGGTTGCACATAAGCTGTAATTTAAGCCCATAGAGTTTAGCTGGCAGTGGATGAGTTTGCATACCTGAAATTGTATATATGTGCATTGTTTTGTATTTGATATTAGACTTTGTGTGGTGCTCATTGGCATTTATTTCCATCTGTCTGGGGGGGTAGCATGTGGCTTACTGGCCGTATGCTGTTCTTTGGGTTTTTTAAATGTATGTCTTGTTTTGATATGCCTTGTATTAATAAGCCGGATTACTCACCGGTAATGCTCTTTTAATGAGTCCACGACAGCACCCCACATGAGAGAGAGGGATCCGCCCCATAGGAACAGGAAACCTACAGAATAAAAGGAGGCGGTCCCCTCTCCTCCTCAGTTACCTTAGGGAGGTATGAGGGGTCTGGTTTTAGGACTATCCGATCATGGAATATCAGTAAGAAGGGTGGGTCTACTGATAGGGCCTGGATGTCGCTAACCCGTCTAGCTGAGGTTAGGGCTACCAAGAGGGCTACTTTATATGTCAGGATTTTTAAAGGTATTGAATCTAGTGGCTCAAATGGGGAGCTGGTTAAGGCCTCTAGCACTAAATTTAAATCCCACGGAGGTAGACGGGGAATATGGACCGGTTTACTACGGTCACAAGATTTTATGAATCTGGAGATCCACCTATTAGCGGCTATATTGCATCCATATAGGGCTCCTAATGCCGAGACCTGAACTCTTAAGGTATTTACAGATAACCCCAACTCTCGGCCTTTTTGCAAGAACTCTAGAATAGGTGTGACTGGAACTTGCTTAGTGAACGGTACCGTGTAAAAGTCTGAGAATTTATTCCATACCCTACTATATATCAGGGTGGTAGATCTTTTCCTGCTCAATAAGAGGGTGTTTACTAGTTCTGCTGAGAACCCTCTTAATTTTAGTAGTTGCCTCTCAAATTCCACGCCGTCAAGTGAAGACCTTTCACTTGCGGGTGGAAAAAGGGGCCTTGGGACAGCAGCTTCTTGTCTGATGGGAGAATCCATGGATCGCATAGGCACATGGTCTGGAGACAAGAGAACCATGGTCTTTTCGGCCAGAATGGTGCAATGAGGATTACTCTTGCTTGTTCCCTCCTGATCTTTCTGATCACTAGTGGAATCAGAGACATCGGAGGAAAGGCGTATGCCAGCTGGAACCTCCAAGGATGGTGGAGAGAGTCTAACATATCTGGGTGATCCATGGCGTTCAGGGAAGCGAACCTTCTTACTTGCCGGTTGTCTCTTGTGGCAAATAGGTCGATTTGTGGTATCCCCCATGATTCTGTTATCATACTGAATATGGATCTGTTTAAGGTCCATTCCCCTTGACGTAACTCGTTTCGGCTGAGGTAGTCTGCCCTGATGTTCTCTACACCTCTGATGTGCAGGGCTGTTAGGGATGTTAGATGAGTCTCTGCCAGCTGGAAGATGTCTGCAGCTATGGTCATTAGACTTCCTGACCTTGTACCACCCTGACGGTTCACATATGCCACTGTGGTGGAATTGTCCGAGTAAATTCTTACATTTGCTCCTTGAATCTGCGGAAGAAAGTGATTTAAGGCATATTCTACCGCTTTTAACTCCTTCCAATTGGAGGAACATGACAATTCTGCCTGGTCCCAAGTATCTTGGGCCAGACTGTCTTTCATATGTGCTCCCCACCCAATAGGGCTGGCGTCGGTGGTAATTATTTTAGACGGGTCTATTATCCATGGCACACCCTCTGAGAGGTGGTCCATGTCTAGCCACCAGGATAGTGATTCTAAGACATCTTTGGAAAGAGTTATTCTGCTTTCTAGATGTCCGTCTTTTCCCTGAGCCGACAATACCTCATACTGTAATTGACGAGTATGAAATTGTGCCCATGGTACAGCAGGGATACATGATGATAATGACCTCAGTAAAGACATGCCCTTCCTTAGTGTCATGTAGGGGTTGCGTATTGCGTCTGATACCCTTGATTGTATAGTCAGTTTCTTTGCCTGGGGGAGGAAGCATCTCTGACTTACGGAGTCTAGCTGGATTCCTAGAAATGTCTGGACGGTTTCTGGATTCAGCCGGGATTTTTCGAAGTTGACGATCCAACCTAACTCCTGTAGGGACGAGATCGTATTAGATAGACGAGTTTTACACTGAAGCATAGAGTTTCCCACCACTAGAAAGTCATCTAGGTAGGGTATTATCAAGGTATCTCGACGTAGATGAGCCATCACTTCTAATATCACCTTAGTGAAGATGCGGGGAGCCATAGAAAGCCCAAATGGCATTGCAACATACTGAAAGTGACGAACCTGTCCTTCCAGGGTGACTGCTACCCTTAGATACTTTTGATGTTCGGCATGTATGGGAAGATGATAATAGGCATCCTTTAAGTCTATTCCGGCCATGACACACCTAGGAAACAAGAGTTTTATGGTTGAACTAATGGATTCCATTTTGAAGGTATGATTACGCAGGAAGGCGTTTAATCTCTTGAGATTTATGATGGTTCTAAATGAACCATCAGGCTTATTGATCAAGAATAAAGGGGAATAGAACCCCTTCCCTTCTTGATCCTGGGGAACTTCTATCAGGACTTTTTTAGACAGAAGAGATAGGATCTCTGATTCCAGAGCCCTTTGTTGGTCTTGACCTTTTGGAGATGTTACTATAAAGGAATCCCAAGGGATTCGGTCAAATTTCAATTTTAGGCCGTATTGTACAATGTCCAGAATCCACTGGCTGGATGTTATTTGTTCCCATCTGGGGAGGAAGAATTTTAATCTGCCGCCCACCTCCTGGTTAGCGGTATTTGCGTTTCGGGTTATGGGACCCGCTAAAAAAGGCACCTTTTTGCTTCGGGTCCTTCGACTCCCATCGCTCCCTTTGTTCGAACGGCTTGTTCCTGGTAAAGGGACGTCTTCTGAAGGCTCTCCTGTAGGATGGAAGATACTGGTTAGGGAAGCCTTTTTTCCTTTCTCCTGCTTTACTCAGGAGTTCATCCAGCGCTTTTCCGAAAAGGAACTCACCCTGGCAGGGGATCGCACAAAGTTTTGCTTTGGCCTGTGCGTCCCCTTTCCAGTTCTTTAGCCAGAGTGCTCGCCGGGCTGTGTTCACTAGGCCGGCTGACCTGGCTGCTAGGCGTAGCGAATCCACCGAGGCATCAGCCAGGAATGCTACTGCTTCTTTGATTAGAGGGAATTTCGGCAGGATTGACTCTCTCGAAGTTCTACCTCTAATCTGTTCCTCCAGTTGCTCCATCCACACTAGTAGTGACCTCGCAGTGCAGGTACTAGATATGGCGGGCCTGAACGCCCCCGTGTTGGCTTCCCACGACCTTTTTAGTAAAGCTTCTGCTTTACGGTCCAGCGGGTCTGTCAGGACTCCTGAATCCTCCACCGGTAAGACCGACTGTTTGGTTGTGGAGGCTACAGCGGCATCAACCTTCGGCACCTTTGACCAGGTATTTAGCTCCTCGTCGCTGAAGGGATAGCGTCTTTTAGAGGATGATGGTAGAAAACCTCTATTTTGCTTATCCCACTCTTTTTTTTACTATTTAATAGTTTTTATGACGGGGAAGGTCCTACGTTTCCTCTGTCCTAACCCCGCGAACATGATGTCCTGAGCCGATTTACTTTCTTTCTCATCTGAGCACCCCATCGTGCTTCTGACAGATTTGATTAAATTGTCCACACTGCTGTTGGGAAGACAAAGTCCCCCTTCAGTCTCGGATGAGCTCGGCTGGGATTCCGCTTCGCCTGAGGATATACATACATCCTCTGACTGTGAACTGACTGGAGATTTGGACCTACTAAGCTGACGGGTACTGGTGGTACTTGTCTGCGCCAACCCCTGCATTTCTTCCCGGATTATAGCTCTGACATCTGATGGAGTCATTATGTTTTCCTGCCGTAAGATTTGCATGATACACTCCGAACACAGCTTTTTCACATAATCATCCGGGAGGGGCTGCGTACATAAAGCACATTCCTTGTGCTTGGACTTGTGTGTCCTTTTCTTAGTCTAGAGGAAAGATACAGGAGGAACATATATCAGCATATAGGAAGAGACTCTTTCAAAAACTCACCCAGTGAAGCTGACAGGTACCGGTTCTGGAGGCGGATTTCGTTTGGTGGTAGAACCCTTCTCTGGAGGTCGACCACCACTCTTTGTGCTGCTCCTAGCGCTTCTCTCCTTGCTAGGAGAACGCTGTTGCACTGCGGGCAAGTGCGCATCGTCGACCGGTGAAGCCATCTTACACACACCGGCCCGACGCTAGCGCTGCATTTTTAAATCTGCCGCTCATTCTCCTGCCTCCCCGGACCAACCCGGAAGTGCTCCAGCGACTTCCGGGTTAGACGCGCCGCTCTCACTCACCATGCGGCGGCTAGGGATATTAAGCCGGCCGCAGCAGCGCGCGCGTCCTCACGGTGCCGGGCGGACCCACGGTGACCGGACCCGGACCGTGGATGCTTGGCCAGACGAGGGGGGAGGCTGCAAGCAGGGGCTCCCCCGCCGCTGCTTCTGGAACCGCAGCCCCTGCCATTCCCTCAGATACCGACGCAGGCGGGTGCATGGCCCAGGGATCCTCTTCATCTGTAGGTAAGCTGGGTCCCTGTAGGAACAGGAAACCTAAACTGAGGAGGAGAGGGGACCGCCTCCTTTTATTCTGTAGGTTTCCTGTTCCTATGGGGCGGATCCCTCTCTCTCATGTGGGGTGCTGTCGTGGCGAAGGGTAAAAAAGTTGTTGTTTATTTTGATGGTTGATCCCAGTGTTATACATATCCTTTTTTCTTGGTTTTCTTTGAATGTACTGTTCTATATGCATATGGTTGATCCCTCATTTATTTATAGCTGTGGTGCCCGCTACTTTCCTTGTGTACCATCGGGGACAGCGATGATAATATGTGCTAACTGTAAAGGGCTCGGAATGTTAGCGCTCTATATAAATAAAGATTATTATTATTATTCCCCTTCTCCGCACAGCCCCTCATCATCATCCCTTCTCCGCACTGCCCCTCATCCTCATCTCCCTTCTCCGCACAGCCCCTCATCCTCATCCCTTCTCCGCACAGCCCCTCATCATCCCCCTTCTCCGCACAGCCCCTCATCATCCCCCTTCTCCGCACAGCCCCTCATCATCCCCCTTCTGCGCACAGCCCCTCATCATCATCCCCCTTCTCCGCACAGCCCCTCATCATTAACCCTCTTCTCCGCACAGCCCCTCATCATCATCCCTTCTCCACACAGCCCCTCATCATCATCCCTCTTCTCCGCACTGCCCCTCATCCTCATCCCCCTTCTCCGCACAGCCCCTCATCCTCATCCCTTCTCCGCACAGCCCCTCATCATCATCCCCCTTCTGCGCACAGCCCCTCATCATCCCCCTTCTGCGCACAGCCCCTCATCATCATCCCCCTTCTCCGCACAGCCCCTCATCATTAACCCTCTTCTCCGCACAGCCCCTCATCATCATCCCTTCTCCGCACAGCCCCTCATCATCCCTCTTCTCCGCACTGCCCCTCATCCTCATCCCCCTTCTCCGCACAGCCCCTCATCCTCATCCCTTCTCCGCACAGCCCCTCATCATCATCCCCCTTCTCCGCATAGCCCCTCATCATCCCCCTTCTGCGCACAGCCCCTCATTATCCCCCTTCTGCGCACAGCCCCTCATCATCATCAACCCTCTTCTCCGCACAGCCCCTCATCATCCCCTTTCTCCGCACAGCCCCTCATCATCATCCCTCTTCTCTGCACAGCCTCTTATCATCATACCCTTCTCTGCACAGCCCATCATTAGCACGGAGGCTCAGTGGTTAGTACTGCAGCCTTGCAGCGCTGGAGTCCTGGGTTCAAATCCCACCAAGGACAACATCTGCAAGGAGTTTGTATGTTCTCCCCATGTTTGCGTGGGTTTCCTCCGGGCACTCTGGTTTCCTCCCACATTCCAAAGACATACTGATAGGGAATTTAGATTGAGCCCCATCAGGGACAGCGATGATAATGTGTGCTAACTGTAAAGGGCTCAGAATGTTAGCGCTCTATATAAATAAAGATTATTATTATCCCCCTTCTCCGCACAGCCCCTCATCATCATCCCCCTTCTCCGCACAGCCCCTCATCCTTTCTCCGCACAGCCCCTCATACTCATCATCCCCTTTCTGCGCACAGCCCCTCATCAACATCATCCCTTCTCCGCACAGCCCCTCATCATCATCATCAACCCTCTTCTCCGCACAGCCCCTCATCATCATACCCTTCTCTGCACAGCCCATCATCATCCCCCTTCCCTGCACAGGCCCTTATCAGCACGGTGGCTCAGTGGTTAGTACTGCAGCCTTGCAGCGCTGTAGTCCTGGGTTCAAATCCCACCAAGGACAACATCTGCAAGGAGTTTGTATGTTCTCCCCGTGTTTGCGCGGGTATCCTCCGGTTTTCTCCCACATTGCAAAGACATACTGATAGGTAATTTAGATTGTGAGCCCCATCGGGGACAGCGATGATAATGTGTGCAAACTGTAAAGCGCTGCGGAATGTTAGCGCTATATAAAAATAAAGATTATTATCATCCCCCTTCTCCGCACAGCCCCTCATCAACATCATCCCCCTTCTCCGCACAGCCCCTCATCAACATCATCCCCCTTCTCCGCACAGCCCCTCATCAACATCATCCCCCTTCTCCGCACAGCCCCTCATCAACATCATCCCCCTTCTCCGCACAGCCCCTCATCAACATCATCCCCCTTCTCCGCACAGCCCCTCATCAACATCATCCCCCTTCTCCGCACAGCCCCTCATCAACATCATCCCCCTTCTCCGCACAGCCCCTCATCAACATCATCCCCCTTCTCCGCACAGCCCCTCATCAACATCATCCCCCTTCTCCGCACAGCCCCTCATCAACATCATCCCCCTTCTCCGCACAGCCCCTCATCAACATCATCCCCCTTCTCCGCACAGCCCCTCATCAACATCATCCCCCTTCTCCGCACAGCCCCTCATCAACATCATCCCCCTTCTCCGCACAGCCCCTCATCAACATCATCCCCCTTCTCCGCACAGCCCCTCATCAACATCATCCCCCTTCTCCGCACAGCCCCTCATCAACATCATCCCCCTTCTCCGCACAGCCCCTCATCATCATCCCCCTTCTCCGCACAGCCCCTCATCATCATCCCCCTTCTCCGCACAGCCCCTCATCATCATCCCCCTTCTCCGCACAGCCCCTCATCATCTCCCCTACTCCGCACAGCCCCTCATCATCACCTTCCCTATGCATTTCCACTCAAGAAACATTAACCCTTTCCAAAATACATCCTCACAGCACTCACACCGACCCGAGTCCTCTTTCCCATTTGTACAAGGGTTCCTGGGGCAGCCCCTCAGTCCTCTCCTCACAGGGCTCCATGGTGCAGCCCCTCAGTCCTCTCCTCACAGGGCTCCATGGGGCAGCCCCTCAGTCCTCTCCTCACAGGGCTCCATGGGGCAGCTCCTTATTTCCCTCCTCGCCTCTCCAGCAGACAGCAGACTCCGCACAGTGCAGCTTTCTACTCTCAGATCTTCACTCACTGGACTGGACTCGGAGTCTGGGTCTGAAGGAAGCCCCACCCCTTCCGGTGACGTATTCCCTCAAAGAATCAACTCCGTTCTAGTCGCTACCCTGACTGCTGCGGCCATCACTGTCACAACTAACGCGAGAAGAGAACTTTACCCAACAAAGATGGAGAAAAAAAAAAGACGTTCAGCTACTTCCCTGACGTCACATCCGTATAGCAACCAATAGCGTTCGCTGATTAAGTTGATGGACAGGTGAACTGTCCAATCGGAACGGAACATGTTCACGCGTTGTACGCATGCGCTCTAGCCACATTCGGAAGGGAGCTCGAAACAACGCGGACGCTATGGATGCTGGAAACTGGGGTGAGCATGAAGATGGGGGCTGTGGTCACTGCAATCATTTACATGTCGTAATACACCAGGACCCTACATATGCCAGGGAGGGGGAACTACAATCCCCAGTTCGCTCTGCAAGTTCCTACAGACAGGCCTGTTTTTGGCAGGGCATGCTGTGACTTCTAGTTCTTTCGCTAATGAAGCCGTTCAGTGTAATAACAGAGCTCGGAGTTACCCGAGTGGGCACAAAGCCCTGGCATGTTATCTTGTGTTTCACCGAAAAGTAGCAAATGGGGTTTTCATGGCAAAACCTTGTGTCCGGGCCCCAGTAACACGCAGCACATCTAATGGCTGGTGCTACGTAACCTGTCACTATGGGCATCTTGCGACAGGAAACCGTGACGGTATGGATGAGCGGAGATGTTCAGACGGGGGTCACCGATACACAGGGGTCCCTGAGCAGAGATGTATGGATGGGGGTCACCGATACACAGGGCTCCCTGAGCAGAGATGTGCAGACGGGGGTCACCGATACACAGGGGTCCCTGAGCAGAGATGTGCAGACGGGGGTCACCGATACACAGGGGTCCCTGAGCAGAGATGTGCAGACGGGGGTCACCGATACACAGGGCTCCCTGAGCAGAGATGTGCAGACGGGGGTCACCGATACACAGGGGTCCCTGAGCAGAGATATATAGACAGAGAACACCGATACACAGGGGTCCCTGAGCAGAGATATATGGATGGGGTCACCGATACACAGGGGTCCCTGAGCAGAGATATATGGATGGGGTCACCGATACACAGGGGTCCCTGAGCAGAGATATATGGATGGGGTCACCGATACACAGGGGTCCCTGAGCAGAGATGTGCAGACGGGGGTCACCGATACACAGGGGTCCCTGAGCAGAGATGTATGGATGGGGGTCACCGATACACAGGGCTCCCTGAGCAGAGATATATGGATGGTGGTCACCGATACACAGGGGTCCCTGAGCAGAGATATATGGATGGGGTCACCGATACACAGGGCTCCCTGAGCAGAGATGGGCAGACGGGGGTCACCGATACACAGGGCTCCCTGAGCAGAGATGTGCAGACGGGGGTCACCGATACACAGGGGTCCCTGAGCAGAGATGTATGGATGGGGGTCACCGATACACAGGGCTCCCTGAGCAGAGATATATGGATGGTGGTCACCGATACACAGGGGTCCCTGAGCAGAGATATATGGATGGGGTCACCGATACACAGGGCTCCCTGAGCAGAGATGGGCAGACGGGGGTCACCGATACACAGGGCTCCCTGAGCAGAGATGTGCAGACGGGGGTCACCGATACACAGGGGTCCCTGAGCAGAGATATATAGACAGAGAACACCGATACACAGGGGTCCCTGAGCAGAGATATATGGATGGGGTCACCGATACACAGGGGTCCCTGAGCAGAGATATATGGATGGGGTCACCGATACACAGGGGTCCCTGAGCAGAGATATATGGATGGGGTCACCGATACACAGGGCTCCCTGAGCAGAGATGTGCAGACGGGGGTCACCGATACACAGGGCTCCCTGAGCAGAGATGTGCAGACGGGGGTCACCGATACACAGGGCTCCCTGAGCAGAGATGTGCAGACGGGGGTCACCGATACACAGGGGTCCCTGAGCAGAGATGTATGGATGGGGGTCACCGATACACAGGGGTCCCTGAGCAGAGATGGGCAGACGGGGGTCACCGATACACAGGGCTCCCTGAGCAGAGATGTGCAGTCGGGGGTCACCAATACACAGGGGTCCCTGAGCAGAGATGTATGGATGGGGGTCACCGATACACAGGGGTCCCTGAGCAGAGATATATGGATGGGGTCACCGATACACAGGGGTCCCTGAGCAGAGATGTGCAGATGGGGTCATCGATACACAGGGCTCCCTGAGCAGAGATGTGCAGACGGGGGTCACCGATACACAGGGCTCCCTGAGCAGAGATATATGGATGGGGGTCACCGATACACAGGGCTCCCTGAGCAGAGATGTACGGATGGGGGTCACCAATACACAGGGGTCCCTGAGCAGAGATATATGGATGGTGGTCACCGATACACAGGGGTCCCTGAGCAGAGATGTGCAGATGGGGTCATCGATACACAGGGCTCCCTGAGCAGAGATGTGCAGACGGGGGTCACCGATACACAGGGGTCCCTGAGCAGAGATGTACGGATGGTGGTCACCGATACACAGGGGTCCCTGAGCAGAGATGTATGGATGGGGGTCACCGATACACAGGGGTCCCTGAGCAGAGATATATGGATGGGGTCACCGATACACAGGGCTCCCTGAGCAGAGATGTGCAGACGGGGGTCACCGATACACAGGGGTCCCTGAGCAGAGATGTGCAGACGGGGGTCACCGATACACAGGGGTCCCTGAGCAGAGATGTGCAGACGGGGGTCACCGATACACAGGGGTCCCTGAGCAGAGATGTATGGATGGGGGTCACCGATACACAGGGGTCCCTGAGCAGAGATATATGGATGGGGTCACTGATACACAGGGGTCCCTGAGCAGAGATGTGCAGACGGGGGTCACCGATACACAGGGGTCCCTGAGCAGAGATGTATGGATGGGGGTCACTGATACACAGGGGTCCCTGAGCAGAGATGTACGGATGGGGGTCACCGATACACAGGGCTCCCTGAGCAGAGATGTACGGATGGGGGTCACCGATACACAGGGGTCCCTGAGCAGAGATATATGGATGGGGGTCACTGATACGCAGGGCTCCCTGAGCAGAGATATATGGATGGGGGTCACCGATACTTATACAGGGGTCCCTGAGCAGAGATGGGCAGACGGGGGTCACAGATACACAGGGCTCCCTGAGCAGAGATGTATGGATGGGGGGTCACTGATACGCAGGGCTCCCTGAGCAGAGATATATAGACAGAGAACACCGATACACAGGGGTCCCTGAGCAGAGATGGGCAGGCAGGGGACACCAATACGCAGGGGTCCCTGATCAGAGATGTGCAGATGGGAGTCACCGATACATAGGGGTCTCTGAGCAGAGATGTATGGATGGGGGTCACCGATACGCAAGGGTCCCTGAGCAGAGATGGATGGACAGAGGACACTTATACATGGGGGTCCCTGAGCAGAGATGTAGAGACGGGGCTCATGGATACACAGGGGTCCCTGAGCAGGGATGTAATAATGGGGCTCACAGAAACACAGGGGTTCCTGCTTGCAGCATCGGAGAATGCACAGTTTGGGCCAGTGGCACAACGATACCGGTTTTTCAAGCTGTTAGAGGGGTTGTCCAGTCTAAGTAGAAAAGTCTGCAGTCACAGGGTGACTGCAGACTGCCAAATACTGTCAGTGTGCGATGTGCACGCTGTCTGGATGCCTCTGTATGCCCTATGTGAGTGGGCAGTCACCTGCCGACTAGCAGTTTCTTCTCTAGAATATTGAGAAGCCTAGGAGAGTCTAGTCAGCACTTGACTGCAAGGATGCAAATTGCATATATGGTTACGTGACGGGTACCCTCACAGGGCACACATTGCACACTGTCACTATTTGGCAGTTAGCAGTCCCGTAGTGTCTGCAGACTTTTCTTATGAAACCAGAATACACCGTTTAATAAAGCAGAAAGCCGGTTGTAAGAGCAGTGGTGCCCTCCTGCTGAAGATAAAACCTTTAACCCCTTCATGAGTGATAACTTCTTTTTCTCCTTCGCCTCATTGGGGGACACAGACCGTGGTGTATGCTGCTGCCACCAAGAGAAGTGATACAAAGAAAGTTCACTCCTCTGCAGTATACACCCTCCTGCTGGCTCTCAGAGAACCAATTCATGCTTAGTGTCCATAGGAGGCACACTGGGGTCTGCTAATCAGACTATATTTTTCTATTTTATTTTTGTCTTTCAAGTTTTACTTTTTTAAACCTTTTTACATGGAAGACTGGGGCGATGAACCCTTTGAAGGGGCCGATCTCCCCCAACCAACAGGCGAGCACGGCGAGTGTCGCCTCCCCGTATCCTCTCCTGCAATGTGGGATGCCATGCCTGGGCTGGTTTTTGGGGGTGACGAGTTCCTTGAAGGTCACCGATTTCCCCGCACCCTTGACGGACAAGCACATGGAGTGTTGCCTCCACGTACCCTCTTCCGCAGCCAGGCCTAATGCCGGACATTCAGCTCTGTCCCATCCTAGGGGATTAACCCTTTAGATGTACAGAGGTTCCCATTTGGCATCCATGCAGCCCCGACTGCACCACCAATGTTAAAGCGGATGGTGCAAAGAGGCGAACGGTCCCTCTCCACCTCCCTATGAAGGGGATGGTGGATGGAGGGTTCCTGCACCGTCCAAATTGAAGGCACCTGACCTTCAACAGAGCGGTCGAGCTCTGCAGCTCCTCACAGTGGGTCCCCCCGGACATCCGATTGGTGAGTGTCAGGGGTCGGGTTCGGCAGGAGGGCTCCTGGTGAACCTCAGCTACCCAGCAGTCACGCGACAGGCTTCGGCCTGTACTAGGCCGCGCACGCTCTTCTGGCTCTGCCCCTTCTCTTGCTCCCGGTGTCCAGACGTTTTCTCCCCGGCTTCGGCCTGTACTAGGCCAGAAGCTCCGTCCACTCCCTCAGCGTGTTTCTCTATTCCCGACGTCCATTATCAGGCTTCCGGCCGCGCTCTGCAGACTGGGTTCCAGCAGCGGATGGATTCTGTCTCCGGGCACAGGACAGGGGTAAGAGCTGCTCTGCGATCCTGGGCATTGTTTTTTCCCTGTTTGCCCCTTCCCCGCAGAATATTCTGGGCATTACCCTTCTCATTGGGTGCATTCAGCAGAGCCAGAACATACAGGGGTACTGAATTCTTTGCTGCATGCACCTTTTGTCAGTTCTTGCTATCCCAGGAACAGAGTAATCTACTATCTGAAGGCTCAGGAGCCCTCCGCCGTTACCAAACCTAGCGCACCTAGTCCTCCTGAGTGAGCGTCGTCACTGCCACAGTCCAGGGCCTCACTGAAAGGGATTGAGCCCTTCCGGGACTCCTCCACAAGTCGGGGCATCTGCCTGTCTCAGAAGGTTCCTCTTCTACACGGGAACCGTTGGCCTGCAGGGGCCGATCTCAGGTGCAAAATTCTAGGGCAGCTAGAAAGCGTACCCATAGTACGTCTCCTGGGCCCTCCCGCACCTCGGCGTCCGTAAGCTCCCCTTCTCGCTCCTCCTCACCAGGGGTTCGCAACGACCTGGACTCGGAGTGGGAGTCTAACGATTTTCTTGATCAGGACTCCCCTGAGACTCAGGTGACGGTAGATAAACTCATTGAAGCCGTCAACCAAACCCTGAAGATGGATGAATCTCTGTTCCGGGTCAAGCGGTGTCCTTTAAGAGGATTAAACATCCGCATTGTTCACCTACCATCCTGAATTTCAGGACATTATTCAGCAGCACAGAAAGCGGCCAGACAAACGCTTCACAGGACAGAAGCCTCTGGGTTTCCCGGATCTGCATTTGCCAGTTTTTTCCCTGCGTAGGGAGTGTCCGGATAAGCTATGCACTACATAGGATACCATGTCTGGGCTAATTTTTAGAGGTGACGGGTCCCTTAAAGGGCACCGATCTCCCAGCACCATCAACAGACGAACACGTGGAGTGTCACCTCCATGTATTCTCTCCCTAAGCCAGGCCTAATGCCGGACATCCAGCCCTGTCCACCCGGGGCCTGAACTCTGGGATGTGCAGAGACACCCTTTTTTGCGTCCGAACAGCCCACACTGCATCACCACTGTTAAGTGAATGATGCAAAGAGGCTTACGGTCCCTCTCCACTTCCCTGTTTAGGGGATGGTGGATCGAGGGTTCATCACTCTCACCATCAGAAGTGATGGTTTATCCTGACTTGCTGGATACAGCTGCGCATTCTACCACCCTGCAGTTTCTCCGGGTAAGCGCTCTACCCTTCCTTAACCTAAGACAGTACAGCTGGCCAATCAAATCTCTTGAGCGGGAGACTGTGGTCCATGCCTCTTTGGACGTAGCTAGTTACGCGGCGCTGTCAGCAGCAAATGCCATTACATTCAATGGAAAGCGGACTCTGCGTCCAAAAAGTCTGAAATCACTCTCTTATCAGAGTGGTCGGTTATTCAGTGAGAAGTTGGAACCAATCTAGGCTGGACCACTACTTCTTCCCAACCAGGGCGTTCCCCACGCAGGAACAAGGGGCGCAAGTTTCCTATAGACACAACCAGCAGTGGAAGGGTTGTCCTAGACAGGCTAGATCTCAGGGATCTAGGTTCCAAATAAAAGGACGGGAAAAGTAAGACCAATCCTGGACTTCAAACTTCTAACACGTTTGTCAAGGCCCGCCTTTTTCGGAGGAAGTCCCTCAGTTCAGTCATTACCTCAATGGAAAATGGTGGAGTTTCTGGCATCCACCGATATTCGGGCTGCTTACCTCCACCTTCTGATTTATTTATTTTATTTTTTTTCCCCTCGCCAAAAATTCCTGCATTTCGCCATTAAGGAACAGCATTGTCATTTCACGACTTTGCTTTTAGGCCTTGTTACCACTCCCAGAGTGTTCTCAAGGGTCATGCCGGCCGTCGCGTCCATCTTAAACTCTCGGGGCATGGTCGTCCTGCCCTATATGGACGACTTTCTAGTCAAGGGACCGTCCTTCCAGGACTGCGCTGAGTCCGTCTGTATCAGGCTACTTTCACACTAGCGTCGGGCTCGGCTTGTCGCGGTGCGTCGGGCCGAGGTCCCCGACGCTAGCGTTGTCTCCGCCGCACAACGGGGGCAGCGGATGCATTTTTTCTGCGCATCCGCTGCCCCATTGTGAGGTGCAGGGAGGTGTGGGCGGAGTTCCGGCCGCGCATGCGCGGTCGGAAAAAGCGGACCGTCGGGAGCAAAAAACGTTACATGTAACGTTTTTTGCTCCCGACGGTCCGCCACAGCACGGCGCAACCGTCGCACGACGGTTGCGACGTGTGGCAATGCGTCGCAAATGCGTCGCTAATGTTAGTCAATGCACAAAAAACGCATCCTGCAAGCACTTTTTCAGGATGCGTTTTTTCGGCAAAACGACGCATTTGCGACGTATTGCAGTTAACACTAGTGTGAAAGTAGCCTTATTTGCGATACCCTTTCTCGCCTGGGCTGGCTGATAAACTTAAACAAGTCTTCCCAAATATTTCCAGCCCAGCAGATATCCTTTTTGAGGATGATCCTGGACACCTCCAGAGGGTTGGTGATGCAAGGCCTTGGCCCTCCAACAGGGAGCTTGTGCACTTGTAACTCGTTCCCTCATTCCATCCGATTTGCTATGAGGGTTCTAGAAAAAATGGTGGCGGCAATGGAAGCCGTCACCTTCGCCCTGCTTGGCTCTGTGGGTCAGACAGGCTCTCAGATGATGACCTCTGAGCTCCTCCCTCAAGGGGAGATCCTTTCTTCCAGTTTAAAACTGTTAGTAGTGACTATCGATTCCAGTCTTCTGGGCTGGGGATAGTCACCTTATTGCTCAAAGCTGCCGTTTAACTCGGGAACTCCCAACCAATATTTCTAGAGGTTCGAGCTATACGGCTAGCCCTACAGCAGTTCCACTGTCTTCTGGCTGGTCACACCATCCGAACTTAATCGGATAACGCCAGGACCACAGTGTACATCAATCAGGGGGACCTGCAGCCGGGCGGCCATGGCCGAGGTCACTCACATTCTCCGATGGGCAGAGATCAATCACTCAGTGATCTTTGCGCCGCGGGACAACTGGGCGGCAGACTTCCTTTAGCCACCAGGGTCTTGCCTCTGGCGAGTGGGAACTTCATCCGGAAGTCTTCCAACAGATCTGCCTTTCCTGGGGAATTCCGGATGTAGATCAGATGGCATCCAGACCGAATGCCAAAGTACTCAAGTTCATAGCTCGGTCTCGAGATCCAAAAGCCGTAGCAGTGCATGCTCTGGTTCTTCCATGGGGCCAGTTCCGTTTCCCCTCTTCCGCTACTTCCGAGAGTCTTTATGAAGCTGAAAGGGTCCCAGTGATCCTGGACGATCCGGACTGACCACGTCAGGTGTTGTTTGCGGAGCTAGTACAATTTGTCGCCATCTTTCTCTGGAGATTGTCGGATCTTCCAGATCTGCTCTCCAGGGACTGTTTTGTCGCCAGATCCCAGGGGTTCCGTGTTCTCAACTTGGCCGTTGAGGTGGGACTCTGACAACATCAGCGACTAGTGCTTGTAAGCCCGCCTCAGTGCGCGTTTTGCTTAGGGCTGGGATCTCGGACGCATTCCCCATGTTAGTTTTTCTTCAAAACAATCTGGATTCAGGCTGGGTGCTCAGCTCACTGAAAGTTCAAATTTTGGCCTTATCTGTCTTATTGCAACAAAACGGCATCTAAGGACTTTCACGCAGGGAGTTTCACATGTGGTACTGCCCTATCGCATACCGCTAGATCTTTGGGACCTTAACTGGTCTTACAGGAGACTCCTTTTCATCCTCTTCATGACGTTGCTGACTTTACTGTTATGGAAGGTCGCCTTTTTCGCGGCGGTCACGTCAGGCAAGTTTGTGGAGCTGGCCGCTCTGTCCTTTCAGATACTTTTCCTTATTCCATCAAGGCAAGGTTGTCCTCAGGCCATACCTGTCCCTTGTTGCCAAGGTGTTATTGTACTTCCACCATTAAGAGGGCATCGTTCTTCCTCATCTTGTTCGGCTCCAGTCTACAAAGTGGAACAGGTTCTCCATGCTCTGACGAGGTGAGAGCTCTGAAAGGTACGTATCGAGGATGGATTCCTTCCGAAGGTCTGACGTTTCATTCAGGCTTTCTGATGGTCACAGGAAAGGTTTAGCCACTTTATCGGCTATGATAGCCAGGTGGATTCGTTCCACCATCCAGAAGTCCTTCCGCGTCAGAGGTCAGCCTATCCAAGCGGGATCAGGGCACACTAAAGTTGGTCGATTGGGGTTTCTTGGGCCATTAGACATCAGGCGTCGGCAGAGCATGCCTGAAAGGTTGCGGTTTTGTCCAGTCCCCATGCATTCTTGAAGCACTATAATTTTCACACCTAGACTTCCGCACATGTGAGTCTGGGCATGCAGACTCTGCAGGCCACGGTAGCGCACTTTTAGGTAGCAGTTACGCAGGGCCTGATCTGTTATGTTGTCCCCACCCAATGACTGCTTTGGGACGTCCCACAGTCTGTGTCCCCCCAATGAGGCGAAGGAGAAATAGGGATTTTTGTGTACTCAGCGTAAAATCCTTTTCTCCAAGCCAATCATTGGGGGACACAGCACCCACCCTGTTAATAGCTTTGTGCTTGTTCTGTAATTTGACATGTTATACTCTTATGTTATTAGTGATGAGCGAGTGTACTCGTTGCTCGGGTTACTAGCCAGCTTGATTACATGTGGGGATTCCCTAGCAACCAGGCAACCCCCACATGTACTCAGGCTGGGTAGTAGCTGTAAATCATTCAGCTGCCGCGATGAAAACTAAATCTCCTAGCAGTCATAAATACTCGGAGACCACCCGAGCGTGCTCGGGTAAAACCTGAGCAACGAGTATACTCGCTCATCACTAGTTATTTATCTCCTACTGCTTTTGCACTGAACTGGTTCTGTGGGAGCCAGCAGGAGGGTGTATACTGCAGGGGAGGAGCTAACTTTCTTTGTATTACTTACTGTCAGCCTACTGGTGGCAGAAGCATACACCCACGGTCTGTGTCCCCCAATGATTGGCTCAGAGAAAAGGATTTTACGGTGAGTACACAAAAATACCTATTATTTTATCATCATAGCTGTATTGATCGCTTTTTATTGCAGGGGATGTGTTGTGACTGAAAAATGGCAATTCTGGATTTCGAAATTCTTATTTATTATTATTTTTATTTTGGGGTGTTTATCAAAATTTTAATTATGTAAAGTGCAATTTTACAGACTGAACAACACCAACCATGCTGTATTTTTTGTTCTTCATTGTTTATTTAGACGGGGGGGGGGGGGGGGGGTGACTTAAACTTTATTTTTCATTAATACACCTGAAAACATTTTTAATTTTGCTATTGCTTGTACTATATACGGCAAGTCTACAATATTACAGTATATACACTCCTCAACATTGAAATTGCTACACAAGTAAAGGTCGTGAAATTATGGAAACCACAGGATGGCTAGACATGTTAATATGTTAATGATAAAAAAAATAAAAAAAAGTCAAAACCTCTTTTTATTCAGTATGGAGTATGAACTTCATATGCAGAAATCCATCACTTATAGCCTCGGCTGCTATCAATGAGGTTATTTAATGGTTTGTCTGAGGAATGTTCTGCAGCACTGAATGCTCTTGGGCAAATCATCAAGATCCGCTGCTGGCAGCTTCCTTTGTAATTGTCAGCCAATGATGTCCCAGATGTGCTCGATGGGAGACAAGTCAGGAGACGCCGAAAGTCACAGTGCTGCAATTGGGGAAGGTCAGATATTGGAGAGGTGATAAGCATTGGTGGGCCAATCTGAGATCCTTAAATTAACCCCTTTACTTCTCTCCTCTAGATCATTATTAGGACCCTGATATATTATATATATATATATATATATATATATATATATATATATATATATATATATATATATATATATATATATATATATATATATATATATATATATATCTATATATCTAGATGGTGGCCCGATTCTAATGTATTGGGTATTCTAGAATATGTAGGTAGTATATAGCACAGGCTACGTACTATATTGCAAAGTGAAGTAGTATATAACACAACTGACGTAGTATATATCATAGCTATATATTATATACTATATATTACATAGCCACGTGTATTAAACAGGCACGTAGTATATTGGTCAGCCACGTAGTGTATAACATAGCCACGTAGTATATAAGTCACCTAGTGTATTGCACAGCTACATAGTGTATTGCACAGCTATGCAGTATATTGGTCAGCGACGTAGTATATAGCAGAGCCACGTAGTATATTGCAGAGGCACGTAGTATATAACAGAGTCACGTAGTATATTGCACAGTCGACGTAGTATATAACAGAACCGACACAGCCACATAGTATATTGCACAGCTACGTAGTATATAACACAGAGCACATAGTATATTGCACAGCCACGTAGTATATAGCACAGTCACGTTGTATATTGCCCAGCTACATAGTATATAGCACAGAGATGTAGTATATAACAGAGCCCACGCAGTATGTAACACAGCCCACGTAGTATATAGCAATGTGGGCACTATATGCGTGGTTAAAAATTACTTAAAATAAAAATTAAACATTTACTCACCTTCCGAAGGCCCCTTGAAGTCCTGGCGCCTGTGTGCGGTGCACGTGGCAGCTTCCGGTCCCAGGGTTGCTATGAGCGCAGGACCTGTGATGACGTCACGGTCACATGATTGTGACGTCATGGCAGGTCCTTCTCGCTTAGCTTGGCAACGGAACCTGCCGCTTGCTCTGCCGCGTTACACCGCGGTCCGTTAACGCTGGCATTAACCCTGTGAGAGCGCTCAGCGCTGACTACAGGGCAGTAAAGCAGCGGCCATTTCGCTGCCAGACTATGGCCGTCGCTGATTGGTCGTGGGCGTTTTGCCACGACCAATCAGCGACTTGGATTTCCATGACAGACAGAGGCCGCGACCAATGAATATCCGTGACAGACAGAAGGACAGACGGAAGTGACCCTTAGACAATTATATAGTAGATTTGCTGCCATCGGATGTATTTGGAGGGACCTGGGATTGTCTCCTAATGTGTACATCTGATGCTGTATAGTGCCTTGATGTAACCATCCTTTTTTTTTTTTTTCTAGGTCACCCAAGGTATAATTTTGCACCTTCACCAATGGAATTCCGTGGACGTTACCCCAGAAATGCGTCAGGACCAAGATCAATTCGAGGTTCTCGGATGATGTCTCTCTCGAGCAGGTAGCCCGTCACAAGCCGAGCTTTCTTTACAGCCGATCGCTCTCTATGGACACCATCTTGTGTCATGTTTAGTGACCAAACCTTTAGGAAAAAGAACTTCCCCCTTTATAAGGAAGCTAAATTGTCTGTGATTGGAGGCACATAGAGCACCACCCCAAACTTGCCCCCTATTAAGTTTAGTATACTGTATGTGTAATGTGTCATTATTTTCTCTTCAGGCCTTTTCATTATAGTCAGTTTCCTGATAATTCTGAAATGCACAGCGACCCCTTTATGGTTGGATCAGACTCAGAACCATTTGACCCAAATCAAGTTAAGGTGAGTGTTCATTACATCCCAGTCATCATTCATTAGTGAAGCTATGATTATTCTTCTGGTATATAGGCACTTTTATATTGGCCACACTACTGCTAGTTGTGCTCCAGTGCCTTAGTATCACTAACATGCCTATAGATTAGCCACACTACTGCTAGTTGTGCTCATTACCTTAGTATCCCTAACGTACTTAGATAATGCCCAACCCTATGGCCTCATCTCCTTGTACTAACAACTGATATGTATGTTCATCAGACACCGGATGCGGTCGTATATAGCGGGCTCAGTAGCTGAGTGTGCTCCGCTCAGGCCAGGTGTCAGCTGTGTTACACAGTCAACACCTGCCTCTAGCAGCAGTCGGAGCTGGGTCATTCCATATCAAGTGATCCAAATATGAATATTTTTTTTACCTTACGCCTTTAGATTTCTTTTATTTTTTGTTTTTATGAAGTACAACTTTAGTTAATTACAAATTAAAAGTTTAGAATTTTTTTCTTCATCAGTTAATTTTTTACAGATTTTTAAAGTTTTGAAAAAGCATGGATTTTGGCCTGGTATGGCTTTACATTTTTTATCATATCTCGGGCTATGATTAAGATATAGAGGTGGGAGAGGCATCATTTTTCTCAGAACGGTACCGGCTTTCATTTGATATGTCACAAGACTATGTTTCTTTATATTTTGTTTTGGAGAAATCAAATTAAAAATTTTGATGCGCAATTCTGAAAAAAACATATGTTTTAAAATTGTGAAAACATGCATGTGTGTTACTTGTGTCCTTGTTTATATTTGTACAGGGATTCAACTTGGGATCTATCACATTTGTATTTTTTTTTAAGCCTTGAATCATCTGATTTTATGTTTGTGTGAGTTTCTTCCTTTTTTCTTTTCAAATTACAACTTACTGCATTCAACAGTTATATGTAACAATAAAGAAACACAAAAAACAACTACTGAAGTGCCAGAATAAATCATCATAACAACTTGCTCAGCATTTTCAACCTGAATTCATTGAACAAGCCAAAAGAAAAAACGTGATCACATCCTCAAGTGTGGTTTTCTAAATACAGTCTGATCCTAATTATATGTTAAAAACAAGATTCAAAGAACCAATATTTTTACCACCTATTTATACATGGAACAATTTATTTTCTACTATATCACTAAACATGTCATTTCTGAAGTGTTTAAGAAGAATAGTCCACTAGTTAAATCCTCGTACTATAAAATATGAACTAATCAAACAATTAATAGTAGGTTTTTACACTGGGCTTCTATCATCAGTGTGTCCCTTCTGGAGGATGAAATGCCATCTTGCCCATAAGCGCTCACTAGCAATGGCCGTTTCCTTTTGTGTCAGAGTATGTACGGCTGTCATGGTGCTTGGCTCCACCTGAGTTATATCTGATTTTTGTTCACTTTTACAATGTCTGATTTTCTTGGATACACAAACGACGGCGCTGGACCAGACGGTGCAGAAAAGTCACTTCTACGTCTTCATTTTCACAATCTTTGGAGAGTCCAGTAGCGGCCACCAGCGCCCATCATATTCACAGGTCACATAGCCAGTTGTGTCATCCATTGCCGATCTTGTGCCGCCTTCTACCACGTCATGGACGTCACTGTCTTTATTTTCCCTACATGGGATGACAGTCCGGTATTGCTGAGTCCCTGTGATGGGTTCTGCTTCCTGTAACTGATGTTATAACAATCTCTCCTCCTCCTCTTTGTAGTCCTGGTTTGTACAATACATGAACTGGATGTTCAGAATATTTTTCTCCCTCCATTTGAGGAGTTGCCTGGGTGTTCAGATTTGGTGGGAATACGGCCTGAGCTGCCGGCCTGTCATCTGCTCTGTAGTCACCGTCTACCCCTGGTCATCCTCAGCCCTAACAAAGCTTCTCCTCTGTCCTCTCCTGCTTCTAATACTCTGTAACATAATAAATAATACCGTAATATCTAGCAATCATGGATTATTTGGTAAATATGGACCCCACACTGTTAGACCACAAGCTGAGCAGATCTGAAATCAAGATTTTTTAACTGACACTGTAATATTTTTATTTTTTAAAATATGATCCCTTCATGATCCCATCTTGTATTTTGGTACAGATGTGAATAGGAGCATAGCAGGCACATGTGCAGTTTTTGAAATTTTTAAATTAAACGTTTTTTCCGGAAATGCATTTAAAAGTTTTGCGCTTGCGTTCGCATAGGTAAAATATTATCAAAGATACTCTTGTGACATATCTGGTGAAAGCCTGTACAGTTCTGAGTAGAATGGTGTTTATTTTGTTTCTCTATCTCTTTTCTAGCCTGAGTTATGGGGAGAAATGTAAAGGCAGGCAACACCGAAATTCGCACTTTTTCCGAACTTTGAAAATCAATAAAAAATAAAAAATCTAGAATTTTTTTCCTCTTCACATTTTGCATTCTCTGACACACTATTACCAAATAACAAAATCTCAAAAGAATTAAAAATATAGTGGTAAAAATCATTGGTTCACTTGACATGGAATGACCCAGCTAGCACAGATCGCTCCTCTTTAACCATACAGATGCCGCTGCCATACAAATTTGGTATTGTCGTGAACTCGTGATCTTACTGACCTGAAGAATGTCACCTGATCAGTTTTAATGCACAATGAACGCTACTAAAATAAAATCCCCCCCCCCCCCCAAAAAAAAGCAAGAATTTTTTTTTTATCTGCTGCAGATCTATCAGTTCTCTGAATGCTGAGCTCTGTATAACCCCGCCCCCAACCACTGATTGGCCACTTTCCGCCCATCCATAGCCGCTCATTCACACTAGCATGCTATAAATCTAGACCAGATTCCGCAGTCAGACTCAGCGTGCCTAACATGGCCGCGTCCGCACGGAGTTAGACCTGATGAAATCTAATAGCCTGATGTCTCTGCTGACCATTTCTTTCTTTTTCTTTCTTTTTCTTTCTTTCTTTCTTTCTTTCTTTCTTTCTTTCTTTCTTTCTTTCTTTCTTTCTTTCTTTCTTTCTTTCTTTCTTTCTTTCTTTCTTTCTTTCTTTCTTTCTTTCTTTCTTTCTTTCTTTTCTCTCTCTCTTTCTTTCTTTCCCTCTCTTTTTCTCTTTCTGCTCTCTCTTTCTGCTCGCTCCTTCTGCTCGCTCTTCTCTCTCTTTTCTCCTTCTAGTGGAGCAAGAAAAAATATAAGAAGTTTCTCATGTACCAGAAGATTCAGAAACAGAATAAAGGTACAGTATTTGGGGGGAGATGTTTCCCATTGCGGCCGTTTCCCCAGGATGCTCCTGGTCCATTACTGTGGGCCGCCGCTCCACTTTTCATGGGCATCAATATCCCTTTTTGTTGTCTTGCTGTCAGATTCAAAGCAGAAGAAGAAAACCTTCTGTAAGAGAGCGGAAAAAATACTGCTCATTTGGTCTCCCATGACAGCACCACGATAGAGGGGATCCGCCCTTCAGGGACAGGAAACCTACGGATACAAAAGAGCAGCACCTCTCCCACGCATCACTTGGTTTCCTGTTCCTGACGGGAACCTTTTTCCTACAGCATACTTGTGAGGATTTGATGGATCCCAGGCCCGGCCGGTTAGTTCAGGTAGCGGGGGTCCCCTACTGTGGCCCATGCGGGGGGTCCCTGGAAGGCCCAAGGTGGACCGCACGGCAGTGAGCAGGCAGGTAGAGTGGTGACCAGAGGATTACTGACTCCGGGGCGCCAGCGCCGGAAGAAGGTAAGTTTGCCCCTTTAGATCTGTGCGGTCCCCAACGTGACGCTGCCCGGCGTGCTGCTAGGGCTGTGTGGTGTTCCGGGTGCCAGTGGCATCCAGGGGCTCAGCTGGTGACGCGTCCTGGGCGGGCCCTCGAGCGTGGCCGGCGTCTTGGTGATTGGGCTGGGATTACCATGGTGACATGTCTGGCCGGATAATGGCGCCGCGGTCGCACTTGCGGCCAGGGTCTGGGGCACCCGGGTTCCAGGGCGGTGACCGGTGACTCGTTCAGTGGCCGTCAGGGTGCTGGGATCTGGGTCAGTCACGGCGCACCGAGGGCATGACAGTTCTGGGGGCGGAAGAGGCGCCCGGCCAGGACCTGCTGACCCAGATATACAGGGGGCGGAGGCGTGCTTAAAGGTGGACACTGCACAAGCGCCAGTGCTTCTGGCCCATTGTTATAATGGAAGAAAGTGAGCAGCAGCAGGTGAGCCCTGCACAGCATCATGTAAACACTATCCAGATGCCCCGTACTGCCTGGTGAAAGACTCGTGACGATACGGGTGATGGCCAGGCAATTGGTCGGTCCAGCCGCAGTAGCTCCTCCAGAGTGGATAAGTCAGCAGCGTCGGCTGAGATATGCCCCCCTCATAATCCGGTACCTACTTACAGCAACACTGGTGAGTGATCTTCGTGAATGTTCACTCAGTGATGCAGTCTTCCCCTTATTTCTCTTGTTCTGCCAGGGAAAGAAGTGTACAGGGAAGTCGAGACACAAGGAATGCGCCCTTTGCAGATCGCCCTTGCCGGAAAAAAAAGATTGTCAGCCCTGTGTCCAGCAGACAGTGAGGCTTCACCGCAGGGGGGTGGAGGGGGACAGCCGCTAGGGTAGGGTATATAACCTCATGCTTTCTGCCCCCCACACGTGGCAGAAGAGATGCCTAACTTCGCCGCAATCCTGAAGGAGATTATTAGAGACGAAGTAAGGGAGTCCATGAAGTCCCTTATCCCACGGAGAGGGTTCCAAAAGGAAAGGGAATGGACATAAAGCAAGCTTTCCAGATTCAGACTCCCCTATTGACTATATAGGGAATGAGGACTCCTGGCTCATCTCCTTCATCTTCCTCTTCTTCGGAAGAGGACTCTGGCCACTTTTGTTTTCCCTTAGACCGTGTGGACAAGTTAGTGAAAGCGGTCAGGGGCACTATGGGGGTAGTAGAGTCCCGGCTGTAACATTCGGTTCAGGGCGTCATGTTTGCGGGGCTAGATCATAGGAAGTGCAGGTCTTTCCTCTTAAATGAAAAGATCCAGTCTCTGGTACACCGGGAGTGGAACAGGCTGGAGAAGAGGGGCTCCCTTCCTCCAGCGTTTAAATGAAGATACCCCTTTGAGGATCTTGTAGTAAATACTTGGAATAAAGCACCAAAGCTGGATGCGGAGGTGGTCAAAGCATCAAAAATATCCTCATTGCCATTTGAGAACCTGGGAACCCTAAAGGACCCTCTGGATAAGAAGACAGACACTTTCCTTAAGGGGGCATGGGAGATGTCGGCAGGATCCCTGAGACCAGCAGTGGCATCCACGTGTAAGGCCAGGTCAATGATGGTCTGGGTGGACCAGCTAGAGACTCAGTTGAAGGGGAGGCCTCTCGTGAGACCATTTTATGCACTTTACTGGTGATCCAGGGGGCCGCAGCATTTTTGTCTGATGCCTCAGCGGATTCAGTCAGGATGGCAGCTAGAGCAGCGGGCCTCTCTAACACAGCTCGGAGAGAGTTATGGCTGATGTGCTGGCCGGGGGATATTCAAGCCAGGTCCAGACTTTGTTCCTTACCCTGTGAAGGGGAGTACTACTTTGCGCCGGTTCTGGATGAGCTTCTAGAGAAGGCAGGGGACGATAAAAAGAAACTCCCCACCTTGTCGACCCCTTGCTATCGGCACCCCTTCCTATCGGCGTCCCTTTAAGTAGAAGGTTCAGTCATAGTAAGCCTTCCAGGGACCTAGCCAAGTGTAATGAGAGGAAGAAAAGAGGTACGGGGTTCATGTTTGGTGGCTCATCGCGAGAGCATAAGAAACTGCCCCAATAACTGGCGGCCCTGTAGGAGGTAAGCTGTTGGCCTGGTCACGGATTACCAATAGTGACTGGGAGCATAGCCTGATATCATCAGGGCTCAGATTGGAATTTTCCGCTATCCCGCAAGACGAATTTATGGTAACCCCTCCCTGGTCGTCCCCCTCAGAACACGCCGCCCTGAAGGCTGAGGTCCAGGAGCTATGCCATAAGGAGGTCCCGGTGGAGGGGTAGAGGATTCTACTACCCCCCTGTCCCTTCTGATTCAGAAACCGGATGGCTCCTTCAGGACTATCATTAATCTTAGAGCTCTAAAGGGGTTCTTGGTAGTTCGCCCTTTCGAGATGGAATCGATTGGTTCGGCAATAAAACTATTTTTTGAAAACTGTTTTATGGCGGTGTTGGATCTAAAAGATGCCTTCTACCACGTACCTTCATGCAGATCACCATGGGTTCCTCAGGGTGGCGGTAGTCATGGGGAACGCGGTTAGACATTTTCAATTTAGACCTCTCCCCTTCGGTCTTGCTGTGGCCCCTCGCGTGTTTACAAAAGTAGTTCCTGGTGTCATGGCCCACTTGTGCAAAACCAACGTCCTGGTTTTTCCCTACCTGGATGACTTTCTTATTGTAGGGAGATCCACAGAGCATTGCTTAGTTCAGGTAGAGAGGACAATGTCCACTCTGGAATGCGTGGGGTGGCAACTGAACATTTAAAAAGTCTCGGCTACGACCCTTAAAGGTCAGTTTCTGGGGCTCATTCTGGACTCAGAAAGAAAGGAGTGTCGTCTGCCACCTGATAAGTTGATTCACCTTCAGCACCAGGTGTTAAGAGCATCAAACCAACCCACTATGTGCCTTAGGCCGGCGGCTATGTCCCTGTTGTGTTCGCTAACCTCCTGCATCCCGGCGGTCCGGTGGGCACAGCTTCATACGAGAACCTTACAATGGGACGTGTTGGTTAATTATAGGGCCCTTAGGGGGTACTGCTGACCTTGTCCTTGGCTTTTATACATTTCCTGTGGTGATGGTTAGACTCGGGTTAACCTGTCCAGGGGGGTTCCCTGGGAAAATCACACAACCCGGGTGATCACCACGGTCCTAGCCCTAGTGGTTGGGGGGGACATATGGGGGAGGTCGTAGTCCAGGGCCTATTGGATCAACAGTTAGAGAGTTCATCTAACCTGAAAGAGCTAACGGCAGTAGAACTGGCAGTTAAGGGGCTCCTTATATACCTCCAGGGTTATCACGTAAGGATCCTCTCCGACAATCAGGTTGCGGTGGCCTACATCAACCACCATTGCGGAACTCGATCCAGACCCCTAATGGAGGTGACAGAGCGGCTTTTTAAAATAGCAGAGGAGCATTTTCTATCTTTAACCGCACTGCACATAAGAGGAAAGGACAACATCAGGGCAGATTTTTTTGAGCCACAACCTACTAAGGCAGGGAGAATGGAGGCTGAAAAATGCAGTCTTCGACCAGATTGTACGGATGTGGGGTCAGCCAGACGTAGACCTTTTTGCCACCAAGAAGAACAGAAAAGTGAAACTGTTCTGTTCTCTCGACCCCAGAGAGAAATCGCTGGTGGTAGATTCCTTCTTGATAAAGTGGGACTTCAACCTGGGGTGTGCCTTTCTCCCCTTAGCCCTTTTGCCTCTAGTGGTGAGGAAAATCAGGGAGGACAGGGCAAGGGTTGTAGTAATTGCCCCTTTTTGGCCGAGGAGGGCGGAGTTCTCATGGCTAAGGACCATGTCGGTCTCCGATCCATGGGTGCTACTGGAACATCTGGATCTCTGCGGAGGGTGAATTCCAGGCTCTTTCTAGACTTCCTCCATATAAACAGTTCCTGGATGACAGAGTGGTGCTTAGGCCAGATCCAGCTTACTTGCCCAAGGTAGCCTCCAGATTCCACAGGTCGCAGGAGATAGTTCTCCCTTCTTTCCTCCCCAAGCCTACTAACCAGAAAGAAAGGAAGCTCCATACTTTAGACGATAGGAGGTGCGTGCTAGAGTATTAATTGGTTACTAATCCTTGGAAGAAGGATAATGCCTTTTTTTGTCCTTCCAGGGCATCAGCAAGGGTCATAGGGTGTCAAAGAGTACTTTAGCTAGGTGGATTAGGGAGGCTATTTCTTTAGCATATACATAGAGTGGCAGGCCGGCACCGGAGGGGCTAAGGGCGCATTCCACTTGAGCCATGGCAACCTCATGGGTGGAGAGGTCGGAGGTCTCACTCGACCATATATGTAAGGCAGCTACATTGTCCTTCCACCTTTTATAATCATTATAGGTTGGATATGGGTGCCTCCTCAGATCTCGCCTTCGGTATAAGGGTGCTGCAGTCTGTGGTCCCTCCCTAAGAAAAATTATTACCTCTCTAATTCTCTCGTGCTGTCATGGGAGACTGTATAAAGTCTGTTACTTACCGGTAATGGTATTTTTCGGAGCCCATGACAGCACCCTTAGATTCCCTCCCTTCACGTGTGGGTGTGCACTTCTTACTCTTACAAGTTTTCACGTGTGTGAAATTGTTTGGTGTTAGAGTATTGTATATATTTCTGCCATTAACCGTGGAGGTCCTCTTGGGCTCTGTAATCCAACTGATGCATGGGAGAAGTGCTGCCCTTTTGTATCTGTAGGTTTCCTGTCCCTGAAGGGCAGATCTCCTCTCTCGTGGTGCTGTCATGGGCTCCGAAAAAAAACTTCTTTTTTTTTTCCCCTTCCAGGTCCTGCCATTAATCAACAACCGCAGACTTCAGGAGGTGAGGATCTATACATTGTTTCCGCCATCATAATATTAGTTCTCTGGGGATCCTGGGAATCTAGTCTTTCATTTTCATATTTGCCCTTTCTTCACACGAGAACCAAGATGCTGATGAGCTGCGCACCATTGTCAGGCGTGATCAGGACGGGATTTCTGCCTCTGCATATAAGCTATACATGATTCAATTGCAGCAAGCAGAGACCTTTAAAGGGTTTTTCTATTTCAGAAAACACTCGTGCACAGGTACAGCAAAACTTTTTTCCTTGCTCTACCTCCCCAGGTCCAGCAATGAGTCTCCACCTCTGCTCCAGGTGTTAACTGCCTGCCTTTGACAGCACTGCAGACAATCAGTGATGTGATCTGAGCGGCTCGTGCTGTCTGTTCAGGCAGAACCACTGAGGTCACTTACTGACTAGTAATGGCGACATGACGTTAGCGCTGCAAGCAATCGGTTATGTGATCTGAGCGGCTCGTGCTGTCTATTCAGGCAGGGTCACTGAACTCACTGACTGTAGTACTGTCGACATGACATCAGTGCTGCAGGCAATCAGTGTTGTGATCTGAGCAGCTCGTGCTGTCTATTCAGGCAGAGCCACTGAGGGCACTCACTGACTGTAGTACTGGCAACATGATGTCAGCGCTGCAGGCAAGTAAAGGGATTACAAATATTTATAAATTGAAAATGTCTATAAGAACATTTTATTATTCATTGTTTGGATCCTCTGTTATCCCAGACACTTGTGCAATAATCTTATCTACATTTTTGGAGACGTCCGAGTACGGACTGTGACACACAGACTGGCCATGGGTCTCCCTCCTGTGATGCCAGCTGTTTCTTGGTGGGTCCAGCAGTCGGGTTTGCAGGTGAGGGATAATAATGGGGAATCTATTTGTCCGTGGAGCACAGTCCATGTATTGACCTTGGATCTCCTGACCTGGGCTCGACAGCCTGTTATATATTGATGTGGCCGGTCTGTGGACTGCGTTCCATGGACAACTAAGTTCACCCTTTATTATCCCTCATCTACAAGCCCGACTGCCGGACCCGCCAATAATCAGCTGACATCACAGGAGGGCGATGCTATTTAGATGAAGCATTACATGATGTTCCTTGTAGCAGTGTAAAACATGATCATGGTTGAATGCTGGTCTCCTAAAGGAAGAGCCTCGTCCACCACCTCACTAGGGCATGTGGGTTGTTTCGATAGTAACAAAGAAGGCGGAAGAAGCGAGTTATGTTTTAGCCTTTGCCCTTTTCCTCCATGGGAAATTATTAGAAATTAGCTGCTTGCTTTTTTTTTTTTTTTTTTTTTTAAATATTTTCCTTCTTTTTTTGCAGCCATTAGCACTTTGTAATTTTCTTCTCCAGTAGAAGACTTGACCCACTTTTGTCGACTGCCGTGAACATGCAAGTTTTTTTTTTTTTTCCAGTCTGTCAGAACAGACTGACAGCTATTTGTCCTGACTCCCCTAGATCGATCAGGCATGCAGGCAGAGGAGAAGGGAATCGCCAGATATTTTGGACAAAGCCTGGAGCTACTCTGCGGCAGCAGTTGTCAGACAAGTTGCAATAGCAAAATCATCTTTGCAACTTGTCTGATACTTGCTGCTGTGCAACTATTTTCGAGCTGCAATTTTGCTGTAAAAAAAAAAAAAAAAAAAAAGCCAAGTCGCATGCAACATGCATCAATATCTATGGCAAGTGTCACTTGCCAGCAGCGACAGAAGATCAGACACACGGGAACAGTTGTGATTCTGTATCAGTTCGACTCCATACGAAACGTATTAATTTACATCACTGTAATCTCAATGCTGCCGTGTAGCCCTAGCCTGAAGGATAAGGCATATTTAATTCCAACATGTCCGATCTTTTTTGGGGGCATCTGCCATCGTTGGAGAGTCAGGACACCTTCATATTCATGAAATGTTCAGCAGGCTTTCTTACAAAGACGTCCTACTCATGCTTTTCTTTCCTCTATAATATATAAAGCCCACCATGTGTACACCACCACCTACAATCAAAAGCTTGGGACTGCCCTAATCCCATTCTTCATTGTCAGTAGGTGCAGCGAAGAATCCACAGAAGCAACAGAAGACAAATGCCAACCAGTCCAAGCCTTCCGGAGGTAAAGACCTATGGGGTGTACATGTGCGGATAGTCCAGGATTGTGTTAGGAAAAAAACAGTGACTTGCGCTAATTTAACTGAGGAACTGTAAGGCCATGTGCAGGAGACCGGGGTTTGATTATGGCCAAGCTTCGGTAATCCCACACGGCCAATTTGCTAGTGTGAGTGCTGCTCTAACTCCAATTTAGAAGATTTTTAGATTCGATCAGCGTCCTGCAAAAACCAAGAAATACACAGCCATGTGATTTCCAACAGTCTCCAAAGAATTCTGGAGTGTCCGTATACGAGGGGGCATCCAAAAATTCCCAAGAATTATTTTATTTAATTTTATTTTTATTCAAAATAACTTCTTGAAAACATTAATCCCCTTCAAATTACTGTCCATTAGATGCCATGCACTTGTCCCAACGAGTCGAAACATGTTTTATATTTATCTAATGCTGTTAAACGACTCACTTGATGTAAAAAAACAAAAAACGTAATCGACTTGAAATTTGATTTCACTTGTCATTACTTTTTTTTTTTGTCTGGTGATGAAGTTGTCTTCCACTGGCTGGACTGCTGTTTTGTTTCAGGATCGTAGGCTTTACGCCAAGATTAATCTCCTTTGATGACTTTTGACCCAAAAAATCAGGGTCAGTTTGTGTCTGTCCTTTCAATTCCTGACACGCTCTCGGACGGTTCTCCCTCTGGTCATCGGAAAGCAGTCGCGGAACAAACGTTGCCGTGACTCTTCTCAGTTTCCAATCTTTAGGATTCTTTGGCAAAAACTCCAGGAAATTTTCATCGATTTGCTTTGCGACGATCAAAAATGTATGGGCGTTGAGCACTTTTTGAACATTTTTGATGTTAAGGGGTTCAACTTTGTGACGTTTGGCCACTTCTGTACCGGGCAAACCACTCGTAAATTCTTGCCCGGCTTAGAACTTCCTTCTCATAAGGTTCCCGAAGCATTGAAACCGTTTCTGATACATCAGGAAACAAAATTTGGTGTTGGCGAGTTGCTTCTTAAAGTTTGCCATCATAAAATTGTTGGGAGGGGCTTAAGAAAACAATCGCTGTCCGCTGCGATGGTTTCTCACGAATGCTATTTGGCCAACGGAGCAGAGGAGAGTGTCTACTAAACGTACCTAGCGGGAGAGGGCAGCATGGCCAACCCATTTGCCTACAGAAAATAATTCTCCTTTTTTTGGGGGTACCCCCTCGTATTTATGCCCTTGGTGAATATAGGCTTTCTGTACATAAATGTTTCTTACATAATGGTAAACTTCATAATAAGTAAAGACTGTATCCACCCAGCTTAGTGGGACTCGGGCCGAGTATAGAAGACAATAGTAGTTTGGCAGTGGATCCTCTGCTTCCGAAATGACGACTGCTCAGAGGATCTTTACGATACAAGAGTTTGGAGATATATTGAAATGAATTATTTCGATAGTAATGGTCTGGTTTCTTCAGAGGATGCTCCTGATTGATTAGTGCCGGCAGCTGCTCCACGTTTTCGTGTGCATTTTCATGTCCTCTCTTTTTTTCTTTTTTTTTTTTTTTTCTTTGCTGTCAGATGCTGCTAAAAATTCTAATCAGAAGACAGAGAAAGCTTTTCGTAAAAGAGAGAAAAAATTAAGACGTGAGAGTTTCCATACTATATTAATACATAATGCTACAAGAACAGAACCGTAGATATTGAAAACGCATTGATTGGAAAAGGGGCAGCTGCTCATTGCATCCTAAAGCCGCTCATGGGATGGCGGTTTTCAATGCACTTTCAGTATGATAGCGGGAGTTTCTTGGGTTGATAAGCGCAACTTATCAGCTTTATTCGGCTGAACTAGTTTTCACATCTCAGGTTTTTTTCTGGTTATGTTTTCCTATTTCCAGGTGCCGCTAAACGACAAAAGAGACTATGGCAAGCTGCAGTAGGTGAGGATCCATACCTTGCTTTGGCCTCCATGATGTTAGGTCTCTTGGTCTGCTAGGAATCTAGTTTCTCATTGCCAAGCCTACAGGTGCTTCTCACAAAATTAGAATATCATAAAGTTAATTTATTTCAGTTCTTCAATACAAAACAGTGAAACTTCTATGTTATATAGTCATTACAAACCACGTGATCTATTTCAAGTGTTTATTTCTGTTAATGTTGATGATTATGGCTTACAGCCAATGAAAACCCAAAAGTCATTATCTCAGTAAATTAGAATACTTTATAACACCAGCTTGAAAAATGATTGTAAAATCCGTAATGTTGGCCTACTGAGATGTATGTTTAGTAAATGCACTCAGTACTTGGTCGGGGCTCCTTTTGCCTCAATTACTGCATCAATGTGGCGTGGCATGGAGGTGATCAGCCTGTGGCACTGCTGAGGTGTTGTGGAAGCCCAGGTTGCTTTGATAGCATCCTTCAGCTCTTCTGCATTGTTGGGTCTGGTGTCTCATCTTCCTCTTGACAATATCCCATAGATTCTCTATGGGGGTAAGATCAGGCACAATCAAGCACAGTGATATTGTTGTATTTAAACCAGGTATTGGTACTTTTGGCAGTGTGGACAGGTGCCAAGTCCTGCTGGAGAATGACATTTCCATCTCCAAAAAGCTTGTCGGCAGAGGGAAGCATGAAGTGCTCTAAAATTTCCTGGTAGGCGGCTGTGCTGATTTTGGTCTTGATAAAACACAGTGGATCTACACCAGCAGATGACATGGCTCCCCAAACCATCACTGATTGTGGAAACTTCACACTAGACCTCCAGCAGCTTGGATTGTGGCCTCTCCACTCTTCCTCCAGATTCTGGGACCGTGGTTTCCAAATGAAATGCAAATTTACTTTCATCTGAAAACAACACCTTGGACCACTGAGCAACAGTCCAGTTCTTTTTCTCTTTGGCCTAGGTAAGGCGCTTTTGGCATTGTATATTGGTCATGAGTGGCCTGACACAAGGAATGCGACACTTGTAGCCCATGTCCTGGATATGTCTATGTGTGGTGGCTCTTGAAGCAATGACTCCAGCAGCAGTCCACTCTTTGGGAATCTCCCCCAAAATTTTGAATGGCCTTTTCTTATCAATCTTTCAAGGCTGCCGTTATCCCGATTGCTTGTGCACCTTTTTCTACCACACTTTTTGCTTCCACTCAACTTCCCATTAATATGCTTGGATACAGCACTCTCTGAACAGCCAGCTTCTTTAGCAGTGACCTTTTGTGGCTTACCCTCCTTGTGGAGTGTGTCAATGACTGCCTTCTGGACATCTGTAAAGTCAGCAGTCTTCCCCATGATTGTGGAGCCTAATGAAACAGACTAAGGGACCTTTTAAAGCGCAACTGAAATAAATTAACTTTTTGATGATCTTCTAATTTTGTGAGAAGCACCTGTGTATTATGAACCTTTTTTATCACGCGTGGGAACCAAAATGCCATCCGTTGTTATACAGAACTGTGCACTGGTATCAGTTAGACAGGATGAGGATAGGTTTTCTACAGTTCAAGCAGTAGATGATTCACTGACAGTAAGCAGAGACCTTGAAAGTGTTGATGAATTGACACACAAGGTGTAGAAACTTTTTATTATACATTGATTGGATCTTTTGTTAAACTGGAAACCTGATCAATAGTCTATATACCGTATCTTACATCATCTGCAGGTCAGACTGCTGGAACCGTCAAGAATCAACAGGGAGATGTTCCAGAAATGTAGTGTAATAAATGATCGCGTTTAGTTGCTGGCCTTTACAGAAGATCTTTATATCTCCAAATTCTTGTATCGTACAGTAATGGTCAGATCTCTTCTTTTTTACAATTGGTTTGGGGCCCTGTTGTGGTTATATTTTATGCTTCAAAAGCCTCTTCTTTTAGGTGAAATTTTGGCGGTTTTGGCCATGTCAACAAAAATTGCTTTATGCGGATAATAGATCATAGCTTAAAGTAAGTGTATAGGGTCACATTGTGACCTAGAGGGTACTGCAAAAGGTTGGAATCAGATGGACTTTGTGCAATATAATCCCATTCCACCTGCATTACCCTGATAAATACAGCACTATGCATAAGTTTTAGGCAGGTGTAGGGAAAAATGCTGCACAGTAAGGGCTCTTTCAGACGTCCGAGGCCTTATCGCAAAGCCCCGGCTTGTCGCACATCTCCTGACCTGACCGTGATTGGAATATATGAAGCTGTCAGTTAGATGTGCGGTCAGCCCAAGCATTGCGATCCGAAATCTGGCTGATTCATCACGGATGTCTGAAACAGCCTTAAGAATGCATATCATCACTTGCAGAAAGGACTTCTTGTTTTTCTTTACACCGAAGATAGTTCTTAAAGGGTTTGTCCACTACTAGGGCAATTCTTTCTCATTCCCCATCTTTGGTTTGCCCCCAGTAAAATAAGCTTTATACTTCCCTCCCATGCCGGTACTGTTCCGGCGGTGTTGGCACACGCATTCCCGAGGCTCATGTGAAGCCTTGAAAACTTGCAAAATACCTGTGCAAACATTTAGCGGCTTTTGGAGTTTTCACACTGGCCGCTAATTTCCTCTTGATTTATGTATTTGAATTCCCTTTGAATCCCTTCCAGACGTGGTTGCTAAGGGGGTAAAACAACATTGGTTATACGTCGTGTCAATTTTTTTAGAAAAATATGGTTTAAGCTATTCAATCCAATTTTTTGCCCCATAAAATGTTTGGCAGCTGCTTATCTCCTCTATTAAAAATAACTTTTTTAATTTGGGAAAACCATTATTCTAGATCTCCGAATGATAGTGGCGGTAGGGGGTAACAACCTCTCTCCAATGAATGTTTGTTTTGTGTATACAGTTATATTTGTATATGATTTTATGCAGCAAAAAATCCTCAGCAGCCGAAAACTCCAGTGGTCACTCAGCCGAAAACTCCACAGAAGCCGAAAACCCCACAGCAGCCGAAAACTCCCGTGGTCTCTCAGCCGAAAACTCCACAAAAGCCGAAAACTCCTGTGGTCTCTCAGCCGAAAACTCCACAGCAGCCGAAAACTTCCGTGGTCACTCAGCCGAAAACTCCAGTGGTCACTCAGCTGAAAATTCCACAGCAGCCGATAACTCCAGTGGTCAGTCCGACGGCAAACACAGGAGCCAAACAAGTGAGTATGAGGCCATTGCTGGGATGGAGCCTTAAAGGGTAGGTACGGGAGGTATATAGATGACTTCTAAGACCTACCTACCTATGAACAAGGGGACCTGTTGAAAGTTTGGTTTTGTCACATTGTATTCAGTGTAGATAAACCTGGTCTAAATTATTTGTCTGCAGTGATGCATTGTTTCTAACTACCATGACTGAAGAGAGAGATTTGTGCCTGTTTTCGGCTCCCAGATAATTGAGGGACCTGAAATGTGGCACTTACAAAACAGAAAAGTAATAATTCTGTAATACAAACCTCTTTAAAGAGAGAACCTGTTAAGAAGTCAACTATGTTCTAAGTTTGATTTCTTTAAAAAAAAAATCGGGGTGTGCCTTTTTTTTTTTTTTTTCTGCGTAACTGCCATGTGAGCCACACCTCCATGAAGAGACCATAAAAATTAGCATATTGGGTATTCTAAATAAAACAGGCCATATCTCTGGAACCACATGGCAAATTGCAATTTAAAAAAAACGCTGATACTCAGGGAATCAACAGGAATATAAATTAAAGAGTAAAAATTGTCCACTTTTGACCTGATTTTTAAAGAGGTTTCCAGAAATCAATATATACCGTATATACTGGAGTCTAAGCCGACCCGAGTATAAGCCGAGGCACCTAATTTTGACACGGATAACTGGGTAAGCTTATTGACTCGAGTATAGCTCTCCACCCCACCCCACCCCCACCCCCCGTCGTTGTCCTGGTATACGTGGCTCCCTCCGTAGCTGTCCTGGTATGCGTGGATTCCGCCGTAGCTGTCCTGCTATGCGTGGGTTCCGCCGTAGTTGTCCTGATATGTGTGGCTTCCCCTGTAGCTGTCCTGGTATGCGTGGCTTCCCCTGTAGCTGTCCTGGTATGCGTGGCTTTACCCGTAGTTGTCCTGGTATGCGTGGCTCTCCCCGTAGTTGTCCTGGTATGCGTGGTTCTCCCCGTAGCTGTCCTGGTATGCGTGGCTCCCCCCGTAGCTGTCCTGGTATGCGTGGCTCCTCCCGTAGCTGTCCTGGTATGCGTGGCTTCCCCTGTAGCTGTCCTGGTATGTGTGGCTTCCCCTGTAGCTTTCCTGGTATGCGTGGCTCCCCTGTAACTTTCCTGGTATGCGTGGCTCCCCTGTAGCTTTCCTGGTATGCGTGGCTCCCCTGTAGCTGTCCTGGTATGCGTGGCTCCCCCCGTAGCTGTCCTGGTATGCGTGGCTCCCCCCGTAGCTGTCCTGGTATGCGTGGCTCCCCCCGTAGCTGTCCTGGTATGCGTGGCTCCCCCCGTAGCTGTCCTGGTATGCGTGGCTCCCCCCGTAGCTGTCCTGGTATGCGTGGCTCCCCCCGTAGCTGTCCTGGTATGTGTGGCTTCCCCTGTAGCTTTCCTGGTATGCGTGGCTCCCCTGTAGCTTTCCTGGTATGTGTGGCTTCCCCTGTAGCTTTCCTGGTATGCGTGGCTCCCCTGTAACTTTCCTGGTATGCGTGGCTCCCCTGTAGCTTTCCTGGTATGCGTGGCTCCCCTGTAGCTGTCCTGGTATGCGTGGCTCCCCCCGTAGCTGTCCTGGTATGCGTGGCTCCCCCCGTAGCTGTCCTGGTATGCGTGGCTCCCCCCGTAGCTGTCCTGGTATGCGTGGCTCCCCCCGTAGCTGTCCTGGTATGCGTGGCTCCCCCCGTAGCTGTCCTGGTATGCGTGGCTCCCCCCGTAGCTGTCCTGGTATGTGTGGCTCCTCCCGTAGCTGTCCTGGTATGCGTGGCTTCCCCTGTAGCTTTCCTGGTATGCGTGGCTCCCCTGTAGCTGTCCTGGTATGCGTGGCTCCCCCCGTAGCTGTCCTGGTATGCGTGGCTCCCCCCGTAGCTGTCCTGGTATGCGTGGCTCCCCTGTAGCTTTCCTGGTATGCGTGGCTCCCCTGTAGCTGTCCTGGTATGCGTGGCTCCCCCTGTAGCTGTCCTGGTATGCGTGGCTCCCCCCGTAGCTGTCCTGGTATGCGTGGCTCCCCCCGTAGCTGTCCTGGTATGCGTGGCTCCCCCCGTAGCTGTCCTGGTATGCGTGGCTCCCCCCGTAGCTGTCCTGGTATGCGTGGCTCCCCCCGTAGCTGTCCTGGTATGCGTGGCTCCCCCCGTAGCTGTCCTGGTATGCGTGGCTCCCCCCGTAGCTGTCCTGGTATGCGTGGCTCCCCCCGTAGCTGTCCTGGTATGCGTGGCTCCTCCCGTAGCTGTCCTGGTATGCGTGGCTTCCCCTGTAGCTGTCCTGGTATGCGTGGCTTCCCCTGTAGCTGTCCTGGTATGCGTGGCTCCCCTGTAGCTTTCCTGGTATGCGTGGCTCCCCTGTAGCTTTCCTGGTATGCGTGGCTCCCCTGTAGCTTTCCTGGTATGCGTGGCTCCCCTGTAGCTGTCCTGGTATGCGTGGCTCCCCCTGTAGCTGTCCTGGTATGCGTGGCTCCCCCCGTAGCTGTCCTGGTATGCGTGGCTCCCCCCGTAGCTGTCCTGGTATGCGTGGCTCCCCCCGTAGCTGTCCTGGTATGCGTGGCTCCCCCCGTAGCTGTCCTGGTATGCGTGGCTCCCCCCGTAGCTGTCCTGGTATGCGTGGCTCCCCCCGTAGCTGTCCTGGTATGCGTGGCTCCCCCCGTAGCTGTCCTGGTATGCGTGGCTCCCCCCGTAGCTGTCCTGGTATGCGTGGCTCCCCCCGTAGCTGTCCTGGTATGCGTGGCTCCCCCTGTAGCTGTGGTCGCTCAAGCACAGGAAGAGCTGCTGGGACCAACGAGATGCTGCGAGGGCACGCTGAAAGGTGAGTAGGATGTCTTCTGGAAGGCGGCGACTGCGGGTGTCACTTTGCGCGCTATAAGAGAAATGAATATTCATTTCTCTTTAGCAGCGGGCACAGGCGTTAGCCATATCCGCCGGCTCTGGCCTCCTGTGACCCGCTGCTTCCCCCGCCGGCTCTGGCCTCCTGTGACCCGCTGCTTCGCCGCTCCCCCTCCCCCGCTGGCTCCTTCCTCTATGACCTGCTGCTTCTCCACCCCCCTCCCCCACCAACCTTGTGGGACAAATGACTTGTGTATAAGCCGAGGGGGGGTGTTTTCAGCACAAAAAAAGTGCTGAAAAACTCAGCTTATACACAAGAATATACGGTACTTGCTTTCTGTAACCGTGCTCAATGCTGGTGCTCCTGTTGGGTGTGGTGACATTGTTGTATCACATGAGCGCTTCAACCTTTACTATTTTGATAAAGATGAAATGTTGATGAGCTGCTGCTGTTTATAAAAATGTTTTAATAAGTATATATTGTTATAATCCTAGAGATTAATACTGTAGAACCATAGTTACTGAAAGTCATATAGCGTGGCTGTAAAACGTCTAAAATAACAGGGACAGAAATCAGAACCTGTGGAACCCGGTATTCTTAATTCTATCTATAATGTCCGACAAAGAAACGGCCTCAAACTGCCCTTGATATATGAATATGAAGTATGTTAGCCGAACCTTGTATTGCTTATATAAGCTCGATCAAAATGTATTAGTGTAATAGAACCTGCGGAGTATGCACTAGTCTCCTTATTGACAAGAAATAAAAGAAACTTGTACTTTGGATTCAGATGTCTTCGACTTTCACATGCTAAAAGCTGAATCTCTCCTGACAGCGGCTGCTTTTTGTTCTTACGTGACCACTGCAGCCAGTCAGTGGCTGCAGCTCATCAGTATTCCGTCGGAGCAGTCTGCGTTGACAAAATAGTAAAGGCTGTATCGGTCACGTGAGACAACAATATTACGTTACCCGCCAGAATTGCAGGAAGTGAGAATCGATCGTTTGTTTTTCATTTTGTAAGAGGCCCCCTGGAGTGATTAATCAGCGGACGTCAAGTAGTGGACGACCCCCTTTAACCTGTTGACATGAAAATAATGTTTTTTCACTCAAAATATAAATTACAATATAAACATAAAATCGTATTATGACCCCATATTTTTCCACAAGATGAAAATACCACCCAGCACTTTACAGTCGTTGTGCTACCCATGCGTAAAATTCAGGTTTGTGTCTGTCTGATCTTTGTCACACATCTTCACATCCGTTATTATTATTTATATAGCACCATTAACTCCATGGTGCTGTACATGAGAAGGGGTTGCGTACAGAGTTATAGATATCGTTTACAGTAAACAAATTTACGATGACAGACTGGTACAGAGGGCAGAGGACCCTGTGCTTGCAGACTTATTCTATGGGATAGTGGGGAAGAGACAAAGTCGGGGGTGCGGCAGCTCTGGTGGTGGTGAGGCGGCAGCTCTGGTGGTGGTGAGGCGGCAGCTCTGGTGGTGGTGAGGCGGCAGCTCTGGTGGTGGTGAGGCGGCAGCTCTGGTGGTGATTTACTCAGGACAATAATGCGCTGCCGATTTTATTTTTTAAGGTACCTTTAAAATTCATTGCACCTGATGAACCAACGTTTTGCTTGTTTGACTGCCTGCTTAGAAAGGCTTTTCTGGGAATAGTGATTTCAGTGATTATCTAAATTGGCTTTTAGACAAGACCCTCTAAAGACCATCGTGAGACATGTTTGTCACATTATAAGGGATTGTCTGATCTAAACCGGTACACAGCTTTCGTTAATCAGCTCCATTGTTCTCCAGCTCTAAATTAGAATACTTCATTTATTTTTCAGGAGAAGCGAACCGCTACCCAAAATGGAGGGACTACTGAGGAGAGCAAAGGTAGCTGACATTCCTACTGTATCTTACGTTAATATTGTATGGCATTTCTCTCTTCCACAATAGGGTGACCTTTTCACAATGTGTGACATAATGGTTCCTCACACCTGAGCGGCTAATGCTGGCTGTGTTACACTGCCGGCATCTTCCTGTAACAACAACCGGCGCTACTCAGTCACTGACCGTGGCGTCGTTGTCGCTGGTGACAAGTGCCTGCATCAGCTCCCATCGGCTTCTCTCAAGTGATGCGTTGTCATCACAGACAGGGACAAATGAAGAACCCCCATGGCTGCCAACTTAGTCCTTCTGTAAAGCGTAGCGAGGACTTCATAGGAGAATATTATTTTCTCTTTATATTGCAGCACAGTGGTATTGTAATATCCAGAGCAATCAATAAAACAATCACAGGTTCAAGTCCCCACTGGGGACTAGAAAAAAAGTGGCGAGTTCTTAAAAAAAAATAATTTGAATCACCCCCCTCTTTTTTTTTTTTTTTTTTTTTTTTTTTTCTTTTAAATAAGTACATTAAAAAAATTAACATATTTCGTATCACCACATCTGTTAGTCGGATCGATCAAAATATAAAATTAATGAACCGTAAGGTAAATGTTTTATAAAGGAAAAAAAAAATCGTAACACCAGAATTGCTTTTTTTTTGCCACCATTGCTCCCATAAAAAAATGGATTAAAAACTTAGATGTACCCTAAAATAGTATCATTAAAATCTACACCTGACCACGCAAAAAAAACAAGCCCTCATACAGCTCGACGGAAAAGCGAAAAATCCCTTATTGCCGTATTTGCTCGGACCTTGACAATCATGTCGCCAGGTCATTTTTGCCACACAATGAATGGCGTAAAAGCAGAAACCAAATTCTGGAATTGCGTTTTGGGTTTTTTCCCCCATTCTTCAGCATGTTGCATAAGATGAATGTTGTAATTCTAAACTATAACTTGTCCTGCAAAAAGAAAAGAAAAACAGACTGAAAATAGTTTGTGAATTATTTTTTTGCGCGTTTTTTTTTCCCCCCTTCCTTCTAAGGAGTGAAAAAAGTGCAAAAATCATAAAAACAAAAATTGTGCAGTTATGAAAGGGTTAATCAATTAACATTAGACTGGTATCCATTCCTAGATGCTGATGTGCCAACTCAACCGCACAAGAAGTTGAAGACAGAAGAGACGATGCTTCCAGCAGAGCTGTAAGAACCATAGATGGTGGCCATGCGTAACTCACTCGCCCAGCTTTTTAGAAACATGGGTGATGTTGGCTTACAAGGGTTTACACACCCAGCCCTTAACATGATCCTCCTATTACAATATAATGAGTAAGATGACAATAGTAGCAATCCATATACTGTATTTTTCAGATTATAAGATGCACTAAACCCCCCAATTTGGAGGGGAAACGGGTGTCTATCTTATAATGCGTATACACTGTACCGGTACCGTTACTGCAGGCTGGGATGATGCGGTGTCTGGCGGTGTTACTGCTGGGGGCTCCGGTCCGGTGCCACTGCGGAGGGCTCTGCCGATATTTTCTGAAAGGCCAGAGCCCCCGCAGTGCCATTGTTTCCTGTGCGGTGGACTTCGGGAAAATGGCCGCCCAGGGGCGGTGCATGTGTAGATGGAGATCTCGGCACCAAGATCTCAGTGTCATATAATCCTGAGCGTCTTATAATCCGAAAAATACAGTAAGTAATACATAGGTAACATACCCAAGTATGAGCTGCTTATGGGGCATAGACGTGTTCAAATGACCCCTCCTACCCCCTTAGTGAGGGCAGCAGCACAGAGAACAAAGTCTGTTCGAGAGGGGAAAAATTCTGGACCACTACTAATAATGGGACTTATGACAAATCCTATCTTCTAATGAAGTCCTCTAAGTAGCAGTCATGCCGTTTTATCCATGCATACTACAGGTCCTTCTCAAAAAATTAGCATATAGTGTTAAATTTCATTATTTACCATAATGTAATGATTACAATTAAACTTTCATATATTATAGATTCATTATCCACCAACTGAAATTTGTCAGGTCTTTTATTGTTTTAATACTGATGATTTTGGCCTACAACTCCTGATAACCCAAAAAACCTGTCTCAATAAATTAGCATATTTCACCCGTCCAATCAAATAAAAGTGTTTTTTAATAACAAACAAAAAAACCATCAAATAATAATGTTCAGTTATGCACTCAATACTTGGTCGGGAATCCTTTGGCAGAAATGACTGCTTCAATGCGGCGTGGCATGGAGGCAATCAGCCTGTGACACTGCTGAGATGTTATGGAGGCCCAGGATGCTTCAATAGCGGCCTTAAGCTCATCCAGAGTGTTGGGTCTTGCGTCTCTCAACTTTCTCTTCACAATATCCCACAGATTCTCTATGGGGTTCAGGTCAGGAGAGTTGGCAGGCCAATTGAGCACAGTAATACCATGGTCAGTAAACCATTTACCAGTGGTTTTGGCACTGTGAGCAGGTGCCAGGTCGTGCTGAAAAATGCAATCTTCATCTCCATAAAGCATTTCAGCCGATGGAAGCATGAAGTGCTCCAAAATCTCCTGATAGCTAGCTGCATTGACCCTGCCCTTGATGAAACACAGTGGACCAACACCAGCAGCTGACATGGCACCCCACACCATCACTGACTGTGGGTACTTGACACTGGACTTCAGGCATTTTGGCATTTCCTTCTCCCCAGTCTTCCTCCAGACTCTGGCACCTTGATTTCCGAATGACATGCAAAATTTGCTTTCATCAGAAAAAAGTACTTGGGACCACTTAGCAACAGTCCAGTGCTGCTTCTCTGTAGCCCAGGTCAGGCGCTTCTGCCGCTGTTTATGGTTCAAAAGTGGCTTTACCTGGGGAATGCGGCACCTGTAGCCCATTTCCTGCACACGCCTGTGCACGGTGGCTCTGGATGTTTCCACACCAGACTCAGTCCACTGCTTCCTCAGGTTCCCCAAGGTCTGGAATCGGTCCTTCTCCACAATCTTCCTCAGGGTCCAGTCACCTCTTCTCGTTGTACAGCGTTTTCTGCCACATTGTTTCCTTCCAACAGACTTACCATTGAGGTGCCTTGATACAGCACTCTGGGAACAGCCTATTTGTTGAGAAATTTCTTTCTGGGTCTTACCCTCTTGCTTGAGGGTGTCAATGATGGCCTTCTTGACATCTGTCAGGTCGCTAGTCTTACCCATGATGGGGGTTTTGAGTAATGAACCAGGCAGGGAGTTTTTAAAAGCCTCAGGTATCTTTTGCATGTGTTTAGAGTTAATTAGTTGATTCAGAAGATTAGGGTAATAGGTCGTTGAGGCCATGTGCACACGTTAAGTATTTTTCGCGTTTTTTTCACGTTTTTTCGCGAAAAAAACGCGAAAAAAACGCTTACATATGCCTCCCATTATTTTAAGTGTATTCCGCATTTTTTGTGCAAATGTAGCCTTTTTTTCCGCGAAAAAATCGCATCGCAGAAAAAAAAGCAACATGTTCATTAAAATGCGGAATTGCAGGGGATTCCGCACACCTAGGGGTCCATTGATCTGCTTACTTCCCGCACGGGGCTGTGCCCACCATGCGGGAAGTAAGCAGATTATGTGCGGTTGGTACCCAGGGTGGAGGAGAGAAGACTCTCCTCCACGCACTGGGCACCATATAATTGGTCAAAAAATAAGAATTAAAATAAAAAATAGCGATATACTCACCCTCGATGTCTTCCCGCCTCCACTGCACGCTGTTGCTTCGGTTCCTGTAGCTGATGTGCGGCGAAGGACCTTGCCGATGACGTCACTGTCCTGTGATTGGTCGTGAGCGGTCATGTGACCGCTCACGTGACCGTGACGTCACGGAAGGTCCTGTGCGCACAGACCAGCTATAGGAAGACGAACGGACGCCGCTGATGAGATGTCTGGGTGAGTATAAGCATTTTTTTATTTTTTTTATTATTTTTAAACATTCTATCTTTTACTATAGATGCTGCATAAGCTGCATCTATAGTAAAAAGTTGGTCACACTTGTCAAACAGTATGTTTGACAAGTGTGACCAACTTGTCAGTCAGTTTTCCAAGCGATGCTACAGATCGCTTGGAAAACTTTAGCATTCTGCAAGCTAATTACGCTTGCAGAATGCTTAAAAAACGCGAAAAAAACGGAAAAAAAACGCAAAAAAAAAAATGCGGATTTCTTGCAGAAAATTTCCGGTTTTCTTCAGGAAATTTCTGCAAGAAATCCGCAACGTGTGCACATACCCTTAGAGAACCTTTTCTTGATATGCTAATTTATTGAGACAGGTTTTTTGGGTTATCAGGAGTTGTATGCCAAAATCATCAGTATTAAAACAATAAAAGACCTGACAAATTTCAGTTGGTGGATAATGAATCTATAATATATGAAAGTTTAATTGTAATCATTACATTATGGTAAATAATGAAATTTAACACTATATGCTAATTTTTTGAGAACGACCTGTATATGGAGGTAGGACTAGTCCAGTGGAGCGTCTCTGTCTCACGTCTTCTAAATGCACCCCCCAGGTCATACCTGACAACTTCGGTGCAGTCCCAGTCTTGGTAGGACTGGTGTTATGTCCCATTCACGCATGAGATTTTTTGGTATTCCTAACAAGACAAGGATGTCTGTCACCCACAGGGGATGATTAGAAGATCTGAGGCAGGACTAGTCCTGGGGAAGAGACTCAGCTGGACTAACCCTACCTTATTAAAATATGCAACGCCGCAGGATGAAACTTCATTTTTTTGGTAACCATAGAAGTTATTGTGCTACTGAAAAGTCTCCATTCGTATAGGGAATATGTACCACCAAAGTAGCGATTGTAAACATTTCTAGGATGTAACAGGTTCCCTTTAAATTCTTAATGTTGCTGTTTGTTTAACATCTCCATAGAGGATCCCTTGATAACAACCATTGAAGAGTAAACTTTGAAAAGCCGGCCAGGAACTGTGTTAGATGACTAGTCTGCCATCCCCCTGACAGGCTTCTTCTCCCCAAACCCCGAGACCATCAGGTCTCTGTCTATGTGAAAACATAGGGAGAGACCTTTCATTCAGATGGGCAGAACGGCATAGGACTAGTCATCTGAGAGTCCTAGTCCACTAACAGTTTTTTAAAAAAATGTTTTCTTTGAAACGCCTCCTTGTTTCATAGTGCAGTGTCCGATATCAATGACCGGTTCCCTATAACTACCTGGATCTTAGAATCTCCATTCGGTTACGATGCTTCTCTTTTTCCTGTTTTTCATTATTAGACCCATCCATGGATGGCGAGGTGATACCAGCACAATGTTCTCATGTAGCTTGTGTCGATATTATACCCCGGACGAGCGTGAAATGCAGGTCCATTTCTATTCCTCCCAGCACAAAGAAATCCTGAAACATCTGTACATCTTCTACCCCAAACTGAGAGTGGACTTCCTTCATGTGAGAGAAGTTTTTCAGTTTCACTCTGCAAAGCTGCTTGCTCCTGGCCTGGAGGGGGTTAACTGTGGTGTCTTTTTTTATTTATTTTATTTTTAGAATTACCTTTTATATAAGAAGAGGAAAATGGTCATGGAGCAGAAGAACAAACTACTGCCCATTAAGGATAAATTTAAAGGTAGGGATTGGATATTCTTGGCTGATCTTCGTGTTGCAGAGTTATTTAACATGGGGCAAAGTAATCAATCCAATTCCTTGAGATATTTTTGGGGTTCTCCCAGAATACACCAATAAAAAGCAATAAGTGTCTCAAGGTACGTGTTGTATGGTGCCAGGATTAGGAGTCCACAGCCTGAGACACGGGCAGCCCTGGAGGGGTGTGAGAGCAGCACGTAAAGAAGGTAGTCTGAGGAAAAGCCGGGGATTTCTTGGCTCTGCTCAGGGAGTGAGGGATTTGCTGTGAATGAGTCACTCAAGAATAACGAATGCTTTACCGGTTCCTACACCGAGCATCTTAGAGACAGTCATAGGATTAGGGTTTTCCCTGCGGTGATACGATTGGGAATCTCTTCTGTAAGTGAATTTCTTGTATTTCCATCTGTCTTTCAGGAATAGGTCAGGAACATTTCCTCCATCGTGTCCAAGCCGCACTATGTCAGGCATGCGACGTTCTCATCCCAGATGACCCAGAGCTTTTGACCAATCATATAAAATCAGAAGGCCACCAACAGAAATGCAAGGTAAAAATCGACTGGAATATAAACCAAGATTTCTCCTTCGCCTCATTGGGGGACACAGACCGTGGGTGTTACGCTGCAGCCACTGGGAGGACACTAAGTGATACAAAGAAAGTTCTCTCCTCCCCTGCAGTATACACCCTCCTGCTGGCTCTCCACTAACCAGTTCTTGCTTAGTGTCTGTAGGAGGCACTTGGGTCTGTTTTCAGACCCCAACGTTTTTTATTTTTATTTTCTGTAAATTTTTATTTTTTAATTAACGGAGTGAAGGGGTGACAGATTCCTTTCTAGGGTCCGCTCTCCCCCGAACCATCAACAGGAAAGCACGGCGAGTATACCTCCCCGTACCTTTCCTGCGACGACTGGGGCACGCCTAATCTACGCTAGGGCGACGGTTCCTATACGGTCCCGATCTCCCCCCTGTAAGATGGTGAGCACATAGAGTATACCTCTTATGTGCATCACCCCGGCTCCTCCACAATTAAGCCCTCACAGTAGCCGTAAGCCCCCTGCGGCAGGCGCATCCGTAAGTCCCCTGCGGCAGGCACATATGAAGATGGACAGAGACTCTCCATCCCCCGGCAAAGGGAGGATTAATTGAGCTTACTCCCTCTCAATAGAGGCTGCATCTCTGCTCCGTGGTGGTAAGTAGATTCCTTCCTCACGCCGCCTGCGTGGAAGGTGCGGTCCTGGTCCCTGGGGAGAGGTGCCGCTGGCCGGACACCAGCGGCAATCATTCGGCGCTACGTCCGACGCGCTCCACCGGCAGGCTCCATAAATTTAGTCCCTGTTTTTTTCAGCCTGACTAGGCCGCAGTTGAAATCCCCGCCAACCGCCGGAGCCCCGCCCAGCTCACTTCAGGGGTGATGGTTCCTTCACGGTCCCGATCTCCCCACACCAGCAGCAGGCGACCACATGGAGTGTCGCCTCCATGTATCCTCTCCTGGAGCCAGGCCTAATGCTGGACAACTGGCCCTGTCCACCTGGGGGCTGAACTCCGTGGATGTACAGAGGCCCCTCTCTATGGCGTCCGAGCAGCCCCCACTGTCCCACCACTGTGAAAGCGGATGGCACAAGGAGGCGAACGGTTCCTCTCCACCTCCCTAACAAAGGGATGATGGATTGAGGTTTAACTCTCTATCCCTGCACCGTCCACGCTGCAATACCCGACATCTGTGGTGGCTCCATGCCGGGACGCGCACCGATGGTGAGTGGATCCTGCCAGCGATGGGCTTCTGCAGCGGGATATTCACAGGCAGTCTCAGGCTTCCCTGTGGCCAACCTCCCCGAGGTAACGCTCCGGCCGGCTACAAAAATTTAGCCCCCGGCTTCGGCCGATGTGTAGGCCGCATCCCCGAAGCGCCCTAAGGCGGCTCTGCCCGTTTTCCTGGCGTTTTTTTCCTGGCACGGAAGCGCTTAATCTTCTCGGCCACTGCGACGCCCCTCACTTCTACTCTGGTGCCGCCTGCAGAAATGTAAGCCCCGGCTTGGGCCTATTAATGGAAGTCTCGAGGCTCCGCCCATGTCGTGCCTGTGGCTCCGCCCCCCGAATTGGCGCTTCTCGCTCTCTGCGAGATTTTATCTAAAGGCGCATGACCAGTATTCCCTGGTCTTAAAGGCACATGACCAGTATTCCTGGTCTTAAAGGAACACGACCGGTATTCCCTGGTCTTGAAGGCACATGACCAATCTGAAGCTGGTCATAAATGAGGAGTCCTCCGCCGCTGATCCCAGTTTATCCCAGTGTAACTAGTTCCCTCAGTGGACTTCGTCACTGCCACAACCCATGGTTTTTCTGACCAAGAATTTGAATCCCTCCGGGATCCCTCCGTGGCTCGGAGTGCTCGCAGGACCGATATACATGGTCCCTCTCCTATATGGGATCCGTCGGCTAGCAGGGGCCGCGAGTATTCTAGAAACGTACAGGCATCTACAAAACGGAAGTTTTCATTTCTCCAAGGATTTGCTGACAACAAGACTCTGAACACGGATCGGATATTGCCTTGGACCTGGACTTGCCAGAGCTTCAGTAAAGGATGAACTCGCCTATTTGTATTGTCGGGGTCGTAACGACAATAATAACCTTCATTCACCAGTCATTCCAAATTAAAATGTGAGCGCAGAACATCTGGTACCAAGTAAAAATGATTCAGACACGCAGCTGATTCAATTTTAGCTGATGTCCCTGCATCCACACACGTCAGCAGTGGTACAGCAACTACTTTATTTTTGAATACACAGTACTATTGTTTAGGAAAAAGGAATGCATTAGGCGGGGTTTAAGCAGTATACATCTAGTGCTCAGTCTCTCTCTCTGATTCGTCAGAACATCTCCCGGTGGTTACTTCTTTCTTCACATTCCTGAGTTATCTTTTCAGGAGAAATGATACTTAACTCTTTAGACACTGAACTAAAATGAAAGTGAACACTGGCAGCCATCTTTAGATACAATTACATTTGCATTAGCTAGCAGATAGGAAAAACTTATTGTTTCACAGTATAAGATATATAAAAGTACAAAAGGTATATAAGAAAGTATATTTTCACCTTGACAATCCCCCCTAAACACTAAGTTTTTCCCTTTAAGAAAGATCCTTCGAGACTGTCCATGTGATGGGGAAAGGGGAGGTGGATTTCTTCATCCAGACACCTCAGAAACTCTCCCCTAGCGAGAGGCCTCCAGGCAGCTGACCCCGTCACTAACCTCACATGGAGTTCTCCCACTGTCCCTAAACTAAATCTCTTAGCATCATCTGAGAATGGGGGTTTTGTCTACTCTCTTGAGGGGAATATACTTAGGGATCTCCCCTGGATCAGTACCATCGTACTCTGGTGAGTCTACTTCTTGATTGAGGAAGGTGCCAGTCTGAGTTGCTTTGGCAATAACCTTTTTATACAAGGGAATAACACAACAGAGAATTATTGATTCAATTATAAGGAGGGCAATCAGTACCAAACAAGCTTATTAAAAGAATCCCTTGAGCCCATCCAACCAACTGGAGAAGAAAGATGTGTCTACTCCAGCATACATGACACGTCGTCTTATTGTCCTAATTTGTTCAACTTCTTTAGAAACCTTCAGGTCTTTTGGATCTACATTTCGCCATTCAGGTCTGGCTGTCTATATTTCGTCTCGTAAGTCTTTGGTCATACCGTCAATGAATGTATTCACCTATACTCTAAAATCAAGTGGGTTTATGGGTCTGTACTCCATGTCTTCCCATTTCAGTTGTAACCGTCCAAGTATAGCTCTACACTCTCTCCTTTTGTCACATCTGTAAAAAAAAGTCTTAATTTGTGTCCTAGCACGTCACCTGCTTTTGTGCTCACCAACTACCTAGGCCTGCCTAGGTGCACTTATACGTCCATCATATAATCATTATTTGTCTGTAGAATGAGAAAGGTTGGTTCTCAGGGTCAGCCAATGTTTTTGCGTAGCTAGCTAGTCAGAGGGCCTCCAGGGATAATACTCCTGTATCTGTCTTACCTTACCTGATGTGGTTGGTTCTCTGGTGGTGGGGAGTGACATGACATGCTGGTCTACAGCTCCTTCCCAAAAGGATTACTGTCAGCCTACTCCTAAAAGTTAATGTCCCCACTATCCACCAACCACAATCCTGTGTCAGCTTCTTATATCACTGCATGTGATCTTGTCTGGACAGGATTCAGTGTAATTCTCTTAGGTCGGGTTGCAGCACGGGTCATACAAGTGTTAGGGCCCAAGTCCTCAACTATATCCTGAAAGGCATCACAGCTATAATTAACAAATCTTTGTTCACTGTAATATATGTAATTGATCCATTCAACATTTTTATTAATCTGCACCTGTGGGATTATAGAAGCAAAGCCAGCATAAATCTGGTTCTGGGCTTTAAACTGGTCAGGCACCCCCCTTGGCACTCCAATGGCATCAATATATACTAGTGGATCTTCTTCATAACTCATGTGGAGTTGATCAAAACTTCTCCTCTTTCTGGTAGGTTCATCAGGTATCTTTGGTGTACATATATTGTGTATGTTTAATTAGCAAGTCAGTATCTAGAGAACTGTTCTCTTTGCAGAAACCTGTCTCGAAGATCCCTACTGGTGTACCTGTGGTGTCGTGGGAATTATAGCAGGTGTAATTGTCAGCTAATACGGTTACTTCTCCTGGGACCTTTAGTCTGGGTTCCTTATGAATTAGTGGGAAGTAATCTGGGCAATCAGTGGGCTTCAAACCTTTCAACAGATTCATGACACAGGCAGTGGTGTTGTCATCAGGAAAAAGCAATGCATGTGTGTATAGGTGTGTATTCGCAGCAGCACAAGCAATACATCCTACAGAGATATTCTGGACTCTTACATTGTATCTCACCCATTCTAACCATAGGTTTTTCCTTGGGGCTGTTTGTGTTTCTATGGAGAAAACCTCTTGCCAACTGAGACCTGGCATGGGGATTACTTCATTAACTACATTTTGCAAACGCTCGCCTGGGCCTGTTTTAGGTGTACTGGTAACAGGGGCCTTGGTTGGTCTGAAGCTAATATCCTGGAGCTGTATATGGCCTAAATTCCCATAGTATCCACCATTAAATACATAATGATAATGCCTTCCCAGTACAAACGTCTGCAGATCAGCAGATTGGGGGCTTTCAAGATTTAGGAGGAGGGGGTGACAGCTTCTACCCCATTTACAGCCCCTAAGTGGTTGCAGAAGGGCTGTTAGATGCATTCTCTCACAAAGACTCCTACCGTCTCATCCTTAGGGAACATGGCTTCGCTAGGTTTATATCCCCAATCATCTCCCGTATTCCAGGCAGCATCTGACCAATAATAACGGTTATTGTTGTCATCTCTGGTAACACATATATAAAACTGGATGATTCCCTCTACCACCTGTTGAGTCTCGAGGCACTTGACTACATCACAGAAATCAAATCGCCAGATATTTACCGGGCCTGTCAGGTTTACCCAGAAAATAGTGGGACCAGGATTCTTATTTACAATAGTGGCCGAAGAGGTAGGGGCGAGGATGGTCCTCAGCCCCAGGACCAAAAACGACAGCAACATTTCCCTTCAGTCACTACTGTGACTAAACACTGGTTCGGTCTCTTTTACAGTGTGAGGCGTGGATCCAAGTGTTCTTTCCTTCAAGTTTTACTGTAGTGGGGGGTGACCACGATCACCGTGTGGGGTCCTTCAAATCTTGTCTGGAGACAATCTCTGCGCACAAACTTTTTCACATACACCAGGTCTCCTGGCACAAAGGGATGGTGTCCAGGAACCTTGTCTGGGTCTGGAAGAGAACTGAAGACAGTTAAATGCACTTTGGCAAGGTGTCCATGTAAGGCCTGCACATAGCTAGTCAAGTCCGGGTACTTGAGCTGCAACTGTTGTGGAAAGAAACATTCAAGACTGGGGCTCCTGCCAAACAGAATCTCATACGGTGACAGTCCTGTCTTCCTGTTTGGGGTATATCTTACTGAAAACAAAGCTAGAGGAAGGCATTCTGTCCATGGTTTACCAGTCTCTGCCATTGCCTTCTGGATTTTAAGCTTAAGAGTTCCATTTAGTCTCTCCACTCTTCCACTGCTCTGCGGATGGTATGGAGTATGCAATGCTTGACTTACCCCCAGTGCTGCCATTACCTCTGACATGATCTCTCCAGTAAAATGGGAACTCCGATCGCTTTCAATGACTTCAGGAACTCCATACCTGCATATGATCTCAGCCATCAGTTTCTTCACCGTTGTCTTAGCCATAGCTTTGGCAACTGGGTAGGCTTCTGGCCAACCTGAAAATAAATCAATGCAGACCAACACATACTCATACGTCCCTACCCTAGACAACTGAACATAATCAATCTGCAGTCTCTGGAATTGGTTAAAGGGCCGGGGAGTGTGTTTGGATGGGGTTTTCACTGTCCTACTCTGATTATGTGTGGCACATATCATGCAGCTCTGTACCTGCCTTTCTGCGCAGGTGGAAAACCCGGGGGCAATCCATTGTTTCTGTAGGGTGTCACACATGGCCGTCTTCGAGTGGTGCACATTCCTGTGCAGAACCTGTGCCATCATTGGGTACAGTACCTGTGGTAGGCAGACCTTTTCACCCCTCCCCCATAGTCCAGTGACGGTATCAGAGCAAGCCCCTATCTTTTGCCACCTATTTTTCTCCTCCTTACTTGCCTGTTCTTGTAACCGGGCTAAGATGTCTTTCAACACAAGTGGAGATGGTGGGGTGTCTAGGTGATGTACTTGAGAGGCTACAGGAGTGCTTGCTGCTTTCTTGGCAGCCTGGTCTGCCAGTGCGTTACCCTTTGTCCGTCCATCAGTGCCTTTGGTATGTGCCTTTACCTTTATGATGCCTGCTTGGGTGGGAAGCTGTAGTGCATTCATAAGTTGCTGGACTGCCTCAGCATGTTCAAAGGGGTGGCCATTTGCTGTCAGGAAAGCCCTGGCTCTCCAGATAGGCCCATAATCGTGTGCAATGCCAAAAGCATACCTGGAATCAGTGTAGATATTTACAGTCTTACCTTCTGCTAGTTTGCACGCTTCTACGAGCGCCTTGAGCGCTTCTTGTGCAGACATATGAGCTGGCATTGACTCTGCCTTGATTACCTCATGTTCTGAGACCACAGCATATCTGGTACAGTAGCATCCTCGGTCATCTTGGTGACGGGATCCATCTACAAAAAGCTCAAAATCAGCATTAGAATGGGCACACTAGAGACCAGCCGTTTCCTGAGACATCAATTCTAGACAGTCATGTGGTTTGGAAACCTAATCTTGTTCCTCTGGATCCATTCTAGAAAGAAAGTGTCCTTTTCCATGTCACCTACTCCTCCCCCCTTTGGATCCATAGGAACTAGGAGAAGAGTAGCGGGGTTTAGGACAGTGCACCTTTTCAAAGTCACATTAGTAGGCATGAGAATAGCACACTGAAGTCGCAGCTGTCCAGCCATGGACATGTGGCTAGATTGTACCTGATTAAGGATACTATATACATCGTGTGGGGTATGGACCATCAGTGGGTAATCCAAAACAATCTCTGAAGATTTGTGTAGCAACAGCTGGACAGACAACACAGCCCAAACACATAAGGGACTTCCTCTTGCCACCGTATCCAGGCGGCTGCTGTAATAAGCAACAGGTCTCTGTTTGTCTCCATGAAGCTGAATCAGCACACCTGTAGCATGTCCTGCATAGGTGAGCTCTGTCTGCAAGGCAGTCTGCAATACTGTACGGCAGTGCTCGGGTGTCTTGTAATCATATACGGGGCCTGCAGTGTGTAACACTATATCACAGGGCAAATTCCCTCTTTGGGTGGACATAGCGTCTCCTGGATGCAAGGGGCCATAAGTGGCAAGGTAGGCCTGACACTCTTGGGCTATGGCTGGGCCCCCCCCCCTGCTGGCTAGCTGTTGGGCCAAACCACCTCTATGTGACAGGGTAGAATTAGCTGGGTTCACTATGGCTCCTACCTGGTGGGTAATTATGTCCCCATACCCTACTGAGAAAAGAACCTGGGATTCCTGAGGTGTGATGTAGTAATGTGAATGACAGGGGAACCAAACTTCAGGTTCTTGGAGAGTCTGGCCTTGTAAGTGTGAAGGTTTCACGGGAAGAGGAGATGTAAGGGCCTTTCCGGGCTGGGGGGTCTGCCATTTACACCGATTAAAACAAGCTCTTGGTCTGAAAATTGACATAACGAGGCTTGGGATGGAGTGAGATTCCTATACAGGGTTAAAGGCTTATTGGAATGTGAGGCTGGACTTGCGTGTACGATGGGAGGGGGCAAAGGCTGAACTCTGTTACATGACCACTGATAACATAGCTGTGTCCTCGCAGCTGCAGTGGTGGGGGGCCAGGTAGCGAGTAAGAAGCGCTGCTGATTTAACCCCTTTCCTGCTGGGCTAAATTCTTTTGAAAACTCTTTACTATTTTCAATGCATCATCCGGAGTGGAAATCTCAATATCGGGTCTACTACAAAAAGGTATGAATGGGCTTTTTGTTACAGTGAAAATCACAGATCTTTAAACACTACCATAAGACGCCCATAGAACTTCTCGGCAGTCCAGGATATATTGGTGCCTTGACTTTAAGGGGCACAGGGCTTACAGTTGGGAGTAGAGGCTTAATTTCCTGAGAAAAGACCATATCATCTAACAGGGAGCCCCCCTCCCCTGTTTATCTTCAATTTGATATATATCAACGACTCAACTTGATGCAGGTAAATCTTTTACCAATCTTTCAATTACTTACAAGTTTTCCTCTAAGACTAGGCACAGGTCTATTTCACTTTCAAATTTCCAGATTATAATATTTCTTTGTACTTCAAAACAATATTGTCGCTTTAAGCAAAACCCAAATCTACCAGCGCGTGATCTACACCAAGTAAACACAGAGAGACTCAAGAACGCAGGCACGTGCCCCCCCTCCTCACCAGACACAGGAGATAAGGAAATCACCGCATTCCTCAGCGCTCAAGGGAGAATACAAAAGCCCAGCTCTTTGCCCCCCTTTTCTCTGGCTCACAGCACCGATAAGGAAGAGAGAGAGGAGAAATCTCACAGCGGTCCGCTCCCTCCTCCCCTCTCCTACACAGCACTGATAAGAGTTCCGTATCTTCCACACAGTCACAAATTGCAGCAGTTTTCAGACTTAATTTCTACAAAACTTTCCTATGATCCTCTTTGGTCTGGGCGGAGCCCCAAGGACGGCCCGTACACGCACACGGCAGGTTTCCACCCAGGATGGATTCTGCACAACACAAACAGGACACACCCATGCTTCCAGAGACCTCGTCCCGCCGCCATTATAGGGCGGTGGCTGGGACTGCGTTTTCATCATTAGTGGCACGGCGGCCATTTTACAATCTGTGAGATTACAGTTCAAAGACATTTTATAACCAAACACGGGTTCTGCATTCTCTGATCCTCCCTCTCCATCAACCTATTTTCATCCTTCATTCTTCAAGCCTCGCAGATAAGCTTCTTGACTGCCTCTTGCCCTCCCGTGACTCTACTATTGCCTTGACTTCCACAGCATCCTCATCTAACTTGTGGGGCACAGACTTCTTTTGCTTTAAGATACGCAGCTTGGCTCCCAGAATACTATGGCCTTCTGCAGTAGATCACTGGCAGCGATATCAACACTTTGTTCTAAAAACATGGAGCCTCTCGCTCAACGTATAAGGAAAAGAGCCTCGCGCTCAATATTTCCTGTCCCCTAACCTGAACAACAGTGATTAACAGACTATCCTGCCACGATATTCCAAACCGTTGGGAGGCGGTCTCCTAGTGAGAGCCCTCCACAAAAATTCTGGTGGTCCCGTACGGAGCGTCTTAATTGCCTATTTCTGGTGGTTCCGTACGGGGCGTCTTAATTACCTATTTGTACTCAAAATTCTGGTGGTCCCCCACTTGGGACGTCTTAATTACCGGTTAGTACAATATCACAGAGGCTGCGTCTCCTATCCCTTTCTCTAAGCCGCCCCACACTCTACAACTAGCTCAATCTTTCACTCCACTTCACTACTAGACAACAGTCACGGGTAGGGTGGTTGAACGGAGTACAATGACCGGTGGAGGAGGTGTGGTGTACACGAAGACGCGCAGGATGCGACGTCTCTCAGTTGCTGGTTCAGAGCGTGGCACAGGATCGCGCTCGGTCTCATCACTCGACCGGTCACCTCCCGGACCCAAGGAGACCACAGACAAACCAATAACGGCTGAGACACTAGCAAGTGTGACACATACAGTGTATATGATCGCCACTTACCGTGTTCGGAGGGTGATCAGTCCTCGAGGTCAGCCACTACGGGTATCATCCACAGACATCCAGGCATGGGTCCAGGGGGTCTCGGATCGCTGGCCACGCCCCACGTTGATCGCGCCAAATTGTCGGGGTCGTAACGACAATATTAACCTTCATTCACCAGTCATTCCAAATTAAAATGTGAGCGCAGAACATCTGGTACCAAGTAAAAATGATTCAGACACGCAGCTGATTCAATTTTAGCTGATGTCCCTGCATCCACACACGTCAGCAGTGGTACAGCAACTACTTTATTTTTGAATACACAGTACTATTGTTTAGGAAAAAGGAATGCATTAGGCGGGGTTTAAGCAGTATACATCTAGTGCTCAGTCTCCCTCTCTGATTCGTCAGAACATCTCCCGGTGGTTACTTCTTTCTTCACATTCCTGAGTTATCTTTTCAGGAGAAATGATACTTAACTCTTTAGACACTGAACTAAAATGAAAGTGAACACTGGCAGCCATCTTTAGATACAATTACATTTGCATTAGCTAGCAGATAGGAAAAACTTATTGTTTCACAGTATAAGATATATAAAAGTACAAAAGGTATATAAGAAAGTATATTTTCACCTTGACAGTATCATCATCCAATCTCTGTACATTGACGAGGACTCCAGTTCTGCTCTAGACTACACAGTGTCCCTCATAAGGAGACTAAACTCCCTCGTAGAGCATTTGCCTTCCAGTCCAGATATGCGATTCACTGGACAGAAGCCTCTACGTGGGATGCCATGCCTGGTCTGATATTTAAGGGCGACGGGCCCTTTAAAGGGCACCGATCTCCCCACACCATCAACAGACGGGCACACGGAGTGTCGCCTCCAGGTATCCTCTTCTGCATCCAGGCCTAACGCCAGACAACCTGTCCTGTCCACCCGGAGACCTGAACTCTGTGGATGTACAGAGGCACTCTTTTCGGGCGTCTGAGCACCCCACTCTGCATCACCACTATTTAAAAGAAGATGCAAGAAGGCAGATAATCCCTCTCCACTTCTCTATTAAGAGGATGGTGGATCGAGGGTTCCTAATTTTTAACTCTGCACCGTCAAAAGAGAGCGGCGATGGCAAGAGACTATGACCTGCTGGATGCAGCCGCGCATTCTGCCACTTGGCAGATTAACTGGGTACAATCTCCTGTGGTATACCTACCAGTATACCTGCTCGATGTGTCATAAATTGAAAATGCCACGGTCTGTCAGATAGCAAATCTGGTTTGTTCCGTTTTGCGGCTTCGGATCCAGCCCTCTACCCTCCCTAGCTGCCGCATGGATTGCTAGAGCAATGGTCTCCTGCCTGGAGACCTTAACTACTTTGATTCACACCAGTAACCCTTTCCTGAAGACAGTACAGCAGGTCAATCAAATCTTTTGAGCAGGAGACTAACAAAGGATCGTACGTTCCTACAGCCCCGACCAGCAGTGGAAGGGTTGTCCAGGACAGTCTAGATCTAAGGGATCTTGGTTCCAAAAAGGGGAACGAGAAATAAGACCGATCCTGGACCTCAAACTTCTAACAACCTTTCACAAGGTTCTTCTTCTTCAAATGGAGTTCCTAAGCTCAGCCATTACTTCAACAGAAAAGGGTGCAGTTTCTGGCATCCATCGACATTTGGGATGCTTACCCTCTACAAAAATTCCTTCGCCTTTCCGTTGGTGAGCAGCATTTTCAAGTCACGACCTTGTCTTCGGCCTTGCTACCGCACCCAGAGTGTTCGCAAGGCTCATGGTGGCTGTCATGTTTCTCTTGCACTCTAGAGGCGTGGTCGCCCTGCCCTGTTTGGCCGACTGTCTAGCCGCCCTTCCAGGACTACGGTAAGTAGTCTATATCACTTGCGATACCCTCTCACCTGGGCTGGTGGCTAGACTTAGACAACTTCTCATTTCCAGGCCAGCAGATATCCTTCTGAGGATGATTTGGTACTCTTCCAGAAGGATGGTAATTCTCCCTCCAGACAAGGTCATGGTCCTTCAACAGGGAGCTCGCGCACTTGATCACTCATCCCCTCATTTAATTCGATTTGCTGGGAGAGTTCTGAGGAAAAATGGTGACAATGGAAGCAATTTCTTTCGCTCCGCTCGTTTTCAGCAAGTCAAACAGACTTTCAGACGATGGTCTTTGAGCTCCTTCTTCATCCAGGACCTTTCTCCCGGTTCAGTAGTTACTAGTAACTACCAATGCCAGTCCCCTTCTCCCGATCATTGCTCTGGAGATCCGAATGGTAGTCCTACAGTAGGTCCACTGCCTTCTGGTGGGTCAACCCATCTGAATTAAATTGGACCATGCCACGGCTGTGCCATACGTCAATCATCTAGCAGGTACCCACGTTCAGGCGCCATGGCCGAGGTACCTCACATTTTCTGATGGGCCGAGATCTATCACTCGGTGATCTCGGCAGTACATATCCCAGGAATAGAACTCTGGGCGGCGAACATATTCAGCCGTCAGGGTTTCGCCTCAAGTGAGTGGGAACTTCACCCGGAAGTCTTCCATCTGACCTGCCTTCACTTGAGCTCTCCAGTTGTAGTTCGGATGGCGTCCAGACTGATCGCCTGTGTACTCGAGTTCGTGGTTCGGCCTCAATATCCAAGAGCCACTGCATGCTCTGGTTCATCCGTGGTACCAGTTTCCATAACTCCCCTTCCACTACTTCCAAAAGCTTTTCAGAAGCAGAAAGGGCCCCAGTGATCCTCGGAAATCCGCACTGACCACATCAGTTTTTTTGCTTGCAGAGCTGGTAGCTTTCCGCCTTTCTGCAACAAAACTGGAAGTAGGGACTTTCTCGCAGGAAGTTTTCACATGTAGTTCTTCCCTATCTTCCCTATCGCATACCGTTAGATCATTGGGACCTTAATGGTCCTAGGAGTATTACAAGTAGACTCCCTTTTTTTTTGATCCGGACAGACCTTACTATTAGGGAAGGTCCCCGCTTTTTTCTCTGCGATATCCTCATCCTGACGAGTCTTCGGTGCTAATGGGTCTTTTCAGACTTTTTTCCTTTATTTCCTTCAAGGCAAGGTTGTCCTCAGGCCATCCCCGTCCCTTGTTACCAAGGTGGTATTGTATTACCACTCTTATGAGGGCATAGTTCTTCCCTCATCTCTTTCGACACTAGTCCACAAAATGGAATGAGTTCCCCCTTATTCCGGACGAAGCGAGTGCTCTGAGTAGGTACGTCTCGAGGACGGCGTCCTTCCGAAGGTTGGACACTGTATCTTGGGCTTCCTGACGGTAAGAGGAAGGCTTCCTGACGTTTACAGGAAGGGTTTAGCCGTCTTCATCGGCCATTTAGCCTGGTGTATTCCTTTCACCTTCCAGAAGTCCTTCCGTGTTAGATGTCAGCCTATCTCCCTGTCTATCGTGGGTTCTAGGCACCAGGCGTCGACAAGACACACCTGCAAGCTTGTGGATTTGTCCAGTCCGCATGCATTCTTGAAGCACTATAATTCCCACACTTCCAGATGGGAGTCTGGGCAGGCGGACTCTGCAGGCCGCGGTGGCGCACTTGTAAGTAGCGGTTACACAGGGCCTGATCTGATCTTGTCCCCACCCAGGGACTGCTTTGGTACGTCCCACGGTCTGTGTCCCCCAATGAGGCGAAGGAGAAAGAGGGATTTTTGTGTACTCACCGTAAAATCCTTTTCTCCGACCCAATCATTGGGGGACACAGCTCCCACCCTGGTATTAGCTTATGCTTGTTTTTATAATCTGATATGCTATACTCTCATATATAATATGACATGCTGTAAGCTCATATGCTGTTACTGATCTCCTACTGCTTTTACACCGAACTGGTTAGCTGAGAGCCAGCAGGAGGGTGTATACTGCAGGGGAGGAGCTAACTTTTTGTATCACTTAGTGTCCTCCTAGTGGCAAGCAGCATAACACCCACGGTCTGTGTCCCCCAATGATTGGCTCGGAGAAAAGGATTTTACGGTGAGTACACAAAAATCCCTCTTTTGGGTACTCACCATAAAATGTTTTTCTCGGAGCCTCATTGTTTCTTGTGTCCCCCAATGAAGCGAGAGAGAGATATTCACATCTGATAGATTTATTGCTGAATTGTAGAAATCCGTTTTGGCATTCCTCAGCAATCTAGCGATGAAATGTTATGGTAATGAGCTGTAAGTGATTCCGGGTGGGACACTGCACTTGCAGCTCTCCTGCCCTCCCGCCATATTCCTCTCCTGTATCGGCCTGACAAATCAGTCTTATTTCAGTGACCTGCCTCCCATGATCAAGATCTGTTGGAAGCGCCATTATTGCCAGGTTCGGCACTTGCGCACTAAAGTCCTTGTGATGCATCTGGACCCACGGAGTTGATCTACGCATGCATCCGCCCCAGGGCCTAGTGGGTGCTCTTGAGAGATTTTCGTAGGGAAAACCTCTCACTGTAAGACAGTCTCTGGCACCATAAGCAGACTGGGAATAGAGACGGAGAGCTGCAAGTGCAAGGTCCTATCCCAAAGCGCATTTCCATAAAATATAAACAGGATTGCTGAGAAACGCCAAAACAGATTTCTGCAATGAAGGTAAAGATTTAATTGGACTCAAAGCAAGGCATCTGTCTGCACAGAATGACTGCTGAAACCAAATACAGGCCCCCAGTGCATCCTTGGTGTGGCCAAACAATTCAGTACACCTTCCCACCATTCATCTCAGTCTTCCTTTGGCTCTATAAAGCCAGAGCTGTCGATCAAAAGTGAGGGAGGGGTGTATGTAGGTGGAAAACAAGTAGACTGGAAGGTGCACTGAAGTGTTTGGCCACACCAAGGGGTGCACCAAGTGCCTGAATTTGGTTTGTACAGTCATTCTGTGCTGACACTCTATAAGACCCGACTGCCTTGTGTAGATTGTGCTTTTTAAAAAAATTTTTTTTTTTTTTTACCAGGTTACAGTAAAAAACATAAAGGTGAGCAGCTTGGCAGCAGCGAAGGAGCTTTTACTGGATCAAGAGATTCTGCAAATGCTAAAAATCTACATCTCGGTGAGTAACAGGGTAGGTGTAGCGTGATGATCAAGGAGGATGTCGGGGGCTAAATTAAAACATTATGGAGGCATAGGTGTAGTGAAAATGACAGACTGAGCTACACTTACCAGCTTCCTACCCTGTGGATTCGGTAGTCTGCTGTGCATCTGATGACGTCCGTCTTCTGTATGAGGCTAGTGATTGGTTGCAGCGGTCAGATAACTAGAACAGAGTGGCACCAGAGAAACATCTCGTGTCGTCCGTTCTAGTCTTAACCCATGAATTTAGCGCCATTATATTCCATTACGTGATTATCATCACTTTCCCCATTGGGCCTCACAATCTAGATTTCTTTGGCGTGTGGAGGAAACCCACACAAATGTAGGGAGAACGTATTACTGTTTCATAGAAACTTCTGCATTTTGTGTGGTCTTTTTAGGGAAGGAATCCATTTAAGGACACAGCGGCCTGTTCATCGCAGGTGGTGACTAGCACACCTGAAATCCTAGTCGCTGAGGAGGATGATGAAGATTATGTTAATCTGGATGATGATGATCATGATGATGATCATTCTGTTGAAGATACTAAAGATACCATTGCTAATGCCAAGTCTGGTCAAGAGGTTCCTGCTAACAAAGACTCTGGCCCAGCCGTGTCCGTGAATACTGATAAAACGGCTAAAGAAGAAGATGAGGAGGAGGAGGAAGAAGAGGCGGCCGAGGCCCCATGATGTCATTTTTTTCACACTGTGAATAATTAGTTTTGATTTATATTTCCATCCTCTGAAGCCCCTTTATAATATTAACATTTAGCTATGAGCCCTGGAGCCATTGCCTTCAATAAGATGGTCTCCGACTATCGGAGAGTAAAGACGTGCCGCATGCCCTTGTGCTTCATTTCCCTTTTAAATGGGGTTGTCTTACCCAAGATGACCCTTTTTTAAATAGATCCTGGGTCGGTAATTATACAATCGGCCACTAGGAGAATGTAACTTGACAGTTTTTCGAGTGGCCAACCTTACAATATATGGGCACACCATGCAGTATCTCAAAAGGGTGTAAAAAACATAATATATGAAATGTGAGTTGTGCACAATAGGTTGTTTTTTTTTTTTGGGACACGACATAAAGGAAATTAGGGAAGAATTTGCCAAATGAAATCAACCTCCATAGGCCAAGAAGAGAATAAGAAAATGAGTTGCCTTAGTCACCCAGTCTGCCCACTCGGTATAAAGGGTACTGTCTCATATCATAACATCCATAGGATGAGTTACAAATGTCAAGGTCTCTTCGATGTGGGTTATAGAAGAGAGACACCTCTAAATTATAGCACCTCTTAATATAGTTATTAAAATTGTTCCAAACAAAAAAAAATTCCCACCAAAAATTAGTGAAATAGATGCAGAATAAAAGTATTAAGTCAAAATCCCAAAAAGCAAAAAAACAAACAAAAAACAGCCAAGGAGAGAGATTGCATTCCTCATAGAATGGTATGACTTGGCGACAACCGTAAGTGAGAAAGCTAGTTACCACTATGTAAGAGGATTCTACCATTGACTGGGGGACCAAGGGCTAGTGGATGTTTAGGACATTGGGAAAAGTGAAAAAGATGCTATCCCTAGTGTCCCCTATAGTGACCCTTCCTGGCTGCAGAGGTGGGCACCCTAATAAGAGCATGGCAGTGGTGCCCCTTACTAATCCCTAAACACGGGTGACTGTAGTATAGACATTATGTAATGGATATGTAGGACTGACATTATCTTGGGAGGGTATCCATAACGTCCACTAAGCCAAGAGGTACAATATGGATCCTATATTAAAAGTTATATTTTAGGGGTGTATTATGTAAAACAGTTGTGTCCATGCTAGTAATGAGCGAATGTGCTCGGCTAAGGTGTTATCGGAGCCTGCTTGTGTGCTAATAGTATTTGAGAACTCCGAGGTACTCCATGTTCGAGTCCCCGCGGCTGCATGTCTTGCCGCTGTTTGACAGCCACAACAGATGTAGGGGACTGCCTGTTTGTTAGGCAACCTCTGCATGTGTCTGTCAAACAGCCGCGGGGACTTGGACATAGTATTCGAGCACACCGAAGATTAACACGAGCGTGCTTGGATAACACCTTATCCGAGCGCCTTTGCTCATCACTAGTCCACACCCTTATACTATCCCATACATTGTTAGCTGGAATTATAGAAGAGAGATCCTCCTCTATATTTCGGGAATTGAGCTCCATCTATTACACTGCACATGCGCAATAGCTGAAAAATGTATTTGGCTATTTTCTCATAGAAGTGAATGGGAAGAGACCAACTTTTCATTGACAGCGGTGAAATGGGCCCATTCTATACATAGATATGGGGCCTGCATGTATCACAGCTATAGCATCACCTGTGGATATACCCTAAATGGCTAATGTGAGTGGCACCCCCTTCAACAAACATGGAGACACCATAATTTTCATTTGTGAGGATGACCATCCCATATAGGTCTACGGCACGGCCATGATTCGGTCAGTGTCATTTCGGGTAATTCAGAGGATCTCGGATCTGAAATTCGTAATTGGTCACTATTCCTGTTCATTTTGTTTTGTGTATGGATGTAATGTTGGTTGTTTCATTTTGTGTTTTTAGTTAAATTTTTTTTTTTAATATCTTAACTATAAATAAAAATAAAAAAATAAGTTGTACGACAGAGTATTTTTTTTTTTTTAAGACCCTGTAGCTGATATATCCGGGTCTAAGGAAGACTGAGTATAAAATGTGCTTTTTGGCGGTGCGATCATGTCCTGCAGTAGGCAGGATATAACATCTAATAGGTTACCCCTTCGCTTGGTTTATTTGGTTCAGAATTAAAAATCTACCATTCAAATTAAAGTCATGTTTTTTTTTCCAGGCAACCTGTCAGGATTTGGCAAGCTGCAGTCAGATAGGATTGCAGAGTGGCTGCTGTGTGTGAGGAGTACAAAAATCCTCTTTAGTCAGGCGCTTCATACTGGTACACAAACCATGGGAGATTCAAAAGCAGTCTTTAGGGAGGGAAAATATATAGATGGGTAAATTGACTCTCCCAGTAGGTAACCCAAGCGACTGCTGCTTATAGCACTTTTCTGCCTTTACTCACGTCTGTCGAGGTGATTTTGTGAACCTTGTAAAATTTTAGAGAGGGTGTAAACAGTGGATCAAGTAGCAGCTTCAAGGCTGGAACGGTGACTCTTGATGGCTCAGGAAGCCCCCACTGCCTGGTAGGAATGGCCCTTCACCTCTGGCGGGCCTCTTTATTCTTGGTTTTATAAGCTTCCAGGATGGTAGAAAGAATCCAGCAGGCAATGATTGCCTTCAAGGCAAAAAGACCACGGTAAGGTCTTTCTGCAGTGATTAACAGGAAATGTGACATCTAAAGAATGCTGTCACCTGGTAGTGATAGAGAGCGCTGACCAAATCTGAACAGTGTAAGGCTTTCGCTGCATGATTAGAAGGACAAAAGGAAGGAAAAACGATGTCTTTGTTAGTCGAAGGAAGAAACCTCATTGGAAAAGAATGAAGGTACAGGATGCAACACCACCTTGTCCAGGTGAAAGACAAAAAAGTGAGAAAAATGCTAGTTCAGATACTCGCTTGAGAGAAGTGATGACAATCGGGAACACCACCTTCCAGGAAAGCCAGAGTGGGGGAATACTAGTGTGTTGAGCATCAGAATAAGATCCAAGGGAGGCCGGCTGGTAAGGAGGAACAGAATAGGCCCATACCCTGAAGAAAAGTATTGACGTCTTCCTTCTGAAAAAAAAAGAATGGACAAGGCCTAAACCGGGCCCTTGAGAAAACTGAGGACTAAGCCAGACTCAAGTCCCGACTGCCAGAAAGGAGGGAAGAGAAAAACCATAAGCAAGAAGAAGTCTTTCCAGGTGGTAGATATGAGACAAGGATTGCTTCCAAGCTATGATCATGGTCGGTCCAACCTCACCAGAAAAACCTGCCATTAAATTGAGTGACCAGGAATTCAAGTGGAAGAGGGGACCTTGGGAGAGAAGGTCCGGTCCAGTCGATTTGGAAGTCTCCACAGAACATCTGTGAGAAAGTTAACCAATTCCGCATACTATGATCTTCTGGGCCAGTCCAGAGCCCCAAAGATTACAGGGATGTCTTCTGACTTGATCTTCTTGAGAAGCTTGGAAAGAGGCAGAAATAAGGAAGGGAAAACAGGCCGAGGAATTTCTAGAGGATTGCATGCAAATTGCCTCATCTGAGAAAAAGAGGACTTAAACTCTATAGCGCCACCTGTTGGAAGTAGCGATCCTACAAGTCACAATCAACCCTTTAACGAGTTGTGCAATATGACTTGGGATAAAAGCCAAATCAGTATCTCAATTCGCAGACACGGTGTTTTGGGCTGTTGGCCCTCGTCAGTGCGAAGCATGAGAACTGATTTGGCTAGGTGAGAGGCTCTGGAGTGGGGTCTAAGGGGTATGATTTCTCCTTATGGAGAGTGACATACCATCTCTGGCTTATCAAGGTAAGGAGGCTTATTCGCCGTGCAATGCTCCTCTGGGAAATATAATATGCAAATTGCCTCTTCTGAGAAAAAGAGGACTTAAACTCTATAGCGCCACCTGTTGGAAGTAGCGATCCTACAAGTCACAATCAACCCTTTAACGAGTCGTGCAATATGACTTAGGATAAAAGCCAAATCAGTATCTCAATTCGCAGACACGGTGTTTCGGGCTGATTAGAGGATTGCAAGATATGGACACAAATTGGACACCTTCTGATTGTCTGGATGCCATCAGGTCAACATCTGGAGTTCCCCACTGTAGACAGATTTGAACGAAGACTGATGCTGACACCACTCCGATTAATCCTTCGACTTATGAAGTCTGCGGCCTCATTGTCCACTGCCAGAATTTGGATAATTGAAATGACTGGGATTCTTCGATCTGCAAAGGAAAAAATCTGAGACCTCTGACACCTGCTTGACAACTCAGTTCCACCTAGATGGTTGATGTAAGCCACGGTAGAGACATTCAGGCTGGATCCTGATTGGAAAACCTGACCGCTGATCCTTCCAAGACACAGTGCAAGACAAATTGCCTTGAGTTCTAAGATATTGATGGAAAGCAAGACTTTGTGGCTGTTCAACCAACCCTGCACTGTCAATTTCCAGGAAGACTGCTCTTTAACTGAGAAGGCTGGCATCTGTTGTCATAATCTGCTCTTGAATAGGTAGGAAGAAATGACCGAAAAGAAAGGGGCGAGTCCCACCACCATAACAGAATGTTTGAGCTAGGAGTAAGAAGAATCGTGTGATCCAGAGAGAGAGGAGACTTGTCCCAGAATTGCATGGTACTAATCTGTAGGGCCGAAATCTTGTTTTCTGGAAGGAAAACTTTCATTTGGACAATGTCGAACAGCATTCCCAGAAGGATGATGCACTGAACAGAGATCAGCGATATCTTTGACAATGTGAAATGAATGTGTCCAGCGTGATCTGCAGACTATGTAGATCCTAGGAGTAGCAAAAGCCTTGACCAGATTGTCATCCAGGTAGGGAATGACAACTACCCACCACCTGACGCGTAGAAGAGCCATGATGGCAGCCATGATCTTTGTGCATACCCGGGGAGTCATGGCCAACCCAAAGGGGAGGGCCACAAATTGAAAGTGGGACTGATTGACAGCAAAACTTAAAAATTTCTCATGGATGAGTACATGCTCATCGCAGGCTGTGGGGGTTGGGGGGTTCTAAACTGAAGGCTGGGTGCAGGTGGTGCAGATAACCAAGGACTGGCCTTAATTGTTGTTTACAGTATACGCAAGAAAAGTACACAACCAGCCAGGACTGGTGTGCACGCCTTTCTATGGGACCAGAAATAGTTAACCAGGAATTGAAGCTTGGGAAGATGATTTGCATATTCCTGGTACATTCTGGGTTAAGAGTGAAGAGTTGCTGTGAGTCAGAGGATCTTTTGAGTGTTGCTGAATCTGGCTACTTGGAGGAAAGCGTCAAACCAGGAATTAAAGCTCGAGGGAGATAATTTGCATATTACGAATTAATCTTTACGGCAATTCCACAGAAGTTCGTTTTGTTCAACATGGAGATAACCCATATGCTGCAATGTGTGCTATATGTTTACAGACTTGCCAGAAGAAAAGACAAACTTTACGTGCCAGAAATGCAGGCTTGTGACTCTTAGAGGAAAAGGTGCAAAGTCTTCAGGAGAGAATAGCTAAAAAATTACATCTACAGAATGGGAGGAATAGAAGTAAGCAACAGCATGTGTGAAAAGACTTGGGTATACTAATAGATCACAGACTGCACATGAGTCAACAGTGTGATTCAGCAAAAAAGGCAAACCGTTCTAAGTTATATTAAGAGAAGCATAGCGTCTAGATCACGTGAAGTAATTATTCCCCTCTACTCCTTCTTAGTCAGGCCTCATTTGGAATATTGTGTCCAGTTCTGGGCACCATATTTTAAAAAAGACATTGAAAGACTGGAGCAAGTTAACAGAAGAGCTACCAGGATGGTGAGCGGACTGCAAAGTTATGTCCTACAAGGAACTGTTTAAAGAATGTGGGAATGTTTACTTTGCAAAAAAAGAAGGCTAAGGAGACTTAATAGCTGTCCAAAAGTATTTGAAGGGGTGTCGCAGTGTAGAGGGATCATCTTTATTCTCATTTGCACATGAAAACTCAAACAATGGAATGAAACTGAAAGGGAGAAGATACAGATTAATGTTAGAAAAATCTTTTTGTCAGTAAGGGTGATTTGCTGACATGAGGTGGTGATTTCTCCTTCAATGGATGTCTTCAAACGGAGGCTGGACAGGCATTGGCACATCCAAACTAGTGTGAATAGGTGCATACCAGGAGCAGCTACCTCCATATACAATATATAAAAAAGTAATACAAAAAACTCAGAGATAACATGAGTCCCACATGAAAAATGTTTAAATTCCAGTGAATATATAGCTTTACCCATGTAGGTAATAGGACAGTAAAGTATACTCCCAATAGTTTAGAAAACAATGAAAAAATGGAGTTCCATACACAATGATGCAATCAATAAATATTTTATTACAAAATTGACTTACAATTAATACAATTAACATATAAGGAAGGAAGGAGACCCTAGTAAAAAACACCCTAATTCCAGGCACGGAATTAATTTGTGATGTCACCATGGTATTAATAAACAGCACCAATACTAATACAAAGAAGCATGGTGTAAGCCCATATATAACTAGCTTAGATTGGTATAGTAATGTAATACAAACCACCATACAGCCATAGTAGATAGCAACAGTTCCCATACAAAACAAGTGTCACCCGCACGGGAGGGAAACCAAAGCAATAAGGTGCATACAAGGTGCATTTTTAGCAAAGTTCCTTACCCATGGTGAAAGTAACCAGCTGCCTGGAACCCTGGATAAACCCCCTAAAGTATTCAAAACGAGTGCAACCTTTTTTTTGTATATTGTATATGGAGGTAGCTGCTCCTGGTATGCACCTATTCACACTAGTTTTGATGTGCCAGTCGTTTTTCTGTCATTTCTATGTTAGCTTACTGACTGAGAACTCCCTTCACCATGTGGTTTTTAATTACATCTAATCACACTTGGTTCTGGCCAACCCATATGTAGGCTTTACTGAGAGAGGTGTCCACATTCACCCAAGCATACAGACATTAGCCTTCGGTAAGTGTTCACATTTGAACAGGGAGGTCAGGGACCCATCGAATTAATGAGACCACCTTAACGATGGTTGATGGGCTCACACTATTTGGCTAAATTCTGTGCAAAGCGTCTCACAAATATTTTTCCTAATGTTCAAAAAGCCATTTTGCTATTCATATTTCATATTCGACATGCTTTGGCACGATAGAGTGCAGCCTTTTTTTTGTATATGCTGGACAGACATTGGTCGGAGATGGTATAGTGAATCCTGTATTGAGCAGGGGGTTGGACACGATGACCCTTGACGTCCCTTCCAACTCTAACATTCTATGATTTTATGAAAAGGAGAGGAAAAATAGGGATAGGCAAGAAAGGATTAATGGGTGCCAGGAGTGGATGGAGCATTGCAAGAGGCTGTTTTCTGGGATCCCAGGGCAGGCAGCCTACCAGAGCTGGTGGGAGTCCAGGGTATTAAAGCAGAACCTTAGTGGGTTATTGTGGAGACACATGGGGTCAGCGGGCGCCACGGTTTGCTGGCCGAAACTGCATGGACCAGGGATCGTTGCACTGGACGCCCGCTCTCCTTTTTAACATGGGCATAATGCTACTCGGACAACATAGGGTGAGGGTAAAACTGTCGCAATACGTTATTGAACCACAAAACAGGCAGATAACACGTAGAACAGTCCCAGCAAAATACCACAATATGGTACACATTAGAGTCTCACCCTTCCACTGACTCACTGTGATACTAGCAGCTGTTACTTCAGATCTTACAGGGCCGGTTACCCCACCTGCGACATGCACAAAGAGAAGGTAACAACAAGCTTAGGACGATAACAGTCCATTCAGATACAAGGCCAGTTGACTGGAGGGTCACAACCTGGCTTCTCCAAATATCTCCATGGAGCCAGTTGACCGGCGGGTCTCCATCCTGGCTTTCTCCAAAAGTATCCATTAATTCGCTAAGGTCAATGAAGCAGATCTACATACTTCCAGCTGGTGCCGTGGTCCCCTAAGCTGGCATCCTGTACAATGACAAATCTGTGTCCCTCGTGATGGAGCCATGATGTATTGACTGCTGTCCTGTAAAGACCCTCTGGATGTCTTGGCTGAATCTCTGGCTGTCTGCCTCTCTCTACAGAGGCGTATAACCTCTTTTTATAATTAACAAGTGTCCTTCAATATTTACAGGTAAATGGGAAGAATGCTGATTAGACCAATTCACATTGTTTATGTAATCTATTTGCATAGTTTTTCCTTCTCTATTTTCCAAGTCAACAAACTAGCTGGCCTCGACAACGCTTAATTAACATATCAGCAAACATCACTAGTCATCCAGTATAACAGCACAATGTTACAGGAAATGTCAACTTACAAGTAAGTATTACAGGCTTACACAAGCAAAAGTCTTTTCTTGACCAACCAAAAAGAAACACATTCAAAAGATAACATGTAGTCTATTCTTCCTTGCTCGTTAAAAAGACATCTGATTAATTAAGACACAATGCTATGTCTCCACAGTTATCTACACAGTTGCCAATTTATAAGTGTAAAGACAGACTTCTTGGATCTCCTAGGAAAAGATAAGAAAATTTAAACTATAATGAGCTATAATGGAAATGTTTACTGCTTGTGAACATACCAACATGAATGGGTAACAAAGCTCACATGATTTTGTTGTGGATTCCACCAAATGTATTTGAAAGAGGATTACATAGCAAATAGATCAATGGCTGCACTCAACTGTACTAAAGCAAAGAAATGTGCGATACATGAAATGTGAATAGCATAATGGCTTTTGAAATCTATGAAAACACATGAGATGCTTAGCACAAGATTTGGCCCAAAAATGTGAGCCCATCCACCAAACGTCAAGGTAATCTCAAATCGGATGGGTACCTTACCTGACTGCCTAGTGTGAACACTTACCTATGGCTAATAACATGGTAAAGCCTGCATTTATAGGAAGGTCAGAACCAACTGTGTTTGGATGTAATTAAAATCACAGCATGGTGAAGGGCGGGGCGTTCGTCAGAAAAAATAGTACATAGTAAATATAGGTAAACTGACGAACAGCAATCTAGTCTGAACTGGTGCATAACCAAAAAAGGCTTACATAGCAAATAGATCAATCGCTGCACTCAACTGTACTTTACCATGTTATTAGCCATAGGTAAGTGTTCACACTAGGCAGTCAGGTCAGGTACCCATCCGATTTGAGATTACCTTGACATTTGGTGGATGGGCTCACATTTTTTGGCCAAATCTTGTGCTAAGCATCTCATGTGTTTTCATAGATTTCACAAGCCATTATGCTATTCATATTTCATGTATCGCACATTTCTTTGCTTTAGTACAGTTGAGTGCAGCCATTGATCTATTTGCTATGTAAGCCTTTTTTGGTTATGCACCAGTTCAGACTAGATTGCTGTTCAGTCAGTTTACCTATATTTGCTATGTATTTGAAAGAGGAACAACATCTGAAAACAACTGAGATGCTTCTGGTTTCAATTACACTGCCTTGCGAAAGTATTCGGCTCCCTGGAACTTTTCAACCTTTTCCCACATATAAAGCTTCAAACATAAAGATACCAAATGTAAATTTTTGGTGAAGAATCAACAAGTGGAACACAATTACACAATTGTGAAGTTGAAATAAATTTATTGATTATTTTAAATTTTTGTGGAAAATCAAAAACTGAAAAGTGGGGTGTGCAATATTATTCGGCCCCTTCAACTTAATACTTTGTTGTGCCACCTTTTGCTGCGATTACAGCTGCAAGTCGCTTGGGGTATGTCTCTATCAGTTTTGTACATCGAGAGACTGAAATTCTTGCCCATTCTTCCTTGGCAAACAGCTCGAGCTCAGTGAGGTTTGATGGAGATCGTTTGTGAACAGCAGTTGTCAGCTCTTTCCACAGATTCTTGATTGAATTGAGGTCTGGACTTTGACTTGGCCATTCTAACACCTGGATACATTTATTTGTGAACCATTCCATTGTAAATTTTGCTTTATGTTTGGGATCATTGTCTTGTTGGAAGACAAATCTCCGTCCCAGTCTCAGGTCTTTTACAGACTCCAACAGGTTTTCTTCAAGAATGGTCCTGTATGTGGCTACATCCATATTCCCATCAATTTTAACCATATTCCCTTTCCCTGCTGAAGAAAAGCAGACCCAAACCATGATGCTGCCACAACCATGTTTGACAGTGGGGATGGTGTGTTCAGGGTGATGAGCTGTGTTGCCTTTACGCCAAACATATAATTTGGCATTGTTGCCAAAAAGTTCGATTTTGGTGTCATCTGACCAGAGCACCTGCTTCCACATGTTTGGTGTGTCTCCCCGGTGACTTGTTGCAAACTTTAAATGACAATTTTTTTTGGATATCTTTGAGAAATGGCTTTCTTCTTGCCACTCTTCCATAAAGGCCAGATTTGCGCAGTGTACGACTGATTGTTGTCCTATGGACAGACTGTCCCACCTCAGCTGTAGATCTCTGCAGTTCATCCAGAGTGATCATGGGCCTCTTGGCTGCATCTCTGATCAGTCTTTTCCTTGTTTGAGATGAACGTTTAGAGGGACGGCCAGGTCTTGGTAGATTTGCAGTGGTATGATACTCCTTCCATTTCAATATGATCGCTTGCACAGTGCTCCTTGGGATGTTTAAAGTTTTGGAAATCATTTTGTATCCAAATCCGGCTTTAAACTTCTCCACAACAGTATCACGGACCTGCCTGTTGTGTTCCTTGGTCTTCATGATGCTCTCTGTGCTTCAAACAGAACCCTGAGACTATCACAGAGCAGGTGCAACATTTCCTTTAATGGTACAATCTCTGCTTGCTGTCATCTGCTTATCATACTGCAATATTTCCTTTAATGGTATATAACAGTGCCTGCTGAATGTTTGCTAAATTCATTGTTGCATTGTATTCAATACTTACTGCTGTACATCCATGCTGGGGTCACAGGAGATACTATTGGGTGCAAGGTGTTAAAGCATATGGTTGTAGCCAAACCCAGTGCCTTTGATTGTCCCAAATCAGCTCCCACAATCCCTCTCACCTGATCCTCTATTTAGTAGCATTCTAGGGGGGCACGCGTGCAGGTCAGGCACGCGTCTCCCGGCAGCAAAGTATCACGGCAGCTAAAGTATCCTGAAGTGCAGTTATTTCAATGGCAGTTAGTCACGGCAGGAGTCAGGACCCCACTCTCTGTCTCTTTTGGGTATGTCTGCTGAATAAGCACTTCTTATTACTTGGATCTAGCTTTTGTACTAACCCATCTTACTCCTTCACCATGTTTACATATGCTCTTAGTGTTTGCTCCACTAATCCTCTCTCCTTTGCTATCCACAAATTCCAGCACCCTCTGACCAAATAATCATCTCCCCTTCCCTCTTACCTACCCACCTGTCCTCCTCTGCTGACCTGCTCCTCAACCTCAAATCTGTCCTAATAAAACACAAAACAAGCCGGCCACTGTCCTCCCACCTGCTCTCCCTTTCTCTGCTTCTCACTGCTGGCGACATATCTCCCAACCCTGGACCCCCACAGCTCATACCTCCCGTTACCCCCTCCTACCACTCCCTATCTAATATGAACTACCGCAATCTTTCAAACATAAAACCTGTGCCCCTGACGCCCACCCCCCTGCTTCCTCTCTGGAGCACTCTGGAATGCCCCCTCAATCTGCAATAAGCTTCATGTGATTCATGACCTTTTTCTCTCGCAATCTTGCCTTCCTCGGCCTCACAGAAACATGGCACACCCTCTGACACCGCCTCCCCTGCTGCGCTGTGTTATGGTGGCCTCCACTGCACCCACAGACCTCGCCCCGGCAACAAACATGGTGGAGGAGTGGGTCTTCTCCTTTTTTTCAAACTGCACCTTTAACCCAATCCCACCTCTACCCTCCCTTATCCACTCTGTCCGCATCTACTCTCCCTCCAACCTCCAAGTGGCCGTCATATACCGACCTCTGGGCCTGGCCACTGCCTTTATTGACCAATTCTCAACCTGTTTCTTCAGTTTCTCTCTGCTGACATTCCCACCATCATCATGGGTGACTTCAACATCCCCACTGATACCCTTCAGTCAACAGCCTCCAAACTTCTGTCCCTTACTTCATCTTTTGGACTTACTCAGTGGTCATCCGCAGCCACCCACACAGATGGACATATACTAGACCTGGTCTTCACCCGTCTGCTCTCTATCTAACTTCACCACCTCCCCTCTCCCTCTATCCGACCATCATCTACTCACTTTCTCATCCCTGTCCTCCTCACCGGTCACCCATGTCCAGCAACATGCGTACCCCTGCAGAAACCTTGCACACCTAAACACCCACATGCTCTCTGACTATCCTACCACAGGCATCCATATCCTCACTCCACGACAGACATGCCACTGCTTTCTACCATGCCACTCTCACATCAGCTATGGACACTGTTGCCCCTCTCATTCATGTCCGAGTGCGACGTAGCAATAGACAATGCTGGCACAATAACCACTAAAAAGCTCCGGCAAGTGTCCAGGGTTGCAGAGCAGCATTGGAAGAAAACACATTCGCAAGATGACTTCACTGCATTCAGGCAGGCAATACTCGCTTTTAAATCTGCTCTCACGTCTGCTAAACAGGCCTACTTCACAACCCTCATATCTTCCCTATCCTACAACTCCAAACAGTTATTCAAAACCTTTAACTTTCTCCTCCGCCCCCACTGCCCTCTCCAACTTCCCTCATCTCTGCTGAGGACTTTGCCAGGCACTTTAAAAATAAGGTCGACCAAACAAGGCAAGTCTTCGTTGTTCAACCACCACAACCCCTTTGTTTACCAGACCAATGCCCAAACCCCATAACCTAGCTATCCAACATCACTGAAGTGGGACTTAACTGTCTCTTCTCCAAATCGCACGTCACAACCTATCACTAACTTCTGGTACCTTCCCTTTTGCTTTCAAACATGCCACAATCACATTTATCCTTAAAAGCCAACCCTTGATCCAACTGCTATGTCCAGCTATCGTCCAATATTGCTGCTCTCATTCGCTTCCAAACTGCTGGAGCAGCACGTCCACGCTGAACTTTCCTCCCACCTCACATTTAACTTGCTCTATGACAATTTACAATCTGGTTTCCGCCCCCATCACTCAACTGAGACAGTCTTGACCAAAATTACTAATGACCTACTTACAGCCAAAGCTAACGGATAATACTCTGTACTCCTCTTAGACCTGTCTTCTGCTTTCGACACAGTTGACCACTGCCTTCTACTACAGATCCTCTCATCCTTTGGCATCAAAGACCTCACCCTATCCTGGATCTCATACCTTTCCAACCGAACATTCAGCATCTCCTACTCCCACACTACCCATCCTCATCCCACCCTCTCTCTGTTGGAGTCCCTCAAGGCTCGTTTCTAGGACCCCTCATCTTCTCAATCTATACACTTGGCCTGGGACAACTCATAAAGTCCCATGGATTCCAGTACCACCTTTATGCTGATGACACTCAGATCTACCTTTCTGGCCCAGACATCACCTCTCTGCTGTCCAGAATCCCAGAGTGTCTATCAGCCATATCCTCTTTCTCCTCTCGCTTCCTCAAACTCAATGTGGACAAATCTAAACTCATCATCTTTCCTCCATCTCATAGATCTTCTTTACCTGACCTATCTATCACAATTAACGACATCACGCTTTCCCCCATACCGGAAGTCTCGGAGTAACCCTTGACTGCCCTGTCCTTCAAACTGCACATCTAAGCTCTTTCCACCTCCTGTCCCCTCCAGCTCAAAAATATCTCCAGAATCCGTCCTTTCCTCAACTGTCAATCTACTAAACTGTGCATGCCCTCATCATCTCCCGCCTTGACTACTGCAACATCCTTTTCTGTGGCCTCCCTGCTAACACTCTTGCACCTCTCCTGTCCATCCTTAACTCTGCTGCCTGATGAATTAATCTCTCTCCTCGCTACTCCTCCACTTCCTCCCTCTGCAAATCTCTTCACTGGCTCCCATTCCCTCAGCGTATCCAGTTCAAATTACTAATACTAACCTACAAAGCCATCCATAACCTGTCTCCTCCATATACCTCTGAACTAATCTCCTGATATCTTCCCTCACGCATTTTCCGGTCCTCCCAAAATCTCCTGTCCTCCCAAGACCTCCTTCTCTCCTCCACACTTATTCGCTCCTCACCCAACCGCCTCCAAGACTTCTCACAAATATCCCCCATCCTCTGGAATTCTTTGCCCCAACACGTCCGACTATCCACCACATTCGGATCCTTCAGACGGAACCTCAAAACCCACCTCTTCAGGAAAGCTTACAGCCTGCACTGACCCCGCTGCCTCCTCACCACTACCGAAGCTACCGCCTCACCAACACCGGAGCTCCTGCAACCCTCAACCTATTGTCTCCTTCCCCACCATCCTGTAGAATGTAAGCCCACAAGGGCAGGGTCCTTGCCCCGCTGTATCAGTCTGTAATTGTTAGTTTGCTTACTGTAAGTGATATCTGTAATTTGTATGTAACCCCTTCCATGTACAGCACCATGGAATCAATGGTGCTAGATAAATAAATAATAATACGGAGACGATTACACACAGGTGGATTATATTTATCATCATTAGGCATTTTAAGATAACATTGGATCATTCAGAGATCCACAGTGAACTTCTGGAGTGAGTTTGCTGCACTGAAAGTAAAGGGGCCGAATAATATTGCACGCCCCATTTTTCAGTTTTTGTTTTTTTTTAAATTTGTTTATTAAACAACAAAAAGGATATGATCAAATCACCATATTTGTATCATAGTGTATGGAACGGGTCATACAAATCTTAAAGTATCAGAAAATGTCTAGGATACCTATACTAAAACCTTAGAAAAAAACAAAAGGCACTTTTCAGTTTTTGATTAGATTTTCCACAAAAATTTAAAATAACTAATACATTTTGTTCAACTTCACAATTGTGTTCCACTTGTTGATTCTTCACCAAAAATGTACATTTGGTATCTTTATTTTTGAAGCATGATATGTGGGAAAAGGTTGAAAAGTTCCAGGGAGCCGAATACTTTCGCAAGGCGCTGTACATAAAGCAATTTCCACAGCCACAACAGACAAAGGGATTGCCTGGTTGTTGGCCACACACAGTATTGATCTCGACCACTGAGGTACATTGAAGCCCTCAACTCTGGATCCCCTGATAAATAAATAAACTTTATTTTTGTATAGCACTAATGGAGTGCCCCTAGATGCAGGGCAATGGGGTACTCGGTACCGGGTCCCTCTGTCTCGGTTCTGGGGATGTCACGGTGGCCCGACCCGGTCCGTGGCCCTGCTAAGGGGCGTCCAATTAAAGGTGTAGCTGGTGGTGGTTTAGGTCGCGGTAAATAACGAGGACACAGGGTTGCAGTCTCTTTACCTTTTACTGTAGACTTCGGCATCCACAATCCAGAGCACTGCTAACAGGGCTTGCTGAGACCGGCCGGTCCGAAGGCACATCCAGAGTTCCCTTTGCAGGTGGAAATCAGTAGCCTTCCTACTTGCGCCTGTGTGTTGTAGTACCTCCCTGCTGAGCACCATGGGATAGTCCTCACAACTCTTGTATCTGTTTCTGATGTTCTCTCTCTCCGTCCCCCAGTTTGGATAGGAGGCACCCGTATGACGGGGGTAGGCCTGGAGCTATTTTATAGGGACCCTAGAGATGCCCCTCTCCCACAATTTGCCTCCGTTGTCTGCTTAGGTGAAAAGGTGAGACAGCCAACCTAAAGTCAACTGCCCTGCCGTGATTGAAGTAAAGCGTAGAGCCAGTACTCCCTCGGTGTTCCGGCCACCGGCTACGCGCCTCAGAAGGATGTTGCCACGATCTTAGGGCACGACTCCTCCCGGTATTATCTCCTTTGTTGCTGTGATCTCGTTTCTCACTTCTCCACAATATACTCCGCTTCTTGTCCTTTCTTAAGATATCGCCGCAATGAAGTGCAGGCGCGGCTCCGTAATGATCTGTCTCTTGCTAGGCCTCTGTCAGGATCACACCCCTGACAGGGACCCCCCTGAATCTTTCCCCGCAACACCCTCTCTCACTGGATGTTGCCTGGGCAAAACCCAGTCAGCTTTCTCCCTAACTTCCTATCCAACCCCCAGTTTTACCAGAGTGTGAGGAGTGGCCTAATACATAGAACCTTTTGCTCCCCCTGGTGGCCGGAGTGTGAAGTGTAATGTGTGACTGTGATACCTGGTCAGGTGAACTCCTTTAGTGCCATCAGATGTACCATCACTCCCCTTAGCGGCAGAGCAACAATACTGCACGACCAGGACTCTGGGGCGCTGCACTAACATATTCCGCAGTGCTTTACAGTTTGCACACATCATCCCTGTCCCCGATGGGGCTCACAATCTAAATTCCCTATCAGTATGTAAACTCCTGGGAAGAGGGATCTCTTAGATATGCCAGGTTTGTTCATAACTAGTGATAAGCGAGTGTACTCGTTGCTCGGGTTTTCCCGAGTATTTGTGACTGCTCGGAGATTTCATTTTCTTCGGCCTCAGCTGCATGATTTACGGCTGCTAGCCAGCTTGATTACATGTGGGGATTCCCTAGCAACAGACAACCCCCACATGTACTCAGGATGGCTAGTAGCTGTAAATCATGCAGCTGCGTCAACAAAAACTAAATCTCCGAACAGTCACAAATACTCGGATACCACTCGAGCATGCCCACAGTCAGTGCCCGCTCCATACTCCCCTCCAGTCATCCAGTCAGCCCTCACACAGGGTTAATGCCAGCGTTACCGGAGCGCGGTGTAACGCACTCCGGTTACGCAGCTATTAACCCTGTGTGACCACGTTTTTACTATTGATGCTGCGTATGCTGCATCAATAGTAAAACGATCTAATGTTACAAATAAGAAAAAACAGCAAAACAAGGCAGAGATGCTTACCTGCCTAGGCCTCCAAACAAATGCACTATCAGGATGCAGTGGACCCATGTGGTTAGGATAGAAAAAACACAGGTGCAGCATAACCGATGAGGCAGCCACTCACGACCTGCCAAACTAATGGAGGGGGTGGCTGCTTGGCACATTGCTGCACATAAAAGACTTGTATGCGGCGCTGTTCACACAATGGAGATGCACAGCATCCAGGCAAGCCTAGTAGTGACACCCTTCTATTAGATCAGTCGGTTATGCTGCACCTGTGTTTTTTCTATCCTAACCACATGGGTCCACTGCATCCTGATAGTGCATTTGTTTGGAGGCCTAGGCAGGTAAGCATCTCTGCCTTGTTTTGCTGTTTTTTCTAATTTTTGGAGGATCTCCGAATCCTCTTTTTGTGCTCTTGCTATTTAGAATTAGGACTCATGAGCGTGGGGACCCTTGACGCGGGTCATGAGCTTCCGTATTTTGGCCAAAATATCAACTAATACCTCACATTAAAAAAAATTTTATGTGTTTTTTGCACTTTTTTCCGGGGTGCAGTTGGGCCCATTTTTGTCTTGTAAACTGTGGTGTCTGTTCACATGGGGTGCATTTGGATAGCGCTGGGCAGGCCCGCCTGATCTAATAGAAGGGTGTCACTACTAGGCCTGCCTGGATGCTGTGCATCTCCATTGTGTGAACAGCGCCGCATACAAGTCTTTTATGTGCAGCAATGTGCCAAGCAGCCACCCCCTCCATTAGTTTGGCAGGTCGTGAGTGGCTGCCTCATCGGTTATGCTGCACCTGTGTTTTTTCTATCCTAACCACATGGGTCCACTGCATCCTGATAGTGCATTTGTTTGGAGGCCTAGGCAGGTAAGCATCTCTGCCTTGTTTTGCTGTTTTTTCTAATTTTTGGAGGATCTCCGAATCCTCTTTTTGTGCTCTTGCTATTTAGAATGTTACACATAATAAAAAAAAAACACGTTATTCTCACCCTCCGACGTTGCGTCCTGTCCGCCGGCAGGTTCCAGTGCTAAGGATGCTACGGGAGAAGGACCTGCCATGACATCACGGTCATGTGACCGCGACGTCATCACACGTCCTGCGCGCCTGCGCCAGAAGGACCTGCCATGACGTCACGGTCATGTGACCATGACTTCATCATATGTACTGCGCGCCTGCTCGAGAAGGACCTGCCATTGCGTCACGGTCATGTGACCGCGACGTCATCACAGGTCCTGCGCTGATAGTCATACCAACCCTGGGACCGGAAGCTGCCGCGTGCACCGTACACAGGAGCCAGGACTAAGGTGAGTATATGTTTATTTTTTATTTTATGTCACTGGCCAATATACTACATTACTGGGCAATATACTACGTGGCTGACCAATATACTACATACTATGCGGCTGTGCCATAAACTACGTAGCTAGGCAATATACTACATGACTGGCCAATATACTACGTGGCTGGGCAATATACTACGTGGCTGGGCAATATACTACGTGGCTGGGCAATATACTACGTGACAGGGCAATATACTACGTGGCTGGGCAATATACTACGTTGCTGGGCAATATACTATGTGGCTGGGCAATATACTATGTGGCTGGGCAATATACTACGTGGCTGGGCAATATACTACGTTGCTGGGCAATATACTATGTGGCTGGGCAATATACTACGTGGCTGGCCAATATACTACGTAACTGGGCAATATACTACGTGGCTGGGCAATATACTATGTAACTGGACAATATACTACGTGGCTGGGCAATATACTACGTGCCTGGGCAATATACTACGTGGCTTGCCAATATACTATGTAACAGGGCAATATACTACGTGGCTGGGCAATATACTACGTAACTGGGCAATATACTACGTGGCTGGGCAATATACTACATGTCTGGGCAATATACTACGTGGCTCGGCAATATACTACGTGACTGGGCAATATACTACGTAACTGGGCATTATACTACGTCGCTGGGCAATATACTACGTGGCTGGGCAATATACTACGTAACTGGGCATTATACTACGTCGCTGGGCAATATACTACGTGGCTGGGCAATATACTACGTGACTGGACAATATACTACGTGAACATGCATATTCTAGAATACCTGATGCGTTAGAATCGGGCCACCATCTAGTTAATTTTATAAATGCCATATTGAAATGCTGTGATGTTTGTGAGCTGCTCAGTATTTTATTAAACACAGCATTGGTGAAATTTGCTCATTTTATACTTTATAGAATTTTACATTGTACCCATATGGACCTAGAGCTTCTTGAGTGTTTAATGCCCCTGTAGCTTTTTTAATTTCCTCAACCGTTATTTCCGCATTTAAGGCCACTATATCCTCTGTAGTCAGAAAGGGACGTTTAACCTGCTGCAACCATTCCCTCCCATCACTCAAATCTTCCCCTATTTTGTTATATAGGTTCTTGGAATATTTTCCCAATATACTATTGATTTCTTTTAGGTCTGATGTTTTGTTGCCATCTGCCCCTATCATATTAGCTATGAGTGTGGGAGTCCTCCGTCCTTTAGCTCGTTGGCCAGCAATTTGCCAAAATCCATGTTGGTCTACCTCTTGCTGTGACCTGATAAAGTTTTCTCTTTTTCGGTCTGCCCAAGATTAAAATTTCCTTTTCGCTATTAACCACATTTCTTTATTTTGTTGGGACTGATGAGCTATAAATTCAGTATATGCCGGTCGCAGCCGATTGCTCATTGTTCCCTAATGTTTTTCTTGAAGTTGGCTATGTGTCCCAATAATTTACCTCTCAAAACAACCTCGGCTGTTTCCTAAAACAACAATGGATCTTGTATATGTTCCTCGTTGGTGTATGTATATTCTGCCCACCACTCCTTTAACACCTTGTGGAAGTAAGTAAAAAAAAAGTGCGAAAACGCCACAAAAAAATCAGTTCCTTTAGTCATATTATCCAGCATAACTAGTGAACTAGGGCTATGATCTGATATCACCATATCTTCGATAATCTATTGGTTATCTGTGAGTAGCAGGTCTATTCTTGACCACGAGTTACGAGGGTGGGAATAATGTGAAAATTGGATGGAGGACCCTCCACTCATCACAGAATGATGTCATATCTAGTAGTTCAGCTAACACTTCTTTCTGGTTCTGCAAATTCTTTCCCTTTTCTACACTGCCTCTTGTATCCTCTACAAGTGAAGGTACTGCATTAAAATCTCCCCCTACCAGGGTCGTTATCCAGTAGTATTTTGTTATTTAGGTTATAAAAAAAAATGTTTTAAATGACATTGGGAGCATAAATGGTATATAGACTCATATTACCGTTTTTTGCTACATATGCTGCAGCATTCAAAATAATAGCAGTCCAATATGACTAACCAGATTAATCACTGTTTTTGGTATAAATTGTTACTACATGTCAATCAATTTACCAGTTGGTTCAGTAGATTCTAAGAAAACCACCAGATTCTGCATTCATGATCTGCAGGTTTTTGAGTCTGCGTATTAGAATAATTAATTGAAAGGTGGTGTGTTCAAAATAATAGCAGTATGGAGATCAATTAGTGAGGTCAATCATTCTGTGAAGAAACAGGTGTGAATCATGTTGCCCTTATTTAAGAGTTAAGCCAGGACATGCTGTCCATGCATTTCTCCTTGAAAGCCTGAGAAATATGGGTCATTCGAGACATTGTTCAGAAGAACAGCGTACATTCATTAAAAAGTTGATTGGAGAGGGTAAAACTTATAAAGAAGTGCAGACAATGATTGGCTGTTCAGCTAAAATGGTCTCCAATGCTTTTAAAATGGAAAACCAGAGAGATGAGGAAGAAAATGGAAGACTACCATTCGAAAGGATGGAAGAATAGCCAGAATGGCAAAGGCTCAGCCGATGATCAGCTCCAGGATGATCACAGACAGTCTCACGTTACCTGTGAGGACTGTGACAGAAGACGCCTGTGTGATGGTAATCTCTTAGTATGAAGTGCCCATAAAGTCCCACTGTTTAAAAAAATAAAAATAAATACGCACTGAAGCGGATACAATTTGCCAAAGAATACATCAACTGCCCTAAAGAGAAATGGAGAAGCATACTGTGGACTGATCAAAGAAAAATTGTTCTTTTTGGGTCCAAGGGTCGCAGACAATTCGTCAGAAGGCTCCCAAACTCTGCATTCAAGCCACAGTACACTCTGCACACAGTGAAGCATGGTTGGCGCAAGCATCATGATATGGGCATGTTTCTCTTACTATGGTGCCGGACCTATTTACTGCATACCAGAGATCATGGACCAGTTTGAATAAATTAAAATACTGGAAGAGGTCATGTTGCCTTACGCTGAGAAGGATATGCTCTTGAAATGGGTGTTTCAACGAGACAACGACCCTAAACACACCAGTAAACGAGCAAAATCTTGGTTCCAGTCCAACATAATCCCCAACCTTAATCGGATAGAACACTTGTGGGGTGACATCAAAAATGCCTTTTATGAGGCTAAGTCAACAAATGCCAAACAATTATGGGATGTAGTCCAAGCATCCTGGGCTGGAAAAACAGGTGACAGGTGCCAGAAGTTGGTTGACTCGGTATGTAACATAGATGTGAAGCAGTTCTAAAAAACTGTGGGTAACAACTAAATATTAGGCTAAGTTCACATTTATGTATATGTGCGCAGCATATCATCTGCATTCCAAAACGCATGCAAACGCATGTTTTTGCAGCATTTTTATGTGTATCAGCTTATGCATGGCGGCAAAAAAACACTGCGTGTGCATGCGTTTGTATGCATTTTTTGCCTGCGTTTGTGCTTTTATGCGCATGCGTTTGATATTTCCAGGAGGGCATGTCTCAATCAGTTCCTGGACATGCGCAGTTCGAAGTATGCAAGCGCATCGAACGCATGCGTTCCCATAGACAGTAATGCGTTTTGTTTAACGCACTCATTTGCATGCGCATGCCTGAGCATATTTGACGGATTTTTGACGCTTCCAAAAATGCAACATGTTATATGCTATCTACTACGTGGGCTGTGTTATATACTACATGGGCAATGTTATATACTGTTTGCGCTGTGTTATATACTCCTTGGCCTATATTAACGCATCGGGTATTCTACAATATGGCGTGGCCTGTGCTATATACTATGTGGCTGCTATATATACATACATACATATTCTAGAATACCCGATGCGTTAGAATCGGGCCACCATCTAGTGTTAAATATATGTACGCATGCGGATGTATGCGGATCAAACACTGCGCGCACAGACGCAAATGTGAAACCAGCCTAATGCTAGTGATTCACAGGAATTCGAAATCCACAAAAAAAGTACATATTGTGAGTTTAAGACGAATGCAGACACTGACATTTTTTAGAACAGCCCAATGTTCATTTTGTGTTATTTTCCGTAAAGTAATTAAAAATTATCTACATTTCTCTTCATGTTTTGAAATGGAAAACAGTGTGCATGGAAATAAAAACTAGTGTAAAGATTTTGTGATTTACTCATGTTTTTTTAACACACTGGGCAGTACGGTGGCTCAGTGGTTAGCACTGCAGCCTTGCAGTGCTGGGATCCTGGGTTCTAATCCCACCAAGGACAACATCTGCAAGGAGTTTGTATGTTCTCTCTGTGTTTGCGTGGGTTTCCTCCGGTTTCCTCCCACATTCCAAAGACATACTGATAGGGAATTTAGATTGTGAGCCCCATCAGTGACAGCGATAATAATGTATGCAAACTGTAAAGCGCTGCGGAATATGTTAGCGCTATATAAAAATAAAGATTATTATTTTGAACATAACTGTATTCAGCTGTGTGTAACGACCGACCGGGTCTCTTTCCTGTGACTCAGTTTTATGCATGAAATGTTTAGTCTATCAGGATTAGCACCCCTGCTTTCCTACCTAGTGACAGTGATCCATACACTGAGCCCTCCCACATGTTATTCATGCAAAAGAAATCTTATTCCAGCAAATGTGTCTCTTGTAGGAAAGCTATATCTGCTTTAAGGCACTTTAGGTGGCACAGAACCATCGCCCATTTACGAGGAGACCTCAACCCTTCTATATTCCACATTATAATCTTAATAGTGATGAGCGAGCGTGCTCGGGTGCTATCCGAGTATCTTGGGCATGCTCGAATAATATATTCAAGTCCCCGCGGCAGCATGTTTCGTGGTTGTTGGGTAATCCCTGCATTGTAGCGGCTGTCTAACAAACAGACAATCCCTGCATGTGTTCTGTTTGTGTGTGTAGAAAACCAGCTAAGCCATAATGAAGTTCATTGGTTAGGTAGGAGATAGTGTATCAGTAATAGAACTCAAGTTATAGAACTCAAGTTATAAGAGTAGAAGCGCAAATGTCTGATCATATACACCTGGAATTTGACGATCCTTCCTGTTTAAACAGCTTTCAAAACTTCATGATCTAGATGGGTGTAGATATAGTGAATTCAGTGATGTTGGTTATACTCACTTAGGATACAGAAGAATAGTGGAGTAATATGGACTTTGCAGAAATGGGATACTGTTGAGCTGGTTAATGGTGCTGTAATCAAGGTAAATGTTACATATGTATAGGTTTGGACAGAGCCTTTCCTGATACACTAGATATATTAATTCTGCTGATTCCACAAGTTGTGTACATACATATTTGATCAGGATTTCCCTTAATGGCGGATTGCCATGATCCCGGGGGTAGCGGGCGTACCGCTGATGCTGCCGCTGTGATTGTGCGGTCAGCTGGGAAAGACGTAGAGGCAGGAGCCGTAAGACCGCGAGAACCTCGTGCACCCCGGCCGCAAACAACAGCGAGGTGGCGGTAAAGGGTGGTGGGCGGAGCTATAGGTGACGTCGCTGAGCTACGGAGCCAGAGGTGTTGTGAATTCCGTTCTTGGGCTCCCTCCTGTGGTCGTGAATGGTACTTTAGTGAGTTCTGTCCTTGGACACCCTCTGGTGGCTTTGAGTGGAACTGCTGATCTTTGAGGTTGGCTTTCTCAGCTGCCCTCACTTATTGTTTCTGCTGGCTTTCCTATTTAACTCTGCTCTGGTCGTTAGTTCATGCCAGCTGTCAATGTCTCAGTACTGGTTCAGATCTCTCTTGGATTTCTCAGATGGCCTGTCTACTCCAGCAGAAGCTAAGTTCCTGCTAGTTCATTTGTTGTCCATTTGTTTTTGAGTATATTTCTCAGCACATGCTATGTTTCTTGTCCAGCTTGCTATTATGATATTTCCTTGCTAGCTGGAAGCTCTGGGGGTGCAGAGTTGCACCTCCACACCGTGAGTCGGTGTGGAGGTCTTTTTGCACACTCTGCGTGGTTTTTGTAGTTTTTAATACTGACCGCACAGTTCCCTTTCCTATCCTCTGTCTATCTAGAGAAGATTCGGCCTCTTTTGCTAAAATCTGTTTTCATTCCTGTGTTTGTCACTTCCCTCTTAACTCACAGTCAATATTTGTGGGGGGCTATCTTTCCTTTGGGGAATTTCTCTGAGGCAAGGTAGGCTTCTATTTCTATCTTCAGGGGTAGTTAGTTCTTAGGCTGTGAAGAGGCGTCTAGGGAGAGTTAGGAACGCTCCACGGCTATTTCTAGAGTTGGTGATAGGATTAGGGATTGCGGTCAGTAGAGTTACCACCTCCTCAGAGCTTGTCTCAGGTTTCCGTTTTAACCATCAGGTCATTCCGGGTGCTCCTAACCACCAGGTCATAACAGTACAGCTGGCCCCAAAAGTGTTAATGCATCTCAAAAGAGGGATAAGAGAAGTTCTGAGTCAATTTTTTTTTCTTTGCAGCTTGTTTTGTCTTTCTTTTCCCCTTAACCTCTGGGTGGTTCAGGACTCAGGTGTTGATATGGATATTCAAGGTTTATCCTCTTGTGTGGATCAACTCGCTGCAAGGGTACAAAGTATTCAAGATTATGTAGTCCAGAATCCGATGTTAGAGCCTAGAATTCCTATTCCTGATTTGTTTTCTGGGTATAGATCTAAATTTTTGAATTTCAAAAATAATTGCAGATTGTTTTTTTGCTCTGAAACCCCGCTCCTCTGGTGACCCCATTCAGCAAGTGAAGATTATTATTTCTTTGTTGCGTGGCGACCCGCAAGACTGGGCATTCTCCCTTGAGCCAGGAAATCCTGCATTGCTTAATGTAGATGCATTTTTTCAAGCGCTCGGATTGCTTTATGACGAACCTAATTCTGTGGATCAGGCAAAAAAGACCTTGCTGGCTCTATGTCAGGGTCAGGAAGCAGCAGACGTACATTGCCAGAAGTTTAGAAAGTGGTCTGTGCTTACACAATGGAATGAGTATGCCCTGGCAGCAATTTTCAGAAAGGGTCTTTCTGAAGCCCTTAAGGATGTTATGGTGGGGTTCCCCACTCCTGCTGGTCTGAATGAATCAATGTCGTTGGCCATTCAGATTGATCGGCGCCTGCGTGAGCGCAAAGTTGTGCACCATTTGGCAGTGTCCTCTGAGCGGAGGCCTGAGCCTATGCAATGTGATAGGACTTTGACCAGAGCTGAACGGCAAGAACACAGACATCAGAATGGGCTGTGTTGTTACTGTGGTGACTCCACTCATGCTATTTCTGATTGTCCTAAGCGCACTAAGAGGTTCGCTAGGTCTGTCACCATTAGTACTGTACAGCCTAAATTTCTCTTGTCTATTACCCTGATTTGCTCATTGTCGTCCTATTCTGTTATGGCATTTGTGGATTCTGGCGCTGCCCTGAACTTAATGGACTTGGAGTTTGCCAGGCGCTGTGGTTTTTCCTTGGAGCCTTTGCAGAGCCCTATTCCCTTAAGGGGGATTGATGCTACGCCATTGGCCAAGAATAAACCTCAGTACTGGACTCAGCTGACCATGTACATGGCTCCCGCACATCAGGAAAATATTCGCTTTTTGGTGTTACATAATTTGCATGATGTTGTGTTGGGTTTTCCATGGTTACAGGTTCATAATCCAGTACTGGATTGGAAATCAATGTCTGTGTCTAGTTGGGGTTGTCAAGGGATACATAGTGATGTTCCTTTGATGTCAATTTCTTCTTCCACTCCTTCTGAAGTCCCTGAGTTTTTGTCGGATTACCAGGATGTATTTGATGAGCCCAAGTCCAGTGCCCTACCTCCTCATAGGGACTGTGATTGCGCTATTAATTTGATTCCTGGTAGTAAGTTCCCTAAGGGCCGACTTTTCAATCTGTCTGTGCCAGAACATGCCGCTATGCGGAGTTATGTAAAGGAGTCATTAGAGAAGGGGCATATTCGCCCGTCGTCATCACCATTAGGAGCAGGGTTCTTTTTTGTTGCCAAGAAGGATGGCTCCCTGAGACCCTGTATAGATTATCGCCTTCTCAATAAGATCACGGTCAAATTTCAGTACCCTTTGCCTCTGCTGTCTGATTTGTTTGCTCGGATTAAGGGGGCTAGTTGGTTTACCAAGATTGACCTTCGAGGGGCGTATAATCTTGTTCGTATTAAACAGGGCGATGAATGGATAACAGCATTTAATACGCCCGAGGGCCATTTTGAGTACCTGGTGATGCCATTCGGGCTTTCTAATGCTCCATCTGTGTTTCAGTCCTTTATGCACGATATCTTCCGGAATTATCTGGATAAATTCATGATTTTATATTTGGATGATATTTTGGTCTTTTCGGATGATTGGGAGTTTCATGTGAAGCAGGTCAGGATGGTATTTCAGGTCCTTCGTGCTAATGCGTTGTTTGTGAAGGGGTCTAAATGCCTCTTTGGAGTTCAGAAGGTTTCCTTTTTGGGCTTCATTTTTTTCCCCTTCAACTATTCAAATGGACCCTGTTAAAGTTCAGGCCATTTATGATTGGACTCAACCTACTTCTGTGAAGAGTCTTCAGAAGTTTTTGGGCTTTGCTAATTTTTACCGTCGCTTCATTGCTAATTTTTCCAGTGTGGTTAAGCCTTTGACTGATTTGACGAAGAAAGGCGCTGATGTGGTGAATTGGTCCCCTGCGGCCGTTGAGGCTTTTCAGGAGCTTAAACGTCATTTTACTTTGGCCCCTGTGTTGCGTCAGCCAGATGTTTCACTCCCTTTTCAGGTCGAGGTTGACGCTTCTGAGATTGGGGCAGGGGCTGTTTTGTCTCAGAGAAGTTCTGATGGCTCTTTGATGAAACCATGTGCTTTCTTTTCTAGAAAGTTTTTGCCTGCTGAGCGTAATTATGATGTCGGCAATCGGGAGTTGTTGGCTATGAAGTGGGCATTCGAGGAGTGGCGACATTGGCTTGAGGGAGCCAAACATCGCGTAGTAGTCTTGACTGATCACAAGAATCTGACTTACCTCGAGTCTGCCAAGCGGTTGAATCCTAGACAGGCTCGATGGTCGCTGTTTTTCTCCCGTATTGATTTTGTGGTCTCGTACCTTCCGGGATCTAAGAATGTGAAGGCTGATGCCCTTTCTAGGAGTTTTTTGCCTGATTCTCCGGGAGTCCTTGAGCCGGCTGGTATTCTCGAGGGGGTGATTCTGTCTGCCATCTCCCCTGATTTGCGGCGGGTGCTGCAGGAGTTTCAGGCCGATAGACCTGACCGCTGTCCAGTGGGGAAACTGTTTGTTCCTGATAGATGGACTAGTAAGGTTATTTCTGAGGTTCATTGTTCAGTATTGGCTGGTCATCCTGGGATTTTTGGCACCAGAGATTTGGTTGCTAGGTCCTTTTGGTGGCCTTCCTTGTCTCGGGATGTGCGTTCTTTTGTGCAGTCCTGAGGGACTTGTGATCGGGCCAAGCCTTGCTGTTCTCGTGCCAGTGGGTTGCTTTTGCCTTTGCCTGTCCCGAAGAGGCCCTGGACGCATATTTCCATGGATTTTATTTCTGATCTTCCTTTTTCTCAGAGGATGTCTGTCATCTGGGTGGTTTGTGATCAGTTTTCTAAGATGGTCTATTTGGTACCCTTGCCTAAATTGACTTCCTCCTCTGATTTGGTTCCATTGTTTTTTCAGCATGTGGTTCGTTTGCATGGCATTCCGGAGAACATTGTGTCTGACAGAGGTTCCCAGTTTGTTTCTAGGTTTTGGCGGTCCTTTTGTGCTAAGATGGGCATTGATTTGTCTTTTTCTTCAGCGTTCCATCCTCAGACAAATGGCCAAACCGAGCGAACCAATCAGACCTTGGAACCCTATCTGAGATGCTTTGTTTCTACTGATCAGGATGATTGGCTGACCTTCTTGCCATTGGCCGAGTTCGCCCTTAATAATCGGGCTAGTTCGGCTACTTTGGTTTCGCCTTTTTTTTGTAATTTTGGTTTTCATCCTCGTTTTTCTTCAGGGCAGGTTGAGCCTTCTGACTGTCCTGGTGTGGATTCTGTGGTGGACAGGTTGCAGCAAATTTGGACTCATGTGGTGGACAATTTAACATTGTCTCAGGAGAAGGCGCAACGTTTTGCTAACCGCCGTCGCTGTGTTGGTCCCCGACTTAGTGTTGGGGATTTGGTCTGGTTATCTTCTCCTCATGTTCCTATGAAGGTTTCTTCCCCTAAGTTTAAGCCTCGTTTTATTGGTCCTTATAAGATTTCTGAAATTATCAATCCTGTGTCGTTTCGTTTTTCCATCCATGTGTTCCATAGGTCTTTGTTGCGGAGATATGTGGTGCCTATGGTTCCTTCCGTTCATCCTCCTGCTCCGGTGTTGGTTGAGGGGGAGTTGGAGTATGTGGTGGAGAAGATTTTGGATTCTCGTATTTCGAGACGGAAGCTTCAGTACCTGGTTAAGTGGAAGGGTTATGGCCAGGAGGATAATTCTTGGGTTGTTGCCTCCGATGTCCATGCTGCCGATTTGGTTCGTGCCTTTCATTTGGCTCGTCCTGATCGGCCTGGGGGCTCTGGTGAGGGTTCGGTGACCCCTCCTCAAGGGGGGGGTACTGTTGTGAATTCCGTTCTTGGGCTCCCTCCTGTGGTCATGAATGGTACTTTAGTGAGTTCTGTCTTTGGGCACCCTCTGGTGGCTTTGAGTGGAACTGCTGATCTTTGAGGTTGGCGTTCTCAGCTGCCCTCACTTATTGTTTCTGCTGGCTTTCCTATTTAACTCTGCTCTGGTCGTTAGTTCATGCCAGCTGTCAATGTCTCAGTACTGGTTCAGATCTCTCTTGGATTTCTCAGATGGCCTGTCTACTCCAGCAAAAGCTAAGTTCCTGCTAGTTCATTTGTTTTCCATTTGTTTTTGAGTATATTTCTCAGCACATGCTATGTTTCTTGTCCAGCTTGCTATTATGATATTTCCTTGCTAGCTGGAAGCTCTGGGGGTGCAGAGTTGCACCTCCACAACGTGAGTCGGTGTGGAGGTCTTTTTGCACACTGCGTGGTTTTTGTAGTTTTTAATACTGACCGCACAGTTCCCTTTCCTATCCTCTGTCTATCTAGAGAAGATTCGGCCTCCTTTGCTAAAATCTGTTTTCATTCCTGTGTTTGTCACTTCCCTCTTAACTCACAGTCAATATTTGTGGGGGGCTATCTTTCCTTTGGGGAATTTCTCTGAGGCAAGGTAGGCTTCTATTTCTATCTTCAGGGGTAGTTAGTTCTTAGGCTGTGAAGAGGCGTCTAGGGAGTTAGGAACGCTCCACGGCTATTTCTAGTGTTGGTGATAGGATTAGGGATTGCGGTCAGTAGAGTTACCACCTCCTCAGAGCTTGTCTCAGGTTTCCGTTTTAACCATCAGGTCATTCCGGGTGCTCCTAACCACCAGGTCATAACACAGAGGGGATCGGTGCAATATGGGTAGTAAACCAACACGTTTCAAGGGCTCTAGCCCTCTTCATCGGGGTAATAAATAAAAAGAACACATTTGCTTTTTCATCTCTTTAAGATCCTATTACAACCTCAAAACAGGTTCTACGCGTAACCACCCATGGCAAAAAAAAACACAGTAAGTGCCTTTGAACCTATATATCTCTTTTCTCCCAAACACATTGTTATAGTCCTTTCTGCATTGTCCCTTTTGTGTAGCTAGCGCAGGTGAAGTTTACGTATTAACCAGTTATACATACTCAACAGGTCCACACAGAACCTGTTATAATCACCGGCAGCACTCTACACTGAGCATTTATTTCCCCCCCCTTCCTGGGAATTATCCGGAGCGCCAGTGTTTCTTCCATTTCTATATATATAGTCTAATCATATACGTCCTTCTCACTTTCCATGCTTTTGATGTCTTGGGGTCGGTGTTCTTTGTTAGTGAGGTCCAGGCAATGGGTCACACTGTATGTCTTCTGATAATCTTTGTCAGTCCTGCCTTGTTAGGCTGCTTTCACACATCAGTTTATTGCCATCAGTCACAATCCGGTTAATTTTGAAAAAAAACGGATCCGTTTTTTTTTCATAGACTTGTATTAGCGACCGATGGCCTCACGTTTCATCAGTTTTTGCCGCATCCATCCGCATTTTTTACGATCCAATTAGCTGGATCAGCTAGTCGGATCCGATGAAAAAACGGATCCGATGCATCAGTTTTTCACAATCTGCGACGGATCTGTTTTTTTTTCAAAATTCAACGGATTGTGACTGATGGCAAAAAACTGATGTGTGAAAGCAGCCTTAGAGACTCTTCCTGAACGTCAGTGCAGAGGATGGGAAGACACAGCGGCTGTCAGCGGTGGAACGGGGAGCAGGTGACTATAGCAAGTGCCGGGGGCCCGAGAGGTATGTAATTTTTTTAATCTCAGCAACAGCATATGGGGAAAATATCTGAATGGAGCATCTTATGTGGCCATGTGCAGCATGATATGGGGCAAATATCTGTATGGGGCAATGTGCAGCATGATATGGGGGCAAATATCTGTATGGGGCCATGTGCAGCATGATATGGGGGCAAATATCTGTATGGGGCCATGTGCAGCATTATATGGGGCCATGTGCAGCATTATATGGGGCCATGTGCATGATATGGGGGCAAATATCTGTATGGAGCATCTTATGGGGCCATAATCCACATTTGTGGAGCATTATACGGGGCAAATGTCTGTATGGAGCATCTTATCGGGTCATAATCAGCATTTGTGCAGCATTATATGGGGCATATTTTAATATGGAGCATCTTATGGAGCCCATCATAAACTGTATGGAGCATTATATGGGGCTCCTGATTCAATATGGATATTCAAAAACAAACAACTGATGTCTCAATTAATTTTACTTTTATTGGTATCTGTTTTTATTTTTGAAATTTACCAGTAGCTGCTGCATTTTCCACCCTAGGCTTATACTCGAGTCATTTAGTTTTCCGTGGCAAAATTATGGGGGGTCGGCTTATACTCGGGTCGGCTTATACTCGAGTATATACGGTATATACTTAAAAAAGTGTGAAACAACTGAAATTACGTCTTATATTCTAGGTTCTTCAAAGTAGCCACCTTTTGCTTTGATGACTGCTTTGCACTCTCTTGGCATTCTCTTGATGAGCTTCAAGAGGTAGTCACCGGGAATGGTTTTCACTTCACAGGTGTGCCCTGTCAGGTTTATTAAGTGGGATTTCTTGCCTTATAAATGGGGTTGGGACCATCAGTTGTGTTGAGCAGAAGTCTGGTGGATACACAGCTAATAGTCCTACTGAATAGACTGTTAGAATTTGTATTAAGACAAGAAAAAAGCAGCTAAGTAAAGAAAAACGAGTGGCCATCATTACTTTAAGAAATGAAGGTCAGTCAGTCTGAAAAATGGGGACACTTTCAAAGTTTTCCCAATGTGCAGTGGCAAAAACCATCAAGCGCTACAAAGAAACTGGCTCACATGAGGACCGCCCCAGGAAAGGAAGACCAACAGTCACCTCTGCTGCTGAGGATAAGTTTATCCGAGTCACCAGCCTCAGAAATCGCAGGTTAAGAGCAGCTCAGATTAGAGACCAGGTCAATGCCACACAGAGTTCTAGCAGCAGACACATCTCTACAACAACTGTTAAGAGGAGACTTTGTGCAGCAGGCCTTCATGGTAAAATAGCTGCTAGGAAACCACTAAGGACAGGCAACAAGCAGAAGAGACTTGTTTGGGCTAAAGAACACAAGGAATGGACATTAGACCAGAGGAAATCTGTGCTTTGGTCTGATGAGTCCCAAATTTGAGATCTTTGGTTCCAACCACCGTGTCTTTGTGCGACGTAGAAAAAGTGAACGGATGGACTCTACATGCCTGGTTCCCACCGTGAAGCATGGAGGAGAAGGTGTGATGGTGCTTTGCTGGTGACACTGTTGGGGATTTATTCAAAATTGAAGGCATACTGAACCAGCATGGCTACCACAGCATCTTGCAGCTGCATGCTATTCCATCCGGTTTGCGTTTAGTTGGACCATCATTTATTTTTCAACAGGACAATGACCCCAAACACACCTCCAGGCAGTGTAAGGGCTATTTGACTAAGAAGGAGAGTGATGGGGTGCTACGCCAGATGACCTGGCTTCCAGTCACCAGACCTGAACTCAATCGAGGTGGTTTGGGGCGAGCTGGACCGCAGAGTGAAGGCTAAAGGGCCAACAAGTGGTAAGCATCTCTGGAAATTCCTTCAAGATTGTTGGAAGACCATTCCTGGTGACTACCTCTTGAAGCTCATCAAGAGAATGCCAAGAGTGTGCAAAGCAGTCATCAAAGCAAAAGGTGGCTACTTTACGGAACCTAGAATATAAGACATAATTTCAGTTTCACACTTTTTTGTTAAGCATATAATTCCACATGTGTTAATTCATAGTTTTGATGCCTTCAGTGTGAATGTACAATTTTCATAGTCATGAAAATATAGAAAAATCTTTAAATGAGAAGGTGTGTCCAAACTTTTGGTCTGTACTGTATATTTTGGCAAGAATATTCCTGTGTTTGCAGATCCATTTGGTGTATACCCACTGTAAAATATAAAAAGGAGATTTTTGTGTACTCACCGTAAAATCTTTCTCTTAGCCTCTAATTGGGGGACACAGGACCATGGGTGTTATGCTGCTGTCCACTAGGAGGCAACACTATGCATAATCTGAAAGATTAACCGTGGCTCCTCCTCTGCAGTATACACCCCTGGACGGCGTTACCTTCTCCAGTTTTGTGCAAAAGCATTAGGAGGAACATAACATGAAATAACATAACCATGCCTATAAGAAGGGAACTATGTACGAGCTCAAGAAAACAATATGAGAACTCAACAGTAACAACGGCCCGGAAAGGGTAACAGGTTGGGAGCTGTGTCCCCCAATTAGAGGCTAAGAGAAAGATTTTACGGTGAATACACAAAAATCTCCTTTACTCTGTCGCCTCATTGGGGGACACAGGACCATGTACGTCCCAAAGAAGTCCCTGGGTGGGAAGCAAAGGACGAATATTGTGTAGACAGGCCCCTACACTTGGGGCACCGCCGCCTGCAGAACACATCTACCCAGGCTCTCGTCCGCTGAGGACTGGGTAGGAACTCTGTAGTGTTTAGTAAACGTGTGTAGGTAAGTCCAAGTGGCCGCCTTACACAGTTGTTGTGCCGAATGGCCCAGGAGGCCCCTACCGCCCATGTAGAGTGTGCCATAATACTGGCTGGAAGAGAATTCTTAAGGCGGTAGGCCTCTTGTATGGTGGATTTGATCCACCTGTCAAGGGTAGCTTTGGAAGCTGGCAAACCCTTGCGGCCACCTTCCGGAAGAAGGAAAAGAGAATCAGACTTCTGGAATGACGCAGTCCTAGACACATATATACGCAATGCCCTGACCAGGTCAAGTGTATGCAGAGCCTTCTCCACTCTATGAACCGGGACCAGACAAAGGGAAGGCAGAGAAATTTCCTCATTGAGGTGGAAGTTGGACACAACCTTCGGAAGGAAGGATGGGACCGTACGGAGGACAACCTTGTCCTGGTGAACAGCCAGGAAAGGCCATCTGCAGGAGAGTGCTGTCAGTTCAGACACCCTGCGTAGCGAGGTGATTGCCACCAGGAAAACCACCTTCTGGGATAGAAAGCGGAGCGGGACCTTAAGGCAGAGGTGTCAAACTGCATTCCTCGAGGGCCGCCAACAGGTCATGTTTTCAGGATTTCCTTGTATTGCACAGGTGATAATTTAATCACCTGCACAGAATGATTCCAGCACCTTGTGGAATGCTAAGGAAATCCTGGAAACATGACCTGTTGGCAGCCCTCGAGGAATGCAGTTTGACACCTCTGCCTTAAGGGGTTCGAAGGGTGGTTCCTGCAATGCTGGCAGGACCAGGTTGAGGTCCCACGTTTCTAGTGGTCATCTGTAGGGGGGAACCAATCGGAAAACCCCCTGAAGAAATGTCCTTACTTGCGGCTTGGTAGCAAAGCGCCTTTGAAAAAGCACTGAGAGGGCTGACACCGATTGGAGAAAACCAAGTAGTTTGGGGAGGGAATAAGGGAATGGGGTCTGGCCACGAGATTCGCACCAGGTAAAGAAAGCTTTCCAGGTACGGTAATAAATCTTGGCAGAGACTGGCTTCCGTGCCCTGATCATGGTCCTAATGACGTCCAGCAAGAGCCCTGCCTGGGTTAGAACCCAGGTTTCAAGGGCCATGCCGTCAAATTGAGGGCCCCTGAGTTCTGGTGGTAGAACGGGCCTTGTGATAGAAGATCTCGGCGGTCGGGGAGGCGCCAGGGGGCGTCTGCTGTAAGTTGTACGATGTCGGCGTACCATGTACGTCTGGGCCAGTCCGGTGCGATTAGGATGGTTAGAACTCCATCTTGTTTGATCTTCCTCACCACTCTGGATATCAGGGGGAGAGGTGGAAAAATGTACAGAAGCTGGAACTGGGTCCAGTCCTGAACCAGAGCGTCTGCTCCGAGCGACCGCGGATCGTGTGTTCGGGCCATGAAGTTGGAGACCTTGGCATTGAAGTGGGATGCCATTAGGTCCACATCCGGGGTCCCCCAGCGATGGCAGATCTGGCAAAAAATTTTGGGATGGAGAAACCACTCTCCCGAGTCTATTCCTTGTCGGCTGAGGAAGTCTGCTTCCCAGTTGTCCACACCTGGAATGTAGACCGCCGAGAGAACCGACCCCGTGTCCTCTGCCCAGTGGAGGATGTGTGACACTTCTCGCATCGCCTGGGTACTGCGGGTCCCCCCTTGGTGATTTGCATATGCCACAGCCCTGGCATTGTCCGACTGTATTCTGATGTGAGAGGCTGCCAGTAAGTGATGGAAGGCCCTCAATGCCAGGAGGATGGCACGAATTTCCAGGATGTTGATGGGCATGGTCGCTTCCACTGGGGACCACTTGCCCTGTGGTGTAGGTGCACCGCACCCCAACTGTCAGACTCACATCGGTGGTCAGAACCTTCCATTTACCTGTGAGAAAGGATTTCCCCTTTGCTAGCGAGGTAGGCTTGAGCCACCAGTGCAGGGACCTCCTGGTTGACTAGGTTAGCCGGAACTCCCTGTAGAGAAAGGGTTCATGTCCCAGGACTTGAGGATGGCTAGTTGGAGAGGCCTGAGGTGAAACTGGGCAAATGGGACCGCTTCTATTGCCACCCCCATCCTGCTGAGGACTCTCATGGCAAACCGGAGAGATCGAGGGGGTTTGCGGAGGAGGGTGCCTTGTCCTTGGGAAGGAGCACTAGACCCCTGGAGGTGCTGTAGCATTCCCAAGAAGGTCAGAGACTGACTCGGGGTTGGTGATGACTTTTGTAGGTTGACTAACCAGCCCATGCGACTGAGCGTATCGGTTGTGATTGAGACGCTGAGCTCGCAGTCCTTGAAGGTGGGAGCCTTGATGAGTAGATCGTCCAGGTATGGAACGACTACTATGCCTCTGGAGTGCAGGACGTCCATGATGGCTGCCATGTCTTTGGTAAACACTCTGGGAGCTGTGGCGAGTCCGAACGGGAGAGCCACGAACTGGTAATGGTCCTGGTCGATTGCGAACCTGAGAAATCTCTAATGGGCGGGTGCAATAGGTACAGTATATGGAGGTATGCATCTTGTATGTCTATGGAGGCGGGATTTTCTCCCTTCTCCATGGACGCAATCATGGACCGAAGGGACTCCATGCGGAAGTGACGGACCCGTACATATTTGTTGAGCTTTTTTAGGTCCAGTATGGGCCGTTCGCTGCCTCCTTTCTTGGGAACTACGAATAGATTGGAGTAGAACCCTCGGAAGCGCTAGGCCGTGGGGACCGGTACTATGACTCCTGCTTGAAAAAGCGAGACCACTTGGTGGAAGGCACGAGCCTTGGCTGGTGGTTTTGGGGGGGACAGAGAGGAAGAATTGGTCCGGTGGGTTGCAAATGAATTCTATCTTGTATCCGGAAGACACTAGTTCCCTGAGCCACCTGTCTTCTGTAACAGGCAGCCAGACTTGATGAAAGAGCAAAAGTCGGCCGCCTATGGGTGTGGTGTCTTCCGGAGTCCATGAGTCATGATGAGTCTGAGATTTTCCTCCTCTGGGCTTAGACTGACCTGCTTTTGACTGCCAAGTCTTGTCCGACCTTTGCATCGAACGTGAGTTGTCCCTGCGTGGGGAACGGTTATGATTTTGTGCTGGACGCGAGACGGACCTGCCCGAGGAGTTCCGAAAGGATCAGAATCAAGTTTGGTTACACTTCTTGTAAGTGCGTTTAGGTTTCAGTTGGGGAAGAGAGGTACTCTTACCCCCGGTGGCGTTGGATATCATCGTGTCCAACTGTTCACCGAAAAGTCGCCCACTGAGGTAGGGGAGGTGCGTGAGGGACTTCTTTGAGGCTGCGTCCACTTTCCATTCCCGCAGCCAGAGGATACGCCGAGTTGTGATGGCGTTTGATGCTAACCCCGCTACACCTCTTGCTGAATCCAGAGCTGCATGAAGCATGTAATCTGCTACAACTGCTATTTGAACCGCTTGGTCCAACAGCTCAGGAGCGGATGCTTAGAAACCAGCTTGTAAATTTTTGGCCCAGGCCAGAATGGCCTTGGCAGCCCAAACTGAAGCAAATGCAGGAGCCAGGGATGCCCCTGCAGCCTCGAAAATTGAACGAGCCATGCGTTCTACCTGCCGGTCTGCTGCGTCCCTGAGGGTAGAGCTATCTGGCAGTGAAAAGGAGGGACTGTGCTGCTAGCCTAGAGACTGGGGGGGTCCACTACAGGTGGATTTGTCATTTTTTTGGTGTCCTTCTGTGGGAAGGGGTACCTTGCCTCCAGATATTTGCAATCAGCGAATTTTTTCTCAGGCTGTGAGAGCTGCTTTTTAAGGATCGCCTTAAACTCTGGGTGGTTAGAGAAAACCTTAGGCGGCTTCAGAGCTCCTTCAAAGGAAATCTTGTGTTCTGAGGCCTCTGGTGGATCAGAAATGTCCAGCAGCTGATGGATGGAAGAGATGTCAACTAGCGCTGTATTGCTAGGGGGGATTGGGATCAGGGACCCCTCCGTTTCCTTGTGAGTCGGAGTCACAGATGCCTTCTGACTCCTTGTGTACCACTGAGGCGTCCCCTGTTGGGCGATCTGGGGCGGAAGCCTTCTCTGGTCGGGGATTTCGGACATCTGCATTGTCTGCCCCTGGAAGGGGATGGTCTAGATGACATGGAACTACGCTGCCTCTCCCTAGAAGGGGATGACTGTGTGCTATGGGATGACGCAGATGGACTTGACCTATGGGTCTGCTTGCATCCTGACCTAGAAGTGGATGTGCCAGGGTCGTCCTGTCCCCGAGTCAAGCTCTCCCTTTGCTGGGTAGCAGTCATAGCCGAGGCATGACTCTGCAGAGCCTGAAGCAATGTGGAGGTTAGTTATCTGTAGACTGCGTCATAGATTGCGACATCTGAGTGACCCATTCAGGCGTGGCCTTAGACACCGAAGCATTGGCAGGGGCTTCTTGGGGCTCTGACACAGTAGTCTGGATGCAGTCCTGGCAGTGCGGGTACATGCTGCCACTGGGGAGAGCGGTCCTGCAGGCTGTGCAGAATACATAATAGCAGTCCTGCCTAGTTCTCTTGGATCTTGAGCCCGGCATAGTGCATAGAGTGCAGAAGGGCTGGCTATGCAGAGGACCCTACAAGGGGTCGCTATGCAGAGGAACCTATAGGGGAGCCTTAAAGAGAATATGGATTCACAGCTGAGCAAAAAAAAACAGCTGTGATCTTACCCCACCAGTTTGCCCCTAGGTCCAGCACCGAAGATCCACAGTCCTGTGCCCCTGGAGACTTGCTGGCCTGGTCCTGCTGACCGGGAGATGCAGGGTTAATCCTTGTTCTGCAGCATAAATGGCCGCCGAGAAGAAGAGAAAGGGGGAGAAGGGGGCGGAGAGCTGAAAAAAAGGGCGGCAGAACTGTGTAAAAAACGCGCCGTCTCGATCCGCCCCCTCTATGACACTGTAGAGTGTCATATTTGTCATCCGGGGGGCGGGCTGACTGGCAGAGGAGGCGGCGGCTTCAGCTAGACCGAAGCCTCGGCCTAAATTAGATGCATGATGGCCAGAAAGGCTCCAGGCCAGCACAGAAGTCCGGGAGCGGGTCGGATCTGAACCGGACCCCCTCGGATTTTAAGGCAGGATAGCGGTGTGGCTATAAGCGGAAGGGGGGGGGCATGTGAGGGGTCTCCCAGAGGCACTTTAGAGCTGTTGCTGCCACAGAGACAGGGGCACAGGGAGCCCTGTGTCTATTGTGCCATGCCTGCCTGCACTCCCCACGGCCCCAACAGGAGCCCGCAGCTGGACTGGGGTCCCTGGATGCAGAAGCAGTGTGCTGGCCCATGCTGCTGGGAGCTGCAGAGTGCTGCCTGTACAGGCCTAACTGAGGCGTCTCAACCTAATGCCCCCAGAGGGGGATTAGGGAGGGTGCTGCTGTCACCATCAGGGGGCTTTATCCTCGCCGCGACCTCAACCCAGAAACCAATAGGAATTGGGGAAGGAGGAGGGTCTCGACTTCGAACCAGCACCCGAGGGACTGGGGAAGGAGCGACATGGGGAATAGCCATCTCGACTTCAACCGGGCACCCCGTAATAGGGGGCCGAGGAAGGAGCCATGCCGGGAGTCTCACAGGAGACCCTCTTTTCTTCATCTGTAATCCCGTCGGAAAAAACGGAGTAAAAAAAGTTTTAGGTGTGCCTCCTAATGTGACACTAAGCAAAAACTGGAGAAGGCTGACGCCATCCAAGGGTGTATACTGAGGAGAAGCCATGGTTAATCGTTTTCAGATTATGCATAGTGTCGCCTCCTAGTGGACAGCAGCATAACACCCATGGTCCTGTGACCACCAATGAGGCGACTATGTAAAAAAATGATTTAAAGTGTTTGTTCTACAGTGTTTAATAAAGATTCTTGTAATTTTTTTACTTGGCATCTGCTTCCTATGTATTTATAGGTATTGTACCTCCAAAATCTTGAAGAAAACTTTCCAGGAGAGTGGAAGCGGTTATATCTGAAAAGGAGGAACCAACACCTTATTAATAGCAATTGATTTAGAATGGGATTTCATTAAAAAATTTTAGGCTGAAAGTGCCCGTCTCGGCTTATACTCGAGTCATTGTCCCAGGTGGTCAGCGGGAGTGGGGGGCGGCAGCTGTCCATCATACTCACCTGCTCCCGACGCGTCTCTGCTTCTCCGGCGCCCGCAGCTCTTCCTGTGTTCAGCGGTCACGTGGTACCACTCATTAAAGAAATGAATATGGACGCGACTCCACTCCCATAGGGGTGGAGACGCATATTCATTACTTTAACCCTTATCCGGCTGAATAGGTACAATTGTAACTATTCCGTTTTAAAATTGCAATAACTTTTTTTTGAAAAGACGTAGAGGGCTGAAATTTCGTGACATCTCTACATTTTTGGTCCAGAATATATTGGCCAAATTTCAATAAAATATCTCCACCCGCTTCCGAGATAAGGGGTCGAGATCTTTTTGCATCCATAACAAGCTGCATAGGTACAAATGTACCTCATATATTTTGAATGAAGATAATGCAAGGGAAAAAGCATAAATTTTTTTTTAATGATAATGCTATTTAACTATTATAAACAAGTAAAAAACTGTTCATTTACATTATAAAAGAAAATGTAAGAAACTTTTTTTTATTGATTTTCTTTGCAAGTAATGCATGTTGGCTTTGCTACAGAGTGTTCATCGCAAATGGGTTTCACACAAACCACACAAGACTTTCTAGTCTTGCGTTGTTTTCGCCTCAGGTCTCTGCAGACATAGCAACTACCAACAACAGGGGAGGGTCCACGACTACCATGAGGTATGTTGGGGCCAGCTGCTGGCTGCGATGCTACCACAATGCATCGTCCAAGCACCATTTCTACTGCACCTCGAAGAAAATGGTTTCTCATTATCATTTTGTTTGTACTACGATCTTCAATTGCAATCATACACAGCTGATTTGCGAGATCTTTCAGGAACTTTCTTCGTTGATCCTTTGCCCTGAAGCTTGGATTGTGTTCTCTGTAGATGATGTAGGATGCTAACCCACTGACATCAATCATATTGTAGAAAAATGCCAAAGTCCAACGTGATGTTCGTCGTTTCACAGTGTACTCTCCCAACATTTTATCCATAACATCAACGCCACCTTTTGTTATGTTGTAGTATTTTATTATCTCTGGCTTGGCTGCTAGTGTCTCTTCAACTTCTCCCGTCATGTGCATAGATGATAGAAGCACGACTGATTTGTTCTTCTTTGGTACATATGAACAGACTGTTGCATCATGATTGTAGGCAAAATTTGTCGAGTTTACAGGCCTTTCTTTGGCAGGCTGCATGTTGTTAGGTAGGAACCTTTTGTTTTTTCTCACTGTACCAACTAGTGTCATGTTCCAGGAGTTCAATACCTTAGCTAGTTCCATGGTTGTAAAGAAGTTATCGGTGGTGACATTTCTTCCAGAGCCTTTATACGAGCTCACTAGGTCCAATACTGTTCGTTCTCCAATGTTTACTTGTCGAGGACCATCAGTTGGTTTCCCAGTGTAGAGCTGACCTTGTAAAGGGTAGGCATTTGATGAGTCACAAGCCCAGAAAATCTTTATGCCATATTTAGCTGGTTTTGAAGGTATATACTGGGTAAATTTAGTATGACCTCTAAATGGAAATAATTGCTCGTCGACGGTGATACAATGATATGGCTTGTAGGCTCTCTCCAGATTACTGTTCAGCATTGTCCAGATGTCCCGTATTGGTGCAGCTTTATCTGTTTGCACACGTTCTGCACGTGTATTTTCGTTGTCAAACCTGATAAATCTGAGTATCATCTTGAAGCGGTCACGAGACATGGCTGCACGTATAAGAGGCAGAGCAGCAACATTCCACATTTCCTCCAGATTCTCTTTGTTGGCTCTGTGCACACCAGCAGCAATCAGTATGCCCAAAAATGCATGAAGTTCAGTTTCAGTAAATTGCTTGAATGTTTTTTGTGGTGGCCGTTTGGAAGAATCAGGAAAACGTTGTACCAGTTCGTTGTTGTAAGCATCACAAACTCTCTTGGCCTTTCGATTCGTTTCCCGTAATATGATGTCACACATCTCGGGAGTCATGATGGACTTGAATAGCTCTTTTGCTGTATATAGGTTGCTGATTGCTGCAGGGCCACCTCTTTGTCGTAGGACATTACGAGATTTTGTTTGTGCATTTGGCAGTGGATTACTGCACCATTGAGTTTCATCCTTAGCAGTCCAAATGTCGCCTGCACTTTGAGGCACAGAATCATCCTCAACACTTTCGTCTGATTCGTATTCATTTTCATGCTCTATGACCATTTCTTGTTCAATGTCTGAATCTTCTTCAGTAACATCCACTTGTGGTACATAGTTTTCATCATCAGATGCAACATATGGTTCATCCTCATGCTCAGAATCAGATTCTTCTAGCATTCGCATTATTTCGTCAGACGTAAATCTGTAAATATGAAAAAATGTAAAATAAATAATTTTCCGAAATACTACATTATTGGCTTTTCACAAAATTATACTAACCTGCAAACACGTTTTCTTGGATTATGGCGGAAACTAGATCCAGCATTACTATCACTCATGATGACTTGCTAGATGAATTTTGGCTTCGTATTTTGTGCTGAATATAAATAAAACATCGTAAAACAATATGTAGATACTAATTATTATCCATTTTTCGTATAAAAATTATACCTATAGTGATAAGTTTCATACAAAATATATGTAAGCCAAGTCCAGGCTGAAAGACAATTTGACTGTTCTGTCCCCACATAATGAGAATAAAGGTATAACTGGCTGTTAGATGCTGTGAGACTTTCCTACCTTCGTTTCCAAGAAATTGAAGACTTCACAAGCCTAGAAATGTGTGCTCACAGCAATGAGATGAACAGCAAAATGGCTAATGAGAGGAGGGAGGCAGGAAGACAAGTAGAAGCCACTCCCAGTTTGAATTAACTTAATTGACAGCAACATAAGTGACCAGTAACAACACTGAACAATAGATATCAGCATAACATTTGTAGCTGAATGAACTTTAGTTTCTGAAACCAAGTAAAGTCTTCCCACAGTGGAGGTATATGTGAAGGTACAATTGTACCTATGCAGCCTGTTAAGGTTGTAAAATTATGCAGCCTGACAAGGGTTAATGAGCGGTACTAGTGACCGCTGAACACAGGAACAAGCTGCCGGCGCCATCGCATCGGAGCAGGGACCGCGCCGGGAGGGTGAGCCATACGATATTCACCTGTCCCTGATCCACCGCCGCTGTGTCTTACGCGTCCTCTGGCTGTGACGTTCAGGTCAGAGGGCGCGATGACGTGTTTAGTGCACGTCCTCTGCCTGAACAGTCGCTGCAGAGAGCCGGAAGACACAGCGGGTTGAACGGGGACAGGTGAATATCGCAAGTGCTGGTGTTCCCGCCTGCTCAGGACAAGAGGTGAGTATGTTTTTTTTTTAATCGCAGCAGCAGCATATGGGGCAAATGTTTCTATGGAGCATCTTATAGGGCCATAATCAACCTTTGTGCAGCATTATATGGGGCAAATGGTTCTATGGAGCATCTTATGGGGCCCATCATGAACTTTATGGAGCTTTATATAGGGCTCCTGATTCAATATGGATATTCAAAAACATTTAACCTACTGATGTCTCAATTAATTTTACTTTTATTGGTATCTTTTTATTTTTGAAATTCACCAGTAGCTGCTGCATTTCCCACCCTAGGCTTATACTCGAGTCATTAAGTTTTCCCAGTTTTTGTGGCAAAATTAGGGGTCTCGGCTTATACTTGAGTATATACGGTACTTTGGTAAATGTATAGTATTATACTTATAATTATATATTTTATTCACACATGTATATATCCTGATTTTATATATATATATATATATATATATATATATATATATATATATATATATATATATACCGTATATACTCGAGTATAAGCCGACCCAAATATAAGCCGACCCCCCTAATTTTGCCACAAAAAAACTGGGAAAACTTATTGACTCGAGTATAAGCCTAGGGTGGAAAATGCAGCAGGTACCGGTGAATTTCAAAATTAAAAATAGATGCTCCATACCGTTCATTATGGCCCCATAGATGCTCCACATAAAGCTGTGCCATATATACAATGCTCTGCACCGTTGCCCCATAGCTGTGCCATATATATATTGCTCTGCACTGTTGCCCCATAGCTGTGCCATATATATAGTGCTCTGCACCGTTGCCCCATAGCTGTGCCATATATATAGTGCTCTGCACCGTTGCCCCATAGCTGTGCCATATAGTGCTCTGCACCGTTGCCCCATAGCTGTGCCATATAGTGCTCTGCACCGTTGCCCCATAGCTGTGCCATATAGTGCTCTGCACCGTTGCCCCATAGCTGTGCCATATAGTGCTCTGCACCGTTGCCCCATAGCTGTGCCATATAGTGCTCTGCACCGTTGCCCCATAGCTGTGCCATAGTGCTCTGCACCGTTGCCCCATAGCTGTGCCATATAGTGCTCTGCACCGTTGCCCCATAGCTGTGCCATATAGTGCTCTGCACCGTTGCCCCATAGATGTGCCATATAGTGCTCTGCACCGTTGCCCCATAGCTGTGCCATATAGTGCTCTGCACCGTTGCCCCATAGCTGTGCCATATAGTGCTCTGCACCGTCCATTATTGCCCCATAGCTGTGCTGCTGCTGCAATAAAATAATAAAACACATACTCACCTCTCTTGCTTGCAGCTCCTCGGCGTCCCGTCCCGGCGTCTCTCCGCACTGACTGATCAGGCAGAGGGCGGCGCACACACTATATGCGTCATCGCGCCCTCTGACCTGCACAGTCAGTGCGGAGAGACGCCGGGAAGATGGCGCGGCGCCCGGCGTGTGGAACGAGGACAGGTGAATATGCGATACTTACCTGCTCCCGGCGTCCCGCTCCTTCCCCCGGACAGCTGTTCTTCGGTGCCGCAGCCTCTTCCTCTGTCAGCGGTCACCGGCACCGCTGATTAGAGAAATGAATTATGCGGCTCCGCCCCTATGGGGGGTGGAGCAGCCTATCCATTTCTCTAATGAGCGGTCCCACGTGACCGCTGAACAGGGGAAAAGGCTGCTGCACCGAAGACCGTGGGATGGGCAGGGGGAGCGACAGGAACGCCGGGACTAGGTTGAGTATGCCTCAGCGCCCTCTCCCCCTCACCCGCCGACCCCACCACCGATCATGACTCGAGTATAAGCCGAGAGGGGCACTTTCAGCCCAAAAATCTCGGCTTATACTCGAGTATATACGGTATATATATATATATATATATATATATATATATATATATATATATATATATACATACATACATACATACATACATACACACACACGTTTATTCATTTTTTAAAGGGTCTATCGGGGACTATTTTTTTTATTTTACTATGTGCCTAAGAACTAACAGGCAGGTAGTTTCTGACCACCAGTCTGTTCTACCCGTTGTCATCTCAGAGCGGTTACTGACTGCTCCTACAGACGTTTAACCTGCTCCATAGCAACTGAGCAGTTCTTCCTCTTCCGGCCAGCTCAATCAAAGGGGTGTGACTGCTCACGTCATGTTGATTAACAATCAACCTGTCGACAGTCGAACCTTGTCAACATAGCAGAGCGGAAGAGAAGCCGCTGCTATGTCTACGTGACACCAGCAAAAGCCACAGAATGAAAGGCAAGAGCGGTCAGTTAACTGTTCTATGCCGGCAGATATCGGCACTTGCACAACAGACAGGTAGGTAGTAACTATAAATATAGTCCTGGATAACCCCTTTAATTAAAAAATATACAGCAAAAACATTACTAAAAGCATACATCCGTTTTTGTTTCTTTGTTTTTTTAAGAAGGAAAATACCTGAATAGTTTATCACAAGCACATCTGCACAACTGTAGAGTAAAAATTCTATTTATTTCTTAAATTCACAGACAGTCTTTAATTATAAGAACATGGTAATACAAGCCGTGATACATGTGTAGTTTGATATAAATTTGGTATTTTGTGTTTATATGAATTTGTGATGCTCTGCAGGGTTTCTGCACAAAAAAAGAAAAAAAAAGTGCTATATAGGGGTTATGGATACTAGTGCAAGGGTCGACCAAAGGCGACGTGTATGTGTACACCCCTGGAAGGCTTGAAGCACTTTGCCAGTCTTGTAATTATAATTTAAAAAAAAACAACAACAAAAAAAACCCCACAAACCTCATCTAATCACAGAAGTAGTGCTTGATTGGCTTACTTAAAAGATGTATGAATAGAAATCATTAGATCATGTAATGGATCCCAATGAATACACAAATGAGGAGCGTTTAACACTGTCCGTTCTTCAAATCCCAAAAAAATCATGAAAATATAAAAATACAAAAACACCCACCCAAATCTGTCAAGAAGCCAAGCTGGGTGCGAGACTGGACGAAGAAATGATGATTGTCGTGGTGAAAAATGACATAACGAAAAGCCTAATATAATCCAATCTAGAAGAAATGGCAGGGCTTTTCCAATGAATACCCTCAACATTATTTTTTTTTTTTTTAAGCTATCATTTCCTAGGAAGGATTAATGGATTACAATGATCTGCAAAATAAAATGTAGATTAAGTAGTTACAAAAAAACTTTTTGATTAATACTGCAAAATTAGAGGATTTTTTTATTTTTTTTTTTATTTTTATTTTTTTTTAGAGGGAACGACGAGAGGGCATTTGGGAAAAAAAATTGGTATCTGCTTTTAAAATGTATTTATAACTGCTTGATCTGTGTTGTGGCTGTCGAACAGCTGTGAGACATGCAGCCGTGGGGTCCCGAACAGATTATCCGAGCACGCCGAAGACACTCAGTTAACACCTGAGCATGGGCTAACACATTATCAGAGCATACTCAGGTGTTATCTGAGTATTTTGGGTGTGCTCGAATATGTTAAGATCCCCGCGCCTGCATGGCTGTTAGGCAACCTGGCATGTGTTGCGGCTGTCTAAGCGTTGTGACTTGTGCAACCGCGAGGACTCGAACATATTACTCAAGCCCCGGCGATACCCTGATAACACCCAAGCATGGGATAACACTATATACGAACTTGCTCATCACTAGTTATCATCTAGACACAGTTTAGGTTATAACTTAATAGATTAGTGGGGGTCCGATCACTGGGACCTCTAAAGATCAACAGGAGCAGGGCACTTTTATCCATTAAGAGATAGTGGCAGTGCGCTTGCTTGACCTCCACTCCATTCATTACCTATGGGGCTGCTGGAAAAAGCAGAGTAGCGCTCCAGCAGTCCCATAGTAAACAAATGGATAGGTAGTAGAGTGTGGGGCACGGTCGCTCCAATCTAACGGGGATAAAAGTGCCCCATTCTACAGATCTTTGGAAGTAAAAATGATCGGAACCCCCCAACGATCTGTGGATAGGTGATAAAGGGGTTGTATGATAAAGAGAAGTCAAGGAATTGGTGAATCTGTGGATCTATTCAAAACGGCTTGATTTCCATCCCAGAAGGCAGCCTATTTCCTCACGGTCACTTCTGAAATCCCATGCATGAGTCATTGACATTACTTCCAGGATTTCGGATGATGTACCCTGCCCTTCTAAAAAAAATAGTCGTGTCACATCTAATGATTTCCTATGATGTCAATAGAAGTTGGATTTTCCGTTGCAACTCACTTGCCGCAGACTATAATGTAAGTTGCTTGCTACTTGTCGGTTTTATTTTAGAGGAAAATCAAAAGCTCTTAAATAGCCGAGTCGAACACAAATTGCACAGATGTCCCCGACGCGCGATTTTTCTGAGAATCACTTAGGAGGCCATAACATATTTACATCTTATCGCTCCTCTACTCAAAGAACAACACAGTATACGCCTAAATATTTTACTTTTTGATTACAAAAATAGAAAATAGACCATTTATATGGGGAAGGAGGGAAGGGAGATAGACTCTTAGATGAAAGGTGAGGGGGTCAAGATCCCAAATTATTCCCTTAGAACTAAAACAAAAATTAATAAATTTTAATTGACCAAGTTACATCATGACAGTTATTTTGTGAAAAAAGGGTGAAGAATAAAAAATAAATAGATAAGACATGGGACATGACTGGTATAGCGATAGGATGCAGTAAGGCAATCGGAAAAAGGGATCCAGCTGAAGTTGAGGAACGTGAGACAGAACACTGTTTAATAGGTGAATGGATTAGGATTCTAGAATAACATCTCGATCAAATGCCCATTGCTTAGTAATACCAGGAATAAGGGGGCATCTTCCAGAAATATATTAAGGATGAATACAAATGGAAGTACATCATTTCCTGAACTCTTTAATGCGTGGTATTATGTGTCTTTCCTATAACCCGCTTCCAATTTTGACTGTCCCCTCCCACAAAAAAAATTGTTTTCCGCCCCTGCAGAGCATCACGAACCTCATCACCACTTTGCAAATACTGAACAAGTATCACCCTCACAATCTTACATGGCTCCCCGATATTGCCAATGTGTCAATCCCCACACCCTCCACCGCTTCTGCAGAGCACTTACCACCATGCCCCGTAGATGAAGAGAGCACCCTTCTGCAGGGTAACTAAAAAAAAGGAGGAAACGATAAAGGGTGGGTGGACAGGAGTTAGAGGTGGGCAACAGAGGCGAACGGGTTGAAACCAACATAAATAATACTAAGTTGTTTTTTTGTTGTATATGCAGCAAAAGTAAAATGAAATGAAATTATAATAAAAAAAGACTTTATTGCATGAAATCAGTTACAACACAGACTTCTGTGCCTGTTTGCTCAGGAAAATGAATGGGAGGAAAGGAGGGGGGTGAGGGCTCTATCTTAAAATAAAAAAAATAGGAAAACAATAGGGGAAGGGGATTGGGTGGAGAATAGAGGAAACAGAGCTTATGGCACATAAAAGGATTTTAGTTTTTTTTGTTTTTAACAGTTCAAATTATATATATTTATATATAAAATAAAAAAAAAAAAAAAAAAAAAGAACAAAAAAATAAAATAAAAACAGAGTAAAATTACAGAGACAGGATATGGGTCGGAAAGTTCCAGGGAAGGCGAGTTTGTATCAAATTAACAGGGTGATCAAAACAATTAAAGATCCCTTCCCACCACCCCCTCCCTCCCCGCCATGCACGCACGAATACGCACTCACGTACATACACATTCACTCACACTCACTGGGCCCTCACTACACTTAGGGCTGGTACAGCTACTCTGCATTACTGCAGTGCCTACAGACTAAGGGCATAGGGATTGTTGCAGACTATTGTATTGTGTGCGAGCAGATCATTGCGCCAGGTTGAACCTGCGGTGGCGAGCTGGATTCCGAGATTTCACAGCATTTTGTGGTCGTACGAACTTTTGATGCTACAGTGTATACATAACTCCTTTTTGGGCCTTTTTTCAGGACGACCTGGTCAGACTTTTACACGCACGTTAACATTTTTTATTTTAGCGCCGCGCTCCAGAAAACCCATTTCGCGGGTTTGACGCTCAAGCGTTGAAGCGCTGTATCCTTGTGAGAATACAAGGACACGGCACGGTGGCCGGGGACCGAACTCGCGGAGCATCACCCTTCCTATAGGATCGCGCAGCAACCGATGGGAGAAGACCTTGCTGGGTGAGAAAACGTAGACTACGGAGGGTTCTTTCATATTTTATTTTCTATTTTTTTTTTTTTATTATTATTTTGTTAATTTTTCGCGGTCGGTGAAGGCAGCCATGCAATGTAATGTAAATGGGTCGGCCCAGCAGAGCGATATTAAAATACTACATAGAATGGTGTTTTATAACAAACTCATAAGAATACGTAATAAACCATGCAACTCCATGTGTGTGTCTGTATACGGCCCACCCGTACGTACACGTGGAAAGCGATATACAATGCAATGGATGTGCAGAATGGGAAATTAGGCTTTTTCAGGGGGACACGACTATTATTTCGCTAGGCTTTGATTACGTTCTACTGGATTCACGCCGAGCCGTTTTCTACGTCCGTATAGAGAAGGGGGGGATTAATACCTGAGTTTCAAGAGCAATTTGGGTGTACAAGGGACAAACATACACGCGCACACACGTACACAGCATGAAAATGTATACAATATTAAAAAAAAAAAAAAAGAAAATTAAGTACAATCATTGCAGGCACATAGAAATGTGTGTACAAAAACCATGGGCTGTCATGGAGCAGTCATTGCTGTATGTGAAATGCAGCCGACATGTACACAGTGAGCGACATCGGGTACGTGACATGCCGCACGTGTCTGCGGATGTACGCTCAGAACACTGACCACGTTTCGCTAATACGATGTCTCCTCTAATGGCCGCTGTGTAAATGTGACATCTTGCCTAATCGCGGCGCGCGGTAAAACGTTCCGGCACGTACGTAGTTGCATCTCTGCCTGGTACCCGATGACTGGACTCAAAGTGCAATGGCGGAAAAGGTGATTAGATGTAATAGTATAAAACAAGGCTAAATGGGCTCCCAAGAGCTGCGAGGGCATTTGGATTATATACACCAGGTAATCTCTACTTGCCGTAGCGATTTGTTTGCGCACACAATTAGCAATGTTCTGCGGCCCCTCTTCGCCCCGACACAAACAAGCACACTTTGCACTGTACCCAAACGCCTGTCTCTTGCGCGTGATCCTCATTCAATGCAGAGCGCTCCAGTCCCCCCCACTTCTCACAGAAAGTGGGTTATAGAGGGATAACCTCTGCTACCCCTCCCCGCCCACCCCAGAGAGTCTCTGCTTTTCCAAACTGCTCTGCCACGAGAGGAGGAAGGGGGGGTTGGTATGAAATCAGAAGGTTTTTTACTGCACGATAATCCATACTGAGGCCATGTGTCTCCTCTCGCATCAACACTTCTGGAGACTCCACGTTTCAATGTACAAAGGCTGGGATAAAAATACATGAGGGGCATAAACGTCAACGTCTCTTGTAAGGGTGGTGTCCCTTTTGCCCCTCAGCAGTGACATTAAAAAAAAAAAATGTTTTCAAAAAGAAAAAAAAAAAAAACCCTCGAGAAGGTGAAAATCATGGGACAGGGCTGAGTGGAGTAAAGTGGTGGAGGTGGTGACGGTGCGAAGATTGAAGTCTCAGGAGAACAAGTTCTGTTCAAATATTTCCATCAGGTCACTCTGAAAATTCATGTCTATAGAGGGGGCCATCTGCAGGAAGAAAGGACAAGAAAATGAGAAGCTGTCAGCACGATCTATACCGAACGCACTGACACCGTGATGCTTGGGGCTTACTGCCTGCCGCCGTCTTCTCTCCTGTTCTCTCCTCCTTTCCATCTCTCTCTGATCCATGATCGGCTGAGAGCTTTGTGTAGGCGGAGGAGCAGCAGGAAGAGTATTTTGCACATGCTGCTGCTGCTGCTGTTGTTGTTGCTGCTGCTGCTGCTCTTGTCTCCTACGAGCCTCTTCGTGAACTTTACGTGCTTGCTCCTGAGCATCATCTTCTTCCCGAGACCTAGAGGGAACAAGTTATATTAGAGGGTCAAGGTACATATAAACCAGCTTCCCGAAATAGAAGATATGCTCTTAAGTAGAAGTACACTTAAAGGGAAGGTGCCATCAACATTTTTTTTTTCCAGCAATTGAAAAAATATGAAGAATTAATGTTCACATTTTCTTAAAAAATATTATCATTTGTTTATAATTTAGTAAAATATGAAAAATAATTTGAAAAGGTTTGGCATTTCCACTTTTAAACACAAGGGGGAGCAGCTGCTGAAATTTGACAAAAACCTAGTGTACAACTAGCTCACATTACAGCACTGCAGTAATTATGGGCGGAGTCTGCTGACGTGTGTGATGTCTCCTCTCCTCCCCTTCTGGGTGTTTGCTAAGGGATAAGAGAGGATGATATTCAGGAACCAGTGAGCAGCCATTTTATTGGTGATTGCAAAGTTATACTGACAAGTAGACAGTCACCGAGGATGGCAGGCAGCAAGGATTCTGGGAGACATATGGTGGACGGAGCAGGATGACAGCAGAGTATTTCAGGAGAGCAGTGTGCTGGTCTATGGGGGGCACCCTGTTTGGTGTGCGGAGCAGCCAGGGATTTAGCTGTCTTTTATACACATGGATGGGCCGTCTGCTCCACAGAAATCCAGGAAACATTTCTGCTGATTGATAGCCTGTTCTGATCCAGACATTGCATGCAAAGACCCCATTCCCCTCCTCAGCTCCTGTCTTCTCCATCCTGTCCTGGCGATGTGTGAAAGCGAGACGACAGGCGCAGGCTGGGGGGAAATGTAGGCATATAGTAATGATAAACATGGGACCCCTCTCTTCAGCTGCCTCACCAGCCTTCCCCTGACTGCACCTAACTGGAGGTCCTGCTGCCCCCTCTATTACCCCAGACCCGTGTGCAGGTGCTCAGCCAGAACCACCCTAGAATGGGTCCCCTTTTTGAAGATAATACTGCCATAGTGTTCTCACGTAATACCGCCATAGTGTTCTCACATAATACCGCCATATAGATCACACAGTGCCACCATATAGATCACACATAATACCGCCATAGTGTTCTCACATACCACCATATAGATCACACATAATGCCGTCTCATACATCTCACATAATACCGCCATATAGATCACACATGATACCACCACATACGTCTCAGATAATACCGCCATATAGATCACACATAATACCATCACATGTCTCAGATAATACCGCCACATAGATCACACACAATACCACCATATAATTTTCACACAATACCGCCACATACATCACACATAATCCCACAATCTAGTTCTCATATACCGTCGTATAGCTTTTACATCATTCCACAATACTGATCAAAATAATACCGCCATATAGATCACATATAATACCGTCATAGATAACACATAATGCCACAATACAGCATGACAGCAGCAGCTCCTGTTATCGCACGCACTGAGCTGTGTGTGCAATGGGTAAAGACATGCGGGGGGGAGAGGAGTGCATAGGAAAGGATTAGATACACGGCTCAATAGACAGTATCACACAGGATAGGATTAGATACACGGCTCAGCAGTCGGTTTCACACAGTATAGGATTAGATACATGGGTCAGCAGACAGTATCACACGGGATAGGATTAGATACACAGTTCAGCACAGTATCACACGGGATAGGATTAGATACACGGCTCAGCACAGTATCACACAGGAGAGAATTAGATACACGGGCCGGCAGTCAGTATCACACGGGATAGTATTAGATACACAGCTCAGCACAGTATCACACGGGATAGGATTAGATACACGGCTCAGCACAGTATCACACAGGAGAGAATTAGATACACGGCCGGCAGACAGTATCACACAGCAGAGGATTACATACATGGTTCAGCAGTCAGTATCACACAGTATAGTAATAGATACACCACGGTCTGTTGCCCTTGATCAGTGGCTGCAGTGAGAGGCAGGGCGGGAGCAGCACAGAGGGACTCTCCCCTCCCCCGTGTTACCTCTGCAGCTCGTGATAAGAGGACATCAGACCGCAGCACTTCAGCCTCTCTAGGGATTCTAGAGATTACAAAGCAGCCAGGGCCGTATTTAGAGTTTCTGCTGCCCTAGGCACTTTTAGTGCTGCCTCCCCCATTGGTGAGTATGACACTATTGCCAGTGACTTTTGGCAAGAATCGCTGTTGTGAAAGTCGCCTTTTGCAGCAGATCGGGCAGTTTTTTCGCATCTGCCGCGTAACAGATCACTTACGGCAACACTGCGTTTGGCTTCATTCATTCCCTATGGGATTTGTGGCACTTGCTGTGATCTGGCAAATGCGGTACCATACCTCCCAACTCTTGAAGGGAAAGAGGTATAAAGGTTGCGTGTGCCGCGGCAAATTTTAGGCCACGCCTCTGACCACACCCATTTCACAACTAGTCACACCCATATCCAAGTCCCAACCACACCCATTTAGCACTGCTGATCACACTGTTTCATATACAATAATTATAACCAAAAAAATATGGCCACACAATGCTCCATACTGTATAATTGCCACACATGATGCTCCATACTGTCCATACTGTATAATGACCCCACATGATGCTCAATACTGTATAATGGCCCCACATGATGCTCCATACTGTATAATGGCCACACATGATGCTCAATACTGTATAATGGCCACACACGATGCTCCATACTGTATAATGGCCACAGTGCTCCATATTGTATAATGGCCACACATGATGCTCCATACTGTATAATGACCCCACATGATGTTCAATACTGTATAATGGCCCCACATGATGCTCAATACTGTATAATGGCCACACATGATGCTCAATAGTGTATAATGCCCCCCTCCCATCTTGTATGCATGGCTCATCTTCCTCCCATCCCATATGCATGGCTCATATCCCCCCACGTATGCATGGCTCATAATCCCCCCCGTATGCATGGCTCATATCCCCCTATGCATGGCTCATAATTCCCCCCCACCTCCTGTATGCATGGCTCATAATTCCCCCCCCCCCCGTATGCATGGCTCATATCCACCCCCCCCCCCAGCCCTCCTGTATACATGGCTCATATCCCCCCCACCTCTTGTATGCATGACTCATATTCCCCCCCATGCATGGCTCATCTCTCCACCCCCCCCTGTATGCATGGCTCATCTCTCCACCCCCCCGTATGCATGGCTCATATCCCCCTATGCATGGCTCATAATTCCCCCCCACCTCCTGTATGCATGGCTCATAATTCCCCCCCTGTATGCATGGCTCATATCCACACCCCTGTATGCATGGCTCATAATTCCCCCCCACCTCCTGTATGCATGGCTCATATCCACCCCCCCCCCCCCCGCCACCCTGTATGCATGGCTCATAACCCCCCCACCTCTTGTACGCATGACTCATATTCCCCCGTATGCATGGCTCATCACTCATCACTCCACCCCCCCCCCCCCCCATGCATGGCTGATCACTCCACCACCCCCCTCCGCTCTCCGATCCTTCTCCCATGGAGCGGGCGGCTTACCGTCCTCCTTCATCCCCCCTGTCCCTCATACTCACCTGTCAGCTGTCTCACACCGAGCGGGCGCGCCGACATCCCTCCGGCTCTGTCCCGACTCCCGGCGCACAGGCGCAGGCTCGCAGCACCCTCTTCCTGCATGAACGGTCACGTGATACAGCTCATTAAGGCTCATGAATATGCGCATATTCATGAGCCTTAATGAGCTGTACCACGTGACCGCTCACTCAGGACGCGCGACAGAAGCTGAGACCAGGCATCGCTGGAGCAGGGCGAGTATCGTCTTCAAGGAGGGCGGGGGGAGGCGGCGGTCGGATTCTGGGCCGGGGGTGGGGGGGTCTGGGGTTGGGGCGGTCGGGAGGTGAAAAAAAAAAAAAAAAAAAAAAACCTTGCTCACTTGCTCAGGTGCCGCCCCCCGCATCGTCCCCGCCCTAGGCACGTGCCCAGGAGTGCCTAGTGGCAAATACGGCCCTGAAGGCAGCATAGAAGAGGACAGGGAACGGCCGCTGACAGTGTGAAGGGGAGACAGATGGAGGTGCCCCTCCAACAGCGCAGCTCACAGGTACACTCCACTGTGGGCTGAAGAAAGATGGCGCTGACCTCCTGCCTCTGCTGTGATGTGGAGACAGCCCAGGGGGCGTGGCCAGATCACAGCAGGGAGCAGCTCAATGATAGGTATGGGGTCGGACGCCGACCGCAGCCTCCTATGCCCAGGGCTGCCGTATTTGCAGAGTGTAAGGTACACTCCACTGTGGGCTGAAGAAAGATGGCGCTGACCTCCTGCCCTCCTATGCCCAGGGCTGCCGTATTTGCAGAGTGTAAGGTACACTCCACTGTGGGCTGAAGAAAGATGGCGCTGACCTCCTGCCTCTGCTGTGATGTGGAGACAGCCCAGGGGGCGTGGCCAGATCACAGCAGGGAGCAGCTCAATGATAGGTATGGGGTCGGACGCCGACCGCAGCCTCCTATGCCCAGGGCTGCCGTATTTGCAGAGTGTAAGTGTCGTGCAGCAACACTTACACTCCTGCAAAGCAAAATGGCGGCGCCCAGTGGCTGCAAAAATAATTAATAATAAAAAAGATATTAAAGTTAAAAAAATTATTTTTGTATTAAAAATAATTGTTTATATAAACAATAATTTTTAATACAAAAACAAAATTACGGCACCTTCCCTTTAAAGGGTTGTCTGGATAAGTTGCAGCCTGAAAAAACACATCAGTCGAGACATGTGTCTCAACTATCAGAGGAGCAGCATCATGGACAAACATACCTGGATCTGCTCCAGATTGCGTCAGTCAATTCCCGTGTCTTGCTGTAAAGCTGTCAGAATTAGTAAGCAAAACTGAGCAAGATGAAGCTGGAGAGAACCCAGTTGTACCAAGTCAGCAGAGGAGATTGTTTCTTTTCTTCCTATCACAGCCCTGCTCTGCATCTGAGTGACCAGATCAGGTGTGTTTGATTACAATCATGCTTCTCTGACAACTGAGACACATCTAAAGTGATTTATCAGCAGTAAAAATATGGCAACAAAAACAAACAAAAAGGGGATAATAAAAGCTTGGATAACCCATTTACCAGAATGTCTTCACTGTTAGCCATAGCTCCATCCCACCCTACATCAGCCCTTTACACAGCTTTTTTAGAAAACCCTTCCACCCCCTGACGAAAGCAGCGTGCCGAAACGCGCGTTGGGGTGGATGCCATCCAGGTGCAAACGTGCTACATTATTTTGCGAGTTACCTCCTACCCTTGCATTAGTATTTTATAATTTTCCTTATGATTTCCTGCATGTTTTATCACACCTTTATTCAGTGCTTCTATTCTGATGTGCCAAATACTACATGATACACATATTTTCCATGTTATGGTAACATCATTAATTACACAATTTTGCGACTTGGTATTTTTATCTTTTCATGATATACGGCATTTTTTATTGTTGTTATAAAACGATTTGTTGCTATACTGCACTTAGCACTTTTTTCAATTTACTTAGGTTTATGTATTTTTTATATGTTTCTGATAGTATGCACTTCGTGTCATTGATTTTTGTGAGTGTATATATTTTTTTGTTCATATTTTACACATTATAGTGTTTTTCCTTTTGTTTTGTTTTTCTGTTTATACCCCTGGTTGTGCGTCCCTTCTTGTATTACGTCATATTTTAATTTTCCATTGCTACTTGCCACTTATTTTTTAACTGAATTGATTAAATAAAATGTTAATCATTTTAGACTATATAGTCAGATCCCCCCATCCTTTTTCTCTTGATTATGTAATTCTCCGACTGTCCACATTACATCACTTTGGTCCGGCTTCTTGGTTGTAGGGTTGTTAACTTATACGATTTTACATTGTGCATTTACCAGTCATCACAGGTACCCTTCACCACTACTTAGCAATTTCCTTTGTTGCCTTTTCTGCATCTGAGTGACCAGATCAGGTGTGTTTGATTACAATCATGCTCCTCAGACAGTTGAGACACGTCTAAAGTGATTTATCAGCCGTAAAAATATGGCAACAAAAACAAACAAAAAGGGGATAATAAAACTTGGATAACCCATTTACAATAATCTCTTCAGTGTTAGTCATAGCTCCACCCCTCTCTACATCAGCCCTCTTATACAGCTTTTTTAGAGGACCCTTCCAGCTGCAGATTGTAATAAAAAAAAAACAAAAAAAAAAACCCTCCCTTGGTCCAGCGCTCAGTCTCCGTCACCACTCCCTGTGTCTGTTAGCCTATGTGTACACAATGACTTTTAGACGTGTGAGAATCAAGCAAGTTTTTCAGGAGAAAATCTCTTCAGGACACATTGGTGTCTTTTGTCCTAAAGCAACTTTTTTGTTCTTTTAATTGCTTTGCGTCTTTAGAAACATAAATCAGAGAAAAGAAGCTCAAAACACTAAACATCCGCGCGTGAGCTGTTTTTACACTGCGGGTAAATAAGACCTTTGTTACGGAATGTAATACGACATGACTTATTAACCCCTTTCCGACATTGGGCGTAATAGTACGCCGATGTCTGACACCCTCCCTTTGATGTGGGCTCCGGCGCCTAGCCCAAATCCTTTCCGGCACGTCTGCTGTTTAGCATGCGCTTCCTGCAATCGCGCAGGAAATCCGCCCATCAGTAACCCTCGTCACCTGATCGCGGGTCACCAATGGGTTGGCATGACAAACAGAGGTCTCCTGCAGACCTCTATGGTTGTCACTGCTGGATTGCCATGAGTGGCGCCTGGTGGTCGGCGCTCACAGCAAGTCAGCAATTCTGCTACACACAGGTGATCTGATAATCGCCTGTATGTAGCAGAGCCGATCGGGATATGGCAGCTTCTAGTCTCCCATGGAGACTATTGAAGCATGCCAAGAGTTAAAAAAAAATGTTTTAAAAAATATAAAAAAAATATTAAAGTTCAAATCTCCCCTCTTTCGCCCCATTCAAGATAAAATTAAAAGATAAAATAAAATCAAACCTACACGTTTGGTATCGCCGCGTTCAGAATCGCCCGATTAATAATAAAAAAAAAAAAAGATTAACCCGATCGCTAAATGGCGCAGAGAGAAAAGTCAAAACGCCAGAATTACGTTTTTTTGGTCGCCGCGACATTGCATTAAAATGCAATAACAGGTGATGAAAAGATCGTATCTGCACCAAAATGGTATCATTGTCAGCTCGGCACGCAAAAGATAAGCCCTCATCCGACCCGAGATCACGAAAAAAGGAGATTTTTGTGTACTCACCGTAAAATCTTTTTCTCCGAGTCATCATTGGGGGACACAGGACGAATGGGTGTTATGCTGCTGCCACCAGGAGGACACTAAGTTAAACACACACAAAAGATTAACTCCTCCCCTGCAGTATACACCCACAGGCTGGACAATCCAGAGCCAGTTCGGTAACAAAGCAGTAGGAGTAAGCCAGTTAACAAACAGAAAACATGTCATAGTCAAAACACAGACTGAAAAGAACAATTGAGCCAACTAGGCTAACAGGGAGGGTGCTGTGTCCCCCAATGATGACTCGGAGAAAAAGATTTTACGGTGAGTACACAAAAATCTCCTTTTCTCCTACGTATCATTGGGGGACACAGGACGAATGGGACGTCCCAAAGCAGTCCCTGGGTGGGTCACCAGAAGTTATAAATGCTGAGCGAGCCTACAAACTACAGATGAGACACAGCCGCTTGTAGGATTCGCCTACCGACGGAAGCGTCTGCCGAAGCCTGAAAGTGCACCTGGTAGTGCTTCGTGAACGTATGTAGACTGGACCATGTAGCAGCCTTGCAGACCTGTGCTGCCGATGCCTGGTGCCGGATGGCCCAGGACGCGCCGACTGACCGGGTAGAATGAGCCTTGATCCCCGGAGGTGCGGCGTGACCCTTGACACGGTAGGACTCTTGGATGGCGGAACGAATCCACTTGGCAATGGAGGCCTTGGAAGCGGGTAGACCCTTCCGTGGCCCCTTCGGAAGAACGAACAAGGCGTCTGACCTACGGAGAGACGCAGTCCTGGAGACGTAACGTCTGAGACCCCTCACTAAGTCCAGAGTGTGGAGCGCCCTTTCCGTGCGGTGGGAAGGAGCAGGGCACAGTGAGGGAAGGACAATCTCCTCATTAAGATGGAAGGAGGAAACAACCTTCGGAAGAAAAGTCGGACATGTCCGCAGAACCACCTTGTCCTGGTGGAACACGAGGAAAGGAGGTCGGCACGACAGAGCTGCCAGCTCAGAGACACGTCTAATAGACGTGACAGCCACGAGGAAGGCAATCTTCCAAGACAAGAACAGCAAAGACACTTCAAGCAAGGGCTCAAAGGGGGGCTCTTGAAGAGCACAGAGAACTAGGTTCAGGTCCCATGGTTCCAAGGGCATCTTGTAAGGCGGAGCCATATGAGAAACACCCTGGATGAAGGTCCTGACCTGCAATCTGTTTGCAATCTTTCTCTGAAAAAGAACCGAGAGAGCAGAAATTTGGCCCTTAAGAGAGCTGAGAGCAAGACCCAAGTCTACGCCTGATTGGAGGAATTCCAAAATGTGAGGGATAGAAAAACGGAGGGGGAAACGTCCCCGCTTCCTGCACCAGGCGAAGTATGCCTTCCAGGCGCGGTGGTAGATGCGCATAGAAGAAGGCTTGCGTGCGCGGAGCATGGTAGATATCACCGTCTGGGGCAACCCCTTCTGCCTCAGTACCCAGGACTCAACGGCCACACCGTTAAACACAGGGCCTCTGAGTTCGGGTGGTAAATGGGCCCTTGAGACAGGAGGTCTGCGCGACTCGGCAGCCTCCAAGGTACGTCTGAGACCAGTTGAACCATCTCGGCATACCATGTCCTGCGCGGCCAGTCCGGAGCGATGAGAAGTACTGGGATCCGTTCTGCCTTGATCTTCCTGATCACCTTTGTCAGAAGAGGAATTGGGGGAAAGATGTATGGGAGTCTGAAACCCTGCCATGAGAGGACGAGAGCGTCGGCTCCGAAGGCTGAGGGGTCGTGAGACCTGGCCATGAAGACGGGAACCTGGCAATTGAGGCGAGATGCCATTAGGTCCACGTCCGGGGTCCCCCATCGAGAGCATATCTGGTGAAAGATTGCGGGATGGAGAGACCACTCTCCGGGATCGAGGCTGTGGCGACTGAGAAAGTCCGCTTCCCAGTTTTCCACGCCTGGGATAAAAACTGCTGAGAGTATGGAATGATGTGTCTCGGCCCAGCGGAGAATTAGCGTCACCTCGACCATGGCCGCCTTGCTGCGAGTGCCCCCTTGGCGGTTGATGTAGGCTACCGCAGTGGCGTTGTCGGACTGGACTCTGACCGCACGGCCGGAGAGGAACGGCTGAAAATGATGGAGAGCCAGTCTGATTGCCCGAATCTCTAGGATATTGATGGGCAGCTGGGACTCCTGCGGAGACCAGCGACCCTGAGTCGAGTGGCGCTGGAACACTGCACCCCAGCCGAAGAGACTGGCGTCCGTTGTGACAACCAGCCAATGCACCGGAAGGAAAGACTTCCCCCGAGTCAGGGAGGACCTCTTGGTCCACCACCTGAGGGACTGTCTGATTGGGCGAGAGAGAAGGAGACGGCGGTCGAGCGAGGCGGGATTCCTGTCCCATACTGCCAGAATGGCGTGTTGTAAGGGACGGAGATGAAAAACCGCAAAGGGCACTGCCTCCATTGCCGCCACCATCCTGCCGAGTACCCTCATGGAGAAGCGTAGGGAGTGAGAGCGAGGTTGAGTAAGCTTCCGGACTTCTCTCTGAAGAGTGGATACCTTTTCCGGAGGCAAAAGTACTAGACCCTGAGAGGAGTCTAAGATCATTCCCAGGTAGGATATGGTTTGGGCCGGGACTGGGGAAGATTTTTTGAAATTGATTTTCCAGCCCAGACGCAAAAAGGTATTTATAGTGACGTCTACCGCTTCTGAACAGGACCGGAAAGAGGGGCCTTTTATGAGGATGTCGTCCAAGTAGGGCAACACCACTATGCCTCGAGCATGTAGAATGGCCACGGCAGCTGCCATGACCTTGGTGAACACCCGAGGAGCAGTGGCCAGCCCGAAAGGTAGGGCGACAAACTGAAAATGGTGCCCCTGGACCGCGAAGCGGAGGAAGCGCTGATGAGACGGTAGGATGGGAATGTGCAAGTAAGCGTCTTGAACATCTAGAGATGCAAGGAACTCGCCCTCTTCCAGAGAGGCAATTACCGAGCGGAGGGACTCCATACGGAATTGACGTACACGGACGTACTTGTTGAGGAGCTTGAGGTCCAATATTGGACGTACTGAGCCGTCCTTCTTTGGTACAATGAAAAGATTGGAATAGAAACCTTGGTACCTCTCGTTCTGAGGTACCGGGATGATGACCCCGTCTTCCCATAGCGATCTTATGGCCTGAAAATACTGACGGACCCTTGCTCTGGGAGGAGGGGACTGGAAGAAACGAGATGGGGGAAGAGAGACAAACTCTATCTTGTAACCGAAGGATACCAGTTCGCGGACCCATCGGTCGGGAACTACCGAGAGCCACGCGTCCCGAAAGAAGAGTAGGCGGCCGCCAACTCTGTCGGTGTCCTTTGGCGTCTGCCAAGAGTCATTGAGGTGGAGACCTGTTAGGTCTGGGCCCCCTGGACCCCTGTTGTCTGGGTCTGCCTCTCCAAGAGGGAGAAGGTTTGTAAGATGGCTGGGAGGTTCTGTCCTTGCGCTGACCTCTCCCGGCGCCGGGTGGCGCGGAGGGAGGATTGGACCAATTGGAGCCGAAACGGAAATATCGGCCTCGGCCCTGTTGGTTGCGAAAGGGGCGAAAGGTCCGTTGCTGGGGAAGGAATTTGCTCTTTCCCCCTGTGGAGTCTGCGATTATTTTATCTAGTTTGTCCCCAAAAAGGCGTTCGCCCTGGTATGGAAGGGACGTGAGAGATTTTTTGGATCCTGAGTCCGCTTTCCAGTCCCTGAGCCAAAGGGATCTGCGGATCGTGACAGCATTGGCCGCTGCCTGTGAGGCACAGTTGGCCGCGTCTAAGGATGCGGAGACTACAAAGTCCCCCGCTCTGGCAATCTGAGTGGCCAGGTGTGAAACCTCGAGGGGTAAGTCGGCGTGTAGTGCTGTAGAGGCTAAAGACTCGGCCCAATGGGTCATGGTTTTTGCAACCCATGTGGCGGCAAAAGAAGGGAAGAGAGAAGCCGAGGAAGCTTCAAAAGCCGAGCGAGCCATCTGGTCAATTTGTCTATCAGTGGGATGCTTGATGGACGCGCCCTCGGAGGAGGATAGAACCGCCTTGGTGGCTAGCCGCGACACTGGCGGGTCCACGGAGGGTGACTGAGACCACTCCTTAGCAAGGTCCTGAGCAAACGGATACTTCAATTGCATAGCCTTCTGACCTGAGAAGCGTTTATCCGGACGGACTCTGTGGAGATCGACAATGTCCTTGAATTGAGGATGCGTAGGAAAAAATCTATGAGCCTTTGTGGTTCGCCCGAATGACACGGGATGAACCGCCTTGGACGGGGTTTCCTCCTCTAACTGTAGCGTCTGACTTACCGAGTCTATGAGAGAATCTAGGGTCTCTTGGTCGTGACGATACTCTGGGGAACCGGACACGCTGGATGCGTCGTCCAGAAAGGATTCCCTGCTATGAGCTGGGGATGAGTGACGAGAGACTTCGCTCTCTGAGCCGGAGGGCTGATCACGGACCGGAGATATTACCCTGGACTTCTTTCTAGATGAGAGAGGGCTTCTGGAAACGGTACGACCTCTAGGCCGAGAGGGGTTTTTAGGCCGCGTTACATCATCCGTGGAAGCGCCCTGGGTAAGGGACGGGTCACGGAGGGACTGTATCGTCCTTTCCAAGGATGCCACAGATCGAGCAAGGGAGGACGCCCATGCGGGGGTACTAGGCTCACTACATTCCGGGTCAGAGGCCGGAGTATCCTGTGCCGCAGACATTTCGCAGGCGGAGCACAGCGGGGTAGTGTGACCTCGGGGCAGAGATACCTTGCAGGAGGTGCACACAGCAAAAATAACAGAGTGGGTCTTTCCAGTCCGTTTTTGCTTAGACTGTGACATCTTTGCCATAAAGTGAGCGTACTGGCAGGGGAAGAGACAATCCTACTGAGTGCGTCTCACCAAGTTCTGCGGTGCTTGGCAGGGAGATCCTGAAGTCCTGTGCGCTGTGGTGCTGCAGAGCCGCCAGCGCACTTCCTGGTCCAAGATGGCCGCCGAGATGTGAGAAGGGCGCTTCTCGGGAACGAGAAGCGCCCAGAGAGAGAGAGAGAGAGGGAGGGGGGCGTGTCGTGGGCGGGCGGTGGATTCCCTGCTATGCGCGTATCCTGCTGTATGAGGGAGGGAGTCTGATTGTCCGTGTTGGAGTCCGGCCCAGGGCCGGTAAACTGTGCCACCGCCCTAACAGAGCGCCGGATTGCCCGCCATGCCTCCATTATAAAGCTGCCCCGCGGCTGCAGCGCCGCATTAGAAAGAGGATAAGGGATCCCTGAACGGGCGGTCCCCTGTCAGCTGGTCGGCCCCCGCACTTACCTTGTGCGATGGGGCCGATGCTCCATCCACCTTCACCTTAGTAGGGAGAGGGTGGAGAGCTTCTGCCGCCGTGCAACATCCGCTATGTTCAGTGGTGATGCAGTGGGCGGCTGCACGGACGCCATGGCATTCTGTCCGGCTGTGCCCTGGCTCCAGGAAACTTAGGTGGATGATTAGTCCCCGTGGTCGCCTGACAGGGAGGGAGGGAGATCGGAACGCTAAGGAACCGTCGCCACACTGGAAAGTGAGCCAGGGCTGGCATCCATCGTCGCGGGAAAGGATACAGGAGGAACGCTCCATGTACTTGCCCGTTGTTGGTGCGGGAGAGATCAGAGCTGAAAATTTGCCTGTCGCTCCCTTCCGTTAAAAACAAAAATTGGTGGGGTCCTGAGGACCCAAGTGCCTCCTGAGACACTAAGTAAGAACTGGCTCTGGATTGTCCAGCCTGTGGGTGTATACTGCAGGGGAGGAGTTAATCTTTTGTGTGTGTTTAACTTAGTGTCCTCCTGGTGGCAGCAGCATAACACCCATTCGTCCTGTGTCCCCCAATGATACGTAGGAGAAATGGAGACGCTACGGGTAGCGGAAAACGTAGTTTTGTTTTCTTTGTTTTTTTTTTTAAACAAAGTTTGGATTTTTTTTTTCACCACTTAGATAAAAAAAAAAGAACCTAGACATGTTTGGTGTCTATGAAATCGTAATGACCTGGAGAATCATAATGGCAGGTCAGTTTTAGCATTTAATGAACATAGTAAAAAAGCAAATAAAAAAAGAACTGTGAGACTGCACTTTTTTTGTGCAATTTCACCGTACTTGAAATTTTTTTCCCGTTTTACAGTACAAGATATGTTAAAACTAATGATGTCTTTCAAAAGTACAACTCATCCTGCAAAAAACAAGCCCTCACATCGCCATATTGACTGACAAATAAAGTTATGGCTCTGGGAAGAAGGAGAGCAAAAAAAGAAAACACCAAAATTAAAATACCTCCAGGGGTTAAATCTCAATTTAAAAAAAAAAAAAAGGTCAATAACATTAAAATTTGCTAAAATTATATTTCATATGTAATCAGAATTCTGAATTGGAAACTTCTACCTTTTATGCTAACTATCCTAATCCTAGCACTAGTCTAGCCTGATTGGCTATGGTTGCAGTCTGTGGATCCTTCAGAGCAAATGAAGACAGAGTAAAGGCATTAAGAGGTCCAACTTCCCGTTTCGTAACTCACTATTGCCCCAGCCCCCTGATGAAGCCTGTCAAGGCGAAACTTGTTGGGATGGCTATGACTTATTTTTTAGCTGCTTCAGTGACTCTTGTGTATAGTAATTATGATACTTACCTTATGATCCATTGTTGGGCTTTTATTACCCGTCTTACACTGCAGGGCATATTTTCATTTTTTTTTAGCGCTGATGTTCTGATAGCAGTAGAAGTCTTACCTCATCCTCTCCTGCTCTCGTCGCATCCTCTCGGCTTGTTCAGCCTGGAGTTTTAGAGCCTTCTCCCGCTCTTCCTTCTCCCGTGCTACTCGTCTAAATTGCTCAAAGCTATCGCTGGATGACTTCCCAGCTGCTGTGGGGGTGACTGGAGTCTTGTGCACTAGACTCGCCCATGATCCCATTTTTTTAATTTTCATATCCTGGAGAAAAATGTGACATGTCACAAAAGAAACATGAATTGAACGTTAATGTATGCATAGTACAAACACGCAAAGGCACTGTGCACACTGCATTCATTCGTCCCGATAAACACTGCAGAGCACGGCAGAGAAAATAAGCAGCATGGTGAAGTATGAAGAAAGAATGGGATAAATAACTGGTGGTGGCGCTAGACTATCCTCCACCCTCCATGTGACTTTCCCAGGTCCATTAAATGTGGTGGTGTTGGACTCAGGCTTGGCTTTGTGAAGGGTAATACAATAATCTTTTGAAAAAAATGTATTCATATTACCTTTTTAGGGGCCACTGGCGTCTTGGGCTCCTGCTTTTGCTTCTCTTTCTCAAGTATTCCTTGAGGAGGGATGCTCTGCTCTGAGGATCGCACAGGGCGGCTACCATCAATCGGTTTCATCTCTGGCCCTGAATAGGGGAGAAGTCACGTATTAGGCTGATACAAACATGAGACCTGAAGAGCCAGCATCACAATCACACCCTCTCTCATGTCCCCAAGTCTAGCAAGAGATGTAGAGGATTGCAAAAGGTTTAAGTGGACGCAAAAGGAAAATGTAAGAGATGGGGAAAAAAGTAAAGGGGTAATGCTGCGTCCATGTTTTTCACACAATTTGGTCATCTTAGGTGGAGAGATTGCTCCTGCACACCAAGCCACCATCCAATGCCTGGGAGATCTCTTGTATGGCTCTTAGTCTCATTGAGAGGACATCAGTGCCGGGTGTTGGAATGATCCTCTGAGTGCAGGGTGTTATCCGAGCATCTGGGCGTGCTCGTATATTATGTTCCTGTCCCAGCGGCTGCATGATTTGCGGATTTTAGACAGCTTCAACACATGTGGGGATTGCCGGTTTGCTAAGGAATCAATGAATGTGTTGAGACTGTTCAACAGCTGCAAATTATGCAGCTGTGGGGACTCAAACATAATATACGAGTGCGCCCAGATAACACCCGAGCGTGCTTGGATAAGGCGTTATCAGAGCACGTTCGCTCATCACTAGAAGGAGCCATTCTACCTAGCAAAGAGTGGTCTCTGATCGCTCATTGAGGAGAATCTCTAAACATACAGTAAAGGCTGGAGAAGGATCAGCCATCACTGGGCATCATCTGAATACTTTGTATGTGCGACATAAGTGACATATAATAATAATATAATAATAATTTTTATTTATATAGTGCCAACATATTCCGCAGCGCTTTACAAATTATAGAGGGGACTTGTACAGACAATAGACATTACAGCATAACAGAAATCACAGTTCAAAACAGATACCAGGAGGAATGAGGGCCCTGCTCGCAAGCTTACAGACTATGAGGAAAAGGGGAGACACGAGAGGTGGATGGTAACAATTGCTTTAGTTATTTGGACCAGCCATAGTGTAAGGCTCGGGTGTTCATGTAAAGCTGCATGAACCAGATAACTGCCTAAGTATGTAGCAGTACAGACACAGAGGGCTATTAACTGCATAAAGTGTATGAGAACATGATGCGAGGAACCTGATTGTTTTTTTTTTGTTTTTTTTATAGGCCACACAGGGATAGTTAGGTTAATGCATTGAGGCGGTAGGCCAGTCTGAACAAATGAGTTTTTAGGGCACGCTTAAAACTGTGGGGATTGGGGATTAATCGTATTAACCTAGGTAGTGCATTCCAAAGAATCGGCGCAGCACGTGTAAAGTCTTGGAGACGGGAGTGGGAGGTTCTGATTATTGAGGATGCTAACCTGAGGTCATTAGCGGAGCGGAGGGCACGGGTAGGGTGGTAGACTGAGACCAGAGAGGAGATGTAGGGTGGTGCTGAGCCATGGAGTGCTTTGTGGATGAGGGTAGTAGTTTTGTACTGGATTCTGGAGTGGATGGGTAGCCAGTGTAATGACTGGCACAAGGTAGAGGCATCGGTGTAACGGTTGGTGAGGAATTTGATCCTGGCTGCAGCATTCAGGACAGATTGGAGTAGGGAGAGTTTGGTAAGAGGGAGGCCGATTAGTAGAGAGTTACAATAGTCCAGACGAGAATGAATAAGTGAAACAGTAAGAGTTTTTGCAGAGTCGAAAGTAAGAAAAGGGCGAATTCTAGAAATGTTTTTGAGATGCAGATAAGAAGAGCGAGCCAGTGATCGGATGTGGGGGGTAAATCAAAGCTCGGAATCAAGGATGACCCAAGGCAGCGGGCATGTTGCTTTGGAGTAATGGTGGAACCGCACACGGAGATGGCAATGTCAGGCAAAGGTAGGTTAGTAGAGGGAGAGAACATGAGGAGTTCAGTTTTTGACAGGTTCAGTTTCAGATAGAGGGAGGACATGATGTTAGAGACAGCGGTAAGACAATCACTGGTGTTTTCTAAAAAGGTCGGCGTGATAACAGGAGAAGAGGTGTATAATTGGGTGTCGTCAGAATAGAGATGGTACTGGAAACCAAATCTACTGATTGTTTGTCCAATAGGGGCAGTATACAAAGAGAAGAGGAGGGGGCCTAGGACTGATCCTTGAGGAACCCCAACAGTAAGGGGAAGGTGAGAGGAGGAGGAACCAGCAAAACATACAGTGAAGGATCGGTCAGAGAGATAGGAGGACATCTATAGTGACATCTGCACTCACGTGGCTGGTCATGGCTGGAACCTTTAAGGGACTCTGGAAGTTTGTGGGGTTCACTCCTCATGCCAGGAGAGAAGCCTTCAGGCCTCAGAGAGGGTGAATGGCGCTTTTGTTCTTTTACCACGAGTGGCTGAGGCTGCAACACTGATGATCCTCTCATTTCCTGAAGGAGTAAACAAGTGGATTAGAAGAAGTAAAAAGAAAACCTGCTGAAAAAAAGACACACAGAGCAGAGATGCAATCGGATTTACCTGCTTCTTAGGCTGCATGGCCTGCGGTGACGGTGGATGTGGCATGCCGGCAAATGGAGCCACCTGTGGTGAATGGAGGAGAAGCGGTGATGGAGCCTCTCTCATGTGACCTGGACAGAACAAATTGGGTAAATAACACGTAGCACAGAAAGGGCCCGCTTCATGAGTCGTCATCCCTTTGGCAAATACCTGGCATGCCCCTGATCTTCTCACCTCCAGGGTACGGCTCTGATTTCTGCTGCCGAGGTGACGGGTGATGGTGTTGTATCACTTGTTGCTGCTTGGCCTGCTGGTGTTGCGCCAGCTGTTGGTGCGGAGGAACCAAGGGGCTTTGTAGAGCTGGGTGTTGTGAGGAGGGTGGTGTCGGCCCTGGCGGCTGCTGTTGGGACGTTGCAGGAGGACTCTGTAACTGATGCACATGGGGAGGAGGAGGCGTAGGTTGGGGGGCAGTGCTTATAGAGGAAGAGGAAGGAGAAGGGTAAGGCAGGTTCGGCAGGTGACGCACTGACTGGGGAGGGACGGTCAGTGGGGCTTGATTTTGCACTTTGACAGAAGGGAGGAGCGGCTGCAGGGGAGACTGAGCGGGAGTATGCTGCGATTTCTGTAGTTGCTGCAGGTAAAGCGCCATCTGTGCAGGGCCTAGATGCATAGGGGAAGGATGGAGATCGCTGTTGGGAGACGGTGGACCATCATCTTCTAAAAGCACATGGGGGGGCTGTGGATGGTGGTGGTGGGAATGAGAGACTGGTTGGTGATGCGTCTGTGGTGGAGTGGGTGAAGCTGATGGTGGTCGGATAGGTTTTGGGGGGAGAGCAGCTGCACGGTTTGAAGGGCGAGAGGGTTGCTGGGGCATGGCGTTGTGCAGAGCTGTAAATAAAAAAATATATATGATCAGTCACAGAACATGTTCTCACACTTGGTGCAGTCAGTGTACGAGCAAGACAGAAATGCAGTTTACCTGGCGGACTAACAAGAGCATGTTGGTTGAGATGAGGCGGCGAAATGCGTTCCGGCTGACCACCTGTTAGATGTGCTGGAAGATCAGGTGCCGGGATGTGCAGACCTGCCTGCCCATAGTGAGCAGAAACGGCTTCAAAAACACTAGCAGGATGGAGAGGAAGATGAAGGGATGGATGGGACGCATCCAGGCTGGGAGGAGGAACGTAGGAGGGCGGAGGGATAGGGGAGGGTGGCTTCAAGGCGTTGGAAGGGGGTGCAAGAGACGGCTGAGGAGGGTGGGACTGATGATGATTCTGTAGAAAAAAAAAAACAAATAAATGAAAAATTAACAAAGAACTGGACCCAAATGTGCACACAAAATTCACACTGTGTCCCTCTTTGCAAATCCTGAGTTTAGTGAGCAGTCTAGCGAGCTGCGGCCACACAAAAGATGACCGCCATCGCTCCCCTCCCCCGTGGTGGCGCACGTGTTTACAAGGAAGAGAAGGACGCTGCTAGAGTCATGGCCGGATGTTACAGCACCATCATCTGACAAAGAAGAATATAGCAATCATGTGACACCACCACTGGGATGGAAACAAAGCACGCAAAAAGGGATGAAACTTGTCATATTCACATTGCCATTCAGGAGACTATCAGCCATTCATCTTCCAGAGGAACCCTTATGGACCCCCGTTATATGGACCCCCGTGTCACTGGGGTCTGACAGCTGCCATTCAGTCTTCTGATGGATCCAACACAAAATGGTGCTTTCTATGATACATGAACGCCACATGCAGGTGGGAACACAGCCTTCATCTACCTGTTCATTACTGCAGGAAAGTTGTCCATCTTTAGAGCATTTTTTCTCACATTATTTTTGCTATTAAATTTAATTATAAATGTTGCACAGTTTGGCTTTTTTATAGGCTCCTTGTTACTACGGGGTGATAAAAAATTATTCTAAAGACTCAGCATTCATAAACAATAATGATAACAAAAACAGCGCTGTTTGTATCCCTCCGAGTACCTGTAACTCCGTGGGACCCAGGAGCTGCTCCTCACTGCTCCCCCTCCATTATGGGACGTTATGTTACAGATCAGGAGACGTGGTCTGCTCACTGCTTCTAGTAGCAGCAGCTCCCTGATGATGTCTCCTTGTCTGCAGGGCTACTAGCACTGAAGCTCCAGTGTCACACGGAGTTACAGGTACTCAGAGGGTTATACACAGCATTGTTCAGCTTATCTTTATCGTTTCTGAATGCTGGGCGATTAGAATAATTTTTTAGCTCCCCTCACTACCCCTTTAAATTTCAATGAGCACACTGACTGATCCTCCGTAAGCTCATTTTTGCCGTCAACACTCGAAAGTGCATCAAAGGGACGATATAAGGCAAACGGTGCAACATTTATAATGACACCCAACTGCAAAAATTATTTGCAGAGCCAAATTCTAGCATTTAAAAAAAAGTCTGTCACCCCTAAATAGCATTGTAAATCACCTCAATGGTGACATAGAGGATTTAGCCCCTATAAAAATCATCCTAGCACTGTACCCGTTACTGGCAAGTGCTTGAGAAAGTTAGTTTGTATGCAAATTAGGGGGCTTCAGTGCACCCTCGGTGTGGCCAAGAGCTCAGTGTGCCCTCGGTGTGGCCAAGAGCTCAGTGCACCCTCGGCACGGCCATGAGCTCAGTGCACCCTCGGTGTGGCCAAGAGCTCAGCGCACCCTAGGTGTGGCCAAGACCTCAGTGCACTCTCTGTGTGGCCAAGAGCTCAGTGCACCCTCGGCGCGGTCAAGAGCTCAGTGCACCCTCGGCGTGGTCAAGAGCTCAGTGTGCCTCGGTGCGGCCAAGAGCTCAGTGCACCCTCGGCGCGGCCAAGAGCTCAGTTTGCCCTCGGTGCGGCAAAGAGCTCAGTGCACCCTCGGTGCGGCCAAGACACTTAAGTCATCTTTCTTTTTAAAGTTTTTGTTTTTATTTCCAGATTTTTTTTTAGACAGATTCATGAAATGCGATTTTTAGCAAATGCTGCACTTTTTGGCACATCTCAATCTAATCCCTGCCTGGAGTAAAGTTTCTGAAAGAATTTTCAATTTGGCGCACTTTCTTGGGGATTTTTTTTAAAAGGATTTGTGCTATTTAGTGAGGAAAGGCCACACAAAGAAAAAAAAAAAAAAGGTCTGAACACAAAAATAAAGAACATTGTTGATTTTGGGAGAAAATCATGGACAGAGTCCGCTACTTAAGAACTTGGCGCAAAAAACATCAGCAAATATTACGAGACAAAGAAAGAAAAACCAAAAAAAGTGACTTCAATAAATCACAAGTGATGAATTGGGCATTGAGTCTTAAGATTAGGTAGCCACAACCTCAGTGTGTCATGGATGTGGCCAAGATGTGTCGGGGGAGCAGTCTGGTTGGTCTGCTGCTCTCTATAGTGAGGATTACCTTTCTGGACTCTCTCCCTGAGTGGCTCTTTTTCTTCTGTTTTGGGGCCATTTCTGTAAATATAGAAGAAATTGTAATAAGGTTGTTTACTGTGCTAGGTTTTCCTGTACCCATACAGTTTATATGTGATCTAACCTGGGTCAGATTCTTCGCTGTCTGAAGTGCTGGACTCGCTGGAGCTTTCCGATTCTGAAGAGGAGAAGCCTTTCCCTTTACCAGAGCCAGAAGTCGGAGCCTCAATTTTATCTGGGAAATAGAACAGCAGCTTCAGGAAAAAGCAGTGAGCAGGCCAGAAGACATCAGTCATCCCACATGTATTCCCCAATATATGACACCAACATTGGACCCTTAAATGGAGAATGGCCAACCCCAGCAGGAGCAAGGCCAACCCCAGCAGGAGCAAGGCCAACGCCAGCAGGAGCATGGCCAACCCCAGCAGGAGCATGGCCAACCCCAGCAGGAGCATGGCCAACCCCACCAGGAGCATGGCCAACCCCACCAGGAGCATGGCCAACCCCACCAGGAGCATGGCCAACCCCACCAGGAGCATGGCCAACCCCACCAGGAGCATAGCCAACTCCACCAGGAGCATGCTGCTGTTACAGATGACCTCACCTTGAGGCTTCCGCTTCTTTCTCAGGCAAGAGGTGACGTATCTCTCCAGTTCTCGCAGAGTGGACGGTTTCAGAGTCTCAAAGTCTATTTCAATCTCATCTGGGTTTGAGTTTTTAAGGGATGGTTCCCGGGACTGGATAATGTAAACTACACGACCCAGCTTCTCCCCTGGAAGTTTATTAATGTCCAGGCTCAGCTGGCGTTTTTCCTCGTAAGACATGGGCCGGCATCTCTGCGTTTCCTCTTCTGAAGACTCACAGGGAGCAGGTGGTGGTGCAGGTCGGGGAGGGCGGGCCACTGGTAGGGGCGCTTCTTTCTTTATACTATCATGACAAAAGGAAGAGGCAAAAACATGAAATTACCATCACCGGAACAAGGCAAGGAAAGGGATTCTGAAAGGAAATACATATATGCAGGTGGAGGGGGGGGGGGGGAATAAAAATTATTGTTATAATTCATTTCTCATAAATATATATAAAAATATAAATCATATTGTATAACAAAACACCCTTTGCCCCCCCCCTGATCATGAAAGATAAGTTTAAAGGGATATTTCCAGCACTAAAGGAAACACAAGTTTTAGAGATTGGAAATTATTTGAATCTTTCTCACTTTTGCTTGTGAAACTTGCATCCAATATTAATAGTGGACTCCAGGATAATGAAATGGGGAACACACTACATTTTGCAGTGGATTTCAGACAATGCCACATTAAAGGTCATATTCACAGTTTTACATGGAAACCAGTTGATCGTTGTTGTTTAACCCTTGGCCGGGCTTCACTAGGGTTAGTATCGTACCTTGGTGTTCCCACTGGCGCTTGAGCACTTTTCTTGGGTTTCTTAGCTGGAGGTTCTCGAGCTCTGTTCTTACGAGGCTCCTCAACCTCTTCCTTTCTTTTGTGCTTCTCCTTGCGCTTCTCGCGTTCCTTTTTCTTTGGTTTGTTTGGCTGCGGCTGAGAGAGGGCCGCTAATTGCTCGTGTACAGCTTTCAACTACAAGAAGAAATCAGGATGCGTTAAATCCCTTTTTACTGCCTACTTCCCAGCAGGAAAGTGTCAGGACGGAGCAAAATGACCTTTCTGTGCTCACCTGCTCCTGAAGCTCCGCTAACCTCTGCGCTCTCTCCTCTTCACTATCGGAGCTACTTTCACTATCGGAAGAGCTGTCGCTGCTACTATCGCTAGAGATGTGAGAGGGACCTTTGATGGAGGGAGCAGGAGGACCAGGGCTTGGCGAGGGGGCTGGCGCAGGCGTTTCTTCAGGCTCATCCGGCATCTTGGCAAATTTCATTTCAAACACATCCTTAAAAAGAAAAAAAAAAGATTTTTTTATTATGGAAAGCAAATATAACAGTTTAACACCTACTGGCCCCAGTTCTTGCAAGCAATGGATTTTCACAATGCATGCTCCACTTAGGCAAGCTCCCCATTTCCAAACTCCCAGGGACCCCATACACAGATGCTGCTGACACACATTCCTGTCCAAATTGCCCTGCCAGTCGCTGATCGTCACCCCAAACTTTACCTGCAGTTTTCGGGCCATGGCTACCACCTCATGGTCTGGTGGGTTATACTTGTAACAGTTAGAAAACATAAGCCGCACATCAGCGGCAAACTCCTGGGCATCTCGGTACTCCGTATTCTCCAACTTGCCCTGTGGCAACCAAAAGACATTAGCTGGTCACAAACTGTGCAAAAAAAGGCAGAGGTGGGACATATCTGACCCGTACATTACACCTAACACGTGCTTAGTGTTATGCAGATACTAGGATACTACTCATAGATTGGCAGTCATTTCTCAGGTGTAGCCATAGTTGTATTCTATGGCTAGTGCCATGTGGGGCTATCAGAATCTTGTCAATATTCCATCATTTGACAGCGAGGATTAACCCCTCAACGACCAGGGGTATTTCAGTTTTTGCGTTTCCATCCTTTGCTCCCATTATTCCCAGAACCATAACATTTTAGTTTTCCGTCAATATGGCAGTGTGAGGGCTCGTTTCTTGCTGGACAAGTTTTACTTTTGAACGACACCATTGCTTTAATCATATCGAGTTCTGGGGAAAAAAAATCTTAAGTGCAATTCCACATTTATTTTTTTTACCAAGTTTACTAAATGCAAAAACTGACCTGTCATTATGATTCCCCAAGTCATTACGAGTTAGTACACACCGAACATGTCTAGGTTTTTTTTTTTTACTGAAGTGGTGGGAAAAAAAATCCAAGGTTTGTAAAAAAAAAATAAATAATAAAATAATAATAAATATGGCGCCATTTTCCTAGACAATTGCATCTCCATTTTTCTGAGTCAGGACGAGGGCTAATTTTTTTTGGAGTACCCAAGCTGACGTTTTTATTGATACCATTTTGGGATAGATACAATGTTTTTATTACCTGTTTTTATTGCCAGTAATTCTGGAGGTTTGATTTTTTTTTCTTGTTACAGTTTACTAATTGGAATAATTATTTTTATATCTTGATAGACCGGGCGTTTCTAAACGCGGTGATACCAAATAGGTGTATTTTTTTTTTCCGCTTATTTTGAATGGAGCATAAGGAGGTGTGATTTGAGCTTTTATATATTTTTAAACTTTTTATTTTTTTACTTTTTCAATAGTCTCCATGGGAGACTAGAAGCTGCGATCTTCTGATCGATAGTGTTGCACATAGCAGGGCTGCAGCGAAGCTATGTCTAACAAAAATGCTCATCTGCTTTCTCGTACAATTCGGCAATGACAACCACAAGGGTCTCCTGCAGACCCCAGGTTGTCATGCCAACCTATTAGCGCCCCACAATCGTGACAGGTGTGCCGATGAGCGGAGCCAAGTTGCGCATCTGGTTTGTGCGAGTTAAATGCCGCTGTCAGATTGACAGTGGTATTTAACTAGTTAACAGAAACAGGTGTATCACGATTAGGGGGACATGACAGCTGATCAGATCAGAGAGACAATATATGACGGATATACACGTCATAGGTCATTAAGGCATTTTCCCATACCTTGATGGTAGTCAGGTCCATCGGATGCTTGATGATATCGCAGTAGTCGTGTAGCCCGAGAGCGTCCACATCCACCGGTTTATAGAACGGCCAGGCATAGGCAGTGTGTTTCTTTGCAAACATTTCCCGGACGATTCCGGTACAATGGCGCAGTTGCTCGGAGATTTTGGTGCTGCTATTTGCTGGGATAGATGCTGGACCTGCAGCAGTTTGTAAGACAGGAGGTGCGGGAAGCTGGGAGTCAGGCACCTCAGTCTTCTTTGTAGGCCGAGCCTGGCGACCGCTCTCCCGTCGCGGTGCAGGCTTGGGTGGCTTAGAGTCACTAGGAAGCGGAGAAGATTCATTGAGCGGATCATGGGCGGTTGGAGTCGTGGTGTCAGCTTTCCTTTTAACCCCTTTCTATAGTGGAAAAAACATAAGTCAGTAGCGGAATGAATCACGTAATTAATCTATTACGTAAAGAAGCTCTAGCAAGATTTATAATTTTATTTTGGCCCTGCGTTGTATCAATGGCAGACTATAGTAACCCATCTTCATAATCAGCCTCATTGAACTCACCGTTCTTCTCACCTTTACGGGCTGGGTAGCAGTTGGGATGATGGATGGATGAGTCTGTACAGGCGGTGGAGCAGCGGGTATTGTCGTGGGCACCACCATGTCCTGAGTGACGGTAGGTGAAAACGTGAGGGGCGCTTGCGTGATGGTAGGGGTGTGGGCAGGTGGGGTACGGGTCTGCGGAGGGGTAGGTGCCTGGGTCACAGGAGTAGTAGGGGTTGCAGGCTTAGACACAGCTGAGGAAAGAACAAGTGGTTAAGGAGGTGAAAACATGATTGAAACAGAAACTTTGTTTTCTGACTTCTGCTACTTCATCAGATACAGTACAGAATCGCGTATTCTGTCAGTGTGACAGAAACCTAGAATGTGTGACTCCTTCCCACCCTCGGGATGTCACCGTACGTCCTGGAGAGCGAGCAGGTGTGTGGAGAGTGCTCGGGAGCACGTGTCACACGCTGGGCGTCATCACAAATCAATGTTTCCACCATACACTACGATACCAATATATTGAGCTATACAGTACAAGCAATCAAATGAGGGCAGGTTTAGTCCCCATAGGGGGACCAAAGAAACTAAATCGAGAGGCAAAACATTGTGCAGATTTTGACGGTGGAGTTTTTTTTTTATCCCAGTATTTGTGCATTTAACCTAACGCGTCAGGATATCGGGCGGCTAAATACTCCAATTCAGGTCAACTTACGTGTGACGGGGGTTTTAGCGATGGGCTTGTCTCCTTGGCTTATTGAAGGGAGGCGGGTTCTCATTGGGGTGATTGATACATCTAAAATACACAGAAAACACTTAACCCCAAGTGTCATGTCTAGTACTAACTCTCACACGTGACCTGGCCTATTCTTACAGAGCAAAGTCTTCCAACTAATAACCCCACGCTACATCCCCCCACATCCACAAGAAGACCCCCTGGTTTCCCAGTCACCTGGTTCCCTCTTGCCACGACCACGTGCTTTGCTCTGAACAATTGGCAATTCGGTCTCTTCTTGGGGCATCTCAGAAATCTTCTGTAAGAAGAGTTTTTCCAAGGCTTCAGCCATCAAAACTATATCATCCCCAGGCTAAAGGGAAAAAAATAATATTTAATAATATTTATTAAGACGTGAGCTTTGAATAATCACAAAACCGAGACTTCGGCATAATTCAAAAACAACAAATGATCTTCTATAAACGGGTTTAGGACATCATCAAAATCTTTACTCTGGTCATAAATCCTCAAAGAAGACCCATCACCAATGTCTGGCTGCACTTATAAGTGAAAGGGCAACTGTGCTTTCAAGTAACTATTCAGAATAAGCCGTGCTGTGTGTACATGAGGAATAACACCATTTCTGCCATTATGTGACTTATATCCTGCATTCTCATTAGTTTTCCCCTCTGCATGCTGTATCTGTAGTTTGCAATCCACTGGGAGCTGACGGGGGAGATGAGCTGCAGTGATGTCTCCCATAGAGCACAGCTGCTCTTCATTCACTTTATAGCTCACAGACCGATGCGTATGGAGGAGTACCGAGAGGTCCTGCCTCTGTAGCGCAGTCTATAGGGGGGGAGGTGTGAAGAAGAGCCGAGCCCTCCAGGAGTGTCCATCATGGAGTATGTCATGCGCTTCCGTGACAAGATGCAGACCTTGACGCAGTTGGTGCATGAAAACATGGCGATGGAGAGCTGCAGCAATAAGCAGGGCATTAAATAGAGCTGAGCTGTCTTGATCTTAATGTGATGGTAAACACTTGATAAAGGAGCTCTGCACCATTATTGTCATTCTGTTCCACTTCCCTCCTCCCCTGTCCATAGAGGATAATGGGCTGAGTCGCATGACTCCTGAAGTCAGTCTCCTCTGAGCGAGACTGACTTGAGGTTTCAGTGACCCTCCCCCCGTCGCGTTCCTACGCAGGCACAACTTCTCTCTGCCATACTGTGGTGCGCATGCGATGGCTTTACCTTCAGGTTATTGGCGCTCTTTTTCCTTTCCCTGTGCATTACTTTACTCTGTCCTTGGCAGGGCAGAGAGAAGGGCGCCAGCGCAGGAGTGCAATGGAGGACACGGTGGGATGACGTAGGACGCATCATCCATTGTGAGAGAGGATGGCGGTCACAGGAAAAGAGGAGGGTATGTGGGTAAAATAAAAGGTCTTTTTTTGCCTAGCGAATTGGGGACAGAATACTGTAACGGAGGGTTGAAAAATGCTGGCCCCACTTTATATTTGGAAGACCTGGGGACATGGTTGCCTGTAATTTTCATTCCACAAATTAACAGCACACGCGAATATAAGAAGCGTTGTAATAGATGTTATCAAAGAAATCTGCTCTTTTCGCCTCCTGGACTGATCATTCTCAAAATTATCAATTTACAGGTAAAATGTGTATTCAGTGAAGACAGATTATAAGCGTCTATGTAGATGGGCAGGGGAGGATGAAGGAGGAGCGCTGCCTCCAGCTCCTCCATAGACTCATCAGTTGCAGCTCTCATCTATCTCAGTAATGTATCTGTCTTCACTGAATACGGGGATTTTATCTGTGAACTGAGACTACTGAGAATGAAAGATCAGTCCAGGAGGAGAAAGAAGCAGATTTCTCTGATGAGATCTATTACAAAGTTTATTTTCACATGTACTATTGAATTGATTGAATAAAAACTAAAATGACTGTTACTGTTTAACCCCTTCATCCCCCCAAGCCAGTTTTCACCTCCCTGACCAGGCCAATTTTACAATTTTGAACAGTGTCACTTTATGTAGTAATAACTCTGGAACACCAACATATCCAAATTTTTCAAGATATGCTGTACTATATGTTATTATGGGTAGACATAATTTGCATTTATTTATGAAAATATTGAATTTTTTTTTCTTTAAACTTTAGTAATTTTCAAACAAATTTTTATGCCCTTAAGCCAGGTTATACCGCACAATACAGTGAATAACTATCATTTCTCACAGGTCTACATCTGCATCATTTTTAAAATACATGCCATCTCCCCAATAACTGACGGGCGTCCCGTAGACCTACCTTGTTATAGATGTAGCAGTTTGTAAACATTGCATTAAAATCCTGGATACATTCCTGGGCATTGACGTAATAATAGCTCTCCAGACGTTTCTTAATGGTGCCCATGTCCATTGGAATCTTGATAATTTTATAATAATCCTATGGACAAAATACATACACAAGATAAATAAGAATGAAGGCTCATAGAAAAAAACATATCTTTATGAAGTGAATTTTCAGATCTTCTTTGATGTATGGAAGCCGATTCAGGCAGAAGGATTTTAGGATGTGAACATGTCTTGGGTGGAGGACGCAGATTGACCACTTTATCATTTGGTGGCAGGTTTCATTCATTATCCGGACATAAAATAATGAATGCCAAGGGCTTCTCTGGCCTCCACATTCGCCAGCTTCATCTTGGGACTGGCAGCTCCTGTAAGACCATGTTCACATGCTGAAGATTCGGTCAGGCATCGGTTATCGGTTTCATGCTCAGATCCTGACATACCCCGCAACCATTCTGTGGTCAAGCACATGAATGAGATATTGTACCCCTCATTCACATATATGACAAAATAGGCTGTGGACCGCAGGGGTTATGACCTGGAAGTTAAAAATCCTAATCTTGATGAACCCTTTCCTGATCAATAAATTTTTCGGGTTTTTTCCCCCCCTTTTTTTTTCTTCCAAGAGTCAAAATGTATTTTTCCATTGACAAATGTATGAGGACTTATTTTGTCCGAGGACAAGTTGTACTTTTGAGTGACACCATTCAATGTACAGGAAAACAGGGAAAAAAATGCAGTGAGACTGCGCAAAAAATGCAATTCTGCAATAGTTTTTACAGCGCTCATTGTGTGGTGAAAATTGCCTGGTAAGATGACTCTCCATGTCATTGCCATTCCACAAAACCAAAACTTGTAGTTTTTTTTGTTTGTTATTTAAAGGGTTATTCTTAAGTTTGGAAAACAATGACTGATAACATAGGGGACATTGAAACCAAAACTAAAAAAAAAAACAAAACACCAGAGTGGAGTGGTCCTTTAACTCCTTCCTGGCATCTGATGTACTGGTACTTTGTGTGTTGAGTGCCCTTGTTTACCTGCATCTCCCTCAGCAGGTCATGGCTGTGTTCTACAGCCATCATCTGCCCCTAAGAGCTGCTTGTGGAGCGGAGGTCTGCCGCGCTCTTAACCTATTAAATGCCACTGGTAATCTCGGACAGTGGGATTTACATTGCACAGCTGGGAGGGGAAACGCACTGTCCTGACTATCCATCGGCCACTGAGTCACAAATGCGGGGAGCAGACAGGTTGCCATGTCAGCCGGGGGTCTGCTGAAGACCCCTGTGACTTATGACATTAACTACTAAGAAAGACAGCCCATGGTTGGGATTTATAAGTTTATAAGAGACTATGATTCTTGCTATATACAGCAAAACTGTGCTATTGCAGTGTATTGTACAAGTCTGCTAAAAGGACTACATAATACCGCAAAAATGTACAAAAAAAGAAAAAGTATTAAAATTAAAATCACTTAAGTCTTTCCCTTCATGAAAAACCCACCCAAAAATTATTATTATTATTTTTTTTTTAAATAAAAAATACAGGTGTCAAATCAACATCCATAAATGTCTGGTCTATCAAACTATAAAACTAATTAACCCGATTAGTAAAAACAAATAAATAAAAAAATGCCAGTATTTACATTTTTGGACTGATGCAACCGTGCAAAAAGCGCACAACCCTAAACAGTTATTCAACACCTTCAATTCTCTCCTCAGTCCCCCAGCACCTCCTCCCTCCCCACTTATCTCTGCTGAAGACTTTGCCTCATTTTTCAAGCAGAAGATTGATAACATCAAAGACAGTTTTGGTCAACAACCCCCAGAGCCCTTCCTCCCGACTTCTCAGCCCTCCACCTTCAAATCCAACTTCTCCACCATTACAGAAGATCAACTCTCCACTCTACTCTCAAGAACGCATCTCACCACCTGTGCACTTGACCCGCTCCCATCCCACTTCATCCCAAACCACACCAAAGTCTTCATCCCAACCCTAACCCATCTCTTCAACCTATCACTAACAACTGGTGTTTTCCCCTCAAGCTTAACACATGCCTCAATCACACCTATCCTAAAAAAGCCTTCTCTTGACCCATCCTCTGTATCTAGCCATCGCTCTATATCACTTCTCCCTTATGCCTCCAAACTACTGGAACAACACGTCTACCTTGAACTGTCCTCCCATCTCTCTTCTTGCTCCCCTCTTTGACCGCTTACAATCTGGCTTCTGGTCACACCACTCTACTGAAACTGCCCTAAGGTCACCAATGACCTCTTAACCGCCAAGAGCAAGTGACACTACACTACTCTGTCCTCCTCCTCCTCAACCTGTCGGCTGCCTTTGACACAGTGGACCATTCCCTATTATTACAGACCCTCTCATCCCTTGGCATCACAGACTTGGCCCTATCCTGGATCTCCTCATACCTAACAGACCGGACATTCAGCGTCTCCCCCTCACACACCACCTCCTCACCTCGCCCCCTATCTGTCGGAGTCCCACAAGGTTCAGTCCTTGGGCCCCTGCTCTTCTCCATTTACACCTTTGGCCTGGGACAGCTCATAGAATCTCATGGCTTTCAGTATCACCTCTATGCTGATGACACACAGATCTACATCTCTGGACCAGATATCACCTCCCTACTAACCAGAATCCCTCAATGTCTGTCCACTATTTCATCCTTCTTCTCCGCTAGATTTCTGAAACTTAATATGGACAAAACAGAATTCATCATCTTTCCCCCATCTCACGTGACCCCCCCAAAGAACCTATCCATTACAGTGCATGGCTGCCCACTCTCCCCAGTCCCACAAGCTCGCTGCCTCGGGGTAATCCTTGACGCTGATCTCTCCTTCAAATCACATATCCAAGCCCTTTCCACTTCCTGCCGACTTCAACTCAAAAATATTTCACGAATCTGTACATTCCTCAACCAAGAATCTGTAAAAACCCTCTTCCATGCCCTCATCATCTCTTGCCTTGACTACTGCAACCTCCTGCTCTGTGGCCTCCCCTCTAACACTCTCGCACCCCTCCAATCTATTCTAAACTCTGCTGCCCGACTAATCCACCTGTCCCCCCGCTATTCCCCGGCCTCTCCCCTCTGTCAATCCCTTCACTGGCTCCCCATTGCCCAGAGACTCCAGTACAAAACCCTAACCATGACATACAAAGCCATCCACAACCTGTATCCTCCATACATCTGTGACCTCGTCTCCCGGTACTAACCTACACGCAACCTCCGATCCTCACAAGATCTCCTTCTCTACTCCCCTCTTATCTCCTCTTCCCACAATCGTATACAAGATTTCTCTCACGTATCACCCCTACTCTGGAACCCTCTACCACAACACATCAGACTCTCGCCTACCATCGAAACCTCAAAAAGAGCCTGAAGACCCACCTCTTCCGACAAGCCTACAACCTGCAGTAACCACCGATCAACCAAACAGCTGCATGACCAGCTAGCTCTATCCTCACCTACTGTATTCTCACCCATCCCTTGTAGATTGTGAGCCTTCGCGGGCAGGGTTCTCTCTCCTCCTGTACCAGTTCTGACTTGTATTGTTTAAGAATATTGTACTTGTTTTTATTATGCATACCCCTCCTCACATGTAAAGCGCCATGGAATAAATGGCACTATAACAATAAATAATAATAATAATAATAATAAGAAGAAGAACCTATTAAAATATTGTGCGTAGCCTAAAAAAGGTTTCAATAAAATTATTTTTTTTCCGCAGCACTTATGTGCATATGATCAACCACAGCTCCATTCTTCAAAGCCGTACTACCAGCTGTCAGGGATAATGAGCATCAGGCTTAGGGAAAAGTCACACGGCCATTGAAACAAGGTGAGGATTGCAACGCAATGCTCGGACTGGCTGTCTGCTCTCTCCAACAGAAAGTGACAGCTGCATACAAATACTTGATGTCACACTTGGGACGGGAATGACGACAGCCAGTCATCATTCCTTAGGATAGGTCATCAATGTCTGATCGGTGGGGGCACGACACCCGGCCATGTTTCCAGTGTCGGCGGGGGCCTTAACTGTTCAGTTGCTCAGTCAACGGAATAGTGGCAGCTACCGGGTACTGCACATTCGTCCTCTATTGATCTGAATCGGTGGTGGATGTGCAGCACCGGGCCGCGGCCACTATACAGTTCATGGAGATGTGAAGCTCCATAGCCAAGTAGCTCCAGCAGCCGCAGATACCGGAAATAGCCGATTGGTGGGGGGTGTCACACTCCCACCGATTAGACATTGATGACCTGTCCTAATGTTAATGTCTCAGACAAACGCTTTAATTTTCCTACTGAGATCGCCAATATAAACTACTAAAAAAAGAAAAGTATGAAAATAAAAAAAACTAAGCCCCATGTAACTTTAAAAAAAAAAAAGAAAACTAATTTGATTATCCCAGCAACAAAAAAGTTGCAGCTTTTTTGTACCGGCATGGATATTTATTAATTTTTTATATAAAGAGATCCACTGTGACAATTGAGGGAAATTTAGATTAGATGCCATATGTTAGTAAGGCTGGAAGTGCGCACGCTGGGTGTGTGTCAATGTACTTGAAAGAAACTAAGGGTACTGTCACACTCTGCAACTTTCCAACGATCACGACCAGCGATACGACCTGGCCGTGATCGTTGGAAAGTCGTTGTGTGGTCGCTGGAGAGCTGTCACACAGACCGCTCTCCAGCGACCAACGATGCCGAAGGCCCCGGGTAACCAGGGTAAACATCGGGTAACTAAGCGCAGGGCCGCGCTTAGTAACCCGATGTTTACCCTGGTTACCATCGTAAAAGTAAAAAAAAAAACAAACAGTACATACTCACATTCCGGTGTCCGTCAGGTCCCTTGCAGTCTGCTTCCCGCTCTGACTGACTCCCGGCCGTAAAGTGAAAGCAGATCACAGCGGTGACGTCACCGCTGTGCTCTGCTCTTACTTTCCGGCCGGCAGTCAGTCAGAGCGGGAAGCAGACTGCAAGGGACCTGACGGACACCGGAATGTGAGTATGTACTGTTTGTTTTTTTTTACTTTTACGATGGTAACCAGGGTAAACATCGGGTTACTAAGCGCGGCCCTGCGCTTAGTAACCCGATGTTTACCCTGGTTACAAGCGAACGCATCGCTGGATCGGTGTCACACACACCGATCCAACGATGACAGCGGGAGATCCAGCGACGAAAGAAAGTTCCAAACGATTCTCAGCAGGGTCCCTGATCGCTGCTGCGTGTCAGACACAGCGATATCGTATGGATATCGCTGGAACGTCACGGATCGTACCGTCGTAGCGACAAAAGTGCCACTGTGAGACGGTACCCTAACACTGACCTACAAAGCCATCCATAACCTGTGTCCTCCATATATCTCTGAACTAATCTCCCGATATCTTCCCTCACGTAATCTCTGATCCTCCCAAGACCTTCTTCTCTCCTCCACACTTATTCACTCCTCACCCAACTGCCTCCAAGACTTCTCCCAAATATCCCCCATCCTCTGGAATTCTTTGCCCCAACACGTCCGACTATCAATCACATTCGGATCCTTCAGACGGAACCTCAAAACCCATCTCTTCAGGAAAGCCTACAGCCTGCACTGACCCCGATGCCTCCTCACCACTACCGGAGCTACCGCCTCACCAACACCGGTGCTCCTGCAACCTTCGACCTACTGTCTCCTTCCCCACCATCCTGTAGAATGTAAGCCCGCAAGGGCAGGGTCCTCGCCCCTCTGTATCAGTCTGTCATTGTTAGTTTGCTTACTGTAAGTGATATCTGTAATTTGTATGTAACCCCTTCTCATGAACAGCACCATGGAATCAATGGTGCTATATCAATTAATAATAATAATAATAATAATAATAATAATAGAAACATCTATTGTATGGACACAACCCCACTGGACTTCCAGCCCTATTTGCACAACTTCTACTCTAGATTTGTCATTTCTGGCAGGAAAAAATGGAAACCGAGAGGGAAAAAAAAGAAAACAAGAGAAAAATAAAACTCATAGATAAGAGAAAAAATTAGAGTAAAAGGAAAAGGAGAAAGAGAAAAAAATGTAAAGAAATTATAGTAGTCATAGAGAATTTGGGCAGTGACCAAGATATACAGACCATGATCACACATACGTTCTAACTTTGCGTTGGATTAGTTGTCATCATAGACTGGTCCTCACTTGACCTGTCAGGGGGTTCTCTTGTCACTTTTTAGGGTGAAATCTATCAATTTCATCTGAAAAACATGACGAGGTCTGTGACAGTCTCCATCCAACACAGAAGTGAACCCGGCCTTAGCTACCTGGAACTACATGAACACATACACAGGACAGGCCTGCACTACTCATGGTCCCAAAAGCCAACTAAACAAATCCTAATTATGAGCTCACACACAGAAAGCTACGTGTATAATACTCTCTATCCTGTAACTCTATTTACGATCATCCCAATATGTGGTACAATTGCATTCACCCCTCACCGGCAGAAAAGTACATTTTATGCAGGACTGTGGAGTCTGTAAGACAAAACTCCCGACTCCTCAATTTCCCTGACTCTCAAATCTGACCCCACAGCACTGGTCACTACTGAGCATGTACATAAAGTGCAGCACAGATTCATCTCAGCTCCTACTCCACAGCACTGCCTCACTACTGAGCATGTACATAAAGTGCAGCACAGATTCATCTCAGCTCCTACTCCACAGCCCTGCCTGACTACTGAGCATGTACATAAAGTGCAGCACAGATTCATCTCAGCTCCGACCCCACAGCACCGGTCACTACTGAGGATGTGCATAAAGTGCAGAACAGATTCATCTCAGCTCTGACCCCACAGCCCTGGTCACTACTGATCAGGCACATAAAGTGCAGGCAAGAGCAGGGTCACCGCAGCAGGAAGTTGGGGGCGTCATGAGTGGGGCGATCCTGTGGGCATTGAGCTGGGAGGTGTCTAGTGGTGCTAGGCAGGAGTGGAGACCCCAATGCGCACATTGACCTTGCAGTAGGAGAAAGGAAAATGGCGGCGGTTGTCGGCACATGCGCAAATTTAGATCTCTGCTCAAAGACAAGCAGAGATCTTAATCTGCACATGCACCTTCAACAAACACCATTTTACTGATCAATGTGCGCAGAGAGAACTCTGCTCCTGCCTCGCACTGCCAGGACACCCACTACTCCCAGCCCAGGGACCACAGCTCCACTCCGGCTGTCAAACAAAGTAAAAGTGTAACCCTGCTCCAGCGACCCCGCTCCAATGCAGCCACAGCACCCCCACCCCCAACCATCCCCCTCCGTTAAAGGTACCGTCACATTAAGCGACGCTCCAGCGATATAGACAACGATGCCGATCGCTGCAGCGTCGCTGTTTCGTCGTCGTGTGGTCGCTGGAGAGCTGTCACACAGACAGCTCCCCAGCGACCAACGATGCCGAAGTCCCCGGGTAACCAGGGTAAACATCGGGTTACTAAGTGCAGGGCCGCGCTTAGTAACCCGATGTTTACCCTGGTTACCATTGTAAATGTAAAAAAACCCCAAACACTACATACTTACATTCCGGTGTCTGTCGCGTCCCACGGCGTCCGCTTCCCTGCACTGTGTCAGCGCCGGCCAGCCGTAAAGCAGAGCACAGCGGTGACGTCACCGCTCTGCTTTATGGCCGGCGCTTACACAGTGCAGGGAAGCGGACGCCGGGGGACGCGACAGACACCGGAATGTAAGTATGTAGTGTTTTTTTTTTTTTTTACATTTACACTGGTAACCAGGGTAAATATCGGGTTACTAAGTGCAACCCTGCGCTTAGTAACCCGATGTTTACCCTGGTTACCAGTGAAGACATCGCTGAATCAGCGTCACACACGCCGACTCAGCGATGTCAGCGGGTGATCCAGCGACGAAATAAGGTGCTGGCCTTCTAGCTCCGACCAACGATGTCACAGCAGGATCCTGATCGCTGCTGCATGTCAAACACAACGAGATTTGCTATCCAGGACGCTGCAACGTCACGGATCGCTATCTTTGTTAAGTTGTTCAGTGTGAAGGTACCTTTAGCTACATTTGACTGTCAGACGCACATGTGACCTTTGATATGCCTGATCCTGCTGGCAGGCTAAAAAAATATATATTTTTTACACTATTTTCCTCTTCTAAACTTGGGATGCGTGTTATAGTCTGAAAAATAAGCTACTGATCTCAGAAAATGGAGACTAAAAGAATTGCTTTGTTTTTTTATAACCCAATTAAATAAAAATGTTAAAAAAAACCCCAAGAAACAAAACCTATACAAGTTTGGCATTGCCGTATTCGTACTGACCTGGAGAATCATGCTGCCAGGTCATTTGTACCGCACAACTGTAAAAACAAAAACCAAAAAAACAAAGGTGGAATTGCGATATTTTCAAGCATTTCACCCCTATTTGGATTCCCGCTCCCCATTTTTCCATTGTACATTATAAAGGTAAGGTGTATGGTGTCATCCAAAAATACAACTTGCAAACATTATGACTCTTAGAAGTAAGAAGGGGGAAAAAAGAGCTAAAGCGCAAAAATGAAAGTAGGCCACGGATGGAGTTGGATATTCTGGTACCTGAAAGTTCAGGGATTTCAATAACTAAGTTTTGAGAAAAACTGATTTTTTAAACGTCGGCCTAACACCAGAAAAGGACATACAATGTGCTATATCATAAATTGTACTGTGAAGACTAGATTGTCTCACCATATAGGTGGCATCTATGGAAAGACACTTAAATGATTGTACTCACAGGCAGGTTTAGTTTGATAGCGTCCACAGGCTGCTGAAAAGGCCAAGCAAATTGGTGCTTCCATAGTGTCTTCAGCACGGTTTTTAATAAGTACTGTAATTGGTTGGTCTGGCGCTTTGGTTGGGTTGGTCTGGTAGTTTCAGGAGGTGGAGGGTTGACTAACAAGGGGACTTGTGGTTGCGGTTGAGGAGGTGCAGACTGTGGAGCCCCTGACATTGGGACCCCTTCCACTCCGTCGCCCATTCCAGATGTGGCCCTCAGACGTGTACCTAGCCCAGTCTCGGTTGACATGATAAAGCTCCCATCGCATGCAGGGCCAGGCGACCTGGAGAAAAAAGATGAAATATATGAGAGAAATATTTGAGAAAAAGGGGTTTTGTAAATTCAGCTAATAAAGAAAAAATCTGGAGTTTTCCACTATTTTTTAGGTTTCGGTACCTCTCCATTTCCACAACTGTGGACACATCTGTTATCCGTATATTATTAACGTACTCAATACAATTTCCCTGTGTAATGTTATTGATTATGAGCTCTCACAGGGAATTTGTATTGAGTACCTTAATAATATACGGTATATACATATAGACACTGCTCAAAAAACAAAGGACACACTAAAATACCACATCCCAGATATCACTGAATGAAATATTCCAGCTGTAAATCTTCGTTACATAGTGGAATATGTTGAGAACAATAAAACATAAAAATGATCAATGTAAATAAAAATGAATATCCCATGGATGTCTGAAGTTGGAATGAAGCTCAAAATCAAAGTGGAAAATCAAATTGCAGGTTGATCCAACTTCAGAGGAAATGCCTCAAGACAATGAAATGATGGTCAGTAGTGTGTGTGGCCTCCACGTGCCTGTATGACCTCCATACTGTACATTGCCTGGGCATGCTCCTGATGAGGCGTCAGATGTTCTCCTGAGGGATCTCCTCCCAGACATGGATTAAAGAATCAGTCAACTCCTAAGCAGTCTGTCGAGCAACGTGGTGTTGGAGGATCGAACGAGACATGATGTCCCAGATGTGCTCGATTGGATTCAGGTCGGGGGAACGGGCGGGCCAGTCCAGAGCATCAATGCCTTCATCATGCAGGAACTGCTGACACACTTCAGCCACATGAGGCCTAGCATTGTCATTCCTCAGAAGAAACCCAGGGCCAACCGCACCAGCATATGGTCTCACAATGTGTCTGAGGACCTCATCCCGGTACCTAATAGCAGTCAAGGTACCACTGGCTAGAACACGGAGGGCTGTGCGACACTACAAAAAACGCCACCCCACACCATTACTGACCCACTGGCAAACCGGTCATGCTGGGGGATATTGCAGGCAGCAGAACATTCTCCACAGAATCTCCAGACTGTCACATGTGCTCAGGGTGAACCTGCTTTCACCTGTTTAGAGCACAAGGAGCCATTGACGAACTTGAAAATCTTGGGTGTTCTCTGGCAAATGCCAATCGCCCAGCAAGTTGTTGGGCTGTAAGCACAACACCCACTTATGGATGTCGGGGCCTCATACCACCATCATGGAGTCTGTTTCTGACTGGTTGAGCAGACACAAAGATGTTAGTAGCCTGCTGGAGGTCATTTTACAAGGCTCTTGCAATGCTACTCCTGATCCTCCTTGCACAAAGGCTGAGGTAGCGGTCCTGCTGCTGGGTTGTTTTCCTCCTATGGCCCCTCCACATCTCCTGGTGTACTGGCCTGTCTCCTTGTATCTGCTCTATGCGCTGGACACTGTGCTGACAGACACAGCTATCCTTTTTGCCACAGCTAGCATTGATGTGCCATCCTGGATGAGCTGCACTACCAGGGAAACATCTGCGGGTTGTAGACACTGCCTCATGCTACTGTACAGTACATCTTAGGGTACATTTCCACTGCCGAGAGACAAATCGGTCCGTAATCTGGACCGAAAAAAGGGATGTAGCGTATGCGATTGTCATGCGAGTGTCATGCGAGTGTAATGCGAGTGCAATGCGATTTTTAATCGCACCATCCGTTTTACATCCGTATGACATCCGTATTACTGTCCGATTTGTACGCACCGGTGTCCTTTGAAAAGCCGGCAAATCAGTGCGGTGTACAGTAAAATCACACTGACAGGTTAGAATAGAGTAGATATATACACATATATATATGTATATATACCTATTCTATGTCAGTGAGACACCAATATATGTATATTTATATTTAATGCAGCGCAAGATATCATTAAAGCCGCTAATTCAATTACCGGCTTTTTCTTTCTCCTTCCCATACCCGACAGGATATGAGACATGGTTTACATACAGTAAACCATCTCATATCCCCCTTTTTTTGCATATTCCATACTACTAATTTTAGTAGTGTGTATGTGCAAAATTTCGGCGCTGTAGCTATTAAATTTAAGGGTTAAATCGCGGAAAAAATTGGCATGGGCTCCCGCGCAATTTTCTCCGCCAGAGTAGTAAAGCCAGTGACTGAGGGCAGATATTAATAGCCAGGAGAGGGTCCATGGTTATTGGCCCCCCCGTGGCTAAAAACATCTGCCCCCAGCCACCCCAGAAAAGGCACATCTGGAAGATGCGCCTATTCTGGCACTTGGCCACTCTCTTCCCACTCCCGTGTAGCGGTGGGATATGGGGTAATGAAGGGTTAATGCCACCTTGCTATTGTAAGGTGACATTAAGCCAGATTAATAATGGAGAGGCGTCAATTATGACACCTATCCATTATTAATCCAATAGTATGAAAGGGTTAAAAAAAACCACACACGATTAAAAAGTATTTTAATGAAATAAGCACACAGGTTGATTTAATATTTTATTGCTCTCTCAATCCATGTGATGACCCTCGCTTGGAAAAATAATAAACCAACAATATACATACCTTCAGATGACCTGTCACGTCCCACGAGGTAAATCCATCTGAAGGGGTTAAAATATTTTACAAGCAGGAGCCCTGCTATAATGCAGCTGTGCTCGTGCTTGTAAGCCCTGGGGAATGAAGGAAATGTAGGTCAATGACCTATAGTTACCTTCAGTCGCGGTGATGCGCCCCCTGGTGGATGCCCTCATATGACCTGGAGCGTGGGAAAAAGTTCCCAGGCTGCAGTTCATGAGAACATCCAGCAGGGGCGCATCACCGCGACTGAATGTAAGTATAGATCACTCTGCTTTCCTTTCAGCACCCGGGGATTACAGACACGAGCGAGTGCCTTAGCACAGCTCCTGCCTGTAATATTAGTTAACCCCTTCAGATGGATTACCTCGTGGGACGTGACAGTTTATCGGAGGGTATGTATATTGTGTGTTTATTATTTTGCCAAGCGAGGGTGTTGCTGATGGATTGAGAGAGCAATAAATTATTAAAACAACCTGTTTGTTTCTTTCATTAAAATACTTTTTAATCATGTGTGTGTGTGTTTTTTTTAACCCTTTCATACAATTGGATTAATAATGGATAGGTGTCATAATTGACGCCTCTCCATTATTAACCTGGCTTAATGTCACCTTACAATAGCAAGGTGGCATTAACCCTTCATTACCCCATATCCCACCGCTACAGGGAGTGGGAAGAGAGTGGCCAAGTGCCAGAATAGGCGCATCTTCCAGATGTGCCTTTTCTGGGGTGGCTGGGGGCAGATGTTTTTAGCCACGGGGGGGCCAATAACCATGGACCCTCTCCTGGCTATTAATATCTGCCCTCAGTCACTGGCTTTACTACTCTGGCGGAGAAAATTGCGCGGGAGCCCACGCCAATTTTTTCCGCGATTTAACCCTTAAATTTAATAGCTACAGCGCCGAAATTTTGCACATACACACTACTAACATTAGTAGTGTGGAATATGCGAAAAAAAGGGGGATATGAGATGGTTTACTGTATGTAAACCATGTCTCATATCCTGTCGGGTATGGGAAGGAGAAAGAAAAAGCCGGTAATTGAATTAGCGGCTTTAATGCTATCTTGCGCTGCATTAAATATAAATATACATATATAGGTGTCTCACTGATATATATATATATGTATATATACCTATTCTATGTGTATATATCTACTCTATTCTAACCTGTCAGTGTGATTTTACTGTACACCGCGCTGAATTACCGGCTTTTCAAAGGACACCGGTGCGTAAAAATCGGACAGTACTCGCATGGTGCGAGTGCTGTGCGATTTTTTTCTCGCACCCATTGACTTGCATTGGCGAGTCTCGTCCGAGAATCGCAGCAATACGCAGCTTGCTGCGATTTTTTTCTCAGTCCGATTTCGGCTGAGAAAAAAATCGCAAATGAAAAGACACCTATTGAATAACATTGGTCCGAGTGCAATCCGATTTTTTATCGGATTGCACTCATCTGTTTTCCTCGCCAGTGGAAATGAGCCCTAAGGGTGAGAACAAAGACAAAATGCAAAAGTGACCAAAGCAACAGCCATAAAGGATGAGAACGGACTAATGGTCTGTAGTCACCAACTGCAGAACCACTCCTTTATAGGGGTTGTCTTGCTAATTGCCTATAATTTATACTTGTTGTTTGTTACATTTGCAAAACAGAAAGAGAAACATTCAACCAGTGTCGCTTCATAACTGTACGGGTTGATTCCACAGTAGTGTGATTGACTTGGAGTTAAATTGTGTTGTTTAAGTGTTCCCTTAATATTTTTGAGTAGTGTACATATGTCTACATATCGTTCCAACATACTGCACTAACAAAAAATGAGTGAATTAGAGGAAAACAAAAAAATACATGAGTGAACTAGGACCCTACTCAAGTCAAAAAGACAAATCTGGCCTCTGCTGAGAGGTAAATATGACTACAAATGCCTTGTGAATCCACTAGACCGAAAAATGAGAGAATCCCTCTACACCCCCAGCCACCTCTTTTTTAAATACCTGAGGTGGAGCAGAAAAAGAGAGGAAGATTCATGCCTCATCTAACATTTTCTCTATGTTGCAAACTCTGTACAGAACGAAGTCCATGAATTTAAGGGTGATAGGTCGGATGAGAACTCGTCTAACATCACATTTAGTGACGTAATGTGCACACAGGGCTCGGCTGCCTGTAAACCATGACCCACATCATCTGCCCTGTGCCAAGGAAGGTGTGGGAGAAAGCCGAACCTCTGCTACATCGAAATCAGGGCTGAGCAGTCGTGTGTATATCTGCAGGACAATGGACTGTATAAATTACAGGTACATAAACCAGATATCCAGCAGGCATCCATTTATGCAGAGTGTGTCTATATATCACATATACAGTCATGCATGTTTTTAGGTAACCAAATACTTATTTTCCACCATAATTTGCAAAATAAATCTTGCCAAATCAGACAAGGTGATTTTCTGGATTTGTTTTCTCATTTTGACTCTCATAGTTGTGGTCTACCTATGATGTCAAATACAGGACTCTCTCATATTTTTAAGTGTGAGAACTTGCACAATTGGTGGCTGACTAAATACTTCTTTTCCCCACTGTACACACACATCCCCAATACAATACACATGTAATGGCCAGGGTATAATGCATACAGCCCTCCTCCCTGCAGTGTCTGCACATCACAGGGTATATATATATAATATACACACACTATGTATACATATATACACCCCTCCCCCTATACAGTACAGATAATGGCCGGTATACACCGCCTCCTCCCTGCAGTGTCCTCACATTACATGGGTATATATTATATACACACACTATGTATACATATATACACCCCTCCCCTATACAGTACAGATAATGGCCGGTATACACCACCTCCTCCCTGCAGTGTCCTCACATTACACAGGGTATATATTATACACACACACTATGTATACATATATACACCCCTCCCCCTATACAGTACAGATAATGGCCGGTATACACCACCTCCTCCCTGCAGTGTCCGTACATTACACAGGGTATATATTATATACACACACTATGTATACATATATACACCCCTCCCCTATACAGTACAGATAATGGCCGGTATACACCGCCTCCTCCCTGCAGTGTCTGCACATTACACAGGGTATATATTATATACACACACTATGTATACATATATACACCCCTCCCCTATACAGTACAGATAATGGCCGGTATACACCGCCTCCTCCCTGCAGTGTCTGCACATTACACAGGGTATATATTATATACACACACTATGTATACATATATACACCCCTCCCCCTATACAGTACAGATAATGGCCGGTATACACCGCCTCCTCCCTGCAGTGTCTGCACATTACACAGGGTATATATTATATACACACACTATGTATACATATATACACCCCTCCCCTATACAGTACAGATAATGGCCGGTATACACCGCCTCCTCCCTGCAGTGTCCGCACATTACACAGGGTATATATTATATACACACACTATGTATACATATATACACCCCTCCCCTATACAGTACAGATAATGGCCGGTATACACCGCCTCCTCCCTGCAGTGTCTGCACATTACACAGGGTATATATTATATACACACACTATGTATACATATATACACCCCTCCCCCTATACAGCACAGATAATGGCCGGTATACACCGCCTCCTCCCCGCAGTGTCCGCACATTACACAGGGTATATATTATATACACACACTATGTATACATATATACACCCCTCCCCTACACAGCACAGATAATGGCCGGTATACACCGCCTCCTCCCTGCAGTGTCTGCACATTACACAGGGTATATATTATATACACACACTATGTATACATATATACACCCCTCCCCTATACAGTACAGATAATGGCCGGTATACACCGCCTCCTCCCTGCAGTGTCCGCACATTACACAGGGTATATATTATATACACACACTATGTATACATATATACACCCCTCCCCTATACAGTACAGATAATGGCCGGTATACACCGCCTCCTCCCTGCAGTGTCTGCACATTACACAGGGTATATATTATATACACACACTATGTATACATATATACACCCCTCCCCCTATACAGCACAGATAATGGCCGGTATACACCGCCTCCTCCCCGCAGTGTCCGCACATTACACAGGGTATATATTATATACACACACTATGTATACATATATACACCCCTCCCCTATACAGTACAGATAATGGCCGGTATACACCGCCTCCTCCCTGCAGTGTCCGCACATTACACAGGGTATATATTATATACACACACTATGTATACATATATACACCCCTCCCCTATACAGTACAGATAATGGCCGGTATACACCGCCTCCTCCCTGCAGTGTCCGCACATTACACAGGGTATATATTATATACACACACTATGTATACATATATACACCCCTCCCCTATACAGTACAGATAATGGCCGGTATACACCGCCTCCTCCTGCCTGCACATTACACAGGGTATATATTATATACACACTATGTATACATATATACACCCCTCCCCTATACAGTACAGATAATGGCCGGTATACACCGCCTCCTCCCTGCAGTGTCCGCACATTACATGGGTATATATTATATACACACACTATGTATACATATATACACCCCTCCCCTATACAGTACAGATAATGGCCGGTATACACCACCTCCTCCCTGCAGTGTCCGCACATTACACAGGGTATATATTATATACACACTATGTATACATATATACACCCCTCCCCTATACAGTACAGATAATGGCCGGTATACACCGCCTCCTCCCTGCAGTGTCCGCACATTACATGGGTATATATTATATACACACACTATGTATACATATATACACCCCTCCCCTATACAGTACAGATAATTGCCGGTATACACCGCCTCCTCCCTGCAGTGTCCTCACATTACACAGGGTATATATTATATACACACTATGTATACATATATACACCCCTCCCCCTATACAGTACAGATAATGGCCGGTATACACCACCTCCTACCTGCAGTGTCCGCACATTACATGGGTATATATTATATACACAAACTATGTATACATATATACACCCCTCCCCTATACAGTACAGATAATGGCCGGTATACACCGCCTCCTCCCTGCAGTGTCCGCACATTACACAGGGTATATATTATATACACACACTATGTATACATATATACACCCCTCCCCTATACAGTACAGATAATGGCCGGTATACACCGCCTCCTCCCTGCAGTGTCCTCACATTACACAGGGTATATATTATATACACACTATGTATACATATATACACCCCTCCCCTATACAGTACAGATAATGGCCGGTATACACCACCTCCTACCTGCAGTGTCCTCACATTACACAGGGTATATATTATATACACACACTATGTATACATATATACACCCCTCCCCTATACAGTACAGATAATGGCCGGTATACACCGTCTCCTCCCTGCAGTGTCCGCACATTACACAGGGTATATATTATATACACACACTATGTATACATATATACACCCCTCCCCTATACAGTACAGATAATGGCCGGTATACACCGCCTCCTCCCTGCAGTGTCCTCACATTACACAGGGTATATATTATATACACACTATGTATACATATATACACCCCTCCCCTATACAGTACAGATAATGGCCGGTATATACCGCCTCCTCCCTGCAGTGTCCGCTCATTACACAGGGTATATATTATATACACACACTATGTATACATATATACACCCCTCCCCTATACAGTACAGATAATGGCCGGTATATACCGCCTCCTCCCTGCAGTGTCCGCTCATTACACAGGGTATATATTATATACACACACTATGTATACATATATACACCCCTCCCCTATACAGTACAGATAATGGCCGGTATACACCGCCTCCTCCCTGCAGTGTCCGCACATTACACAGGGTATATATTATATACACACACTATGTATACATATATACACCCCTCCCCTATACAGTACAGATAATGGCCGGTATACACCGCCTCCTCCCTGCAGTGTCTGCACATTACACAGGGTATATATTATATACACACTATGTATACATATATACACCCCTCCCCCTATACAGTACAGATAATGGCCGGTATACACCGCCTCCTCCCTGCAGTGTCCGCACATTACATGGGTATATATTATATACACACACTATGTATACATATATACACCCCTCCCCTATACAGTACAGATAATGGCCGGTATACACCGCCTCCTCCCTGCAGTGTCCGCACATTACACAGGGTATATATTATATACACACACTATGTATACATATATACACCCCTCCCCTATACAGTACAGATAATGGCCGGTATACACCGCCTCCTCCCTGCAGTGTCTGCACATTACACAGGGTATATATTATATACACACTATGTATACATATATACACCCCTCCCCTATACAGTACAGATAATGGCCGGTATACACCGCCTCCTCCCTGCAGTGTCCGCACATTACACAGGGTATATATTATATACACACACTATGTATACATATATACACCCCTCCCCCTATACAGTACAGATAATGGCCGGTATACACCGCCTCCTCCCCGCAGTGTCCGCACATTACACAGGGTATATATTATATACACACACTATGTATACATATATACACCCCTCCCCCTATACAGTACAGATAATGGCCGGTATACACCGCCTCCTCCCCGCAGTGTCCGCACATTACATGGGTATATATTATATACACACACTATGTATACATATATACACCCCTCCCCTATACAGTACAGATAATGGCCGGTATACACCGCCTCCTCCCTGCAGTGTCCGCACATTACACAGGGTATATATTATATACACACACTATGTATACATATATACACCCCTCCCCTATACAGTACAGATAATGGCCGGTATACACCGCCTCCTCCCTGCAGTGTCTGCACATTACACAGGGTATATATTATACACACACTATGTATACATATATACACCCCTCCCCTATACAGTACAGATAATGGCCGGTATACACCGCCTCCTCCCTGCAGTGTCTGCACATTACACAGGGTATATATTATATACACACACTATGTATACATATATACACCCCTCCCCTATACAGTACAGATAATGGCCGGTATACACCGCCTCCTCCCCGCAGTGTCCGCACATTACATGGGTATATATTATATACACACACTATGTATACATATATACACCCCTCCCCTATACAGTACAGATAATGGCCGGTATACACCGCCTCCTCCCTGCAGTGTCCGCACATTACACAGGGTATATATTATATACACACACTATGTATACATATATACACCCCTCCCCTATACAGTACAGATAATGGCCGGTATACACCGCCTCCTCCCTGCAGTGTCTGCACATTACACAGGGTATATATTATACACACACTATGTATACATATATACACCCCTCCCCCTATACAGTACAGATAATGGCCGGTATACACCGCCTCCTCCCTGCAGTGTCCGCACATTACACAGGGTATATATTATATACACACTATGTATACATATATACACCCCTCCCCTATACAGTACAGATAATGGCCGGTATACACCGCCTCCTCCCTGCAGTGTCCGCACATTACACAGGGTATATATTATATACACACACTATGTATACATATATACACCCCTCCCCTATACAGTACAGATAATGGCCGGTATACACCGCCTCCTCCCTGCAGTGTCCGCACATTACACAGGGTATATATTATATACACACACTATGTATACATATATACACCCCTCCCCCTATACAGTACAGATAATGGCCGGTATACACCGCCTCCTCCCTGCAGTGTCTGCACATTACACAGGGTATATATTATATACACACACTATGTATACATATATACACCCCTCCCCTATACAGTACAGATAATGGCCGGTATACACCGCCTCCTCCCTGCAGTGTCCGCACATTACACAGGGTATATATTATATACACACACTATGTATACATATATACACCCCTCCCCTATACAGTACAGATAATGGCCGGTATACACCGCCTCCTCCCTGCAGTGTCCGCACATTACACAGGGTATATATTATATACACACACTATGTATACATATATACACCCCTCCCCCTATACAGTACAGATAATGGCCGGTATACACCGCCTCCTCCCTGCAGTGTCTGCACATTACACAGGGTATATATTATATACACACACTATGTATACATATATACACCCCTCCCCTATACAGTACAGATAATGGCCGGTATACACCGCCTCCTCCCCGCAGTGTCCGCACATTACACAGGGTATATATTATATACACACTATGTATACATATATACACCCCTCCCCCTATACAGTACAGATAATGGCCGGTATACACCGCCTCCTCCCCGCAGTGTCCGCACATTATGTACACCGCCGTGCACACGCTGCGCCATCTCTCCATGTAATCTCACCCTCACATAGGCCCACCCCCCCGGGCCTCCTCTCCCACAAAATGGCGCCGGTTCGGGGCTGCTCTCCAGGCCCCCGGCTCCTCCTTCCCCGGTATTTCTCTCCGTACCTATTAAGTGTCCGGCGCACATGTAAGCAGCGGGGGAGCTCCTCGGTGAGGAGAAGCCGTCATCCTCACGCCGAGGGTGCGCCACCGGTGGCGGCTTTCCAACCCGTCCGACACACGGCCCGCCAAGGAGAACCGGCGTCACGAAAGTCGCGCAGCGGCGCTGGCCGGATACATAGCTCCAAACGTAAGTGCTCTATTCACGACGACGATCAGCGCTAATGGCGTAGCTACGACGGCTACGTGACGGATCAAAGGACTGGGCCGTCGCCGCAGCGAAGGAGGCTGGAAGCTGCGTCACGCTGGCGGCGTAAAGGTGCCGATTCACGAACGCGCTCGCCCTGTTTGCGGAAGTGACATCATGCGCAGCAGGAGCGTGGTGATGCAATTGAATGCAATTCCAGGCGCTGCGTATACGCTACAACAGCTACGCAAATTGCGTAAATTGTACAAGCGGCCAGCTACGCAACTAGCGCAAGCATCCTGCCCATCTTTATACAAAGTGTAGAAAGGGTTTTGTTTATTTTAGAAGTTTTAATAATATTGCTGGGACCAAGTATTTTACCCTCATTATCCAGTGTTTATGAAGAATTTGTCAGCATAATGAGATGACCATACGAGAGACATTCTGCCAACCGCCATGTAATGTGTATGTAAAAACAAGCAACATTGCAATCTACCTCTTACTAAAAATGCTCATTGTTACCATCATAGAAGATTTTATATTCTCTAGTAGTCTACAGCTTGTTGCCACGGTTACCGACTATCATAGATCTAAAGATGGCTGGATCCCACCAGTCTTTGACCCTGCAGAGTAAGCCTGGAAAAGCGCATTTGGCCATAGAGCGAACTGTCACTCATCAGGAGTGTTCTGCCCCCATGTAAGCAGGGAGATAGAGAGATGATGCTTTCCTGAAAACAACCCCTGTGGCCAAGTATATGATCCGTGGGGACAGGAAGAGGTGACCAAACAAGTGCACTGCCGGGAGCCATCTTGTCTTTGAAGACCTTAAGGGCTCCAACCCTCGTCCAGCCATCTGGGCCAAAGCCAAGAGCAGATGGTGAAATGGTCGGTCTGCATGGCTGCATCCATACAGGATGGAAATGCCGGGGGGTTTACAGTCAAAAAATCTGCATTGTATTTCAGTGGCAGCAAAGTGCATGAGACTTGGGAAAAGGTCGTCCCCCAGGAAACAGATTTCAGTCCCCGGCATATGAATTTATGTTGGGAATTGGTTCAGATAGTACGGCAATAATAAAAAGGTTAAAAAAAAACACATTTCCATGGCAACACTTCCCAGGCGGTGACAAGTTGTTTAAACACAGACTGCTGCAGCCAATCACAAAACCTCGTTATAGGAGAACAACCAGGAAAGCGTTGCCATGGAGAAGACTCTGCTGCTTCCCAACCAACCACGAACATACAACTGATCTAAGGGGTTTCCAATTCCAACATCCTTTTTATTTAATTTTTAATACGTTTTTGGTTTTTTTTGGTCGAGTTCTTATCAGTCTCTCTGCTGTTCTAGACTGGCATTTCTGGCTCTCAGGACTACAAATCCCACCAAGCCCAGGGCTGGCTTCTCAGCTACAGCCATGCCACGAGTTTTACTTTATCCCACTAGCTCCTGTCGCCGCTTTGTATCAGGCTCTAGTCCCATACATGGAGCAGAGGACAAGGCGTGGAATTGGAAACAATCACCGGCGCTAGGAAAAGATATGTCACCAGCACCATAGAGCGATTACAATTGATCTTTTGTGCATGTAGAAAGCCATAATAAAACAATTAAATCGGCTCTGGACAACCCCTTTAAATACTAAGTGCCCCCCCATCAAGGGCTCAACAATCCCAGATGCACAGGATGGACAGCATACCAACTTATAACACTGAGCACGGACCCCCACACAGATCCCCAAGCGCACAGACCCCCACACAGATCCCCAATCACACGGACCCCCACACAGATCCCCAATCACACGGACCCCCACACAGAGCCCCAGTCACACGGACCCCCACACAGAGCCCCAGTCACACGGACCCCCACACAGAGCCCCAGTCACACGGACCCCCACACAGATCACCAAACACACGGATCCCCAATCACACAGACCCCCACACAGATTCCCAAGCACACGGACCCCCACACAGATTCCCAAGCACACGGAACCCCACACAGATCCCCAAGCACACGGACCCCCACACAGATCACCAAACACACGGACCCCCACACAGATCCCCAATCACACAGACCCCTACACAGATCCCTAATCACACAGACCCCCACACAGATCCCCAGTCACACAGACCCCCACACAGATAACCAAACACACAGACCCCCACACAGACCCCCCATCGCACAGACAGGAGCTGCAGGATGTGGAACCCTCACAGCAGCTATAAGAGATGTGTCTTCTGTAACCGGCACACAAACATGGCAAGATGTGGCTTTAAGGTCTACAGTGGGTCTGCCACCACATTCCAAGACATAAGTTGCATGTTAGACCTGACAAGGCTGATGTACTTACCGTGTAACCCTTTTGAGAAAGTTTTCTTGCATGATGTCTAAGTCCAATGTCAAATTTATATTGTTAGCCAGAGGGGGGAAAAAAAGAAAAACTATATACTTCTGCCCAAAAATGACATAGGTATTCAAGGAGTAATCATCCTTCGGGTTAGCCAATGACCGTTTGCAGCTTTCAGGGCACAGCGGATCCTTCTTCAGGCAGGTTTCCAAATGAATGACAGAGGACAACATTTAAGAGACATAACAGGAGATTTCTACACAGGAGGCCTTCTGGGGGAGGTGGGAACTGTGTCCATGTAAGGACAGGTGTTACATTGGGCCCCATTGTCTAAGAATTTTACATACATCCTTATCAGTGTAAGTCCCCAGATTTTCCTCTGTCATCAGTAAACAGATCTTTCAGTATTGAGACATTTAAATCTGTTTGATTCTTTGGATTATCTTTAGAAGGCATCTCCCCAGGCATAAATGTCCCATTGTATGTTCTCTTAGGTGTTGTCCTCTGTCTCTGCCATTCATTTGTAAACCAGCCTGAAGGAGTCGCTGTGACCTGAAAGATGCAAATGTAATTCTGCTGATTAGTCAATAAATGTGTCACTCCTACAATATGGCTGCCATTTTTGGGAATACAATTACTTACAATCAACCGGCCTAATTGTCAAAACTATTCTTTTTAATTTGATGATTTTACAGCCATTTTAACACAGATTGGTTTAAGTCCATCTGTCTCATCAGGAATAAGAGATCAATGTAATGTATGCAGTTTATATTGAGAAGCTGGTAAATCTGATCTGACAATTGTTTTTTGAAAGAAGAAAACTTGCAACTTTAAAATGTTTCCAGATGATTAGGGTATGTGCACACGATGCGGATTTGCTGCGGATTTTTCTGCGCAGAAACGCTGCAGATCCGCACTGTGATGTACAATACAATGTTAGTCAATGGGGGAAAAAAAAGCTGTGCAGAAAAATCAGTGTCGAATTGCTGCGGATTTCAAAGAAGTGCATGTCACTTCTTTTGTGCGGATCTGCAGCGTTTCTGCACCCCTCCATGTTAAAATTCCGCAGTGGCAAAAACCACAGAAAATCCACACCAATTTCGCATAAAAAACGCACAAAATCCGCATAAAAACTGCAGCAAATCCGCGGCTGCGGATTTTGCCAGGAGATGCGGATTTTGTGCAGAAAATTCTGCACCTCTTTTCTTACGTGTGCACATAGCCTTATGGTGTACAGTGCTGCCATTTCATTCCTGAATGATGCACTTCACATGTCACCAGATGCTGCAAAATTGTGTCTAAGGCTCCTTTAACACAACAGTCTTAATCAGGCGAATTTTGAATAAAAAAATGGATCCAGCAAATGTTGCCGCTGGATCCTTTTTTTTCCTCAGACTTGTATTAGCGACGGATTGTGATGGATGGCCTGATGTTTCATCCGTCGTGGATCCGTCGAAAATTGTTTATCCGGCGGCCGGAGAAAACGGACAAAGTAACTTTTTTTTGTGTCCGTCGAAAAGAAACGGACAGTGACGGATCAGTCGCCATCCGTCGGTTGCTCGAATGGAAGCTTATGGCGCCAGATCCTTGAAATGACGGAATTCGGCGACAGATTCAGGTTTTTGTTGTTTTTTTTTTAACTGTGCAGGCTCTGATTTTTTTTTTTTAGGATCCAATTAGCTGGATCAGCTGGTCTGATCCGGTGGAAAAAAAAACGAATCTGCATCAGTTTTTCACAATCTGCGACAGATTAGTTTTATTCAACATTCAACGGAATGATGACAAAAAACTGATGTGTGAAAGCAGCCTAAGGCATCCCTGAATTCATGCCTCCATACAGACTTATATAGCGTGATCTACAGGATTCAATTAAAAAAAAATAAAGTTCTCTAAGCTGCACTTCCAGAGAAAAACTACAAACATTCATCAAGACAAGTAGGAAGCCACAATATTAGGTGATGACATGGCTCAGCCCAACACCGCAGAACCCAGGACACACAGGAAGCGACACCTTGAAGTGATTTTCTGTGGTCTGAGAGTTCCGCAAGAAACTGAGTGTCTGACATTGAAGTCTACAGGACAAACACCAAGCTTCCCACCACAACCAGCACCATAAGGACATGTGCCGACGATCAGGATTTGATGCTGCGGATTTATGCCGCATCACAACCGCAGCGGCCAGCTGTGAGAGCACAGTGGGTAAGATTTGGCCCCTATGCGCCCACAGATGCCTACGGATCACCAGCGGAGAGGGACATCTTTCCAGACCGCAGCATGGTCAATTTCTCTTGCGGACTAGTCTCGGGTAGAGAAATGACATCAATTGAATGCTGGAAATCCGCATGGTTCAGTGATCACATGAGGATTTACCTGCGTTCACTATCAGGCTGCACCTTGGACCCAAAGAAGATACACTGCATCCAAAGAGCACTGCTAGTTTCCGATCGTGGACAACCAGCGTAAACCTCTCTGCACAGGACGACATTCAATGTCAGAAACTGACTGCGCAAAGCCATTTTATTCAAAAAGTATGTTCCAAGTCCACCCCCACCCAAAGAAAAGCTTGAAAAGTGCTGGCGACTAAGCGTCTTCCTCCTGTGCAGCTTGATGTCCATCCAGTTGTATAATCCGTCTCGAGACCGATCACAGAAAGTAAGGAGCTGGGATTTCTTGGCTCATGACTGATATTCTGGGATGAGTGTTACCCGTAGTTTTCTAGGATATTCTATGGTGCTGTGCACATGTCCAATTTTTATTCCTCGGACCGACATGAGACTAGTCCGATTTTAATTAGAGGGGCACTGAGGGAGGCATTGCCCTGATTATGAGGAGGACATGTATTGTGCATCTGAGGACCACCAGGCAGATCAGACATGAAATACATCATTTATTGGTTACATATCGTATGACAAATGCAAGGCATGAAGGTGCGGCAGCAGTGGGACGACAAGGCACAGTTGTGTGTTACATGAAGACACGTCAGACCAGGAGCCTTCCCAATATTGACAGGGGTAAGAGCCATCAACATAGAAATGGCTCCTGTCAGGACGTATATTCTCTCAGAGAGAATCAGGCTGAGAAGATGGGAGCAAAAAAAGTTTCTGTCTGCTCCATTCTGTCAGTCTGTGAAAAACAGACTACACTCAGATGCCATCCGAGGGCAGCCCAATGTTTTCCACAGACTCCCAGACTTGCATGGCCGAGTGCAATCCGAATAGCTGTAGCAGATCAAACTCTGGCATGCAGCAATTTTAATTTTTTCCCCCCTGGACCAGCTGTCAGAGGAAGAAAATCGGACATGTGCATGGCCCCGTAGAACAATGGTCTGAGAGTGATCTGTTTTGTTGGATGGCAATCAGACCGATTATTCGGTCATCTGCACGAGCCCTTAAGGATGGAAACTGGATGTCAGGCGACAAGAGAATGTCCACACTTTACACGTGCAGCCAAATCACATCCCTTCCTGAAACAGAAGACCCCCTCACCTAGAAGAGCTTACAATCTATTCTGACTGACCCTCTATCACCACAATACAGGACACTATGGTGGGAAACGCGGGTTACTACAGAAAGCACTGGAGGGCACTGGAAGGAGTTGGGAGCTCACGCCGATACTTAGGAGTTGCTATTTCTGCTTTTCAGCCTCTGATGTGGAAATCATAGTGATAAAAAGGTCTAAGTCTATGTGCCCATGTTGCAGATTGGGCACTGCTTTTGAAAAATCCGCAGGTGAAGCTCACTGCGTTTTACTTGCGGGTTTACCGCAGATTTCCAGCGTTTTTTGTACGGATTCCACCTGCGTTTTTACACCTGCGAATTCCTATTGTGGAGCAGGTGTAAAACGCTGCGGAATCCGCACAAAGAATTGACATGCTGCGGAAAATAAACCACGGTATTTTCCGCACCATGGGCACTGCAGATTTGGTTTTCCATAGGTTTACATGGTACTGTAAACCGCATGGAAAACTGCTGTGGATCCGCAGCAAAATCCGCAACATGTGCACATAGCCTAAAGGTTCTTAGACGGAATCTCACAGATGTGTAAGTCACCTAAGCACAGAGGGTTCGCCTTCAGGTCACCCACACATGCGACTCTTTAAAACGTTTTTTTCTCTTTGCAGCATTTTAGTATGTAAAAATAAAAACTAATCAATTTTTACAAGCTTTTTTTGTTTTTTTTGCTTTGTGTCCACGTGTGTGTTCTTTAAATGTTATTTTTACTATAGAGATGTCTATGGAAACGCACATAAAAAATTAGCCTAGAGAAAGCTGCCTTTGAGGGGGAAAAAAAAAAACCACCACGAGCTAGACACGTTAGAAGGCGACCGTGGGGTCGGTCACATGACCATGGTCTCCACATCCGAGAAACTTTCCGATTATTAAGATCAGTTTTTCCCGGACGTGGAGAAAAAAAAAAAAAAAGTTTCTCCACATTCTGTCAGTCCGTGAAGATCGGACTGCACTCAGATGTCATCCGAGTGCGTTCTGCTTTTTTTTCTTTTTTCTCACTGACTCAGACTTGCATTGCCAACTTTGATTTGACAATCGTATCAAAATCAGACATGTCTCCAATTATCGCTGCAGACAACTCAGTGAGGGGAAAAAAAAATATATCAGACAAGAGGACAGCCCTATAGAATATCATAGGTGCAAGCGCTATCCACAAATACCATGGGTGAAAAGTTTTTTCTAGCAATCCGGGCTGTGGAGTCAGTGATGATGTATGTTAAAGCGCTGCAGAAAATCATAGCGCTATATAAGCAAAGCATAATAAATAATTATTGTTCCAGCAAATGGGGATAAAGTCCCCTCGATTTGGTATTTGACCATTGTCCTCCAGAAGTGCGGACAGAAACCACAACCACAGAAGCTGCCCTCATTCTGCAGCCGCAGTGTTTGGAGAGAGAAAAGCAGAACCGCACTTAGGAAATGATGAGAGGAGGCTTCACCACATGTTATTGCTATAGAAATGAAAGCAAAACCACCAGGACTGGTCATTATCCCTCAGTCTATCACTTTTTTCTGAAGTATTGGCTCTGGGATTGATAGCGCTGAAGTCTGTCCGTCCTATGTCCACATGACAACACTTTCTGCTCTCGTCAAAATGATCACAGGGACCCCGAGTGATTAGGATGTGCATTTACAGGCATGCAGCAACGCAGAAGCACAATGTCCCCATGACTGACGGTGATGCTGCGATCAGTCCTGCTAATTACAGATTACAGGGAGAATGAAGCAAAAGTGAAAGTAAATGACACACAGGAGCCGCCTGCTACTGCTGACACATAGCTACTAGTGATGAGCGAGTGTACTCGTTGCTCGGATTTTCCAGAGCACGCTCGGGTGGTGATTTAGGCTACTTTCACACTTCCGGTTCTTTTTAATCCGTCACAATGCGTCGGCGCGACATATCGACGGATGCGTCAAAAATAGTGAAAACCGGATGCAACGCATCCAGTATTTTGACGGATCCGCTAGACTGTTCCGTCGAAAAACTGGATCCATTGCATCCGTTTTTACCATCCGTTTTTTTTTTACAGATCCGTTTTCCATGCCTAAAAATGGGGGTCTCCCAAATGTGATTGGCTACTGGAAAATAGGGAAACCAATATATTGACTGGCTGGCAGTCTTCAGGCTGGCAGGAGTCTTGCTGTCACATTTGGGGGTGACGCCCCAGGCCAGGTTTATATAGATTTGGGGCCTGTCTGGCCCATTGGCTACAAATTCCTGATTCTGAGCATGCGCAGTGTAAAAAAAAAAAAAAAAAAAAAACGGATTCCAGCGCTGGATTCCGTCATACGACGTGTCACGACGGATCCTGCGTCCATAGGCTTCCATTCTAGTCAACGACGTATGCCGCAGGATCCGTCGCGACACGTTTTCCCGGCGCAGATAAAAAAAACTTTACATTGAACGTTTTTCCAGATGACGGTCCGCAAAAACACGACAGATCCGTCGCACGACGGATGCAACGTGTTGCGATCCATCGATAATACAAGTCTATGGGAAAAAAACAGATCCTGCCTGCACATTTGCAGGATCCATTTTTTTCCCAAAACGACGCACTGCAACGGATCTGAAAAGACAGAAGAGGCCTTAGTTGTTGCCCACGCAGCTCCATGATTTGTGACTGCTAGACAGCCTGAATACATGTGGGGATTCCCTATCAACCAGGCAACCCCCCACATGTACTCAGGCTGGGTATCAGCCGTAAATCATGCAGCTGCGTCAACAAAAACTAAATCTCCGAACACTCACACATACTCGGAGACCACCCGAGCAACGAGTATACTCGCTCATCACTAGTAGCTGCTCCGAACCACAGCCATGAAGAACGGAAGAGTCCAGAAAACTGATGCATGTACGGCAGCCGCATGTTTAAAAAAAACAACAATAAAACATTTTAAGATTTGTTTGTTTTTTAAGTTACATTAATTTATTTGGGTCTGAAAATAATTTTAGCATTTACACATTTTGCACTGTTTGCCTCCTGTATACTAATTACACTACTGGCTACAAAATGAGTTCACTGGAAACTAGTCAGTGAGCTCATTCTGAGGTTTTGGAACGGTCTTCTTTTAGCCACTCTCGGCTGATCTGTGACCACAACAAACTTGAATGTGCTGGAAACAAAGAGCCACTGAAAATTAAACAATGAAATGACAAGGTTTTTAAAATGCGGATGACCCTAAGGGTACCGTTACACAAAACGATTTACCAACGATCACGACCAGCGATACGACCTGGCCGTGATCGTTGGTAAGTCGTTGTGTGGTCGCTGGGGAGCTGTCACACAGACAGCTCTCCAGCGACCAACGATGCCGAGGTCCCCGGGTAACCAGGGTAAACATCGGGTTACTAAGTGCAGGGCCGCGCTTAGTAACCCGATGTTTACCCTGGTTACCATCGTAAATGTAAAAAAAACAAAAAAACGTACATACTCACATTCCGGTGTCCGTCAGGTCCCTCGCCGTCTGCTTCCCGCACTGACTGAGTGCCGGCCGTAAAGTGAAAGCAGAGCACAGCGGTGACGTCACCGCTGTGCTCTGCTTTTACTTTCCGGCCGGCAGTCAGTTAGTGCGGGAAGCAGACGGCTAGGGACCTGACGGACACCGGAATGTGAGTATGTACGGTTTTTTTTTTTTAACATTTACGATGGTAACCAGGGTAAACATCGGGTTACTAAGCGCGGCCCTGCGCTTAGTAACCCGATGTTTACCCTGGTTACAAGTGAACGCATCGCTGGATCGGTGTCACACACACCGATCCAGCGATGACAGCGGGAGATCCAGCAACGAAATAAAGTTCCAAACGATCTGCTACGACGTACGATTCTCAGCAGGGTCCCTGATCGCTGCTGCGTGTCAGACACTGCGATATCGTATGGATATCGCTGGAACGTCACGGATCGTACCGTCGTAGCGACAAAAGTGCCACTGTGAGACGGTACCCTAAGGGAATAGAAACCCTCCGATGAAACCAAACTACTGTGGAGAACTAAGTGACAGATGATGGTGAACTAAATCACTAGTGGGGATCTCATTATCCACTCCAGATGGAAGACCCCTGGGATCTGGAAGTGTATGACCGTAAATGGTGGACACAGGGGGTCCTGCACACCGACAGATCTCCAGTCATACTTTGTAGACGTCCCGCCATGTTTTGCATTGAGACACACGGTAATTCCATCAGAGACTTCCTCAGCCACCAAAACGTAATTTATCATATAGAGTGCTGTCAATGTACAGACCGAAAATGTGATCAATGACGAAAACGGAGGGCTCATTCAGACGTCTGATTTTATCCACGTACTAGAAAAATGGACCAATTTATTTTGATCACAGTGGCATTGGATCCTCGTACGTGGAGAAAAATGAAGAAACATTTCTCCACCTTCTCTATTACCTGCCTGTGAAAGTTGACTGCACTCTGATGTCATCTGAATGCAATGTGATTTTTTTTAATGGACCCATAGACTTGCATTGCCAATTCTGATCTAACACTTGAATCCAAATCGGACATATCCCCATGATTTTCCATGGACATATGAATGGTCCCATTGACTATCACTGGTACAACTGCTATCTTTGAAAAACATTGATACGTGAAAATTGGATGTCTGAATAAGGCCTTCCACTGTAAATCACTGGAGAATGAAACACAGATGTCCTCATCGGGAGAAAAACACCAGTGCAGGAATCCAGCTTTAGGGCTCGTACAAATGCCTATTTTCAGTCCAAGCTCGATCCTACAAGACATCGGATTACATTCGGACCTATGTTATTCTATGGGGCCATGCACCTGTCCAATTTTCACAGCATGCATGAGTTGGATCTGATATTCAGCTCTGCAAGTCAATGAGTCCGTGTAAACCATCGGACCACACTGATGACATCTGAGTGCAGTCTGATTTTCCAAACTCACAAATATGGAGAATTTTTTTTCCCTCCAACTTCTCATTCAAGAGAATTGGATTCAGAGTGTGATTAGTAAATTTGGCCCTAGTGAGGCATGTAAAGAGAGACGTGATAGGCGGACCCCAATATGGTAAGTAGGGTGGGTTTGAGCACCGCTGGTGACAGTCATGAGACGGATTCGGCACTGCCACCATTTTCACTGTAGTGCGGCTCTGAAAGAGCAAAACATTGGAAAATTAGGAGAGAAGATCTGAACCAAACCTACACCAGACTGCCCCTCACTCACACCAGCTTGAAATGATATGTATTTACATTTTGTAATGTTTAAAGAGTTACTCCTAAAACTTAAAGTCATCTCCCCTGCCTAATCCTGAGAAAATCCATTCTCTACAGGACAGAAGATAGGCGAGCGCTGTAATCCACTATCTGTGGAAGGACCTCCTAGGGAATGAATGGAGTAGGGGTGCACTTGGGCTACGTTCACATTTGCGTTGGGCGACGCAACGCACAACGCAAATGTGAACGCATGCACAACGCAGCGTTTTGTGACGCATGCGTCCTTTTTTTGCTTGATTTTGGACGCACAAAAAATGCAACTTGCTGCGTCCTGTGCGCCGACGCGTGCGCCGCAGCGACGCATGCGTCACAAAACGCAAATGCAACGCATGTCCATGCGCCCCCACGTTAAATATAGGGGTGCATGACGCATGCGGCGACGCAGCGGCGCCCGACGCTGCGGCGCACAACGCTAATGTGAACGTAGCCTTACTTACATTTCAGAGCCCCGTTTCCGAGGTTGCGGGGGGTCCATGTGTTCAGAAACCCATCAACCCTCAATTTATCCCCTAAACTTTACATGAGTTTATTCCAGACATTGAACTTTAAGTTTTAATTGTAATAAAGTTCCTGAGAAAAGTTTTTTTTTAATTCACATTAATATGTGGAATTCGCAAAGTTTACTAAATAACTGCCCCAAAAACAAGACGTCTAGAGGATGCACTGCTGGCCAGAGCGACGATTCCGGTACATGGATACAGCAGAGAAGACACAGGAGGGAGAAGGCTCAGCCACAACTCCCCAAGGAATGGACGGGGACATATTGATCCAGA